>NC_091123.1:88194753-88864753 GCF_040183065.1 Periplaneta americana | reverse complement strand
ACTGCAACCACCACTACAACATTATGTTACTGCTCCTAATACTATCACCATTACATCATCAGGCTGCGATTCCTACTACAGCTTTATGCTGCTGCTTCTATTACAACAATATTACATTAGGCTGTGGCTCCTATTACTATCACCACTACTATAATATCATTAGGCTGCAACTCCTATTACTACATCATTATGTTGCTACTTATTATCACTATTTCTATATCATTATACTGCTTCTCCTGTTATTACTACTACTACTAACCACCATTCTGTGGCTCCTATTACTACCACCTATTACTGCAATATTATTAGGCTGTTAATCCTATTATGAGTACTATGACGACTACAAAGGCTCAACTCACACAGCCAACAACTTTGTGATTATTTTGCTGTTACGTGTGGTTGTGCTGTGGGTGGTCAGGAATTAGTATTGAATTATGGTACGGGGAGAGGAAATATGTATTCAGTGTGCTTGCGGACGTCACAGGTACGTAATTCAAGGCTGGGGGATTGTGGGCAGGGAACAAACTTTTTACCCATGCTTCCACCCTTCTCTTCCCCAGCTCTGCATCCCTGGTTTAGTAAGTACAGTTCATATCAATACAATTCAGTCCCAGTATCCTGTAATCTTTTTTGTTTTACCCTTTACTTACCATTTTTTCTCCAATATCTGTCGAATACAAAAAATCTGATCGATAGTCGATCTATTACACCTAAAACATACTAATGATCTCCAATAATTTCATCTACATATGGAGTTAATCTTCTCAAAAGAATATTGGATAAAATTTTGTACAACATCAACAAAAGTGATATTCCTCGAAAGTTACTACAGTTAGTCTTGTCCCCCCTTTTAAAAATAGGTACAATTATGGACTCCTTCCATTGGTCTGGTACAATTTCCTTTTCCCAAATAGCAAGTACAAGCTTATTAATTTCGCTAGATAATGTGCTTTCACCTTCTTGTATTAATTCTGCTGGAATTTGATCGGTACCTGGAGGCTTGTACTTTTTCAGATTTTCTATTGCAATTTCGAATTCAGAAAGTGTGGGTTCTGGTATAAATGGCTCTGCAGATTGTCTTTGAATTTCATCCTGATCATTTCTATTTAACCTATGTACATTTAGTAGTTGCCCAAAATAGTTTTTCCATCTGTTCAGGATTGAATGAGAGTCTGCAAGCAAGTCACCATTCTCATCCTTGATATAGCAGTAGTGGCAGTAATAGCTGTGGTAGTAATAAGAGACACATCCTAAGACCGGGAGTATTACATGTAATGCGCGGAGTAAATTGTGCACTCTCGAACAAGAGGTGCTTATGATATGAACCATCTGAGTAGCGTGCAAGTCTCAAACACCTTTCTAGTTCCATTCTATCTCACATGATGCACGACCATGGAAAACAAGTTAGTATTGCTAACTACTATTTATGCTTTGGTAGTAAGAGGATAAATTTTCAACAGAAAGAAACATAGACTTATCAAGCTGTACAAGAAGCGGCCAGGGAGTAATTTGTTAAGTGCTATAAATTTTCAAGAAATCAGCGGCCAGTATAAAAACCATGGGACTCCTTGGATGATTTTCACCAATTCTGGAGAGTTATTGATGAAAATTGGGCCAAACTTTAAAAAATCAGCCACCAATATGAGAGAACCTATCTGAAGTCAAGATAGGACAGTATTTATTGTACTAAACTCAATTCATCCTTTGAAGAATGTTATTGTGTGATTAACAAAATATGTAAAATACTATTTTTGGTTGATTGTGTATGTCACTATTCCAGGTTCGCACTGACATTACAATTCCTGGTGACAGGGGATTCGTTTACAAGCCTTCTATACCTTTTGCGAATTTCAAAACAGGTTATCAGAGAAATAAACCTAGAAGTTTACCCAGCAATTGTCAGCTCATTAAAGGAAAATATCAAGATGAGTTAAATCATACTACCAACATAATGTGCTTCTTTAATGGATATATTTTAATTGCAATACAAATAATGAAACATTGAGAGAATTACAGTTAAAAGATTCGAAATATCACACCAAGAAAAATCAATATTTCGAAGTCGCATTGTAATAAAGTAACACATAAATAAAACTACAAACATTTTCTTTTTGAGTAATCAAAATTTGATTGCCGGATGAAGTTTTTAATTTAAGTGTACAGTCAAAATGAGTATTTTAAGTCAGTCAAAGAAAATTATTTTAAAATAAAACATAGAAGTCCAAAATATATACAACAAATACTACAAAAATTGTTATTCAGTTCATTAAAAATAATAATAAGAAAAACAGAAGACATTAAACATGCTGGTTTTGACTATCATAGTAGTCTATATGTGATGAACATTCTGAGGGCGGAGTTTTGGCTGGATGATGTTAAAGAGAATCAAGAAAGTTTGATTCAAATCTGGAAGTGACATGGTGTACTATAGTAAGAATGGAATTGGAGATTTTGTCATTGAAAGGTCGGCTTAAGAAGACTCTTGAGTCGGAAGATATTGTGGTGGTTCGGGAGCTGAAGTGTAGGAAGTTGAGGGAGTAATTGGTTGAGTAGGTTGTCTATGATAACCCATTTGGGAAGAAGACATCAAATGTAGATGCAGATGAATGAAAACGTTCTTATCCATAGTAAGTTGGCATTTCAAAGAAGTTTCGTTTTGCTTTCACCTGAATGTCATAAATAGCTTGCTGAATTCCTTTCCTAGTAGTTACACAATATGCTATCATTTTCGTTGAAAGGAAAGCACAAAATGATTTGACTTCACATTGTTCAACAGTAATCTTTAACCTCCCAGAAACCATCGGTGTGTTCAGGTGGTAGTGCATTTATCTGCTGATCTGGAATTACGCTCAAGCATGGGTTCGATTCCCCGCTTGGGCTGATTACCTGATTGTGTTTTTCCTAGATTTTCCTCAACCATAAGACGAATGTCAGGTAATCTATGGCGAATCCTCGGCCTCATCTCGTCAATTGCCAACTCGCTATCACAGATTCCATCGACACTAAATAACCTCGTAGTTAATAGAGTGTAGTAAAAATAACCAATTAAAGAAAATTAATTTCCCAGCAGTGGCTTACTTAATTCCAATGGCGGTTGCCAGTAATCCTTTACTATCATCCTACTTTTTCGCTCGTTTTGGAACCCTGTCTCATCTTGCGTGTTCACTGGCACGTTCCATTGTTTTTATTATAATAGTCAATATCACCAGGATTCCACATGACTGGACATAATTTATGAGGTCCAATCTATTTGAAACCACTCCATGCTTGAGGTGTGCGCACTTCATGAGACAAACGACAGTGAACCCATCCACAATGCGGCAACGAATCCCTTTGTGTTCGCAAGCAAAAGTGACAGGGAACGGATCGCTATGTGGCATTTGAGGTGTGCATGTTCCTATTGCAACATGTGCTTGAAATTGTGTACACACGAGCAAACGAAGTCCTGAATTCTGTTCGACCCTTGTTGCATTACAGCCACAGCATGTCCGTGTATTCCAGTCTTGATGGTAATGATTAGTGCGTCTGACCGCGAAACCAGGTGGCCCGGGTTCGATTCCCGGTCGAGGTAAGTTGCCTGGTTGAGGTTTTTTCAGGGTTTTCCCTCAACCCAATATGAGCAAATGCTGGATAAGTATTGGTGCTGGACCCCAGACTCATTTCACTGGCATGATCATCTTCATCTCATTCAGACGTTAAATAACCTAAGATTTTGATGAAGCATCTTAAAATAACCTATAAAAATTTAAAAAAATAAAATAAAAAATACAAACAATTGTTCTTTCTCTGACTCATGTCTAATGAGATGTACTGCCTGATAATAGATGTACATATCAGCCCGAACCTCAATTTGAGGTACTACTTCTCTTATTACCACTATTTTTATGTAGTTATACTGTTTTTCCTATTACTACCACTACTATATCATTGGGCTGCGACTTCTATTACTATCAAGGCTAGGAAGTTCGTACCGAAACTGTTAAATTGTATGAGCATGGCCTATATCTCAACCGAATGAACAGTAGTAACGAATGAATTTAAATATTATTATAGTCACAATCATCACATCAGCGGACGTGTATACGTCACCAAACATCGTAAGATGGAGATTACAGTAGTAACGAAGCTCTCAACGTCAACAAACCAGGAAAATAAACATTACAGTGAAGTGATAACCAAAGTTGTCTTTTGCCAATGATCCCTGGCCTTAGAATAAGAAAGACAATAATTGACAGAATCTTCGTAATTTTCACTGTAAAATCATTTACCAATACATATGAGAATAACAAACAGAATTTGTAATTATGTGTACGGTACCGGTATCTAGCCTTGTTACAATAAATAATAATATGCATTTTCAGTTTATCAAAAGAAATACTCTTCTATGTTCAGGAGAACAATATTTGTACTCTGAAAATGTTTGTTCTACGTCAAAAAAGTGAGTGAAGTAAATCTGAAATATGGTATAGTATTCCCTATTACATCACCAAATGAACTACCACTTTGTGGATCTAATAATGAATTTCGTAAGAAATGTGAAAGCACTGATGTTGACAATATCATATATATATATATATATATATATATATATATATATATTATATATCAGTATTGAAATTCGTATATGATATATCACATTGCCTGGGTTCGAATCCTGGTCGGGGCAAGTTACCTGGTTGAGGTTTTTTCCGGAGTTTTCCCTCAACCCAATATGAGCAAATGCTGAGTAGCTTTCGGTGCTGGATCCCGAACTCATTTCACTGGCATTATCACCTTCATCTCATTCAGACGCTAAATAACCTAAGATGTTGATAAAGTGTCGTAAAATAACCGACTTACTTACTTACAAATGGATTTTAAGGAACCCGAAGGTTCATTGCCACCCTCACATAAGCCCGCCATCGGTCCCTATCCTGTGCAAGATTAATCCAGTCTCTATCATCATATCCCACCTCCCTCAAATCCATTTTAATATTATCCTCCCATCTACGTCTCGGCCTCCTTAAAGGTCTTTTTCCCTCTGGTCTCCCAACTAACACTCTATATGCATTTCTGGATTCGCCCATACGTGCTACATGCCCTGCCCATCTGAAACGTCTGGATTTAATGTTCCTAATTATGTCAGGTGAAGAATACAATGCGTGCAGTTCTGCGTTGTGTAACTTTCTCCATTCTCCTGTAACTTCATCCCGCTTAGCCCCAAATATTTTCCTAAGCACCTTATTCTCAAACACCCGTAACCTATGTTCCTCTCTCAGAGTGAGAGTCCAAGTTTCACAACCATACAGAACAAACGGTAATATAACTGTTTTATAAATTCTAACTTTCAGATTTTTGGACAGTAGACTGGATGATAAGAGCTTCTCAACTGAATAATAACACGCATTTCCCATATTTATTCTGCGTTTAATTTCCTCCTGAGTGTCATTTATATTTGTTACTGTTGCTCCAAGATATTTGAATTTTTCCACCTCTTCGAAGGATAAATCTCCAATTTTTATATTTCCATTTCGTACAATATTCTGGTCACAAGACATAATCATATACTTAGTCTTTTCGGGATTTACTTCCAAACCGAACGCTTTACTTGCTTCAAGTAAAATTTCCGTGTTTTCCCTAATCGTTTGTGTATTTTCTCCTAACATATTCACGTCATCCGCATAGACAAGAAGATGATGTAACCCGTTCAATTCCAAACCCTGCCTGTTATCCTGAACTTTCCTAATGGCATATTCTAAAGCGAAGTTAAAAAGTAAAGGTGATAGTGCATCTCCCTGCTTTAGCCCGCAGTGAATTGGAAAAGCATCAGTTAGAAACTGACCTATACGGACTCTGCTGTATGTTTCACTGAGACACATTTTAATTAATCGAACTAGTTTCTTGGGAATACTAAATTCAATAAGAATATCATATAATACTTCCCTCTTAACCGAGTCATATGCCTTTTTGAAATCTATGAATAACTGATGTACTGTACCCTTATACTCCCATTTTTTCTCCATTATCTGTCGAATACAAAAAATCTGATCAATAGTCGATCTATTACGCCTAAAACCGCACTCATGATCCCCAATAATTACATCTATGTACGGAGTTAATCTTCTCAAAAGAATATTGGACAAAATTTTGTACGACGTCAACAAAAGTGATATTCCTCGAAAGTTACCACAGTTGGTTTTGTCCCCCTTTTTAAAAATAGGTACAATTATGGACTCCTTCCATTGTTCTGGTACAATTTCCTTTTCCCAAATAGCAAGTACAAGTTTATAAATTTCGCTATATAATGCACTTCCACCCTCTTGTATTAATTCTGCTGGAATTTGATCGATACCTGAAGACTTGTACTTTTTCAGATTTTCTATCGCAATTTCGACTTCCGAAAGCGTGGGTTCGGGTATAAATGGCTCAGCAGTTTGTATTTCAATTTCGTCCCGATCATTTCTATTTGGCCTATGTACATTTAGTAGTTGCGCAAAATAGTTTTTCCATCTGTTTAGGATTGATGGAGAGTCTGCAAGCAAGTCACCATTCTCATCCTTGATCACGTTTACCCTTGGCTGATATCCGTTCTTAAATTCCTTTATACCTTTATATAAATGTCGAATGTTTTTATTCTTACTATTTGTTTCTACCTCATTCAGTTTTTCCTTCAAGTAATCTCTCTTTTTATTCCTAAGTGTACGACTTGCTTCCCGTCTTTCATTGAAATAATTGTCTCTATTCTCCTCAACTGGATCCTGTAAGAATTTCAATTTTGCCTGTTTCCTTCTTTCTACTACCATGCAACAATCTTCATCAAACCACGGTTTCTTTTTCTTAGTTTCATAATAACCTATGCTCTGCTCAGCTGCAATTTTGATACTATCTCTGATATTTTCCCACACGCTGTTAACATCTAATTCTTTCTCAACTTCGTCGGAACTTTCTAAAGTGGCAAACCTATTCGAAATTTCGACCTGATAATTTTGCTTAGCTTCCTCGTCCTTTAATTTCAAAATATTGAATTTAGTAATATTAACTTGTTGCTCTAGTCGCTTGGCTACTTATAATCTTTCTCTTAATTCTCCAATCACCAAATAATGGTCAGAATTACAGTCTGCACCCCTGAAAGTTCGAATATCTACTATACTAGTATGTCTCCGTTTATCTATCAAGATGTGATCTATTTGGTTGTGTGTCAATCCATCTGGAGAAGTCCAAGTATATTTATGTATATCCTTATGGGGGAATGTTGTACTTTTGACAATTAAATTTTTCGATGTAGCAAAGTTGACTAATCTAACTCCATTGTCACTACTAATTGCGTGTAGGCTCTCTTTTCCAATAGTTGGTCTAAAAATATCCTCCCGACCTACTTTAGCGTTGAAATCCCTCAATAAAATTTTCTTGTGATATCTAGGTAACTGATCAAAAGTATGTTCCAATTCCGCATAGAGGCTATCCTTTGTATGGTCGTCTTTCTCTTCTGTAGGGGCGTGAGCATTTATAACTATGATGTCGCACCATCTACCCTTAAGTACTAAATATGATAACCTGTCACTGATAAATTCGGCCTTTTTTACTGCTGATTTTATTCTTTTATGAACAAAGAATCCTGTTCCTAATTGGTGATTATTGTTTCCTTCCCCATAATACAACAAGTAATCTCCTATTTGTGATATACCATTCCCATCTAACCTAACCTCTTGTACTCCCATGAAGTCTATTCTATATCTAGCGAGTTCTTGCAAATAACCGACTAAAATTAAAAAAATATATATCATATTAAACTTACTGGTATAGTTCTTTTCAAGAACACTTTTAATTTTTGCTTTAATATTTGTTGGGACTTCTGCAGATTATTTGAAGAATAATATTCTTCTACATCTCATGACATTAGTCATTTTTACATTTCTGGACTGCAGCAAAGTGATTGCTGTAGACAATTGTTTGAAGGGATATCGGAACATACCAACATTATATATAGGTGGAGAAAAAATAAAATTATATATACTTGAGTCACATTTTGAAGTAGAATATTTCTTTTCGTAGTAATGTATAAGTGGGCCAGTCAAACGGAAAGATTTCAAGGCGCAGAAAAATAATGAAAAGTTACTATTATGTATCAATTTAATGAGTAAAAATGACAAGTACATGATTAACCATTAGGTATGCAACAAGAAAAAAGTGACCTCCATTGAAACGCACACATTCTTCGAGTCTGGTCAGGAACTGTTGCATAACCCCCCCTCAGCATATTGACAGGTATTGCAGCGACCTCTTCTCGTATACTTTGTTTTAAGGCTGAAATTGTTCTGGGTAGATTGCCCCCAAACACCTTCATTTTGAGTGTCCCCATAGGAAGAAATCACATACCATTAAATCAGGTGATCTAGGCAGCCAAGCGATATACCCTTTCCGAGAAATGATGCGGCCCAGGAACAAAGCATTCACAGCATCAAGGGCGCCTGCAGAATACAATCTCAGTGGTAGCAAGACGGTTAGAATATTAGAGGAAATGGATGTACGAGGAGAGAAAAAATTGAACATGAAAAATACCCTAAATTTAAAATTAATTCAGAATTTAATTTCCAGATAGTAGTGTTACACTATTCTGACTATTGAACTCGAAACAAAAATTGCAGTCGCCTAGTTTCTCGTCCATAGATGTCAATCACTTTATGCAAAAATGATTCTCTGTTTTCTTCTATGCATTTCCAATGCATGGACAACATGCATAGAGAGGAATGATGGTAATCTTGCATGATGTTCCTTAGCCGTGATTTAACTCTCCAGAGGGTGGTAAAGCATACAAGAAATACACATAAGTAGTTTCTGATAAATGCTGTACCATAACAAACGAACATAATAATAATAATAATTACACATAACTTACCTGAACGACCATTCAACTGTGCATATAGTGCAGGGTAAAGTGATGGACAATGTCAAAGATTGCTCAATGGAAAAAAAATAAAAAATCGCAGTGGTAGCAATTGCTACCACTGGCTATCTCCTGGGTGCCCAGGCACAGCATCCATTGAAATTCTTGCGATGTGGCTTGTTGCTTCGTCCTGTTGAAACAGTGTGTTTTCATTCACTGGAAAATGGGCGAGTTGTGGTGTAAGAAAGTTCTGTATCATTTCAACATATCACACTGAATTAACAGTCACTGCATTTCCGGCCTCATTCTCAAAAAGAATGAGCTGATTATTCCAGTTGATGAAACCATTACCTTTTGGGCATGGAGGTTTCTCATGAAGTAAACGAGGGTTTGCCTCCGGCCAATATCGAAAGTTTTGTCTATTCAAAAATCTACTGAGATGGAACTGCGGCTCATCAATCATCCACAAGGTCTTCATCCTCTGTCAATCTAACATGCAAAGCCTCACAAAATCGAATTCTCTATTGATTATCACCAGGATGAAGAGCCTGAACAATTTGAATTTTGTATGGGTGATATCGCAGATCCTTATGGAGAATCCTTCTCAATGATGTGCGACTTATTCCAACAGTTATTGCACGACGTCTGGTCGATCGTTGTGAACTTCTTAAAACCCTCTGTAGAACTCTTTTTCAATGTTCTCTGGGGTTCGAACTGTTTTAACACTACCAACTCTTTTTTGTTGTTGATCCAGTTGCCTCCAAGTTACTCACCCAAGTTCGAATAGCTTTATCTGATGGTTCAAGCTGGTTGCATGGCATGTTGAAATGCAGATGGAAAGCTCGTTGGATTTGCACCAAACTCTCGTTATGAAGATAATACGCTTAAAGTGCGTAGCAGCGCTGTTCCCCGGTCCAACGCTCCATTGAAATCAATTAATTCCAGTTTGGAGTAATGATGAGCATCATTTAACAAAACATGGTAGAGACAAACAGCTTGGTTACTAGGGAATGCGGAGATAGTGACGTCACTGCCTAAGGAGTCATAAATTGTAAAGTAAGTAGGTAGAAAAGAGATGGTTATATTCATTCTCACCCTCTCCATATGAACAGTATACTCCCATCAAATCTTTCCGTTTGACTGACCCACCTTGTATTTACCATGCAGAGAAAGATATTCCATTTTTTTTAAGAGCACAGTGTTTCTGAACTGATACTCGTTTTGTAGATTATATTTCCACATTACATAATTTCCAGTAAAATTTTTCTCCATTTGTTGATATATGATTACCAGCAAATCTTGAAGTATTGCATTCAACTTCGTGTGGTTGGAAGAAGGATGTTTTTAGTTACCAGTATTACTTTTTAAAGAAAGTTGTTAATATTCGTCTAGACTACAAACTATAATAAAATGAGAAAAGATATTAGTGTTGAACATACCTGCCATACCTCTGAGTGAAATTCTGGTTGATATATCTATCAGACAGTATATCTCACTTAATGATGTGTTAGAAGAACAACAATTATTTGTATGCATCTGAAGTCTGATTAGTGTAATATGTTACTAGTCAGTGATGTATGCAATGGAAGGAAAAAGGAACTGGCTACCCTCCCCCTTTATCTCGTGGCTTAGTTGTCTCATGAGTGATGTCTTATTGGTGTCACTTAGGCTCAAACCTGTCTTCGGACAGTTGACTAAACAACAACATACCTTCTATAAATGGTGACATTTATTTAAATAACTACTCTGCTTTCTTAGTCCTCTGCTGAACAAACTTTTTTTATCTCCTTATCATTGAAATTCACTGTGTTCGCATCTTTCTCTATTGTGAACACTGCCAAAGCATTGAGTCAGTCTTGTCCCATTGTATTTCTTAAACACGTTTTAACACTCTTCTGTGTGCTGAAACATTGTTCAGATTCATCTCTTGCCACTGGAGTTGTTAGAACTATGTTTGTCAGTGTTAGTACTTCTGATACTTCTGAAAAGATACCTATTCTCTAAATTGTTTTCAATGAAAAGGAGTACAATGCACTGATAGAATTTATTCTCTCAAACTCTTCACTAGCATGTAGAACACGCAGTTCACTCTTTAGTTTTGCTTCTTCTATGAAGGTATAATATTGGCACAGTTGTCACACAAATCGTCAGGAAACATGGACTTCGAGTCACTGAATTTTGTGGTGCCAACTAAATTGAAGCACTTCATATGTTAACTACTTCTTCAGCTTGCTGAATAATTATATCGTAGCATTCACTAGTGCATGCTTTCTTGTCCACACCATTTTTTCCTTTTATCGAAGTGTTACACAGTATAAAATCTCCTACTGTTGAGTTGGTTAGTTCATTCCTAATATTACTGATGTCATTAACAAATTTACGGAGATATTTCTTCACAAATGCCAGTGTTATGAATTTCTTCTGCAACATGTAAAATATTTCGATTAAGTGCATTATTCTGTTAAAAAAATCTTCGAAGAAGAAAAACTCATCTTCAAGATAATGTACAGTTGCTTCTGTTACTGACACAGAATCCCATGCCGCATCCTCCCGAATAATTTCCAAGTACTCTATTAGGGCTTCTGGCATTGAAAAATAAATAACACTATCCTACCCTGAAAATTTCACTTTGTTCAGCATGTTCATGGTAAACGTTGCTGACATATCTCTTGAAGTAAATTTGTTCTCTTGCTAGACATAGACAAGAAAGAAGAAAATGCGGATAAATTGGCAAAGAAATTCTGATGGCTGTGATAGTAGAGCATACTTGTTGTATTATGAGATTTATTTGGTGAGCATAACAACAATGAACAGTATAAGCACATGGATCGACATCTCTTACAAGTTTCTGGACTTCTTGCTGTACTCCATGGAATGCAGATGCGCCATCATATGTCTAGGAAACTAATTATCTTTGATTCTGTATAGTTCCAGTTCTTTTAACATACACTGGAATATTCCTGAGGCAGATCTTATTTACATCCTCGTGGAGAGCTCTGTAAACGTGGTATATAGCTCATTTTGTATGATGGTCGATATGTATAATAATACATTTCTTTAAATTCTGACACAAATTGTCATTAAGCTTAGCAATTTCATTTACAAAATCTATTAAGATACTTCTGTCTAATAATTCTTCAATTCCATTACGTCCTTTTAGAATAATTTCATGTTGATCATAGAATATGAAGCAATCAATAATTCAATTTAATATACAGGGTATTTCAGGAGGAATAGTAAATATTTTAGGGGGTGATCATATGGATTATTCTGAGTAAAAAAGTTCATGTAAACATGTCTCCAATTTTTACTGGGTACAGAGATACAACTGTTAAAAAATTCCATATAACATGTGTCCAATTTTTATTGGGTACAGAGATACAACTGTTAGAATGTTACCCAAGAAGGTGTTAAGCAAAGGCAAATGATTACGTTCAAAGTTCATTTTCATAAATTCCACCACCGACTTCAGTGCAGTTTCAACTTCTCTTGACAACACCATGTGTAGCTCTTCTGAGGTCGTCTTTATGAGTACAGCATTATTCATAATCTGAACGATTAAATCGGCTCTTGTGTTTAATTTTTCTTTGTAGACTTCGCCTTTCAACCATCCCCACAGGCAAAAAACTAAAGAGGTAAGGTCCGGAGATTTTGGTGGCCAAGAAACGTGACCATATCTGCCTATCCATCTTCTGGGGAATGTTAGGTTTAGATGATGTATCACCTGATGACTAGAATGTGCAGGGGCTCCGTCATGCTGGAAGAACATACCAATTCTTGTAGCCAAAAGAACCTCTTCCAATAATGCTGGAAGCTTGTTTTGAGGAAAGTCTAGATAACGGGCCCTGTAAGACAATCCGGTAGCACAACAGGCCCAAGAAACTGACTGTCTATCATACCACACCACACATTTACAGAGAAGCATTCTTGAAAATGTGTCTCCACAATGGCATTTGGGTTTTCTTCGGACCACACTGATGTGAGTTATGAATGTTATTGATACCGTCACGAGTGAAAGTGGCTTCATCAGTGAAGAGTAAGAATGGGATTACTCGGCGATTTACAAGTAGCCAACGTCAAAATTCCAATCATCTACCTTCATCTCCTGCTTGAACGTGTTGGATCTGCTGTGAATGATAAAGATAGAGCCCATGCATACATAAAGTCCGCCATACTCTTGTATGTGGAACACCAATACATGCAGAAATTCTGCATGTGCTTGTTTCAGGACTACGTTTTACCAACTGAATAATGTCTTCTACTTCATCCAGATTCTGTTCATTTACATGTTCAGATGAAATGTGACTGCTGGGCACTGCACCAGTTTCACGCAGTTTAGCGAAAACACGAGTAAATGCTCTTGAATCTGGAACTCTGCAGTTAGGAAATCATCTGCCGTATTCTCTACAAGCAGAAACAGCGTTTCCATTACAAAACCCGTACACAAATACTATATCAGCATACTCAGCATTTATAAATACATGCAGCTTGCTTAAATGATACAGTCGAATTGGGCAAAAAATCACAATCACAATTGAAAAATTCAATTATGTAAACTAAAGCACAACTTCAGAACTTGACCTTCAAAACAAAAGTGACAATCGATAAATTAGCCCATAGCAACCGGAATAACAACACACGAAACGAAAGTGCACTGAATGTAATCATTTGCCTTTGCTTAACACCTTCTTGGGTTACATTCTAACAGCTGTATCTCTGTACCCAATAAAAATTGGACACATGTTTATATGAACTTTTTTACTCAGAACAATCCATACTATAACCACCTAAAATATTTATTATTCCTCCTGAAACACCCTGTATTATGTCTGTTTTTTTTCGGGCTAACACACTGCCTTATGAAATTGATAGCTTAGGTTCTTCATCAAATTTTCTATACAAACTTAATTTCAACGAATTTCCAATGTCGGAAGAACTCATTTCATGATTTAATTCTTTCTGAAAGATATTTGAGATCACTTATATCATGAATACCATGAACTGTCCATGAAACTCACCACAAACAATAGACAGTCGAAAAAGAGTGGTTTTCTTATTTTTACTGGCTGTCAACCAACTCTTTTTTTGTTGTACCAATCTGGAGTGAAAGAAACAAGTATACACCCTCAACCAGTCTCGAGACCCTGATCCATAAGTTTACTAGAGGCAATGCCTATAGTGAGCATAGCGCCTAGCAGCAAGCACACCATGTTATAACATGACTGTGGAAACCACAGTAGCACCATAAGCATTTCCTCTGTTGCTCATTCAACCTAAATCATGTGTTTATAAACAGCAGACAACAGTATATAGGGTGATTCATAAGTACCTGTACAAACTTTGTGGGTGTACTGTAGAGGTAAAACTGAGACTAAAATGTTCTATACAACTTTTCCCCCCAAGTCCTTATTTTCAGAGTTATAATGCATGTCTGACCTTGCTAGGCATAAAAAAACATGGACCAGTAAAGCCTTCGGATGTGTCACGTTCGCCTACATAGTGACTGCGGTAGATGTTTGTTATTCGTACACCCCCTACAGTTGATTCCGACCTGATAGGACTTTGTTTACTGTACATAGATATGTTTAGTTGTATAGCGCTGTTGCAGTTCCTACCGTACCATGTCTCGTAAGTACACATTCATTTTGTCTTTAGTTCGGAAGGCTTTAGTTGTGTATGGTACGATAGATCGCGCAACATCAATTGCTTGGCCAGCCAGATCACTAGACGTCTACTTTTGGGGTTGTTTGAAGGTGCTCGTTTATGCCACTCAAATTCCGAACATAGCAGAACTACAGCAGTGAAATCAAAATGGTATGAAATTGTTCAGAATGAGTCGAATGGGGTCTGTAAAATTTCAAGATCAGTTCATACCTACATACAGTAAATAAAGTCCTATCAGGTCGGAATTAACTGTCGTGGGGTGTATGAATAACAAATATCTAACGCAGTTGCTATGTAGGTGAGCAGGACACATCCAAAGGCATTAATGGTCCATGTTTTTGAAACCTAGGATGGTAGGACATTTTATATCATAACTCTGAAAATAAGGGTTTGCAGGAAAAGTTGTATAGTTTTATTTTTATCCTTACAGTACACTCACAAAGTTTGTATAGGTATTTATGAATCACACTGTGTTATTATTACTATACATTATTATTATTATTATTATTATTATTATTATTATTATTATTATTATTATTACTATTATTATTATTATTATTATTATTATTATTATTATTATAACAATGAGGAGGAGGAGATTGTTTTTCTTTCAAGGCACAGCCTCAAAAGCCTCAAAGGACAAGATACCCCTGATTATATCTTTATTCTGTTGCTCCTTTTACTACCACTACTGCTACACCATTATGCTGCTGCTCTTATTACTACTACTTCTGTATCATTATAGGCACCATGCAAGCTACGCCAGCGCTGCAATCCTGGAACTTATAGGAGAAACATCATACCGACAGTGTGTTTGTGATCTAACACTCCAACTCTTGTGCATAATGGAGGGTAAAAAACGAGGAAAAAGCAATGTTAATTGTTGTGTAGTTGGTTGTTCTAATACATACAATAATACGGATGATGTAATATTTTATACATTTCCTACAAAGAGCACAGAAGTAGAACGAAGGAAACTGTGGATACGGGCTGTAAATCGCAGACGGTAAGTACTTAAGTAGGCCTACAGTATAATTTCGAACTCTGACTTTTCTAAGCAGTTGTTTAAATGAATGATATAAACTACTGTACTAAATTACTAAATGTCAGTCCTGTACTTCTTATAAAGCTTATTATGTGATTCATTGTAATGTGAAATATATTTTATTGGTTCTAGTCCTGATGGATCACAATGGGAGCCAACTAAAAGTTCAAGGATATGCAGCGCTCACTTTATTGGAAACAGAAGGTCTGGTCATCCCCAAAACCCTGCCTTTGTGCCCACCATATTTCCAGAGGTTTACAAAAAAATAAATATATCATCCCAGGAGTTGTCAGATAGATTCAAGAAGCTTATGAAAAGAAATAAACTTGACATCTTGGCAGATGAATTAATTTCGAGTGATAAAATAAATGCATCCACCGAAACAGAAGTGTGCGTTGTTTATGGCAATGAACTAATTTTCTTCTGCGACATGACTGGAAATGATGCTTGTACACAAGCAGACATACCTGTAAGTGCTGGCCCAATTAAGTGTGATAAGAGTTATGAAACTAATGATGACGTTAACATAAGGCTAGAGTTTCAGGGATATTCTTCTATTAGAGATAACATAGAGTTGCATGACCTACTACATTGTACCAATACATAAAGGAAAAAAACAGCGAAATTGAATATATCATAATTCTACTCTCATAACATTAATACCCTGACAATTACTGTAGAGCCAGATAGGCTAGTCTGAGCGATTTAAATATACACAATATCAATTATGTCATTCATCAGGAATTCTCATACTTATGGGAAGAGTGTACTTGCTTCAGAAAATAGTTGTTTTCTTTGACAAAGAAATAGAAATCCACGCATGAAAGGTCTGAATTTACTTCAGTTTAAACCAATGCTTTTACCTTACTTACTTGGAGCCTTTCCTTTGAGGTGTCCAGATGATTTCCATTACAGAAAACATTCTCTCCACATGTGCAGAAGTTGCTGAGAGACGTACCCTACACAAATTCCAAATCTTTCTCAAAATTGTTACATTTAGCTTCACTTTCTTTCAATCTGTTGAAAACTTTAAACTAGAGAGTTACACCTTTGAGTTATATATCTGAGTCTCTTTCTTCTTCTTCTTCTTCTTCTTCTTCTTCTTCTTCTTCTTCTTCTTCTTATTCTTCTTCTTCTCCTCCTCCTCCTCCTCCTCTTCTTCTTCTTCTTCTTCTTCTTCTCATTTTCCTTTACTTTTTAGCACAAGATTGATGAACACGATGATAGGTTTCTCTCAACTGGAGATGCCTGTCTTTGTTTTAGTTTCTTTCAGTGGCGTATCATCAGTGTAAGCTAAAAAGCTCAGCTTCCCCAGTTAATAACTCCATAATAAACCTGCAGTTTATGAACAAAATTATGTATTAATTTTAATACAATTTATATTTACGCATTAAATGTTGTGATGCGGCAGCTCGGGATGATTTGTGATGCAGCAGTAAACATGAAGCCTGTACACACCAGCTTCGAATCCCCTCCACTGCGCTACAAACAGACTTGTTTCTTTCATGCTTTCTTCTGTGTAACCCACCCCGTAGATTTTCCATCCCTTTCTAACTAAACTACCCTGGTCGCAAGGCTCGCAAGAAGCTAGCTTTGACAATGGAAAGAATTTAGCTGCCGAGTTATCCCTTTCGTCAGTTGTGTTTAGTTGAAGTGTTAGTGTGCATTGATGCTCATATAATAATGAGTGAAACAACAGTTCCTGACACTAATTTATGTAGTAAAAATAATATTCTAATAAAGATTTTAACATTGATTGATGTAATTATGCTAACACTGTATCTATTGACTGTTAATATTGTGATTTCTCTAAATATGACAGGGAGTGAGCTAATGAACTTGAGTTGGCTTCCCCTGCCCAAAATTTCATGCTATGCCACTAGTTTCTTTAGAGTGTAGTTTGTCCATTTGGGTCCCACGAGTAGCGGGGAAACAAAGGTCACCCAACACAAAGCCCCGATTGTACTGGGAAGACTAAATAGTGCAGGGTTCGCCTGGTACCCTGTAGAAATCATTAGCGACACTGTTGTTATACTACTCCAGTGCCATGTGCCATACAGCCTCGGCATGCTGCATTTACACCTTGACTTGAGCAGACCAGAACCCATGTAGTAGTGGTCCTCCTACTCGGAGTCTCTTTGAGGTTCTCCAACTGGGTTAAATTTTTTATTGAAAGCCACTTCTTTGCCTGATACCTCCTCTGCAACCTTCTTCGTATGAGTGTCTCTGCTAGTACAGCTCCCGGTTTCATAGAATACACATAAGCCCCGCCCCCACCAATTCAAGGTCATGCAGCTTCTAGGGAGCTATTACTACTACTTCTACTACTAACTACTACCACCACCACTGCCACTGCCGCCACCTTCACATTACCATCATGAACAATAATTATATTTGATATGTAGGTAGTTCTAGATTTAATTACCGTATTGTTTAAAATTTCAAAGACGAAAAACCACTCAGAAGTTAATATTCGGTAAAATCCTTCAATGCAAGGACGTAAACTTGTGACAATGGCGTCACAATAGCACCTGTAGTATTAGCAAATTGAGAGTCCCCAATACTTTCTACATTTAAATTTAGTTGTGTATATACAGTATACAGTATATTTATATTTTTCTGATTCTTATATTCTGACTCTGATATCAGTCTGCATGAGATAAAAAAGAAACGACTAGGAGCTCAGTCATCTCAACTGGTCTTAGCTTAATTGATTTGTTTTTCAATTTCTGCACCTCATACAAATAGGCGAATTTGCTATACATAGACATTTTGATTGACATGTTCCCACTCATCTTGTCAGATCACTCTGCAGTTTTATCTTTTGAATTGAAAGCAGAGTAATGGCTGATCTGGACATAAGAGTTTTATCTTTATTTATGAACAGAGGAATCTCCTTCATGCAACAAGAATACTACATGCCAATGGCTTTCCTTTCTCATCTTATGGAAGCTGTATTCAGAATTATTTTCGCCTAAAAATTCATTGCTCTCGGATGGGGTTGAACTCGCGTATCTTGGCAGTGAAGACAATCACTGCAACCTTTAGACCAGTGGTCGTCGGCACTCGCTGAAATGTGCAAAGGGTAAGCAGAGCCGTCCCGTGTGCACCGTCGTGCAGCAGGAAGAGGTAGAGAGCATACCCGCTAACAGCTACGAGTGCACTATGGTACACTGTGTTCTCCGTGGGTAAGAGATGCTAGCCCCGGGGTGCTGTGTGCTGACGATCGCTGCTTTAGACCACTGAAGACAGTCCACACCAGAAATGAGTGAGAATAGAGCAACGACATTTTAAAAGGATTTAAAAGTTACAAAGTTTTTAAACGACACTTCATTTTTTAACCTTATATCAGAATACTAGTGCATACATTTAATGAGAAAGAAGAATAAATTTTAAAGATTATTCAAAGTCAGTGACAGATAAAATGGTAACATTGGACATATTGTAGAATAAAAACAACATGGGGATGACTAAGTACCGGTATTCTCTTTTTAACCTCTATATCAACAAAATGTTAAATGTTATGTTTTATTTAACAATGCTCGCAACTGCAGAGGTTATATCAGCGTCGCCAGTGTGCCAGAATTTTGTCCCTCAGGAGTTCTTTTACATGTCAGTAAATTACTGACGTAAGCCTGTCGCATTTGAGCACAATTAAATGTCATCGACCTGGCCCGGGATCAAACCCGCAACCTTGGGCATAGAAGGCCAGCACTATACCAACTCCGCCAACCAGGCTGACTGTATCAACAATAAATTTCATTGATTTTAAATTAATGCTATTTTTTTTTAATGAGAAGTCATGAACTGACTGAGCCACAACTCAATAATCATTTAATTTTGATTAAAATCCCTTGCAGTTTTTGTATTATAAGGAAAGTTATACAGAGTGATTTAATAAAAGTGTGCAAAAATTAAACAGGAAATAGGGGATGCTCTATAGAACATTTTGAGATAGGGAATTTGGGATATGCAGAGTTAGATTAAGGGCCAGCACGCTTAAACATGTCTATCGCTATTGCTTACTGTTCTCACATTATCTACATTTATTATTTACGTTTATTTACACTTATTATTTACATTTTTAGATTAATTTCATATCATTTACACATCATAGCTAGTACTGTGATTACCTCTTCGAATGGTATGGAAAGATTTGTCATTGACTCATATGTTTTATAATGTGACAATGTAAATATGATAGAACCTCTTTGTGGACAATAGGTCAACAAACAAAACATGATGGATTGCCGACATATAAATAGTAAATAATGTTGATGTTAAATGTAAATATAAATGTATATAATAAAATGTATTATTTGTAAATTAATGTCAGTATTAAATGTCAATGGCTGTCATTTCGAGCACCTGTTGTGAGGTACAAAATGGTATGTTATTAACTCAGATTTTTAAATGATACGAAATTAATTTTAAAATGTAAATAATAAGTGCAATTAAATGTAAGTTACAATGTAAATAAATGTAAAGAATAATGTAGATAATATGGAAAACACTAAGTGATAGCGAAAAAAAAATGTTATGTTTTATTTAACGACGCTCGCAACTGCAGAGGTTATATCAGCGTCGCCGGATGTGCCGGAATTTTGTCCCGCAGGAGTTCTTTCACATGCCAGTAAATCTACTGACATGAGCCTGTCGCATATAAGCACACTTAAATGCCATCGACTTGGCCCAGGATCGAACCCGCAACCTTGGGCATAGAAGGCCAGCACTATACCAACTTGCCAACCAGGTCGACCAAGTGATAGCGATAGGCATGTTAAGCTCATATCTCCTTAATAAGACTTTGCTCACCCCAAGTTCCCATCTCAAAATGCTTTTGTTTCCTGTTTAATTTTTTCACACTTTTACTGAATCATCCTGTATTTGTTAAGTTCCATAAAATGATTACTGTGTTTCTATTAAGAACCTATATTTTGTGTCTTGGGGGCATATGGTAGCATGTGGTTAAGGCATAATGCTGCAAGCCGGAAGATCGCAGGTTCGATTCCCGATGGGATCATGGATTTTTCCATTGATCTAATCCTTCCAGCCGCAGTATGACCATGGAGTCTACTCAGCTTCTAACAGAAATGAGTACCACGGACATTTCCTTGGGAGTAAAGGTGGCAGGCACGTAGGACTAACATCTCTACTATCATTAAATGCTGATTGTCTCTAAAGGTGGGGGGCCTTAATCTCTCGCCACCTTCTAGGCCGATTTGGTCTGTCATGGGGTTGACTTTACCTTTTATTTTGTATTTTACTGCTAAAACTTTTATATATCAGATTCTATATCTTATATCCATTAACAATATCTTTGATAGTGTTCCATTAGTGTTAGTTACCTTTATTAGTTTTTTTGTAGGATATCTCATTTATTCTGAATGTATGTCCTGCTCACTTCAGTTTAGACATTAAAATTGTTTTTAATTCTGCATTGTTACGTGAACTGTACAATCTATGGTTACATCTTCTTTTCTACTGTGTGGACTTAGCTGTAGGGTAGCATACTACAAACTCCATGTTTTGTGGTTCTAAATGTCGATCCTCAAGACAAACTGTCTCGACTTGCATTTCTTGCTTTTTTTCTGTTTCCTTTCTCTTCAACAAGTAATCTGTATTTATAATTGTTGTTAAATAAAATTATTAATAACAAAAGTCTCTTCATTCTCATACTTTTCTCTCGAACTTGTTGTTCATGTTTCCTTATCATAGTTTGTAATATGTACAGTGTTTTAATTTTTTTTTTTAACCGGTATGTAGGCTATACACTTACATATATGCATAGATCAGCCATTTTCAACTGTTGTGCCACGAGAAAATGAAAATAGTAGAGGTTGTTGTAGCAAAAATTGGAAAAATAAAAGTGAAAAGTTGTAAGAAATTGAGCCCACAAAAGTCAACATTCCCTCCTAAAACCCTAAAAATTCCCCCTGTTTGGGAACCACTGGTTTAGAATGTATGAGTGTGCAGCTGGTTTTAAAATTATATGTGTTGGAAAAGGTTGAAAATCGCTGGCATAAGATATACATATGTAAATATTCCAGATACATGCAAATTTGAAAAACATGAATTAAGTATTAGAAGTACATAGGTCTATGATACGAGTCTTTTATGGTGATCAACGTGGTAAGAGGTTTTTGGGTATTTGCACCATATTCTACAGTATATGTATAGATATACAATGTTTCGGAGTTACTTGTCGACTTCATCATCAGAGAAGATAGGGAAAGAGTAATAGTGATCCATTATCAAGAGCTACTCTCCAGAACTGGAAATGATGTATGGAAATTTGTGAAGCATGCATTAAATATTTTATCAGTGCTCTTGGTAACGAATCCAACAGAGAGGTTTTCCCATTTCCCTTTCCTTATCTTCTCCGATGATGGAGCCTAGATGTAACTGCAAAAGGTTGGATGTCTTTACATCTGTTACACAGTGCAAATACCCAAAAACCTTGCATCTACACAGGCCTACTTCATTATAAGGCCTAAATTTTTTGCAGACGTTAATTACAGTACCAGTTTACTTGAGGGTTAAATTAACAATTTGAAATCTGCATATGATATAGCCAACCATGTTCAGTTTTGAAAGCTACTAAGGCGGCTTTCAAAACTGGTAATACAATAATTACTGTGTATGTAGACGTTTAGTAATAGTTTCATTTCCTGCTTTATGCTTAAAGGAAAGTGTTAATATTGTATGCGGCGTGTATTTATTTTATTTATTTATTGTTTCTTTGTTTGATTTTATTTTGATTTTATATTCATTTTCCAAAACCATTACGATACAGTAATAATAATTTTATCACATCACAAATTGGACACTCATTAGACTTTTCTGATTTTTCTGCAGCAGCATCTGTTTATGTTGGTTGATATGGATGACACTCTTGAGGAATCAGCTCCAAGACTGGAAGAATATGAAGTAAGTCAATTTGATAATATAACTTACTTACTTACTTACTTACAAATACAGTAGCTTTTAAGGAACTCAGAGGTTCATTGGCGCCATTACATAAGTCCACCATTGGTCTCTGTCCTATACAAGATTAATCCAGTCTCCATCATCATATCCCACCTCCCTCAAATCCATTTTAATATTATCCTCCCATCTACGTCTCGGCCTCCCCAAAGGTCTTTTTCCCTCCTGCCTCCCAACTAACACACTATACACATTTCTGGAGTCGCCCATATGTGCTACATGCCCTGCCCATCTCAAATGTCTGTCTTTAATGTTCCTAATTATGTCAGGTGAAAAATGCAATGCGTGCAGTTATGAATTGTGTAACTTTCTCCATTCTCCTGTAACTTCATCCCTTTTAACCCCAAATATTTTCCTAAGAACCTTATTCTCAAACACATGTCACTGTTTGTTAACAGAAAACCACAATTTAAGTCACACGGAGTTAGTGTGCACTCGAAGTTGGTTGCTTGACTGTTGTCAGCCCATTTTGAGTTCTGTGGATATAGAGGGAAGAATTGGATTGGTGTCGGGTAGAGTTCCCGGGTAGCTCAGTTGGTAGAGCATTGGTACGTTAAACCAAAGGTCCCGGGTTCGATGCCCGGCTCCGGAACAATTTTTCCCTCGAAATTATTCAAATCAACTTTACAGGGAGTTATACCTGAAATCTTGATTTGCACCCTTAATATCTGTTCCTCTCTCAAAGTGAAAGTTCAAGTTTCACAATCATACAGAACAACGGTAATATAACTGTTTTATAAATTCTAACTTTCAGATTTTTTGTCAGCTGATAATACAATTACCATACTAATATCATAGTTTATATTTGTATCATTTTTCGTATTAATGAAAAGTTGCATTAATGTTTCAAGAAGATAAAAAATATTCATCATTCATGAAAATTTCAATATTGCCCATTATGTATTTGTTCGTGACTGAAATAAGATTATTGTCAAAGGTAATATATTATACATTATAGTCAATCAATCGATCAATCAATCAATCAACCAATCAATCAATCTCCTTAATGTATCCAGCTGTTTGCTGACAACATAAAGTCCACTGTAGTCTATTCAGTTTTTATTTTTCATGAGAAATGAGAGGTATTTTGATCGGTGTTCATTCAGATGCCTGTTACTAGTAGCCAGAGTTGGGGTGTAGTCAGTATATACTGCAGGGCTGTGTCTTCTGCAACTGGCATTGATGATTTTAATTTGCTTTTTTTGTGGTTTATTGATGGACAGTATAGAAGAATGTGTTCCAAATCTTCATCATGATTATTACACCACAGACAAGTAGGATTTTCAAAAATGTGAACTCGGTGTAGGTACAATTGTGTGACAATGTGACCTGTTCTGGCTCTTGTTAAAAATGTTGACTGTAAAATTTTTCCTTTGTCAGAAGAGAGCCAGTTGTTGATTCAATAGTCAGCTGTCAATCTAAGTTATCAGTATATATCAAACTTGTATTATCAAGATTCATACTGAATAACTGTGCAGAGTTAAAGCTGTTATTTCTGGCTGCTTACACAGCATAAAAAACAGTATAGACGTGCTATATGTGCCAAGCATGAAGTGTATTGGAACATGGCCATCAAACGATTATGATTGAAATTTTTTTAATAATCATTTACTGCTATGCAAAGTAATATTTGTCTTACGTGAATTTGTTACATTAGCACATACAAAATCCATTGTTTGCAAACAATTATAATCTTCTGTAACTTAATGCCATTGCAAATTGTACAGGATAATAATTTCTAATTTTATTTAACCATAATGACTAATATGTATTTAATTCCAGAATCAGACAAAAGATCTGGAGTCTGATGATGATGATGATGATGATTATGATATTCCTCCTCCCACCTTTCAACTTGTGAAGACAGAAGTTATTGATGATATAGAAATAGATACCGATGATACAGCAGATGAAGCAGATGATGAAGCTATGAGTTCTGGCACTGTGAAGAATGAGCCAGAAAGCTTACATTATGAAGATTTAAATGACTCTTCTCTGTAAGTCCTGTATGTTGCTTATGCCCTAGTTGAGACTTACCGGAGAGAACTGCATTGGTTGGACTTCTATTAATTATACTTGAATTCATGTACCGGTACTATCTATACACAGTGAGTCCCAGCGAATGTTCCAGTGTTTCTGTCAGCTGATCGCTCCACATGTTGGCTGTGCATTGACTCAGCTAAGAATAAGTCAAGTTTATTCTCTTACATTGTATTATGTTTTGCAATGGTTACATATTCAGTACGTGAATGTGTATCATATTTTTAACACATTCATATAGAAAAAAGAAATTGTGTAACAAAACAAGGAAACATTTTTAGACGTAAATTTCCTGGTTTCTCAGTACAATACTACATTTTGTATATAGGTTCTGTGAATGACCAAAAAAGTCAACTACAACCCTGTATGCTTACTGAAGAAAAACTGGATGAAGTAGAAGTTGATTTGCAATCTAGTCCTAGAGTGATAGTTTTTTTCAACAATGTGAATTACGGATCACACAAGGTTGGGTGATGTTTCCAGCAGCTACTGTGAGGAGGGTGAGTAGGCCTACTGAGTTATAAATGGATAGCTCAGAAGCCAATCAGTGTAAGTCACTAAATATCCAAGTCTGAAATTTTGGGCTAGAGGGATTCTTTATGATACATTTTTTCAGGAGCATATTCAATTAAATGAGCAGTATGATTTTTAACTAGAAGAGAGCTTCTGAAAAAATCACATAACATTTCAGTGGTCATTCAAAATAAGTGAAGAAAATTTTATACCCTGGTGTTGAGACTCGTGTATTTGAATCAGATTTTCTGCAGTCATTGTAACCTATAACTTCAGCTAAATTTCAAGTGAACTAACACACAGTCAAATTAATTCGAAAGTTTTTTTAATTCATTTTATTTATTTACTTCCTTCACCCAACTTTTCAAATTACAGAGCAGACTAAGATATTACATACAGACAGTGGCGTAACTTTTTATAGCTGGGCTCCCCAGCAAAAATGATAATCTGGGTCCCCTTTCCTTACTGCCATTTTTTTTTTTTTTTTTTCATATTTTCATAATTTTATTTTTTACGTCTAATTTGAATAAAACAATTTTATTTAACATAGCAAAATACTCCACTTTTAAACAAAATTAAGTGAACAGAACTGAACAAATTTAAATGATATAACTACTATTTTATTAAGACTATAATTACAGAATAACGTGAAGCTTAGTTCAACAAGTGCTTTTCCTTCTGGCTTTTTGAGAAGCAAATGATTCAATCAATTCATGTAGAACAAGTCTTTGGGCCTTTTCACATTCAATACTTAATACACTGAGAGCACTAAGTCTTTCTTGAGTCATGGTACTGGAACACTGGATTCGTTCCACCACAGGTAGTTTGTGTTTGACTGCTTGGTCGAAATACTGAGTCTATTTTAGTCAATTTCGAAACAGATTTTTCAAGTTTTTTCCTTTTACGTTTTTCTGCACCACTTAAATGTTCATAATTACTTTTAAAAGGTTTCATTGTCACAAAACACGAGAAAAATGATGAATTAAATCTAGTAACAAGCAGACGTGTTGCTATACAAAACTTCTTTACTTCAATGTGTGTTTACTGTTTATATGCTGCAACTACGGCTGGCAACCTGATGACATGAAAATACACCACGAGAAACAATGTCTCCATCCATAAAAATCATTCTGTCACATTTTCAACATTGACGTCACTGCAATATGGTTGTGGGCGAGTCTACTGAGTCAATCAACAGGGGTGTATAATGTGAAGTACTGCCAGTTGGATCATTGTATGCGCATCCTCGGGTCCATTGATGGGGTCGTTACCACAGATTTCCATATGCCAGAGAGTAAAAAGAGTGGCTATGTGTTATGGAAAATAATAGTATGGGCCTTGAATTAATTTGAACTCATTTCCAAATATGCGTCAGTAACCACTGAACATTTTCGGGTTCCCCTGCAATGCGGTGATGTAAGTTATGCCGCTGCATACAGAGCATTCATTTCAAAACTTCCCTGTCTAAATAACTATATAATTTAAATAGGATTTAATTAAACAAAAAAAAAAACACGTCAATTTAGATATTAAGGGGGAAGTTTAAAACTAGTCTTAATTGCATATTAGTTTTCACCTCCTTATCCCTAGTCACCCCCATTTTGAAATTTCAAGTATCTTGTGATACTTAAATTTTAAAGAGTATGCAATTGTTTATACACCTCATTCATTTGTTTTCGCGTCCTTTGTTTTCTTTCGTCGCCTGGCAACCTGGATTGTTGTTATTGCTGATTAGAGCTGAAGAGAATAAAGCTACAAAAATTTATTGAGCATTTCATGTAATAGTTGTGTTTATGTATTAAATTATTTTAAAATGGTGTATACTCTTCAAGAGAGAACAGAAATCATCCTTATTGATTAAATTTAGGAAATTACATAAAATAAACTGTTTTCATCCTACAATCAACTGACAGTAACAAAAATGCAGGTTGCTGGGTGACAATAGAAAACAAAAGATGCGAAAACAAATGAAGGATATGTATAAACAATTGAATACTCTTTAAAATTTAAGTTTCAAAAGATAGGGATGCCATTTAAAATTTCAAAGTGGGGGTGGCTGGGAGTGAGGAGGTGAAACTTAATAGTCAGTTAAGACTGGTTTTAAACTTCCCCCTCAGTATCTAAATTGACGTGTTCTTTGTTTAATTAAATTCAATTTAAATGTTATAGTTATTTAGTCTGGGAAGTTTAGAAATGAACATTCTGTATATTAATATGAAATACAGAGAAAATATCGAATGAATTAACAAAACGAAACTAAGAACAAGAGATACAATAAACTGGCAAATAGAAAAACTGAAATAGCAAATGGGATATCACAACACTAAGTTTAATTGTTTTTAATTCAGATAATTCTGGAAATGACCATTCAAAAGTCGATATCACTACCAGTATTTCTGCAGATACCCAACAAAGATGTGATCACATGATGATACCGATGTCTATTGTGATTAGCAGACCTACAATTAGACTTACCAAAAAGATGTTTGAAAAAAGTTCAGTGGACAAAAACAGTAAGTCAGTAATTTTTAATGTTTTTTGCCTCCAATAGTTACATTTATTACTTAACACTTATGTAAGTATGTATGAATTTACTTAAATTATTGTCACACATGAATAACTAATCAGTTAATTTTTAAATCTTGTAGGATTTTGGAATAAACAATCATTTTCTCTTTTCCTCCATTTGATGACTTACACTGATTGGCTTCTGAGCTTTCCAAATATAACATAGTATCTTAGTAATCCATCTAAGCATCATGAATTCTCGGATGCAAACAAGAGCAGTAGCATGGGGGTCCTGGTGCTGAATGACTGACAGAAACACTGGGAATGTTTGCTGTGACTCAATGTAGTTACTTACTTACTTACAAATGGCTTTTAAGGAACCCGAAGGTTCATTGCCGCCCTCACATAAGCCCGCCAGCGGTCCCTATCCTGTGCAAGATTAATCCAGTCTCTATCATCATACCCCACCTCCCTCAAATCCATTTTAATATTATCCTCCCATCTACGTCTCGGCCTCCCTAAAGGTCTTTTTCCCTCCGGTCTCCCAACTAACACTCTATATGCATTTCTGGATTCGCCCATACGTGCTACATGCCCTGCCCATCTGAAACGTCTGGATTTAATGTTCCTAATTATGTCAGGTGAAGAATACAATGCGTGCAGTTCTGTGTTGTGTAACTTTCTCCATTCTCTTGTAACTTCATCCCACTTAGCCCCAAATATTTTCCTTAGCACCTTATTCTCAAACACCCTGAACCTATGTTCCTCTCTCAGAGTGAGAGTCCAAGTTTCACAACCATACAGAAGAACCGGTAATATAACTGTTTTATAAATTCTAACTTTCAGATTTTTGGACAGCAGACTGGATGATAAGAGCTTCTCAACCGAATAATAACACCGAGAGTCATTTATATTTGTTACTGTTGCTCCAAGATATTTGAATTTTTCCACTTCTTCGAAGGATAAATCTCCAATTTTTATATTTCCATTTCGTACAATATTCTGGTCACGAGACATAATCATATACTTTGTCTTTTCGGGATTTACTTCCAAACCGATCGCTCTACTTGCTTCAAGTAAAATTTCCGTGTTTTCCCTAATCGTTTGTGTATTTTCTCCTAACATATTCACGTCATCCGCATAGACAAGAAGCTGATGTAACCCGTTCAATTCCAAACCCTGCCTGTTATCCTGAACTTTCCTAATGGCATATTCTAAAGCGAAGTTAAAAAGTAAAGGTGATAGTGCATCTCCCTGCTTTAGCCCGCAGTGAATTGGAAAAGCATCAGATAGAAACTGACCTATACGGACTCTGCTGTATGTTTCACTGAGACACATTTTAATTAATCGAACTAGTTTCTTGGGAATACTAAATTCAATAAGAATATCATATAATACTTCCCTCTTAACTGAGTCATAAGCCTTTTTGAAATCTATGAATAACTGATGTACTGTACCCTTATACTCCCATTTTTTCTCCATTATCTGTCGAATACAAAAAATCTGATCAATAGTCGATCTATTACGCTGAAAACCGCACTGATGATCCCCACTAATTTAATCTACGTACGGAGTTAATCTTCTCAAAAGAATATTGGACAAAATTTTGTACGACGTCAACAAAAGTGATATTCCTCGAAAGTTACGACAGTTGGTTTTGTCCCCCTTTTTAAAAATAGGTACAATTATAGACTCCTTCCATTGTTCTGGTACAATTTCCTTTTCCCATATAGCAAGTACAAGTTTATAAATTTCGCTATATAATGCACTCCCACCCTCTTGTATTAATTCTGCTGGAATTTGATCGATACCTGGAGACTTGTACTTTTTCAGATTTTCTATCGCAATTTCGACTTCTGAAGGCGTGGGTTCGGGTATAAATGGCTCAGCAGTTTGTATTTCAATTTCGTCCCGATCATTTCTATTTGGCCTATGTACATTTAGTAGTTGCGCAAAATAGTTTTTCCATCTGTTTAGGATTGATGGAGAGTCTGCAAGCAAGTCACCATTCTCATCCTTGATCACGTTTACCCTTGGCTGATATCCGTTCTTAAATTCCTTTATACCCTTATATAAATCTCGAATGTTTTTATTCTTACTATTTGTTTCTACCTCATTCAGTTTTTCCTTCAAGTAACCTCTCTTTTTATTCCTAAGTGTACGACTTGCTGTAGTAGATTAAAAAATTTATTTTGATAAATATTGGTATACAAAATGCATACAGACAACATAATATTATGTAGCAGAAAATTCTGACAGTAGAAAATGAAAATAGCATTCATTAAAACTATATGAACCTACTTACCCTTCCAACTACTCCAATAAATTTAATAGTGTCTTTTAGGAAACTCTGGCAGTAGAAATTGGAAAACAGCAGATATTTCTATACATGACGTCATAATATGCATAGTTTACTGGGGAATGTCGACATGGGTAAAACACTGGAAAAACAATATTACAAATGACGGTATAATATGACACTATTTTGTGTAAATTATTGAAAAATTATTTTAATTCATTCATTCATAGTTTTCTGCCCAAGGGCAGGTTTATCACTGCAAACCCAGCATTCTCCAATCTTTCCTATTTTCTGCCTTCCTCTTACTTGTTAGTCTCCGCATATAATCCACATATCTTAATGTCATTTATCATCTGATAGCATCTTCTGCCCTGAACTCTTCTCCCATTCACCATTCCTTCCAGTGCATCCTTCAGGAAGCAGTTTTTTTCTCAGCCAGTGACCCAATCAATTCCTTTTTTTCTTCCTGTTCATTATCAGCATCATTCTTTCTTCACCCACTCTTTCTAGCACAGCTTCATTTCTTATTCTGTCTGTCCATTTCACATGCTCCATTCTTCTCCACAGCCATATTTCAAATGCTTCTATTTGCTTCTCTTCACTTCGTCGTAATGTCCATGTTTCTACCTCATACAGTGCCACACTCCATACAAAGCACTTCACTAGTCTCTTCCTTAGTTCTTTTATTATCTTCGTATAGCCACTTAAATTTGAAGGAATTAGGATCTGAATAAACATTGAACTACAAAGTACCAGAATATCTGGAAAAATAATGTTGCTAGGATGTCTGATACACAATATCCAAAAACAATTTTAAAATTATGTCCTTAAAGGGAAAGGTCTCTCAGTCACTCCCACAAAGGATGGATAGAAAACTCAAGACTGTAACAGACCTTGACGACGACAATGGCAACTATGACTACAACCACAGTCTAGTATATACAGTCACGAAGCTCACAAGGGAAGTATCACTCCCTGCATGCCGAAACTTCCCTCGAAACTTTAGCGACATAACCGATGTGCTACGAGAAGACCACGTGCAAAATTTTAGCTGCCTGTTTTCACTGCAAGGCCCCGAAATCGAAGCTGGAATCCTTCTGTGGTCAGACGATAACGCAACGGAGCTGGACATCCCTGTCTCACTGGTGAGCGGAGTGGAGTGAGCGTGTGAAATGGAGTAAACTCTCTCGCGTCCCATGGTGTCATTGAAGCATAAACAAGAGACAGAAGTGACTCGTATTGATTGAATGTTGAAAAAACAATTCTTTTCGGCCACATTGTTTTTTCATAGTTTCAAGACAATAATCCACAGGTACTACAAATTCAGGAGGTCGTTCTGTGGTGTATATGCTTGCAAACCAAGATTATAACCCGGAATCGTGGAGATGAAAATTGAAAATGAATAAAGGATTGCAATTTAAGTATGGTGTCCCTACATAAAACTTAGGCGAGAATATCTTCGCGTGTCGCTATTTTTTCTGTTAAGCAGTGGTAAAGCACTTTCCACTGCAGGAAGAAGAACTTATCAAGCGGTTGGGTTTTTCTCATAGTACAAAGAGGAATCTGGAGCAATTCGATGGTCTTCTAGCATGTTCAAAACCAACAAATAGTTTCTCATACATAAGTTTTTTTATGTTATGTGGGATGTGTCGTTATATTTTTCATCTGCTTCTTCCATAAATATAGTTGTCACTCTGATGTAACGTGACGGAAGTTCCTGTGAAAGTATGATATTGAATGGCGGTTTTTACCAGGGGCGATTTCTCAGGGCATGCTATGCTTGCTACGCAAGCCCAATATTTTCGTAGAATGTGTATTTCTCAAAATGGGATTACGTACATTAAAATTTATTTTGATATTTGGGACATTGTATAGGCGTAATACCATCCACAGGTTGCACACCACAAGTATCGCAACGCTTGCTCGTTTCTCGGAGCTACAGGAAAGACGTAGAAATAGCGAGAATATGATGCGCGCGCAAGTGCCTTCCTCCTTAGTCCGTCCTAGGCGCACATGCTTCTGTTATGTGTTGTTTGAAGCTCTGGTCCGAGAGCTAAACCAACGACTATCTAACGTTACACAGAACAGTACTGACAGCGGGAATGTGCTGTGCAATGTAATTGTATGAGCGGAATGTGTATGTTAGCTGCTGCATGTATTATTAATTCTTAAACATTAATTTTAAGTATTGCAATGAGTTCGGAATTATGTGTTATTGAAACCTTATTATTAAATCCGATTTCCCGAAGGACTATTCAAGAGAAGACAGACATTATAGAGAATACATGCGCTTGTTCAGTGCAGCTCAATACAACAATGTGCGTTGGTTGGCAGTGTCGAAAAAAACTAAATAAACTGTTTTGTTGGCCATGTTTGTTATATTATATCGAAATTCTACATTTGATAAGCGAATATGATCCATGACTCATAATGATTTCATAATTATAAAATAAATTATTTAGGCTATGTGGTCTGATTATTTTTATTAATTATGAATTATTATATCCTCCCATCTTCCCCTATGAATAAAAGAGCAAGCCTAACTTTTGTGACTAGCATTCGCCCCTGGTTTTTACCACATTCATTCAGCCAGAATTTCACAGCTTTCCTCTTGTAGTCCATGCTGACACATTTACATTTTTTTTTTACAGAGGTTGGGACATAGCTTGAACTGAACGATTTGTAGGGGGACTGACTGTTTGTATCACTGGCTTCTGGAGATTCACTGTCTGACTCGAATATCGAACTCGGACCTGCAACATTACCTGTGGCAGGAGCAAGGGTCTTGCGATCGCTATCACTGTCACTTGAATCACATCACTTCCTTCACATACATCGAGAATTGTCTCCTCATACCGGTCCACTCCTGTACAACTATTTTCAGTCAGTTCAATCATGAACTGGGCCATTTCCTTTTTTTTCGCGTATATGTTTCCCGATATTCTTACGGAAATAACTCGTGGCGAACTCATATAGATTAATCGAATAATTTACGTCTTGTTCAGTGAAACTCATTGCAACAGTTCTTTCTTATACAACCCTCATCATCGTACTAGATACATTAACCCTGTAGTCATCCGCTTGTATTACTGACCTTGATTCACATGCTTCTGTTCGCTGCTGGTTGCAACCCGTTCCACTGGCTTGCACACAGGAAGGGCTGTTTATTTCGGGGCCTTGCAATGAAAACAGGTAGCTAATATTTTGCATATGGTCTTCTCGTAGCACATCGGTTATGTCACCAAAGGTTCAAGGCAAGTTTCTGCCTGCAGGGAGTGATACTTCCCTTGTCAGTACATAGTAAATACCGTATGCATCCATAAATAGTTGCTAACCACTAGGATCGCTACTATCACCTCATTATAGACAATGCAAAATAGTACCGGCACAGCCTATTGTTCCTAGCACCCTCACAACTCAAGCTTCGCGACTGTATATATTAGACTGTGCTACAACTGCGACTACGAAGATGATGACAACAATAGTTAGAAATGATGTGAGATGTCTTAATTTTGGGATTATAGGGAATATCTTTTGTGTATAACCTAGAAAACGAAAGTTCATCACATTATTTAGTTATATATTAAATGATTTTATTTAGATCTGTCTTATGAAAAGTAATTTTAAAAATTTAAACAGTAATATCATTCACAACAGGATAAGGGAACAGAATTGTTATGAAATATGTAAAACATATAAAACATATAACGAAAAAGTGTGTGTTACCTCAGTGATACTTTTTTTTGCATGAGTTAAAGTGACAAATACAACTAAATAGGCCATATATTCGCCAAAAATGATAATTTACAGAAATTTATTATCATCTATGGATTTCTGGGTGGAGATTAGTGTAGGTAAAATGACAATAAATTAAATATACTACAATGGAATGCTGAAGGATTAACTCAAGCAAAAAAAAAAAAAAACTCAACTGAACAAATATTTAAGTCAAAACATCATTGACATCAAGAAGCAAATCTAACATATGACCATATCTCATATGTTAGCACAAACTAAAGAAAAACAAAAGTTGTTGTTGTCTAGTGCCTTGCATCTGGCAATGAAGCCATTAGCAGTCGTGCTTTCCAATACTTTTGAACTGTAGTTTCTTCTGATCTTAATGCTTCACAGGTCTTCAAGAGAAAAACAAAAGTGAACACGCTAATTCTTTGTGGATTCTGACAAAGAAAGAGAAAATTAACAATCAAAATTTTTGTTCAAAATGACCACCACCAGCTTGAATACACGCCTCCAGTCTGCCATGTAAAGATTGCTCACATGTTCTAACATGTCAGCAGGAATTTCAGCGCAGGCATATCATCTTGTGTAGTCGGTATTTCCTTGTAGACAGTGTCTTTCAGTTTTCCCCACGGAAAAAATCTAAAGGGGTCAAATCAGGTGAACGGGCCAGCCAAGGTGCAGGTCCTCTTCGTCCAATCTAACGATTTGGAAACAATTGGTGAGACAGTTTGTAGTACGTCGTGCACTATGGGCCAGACAACCATCATGTTGATACCACAAGTTCCTCCTAGTCTGCAGTGGAACATCATCTAACATCTGTGGAAGTTGGTCTGTTAGGAGGTTCAGATACGTTTCCGAATTTAGTGTTTCTTCCATGAAAAAAGGGCCTATGAGCTAATGGTTCACTATTCCACACCACATGTTTACACTCCATGGACGGACGTTCTACTTGATGAAGCCAACAGGGATTGTCTACAGGCCAATAGTGCATGTTTCTGAGGTTAACATGACCATGATTAGTAAATGTTGCTTCGTCACTAAACAAGATACATGACAAATCTGGAGTATCATGTCTTAATGCCCATGTACTAAAGTTAACACGATTCTCAAAATCGTTTCCATGCAACTCTTGTTGAAGAGAGATGTGATAAGGATGGAACTTACACCTATGGAGAATGCGAATTACACTTCGTTGACTCATGCCACTTCCTCGTGCAATTGCACGGGAACTAATAAGCGGATCTACTGACAACAACCAGTACATTAATTTGTCCCTTTTCTCCAGTCACTAACAACGTTTTCTCGGTGTTACACTACCTGTTTCACGTAATTGGGTGAAGAAATTCATAAATAATTGTCGAGATGGTTGACGTCTATTGGGATATCTTTCTGCGTACACTGTACAAGCGTGAACAGCATTCTTCCTACATTTTCAATACATCATGAGAATCTCGACTTTTTCTGCGTTGGGAAATACCATCTTCTACGCACGTCCTATTTCTTGAACTATCCCAAAGTAACTGACAAAGTTGCAATGTAATCAGTGTACAGAAAACACAATGTCAACAAACATAACAACATTGTAGCCTAGCAACTAAGCAGTTGAATGGGACAGACAACTGTTGGTGTTTACAATTTTCAAAATACAATTTCTTGTGAATTATTTGATCTAGAATCCTGCAAAAAAAAAAAAAAACATTTACATTCTAATTTACTCTAGTTTTATTTTTTTCATGTCAATAGGCATTGTTCCATTTAAAAAAATGTATGTTATGTAAAAAAAAGTACACTTTGTCATAATTATTAAAATCTGTGTATGGGCTACAAATACAGCCCTTGTCTATAATTCATCTCTGTGAAAACCGCACATCACAGTCACCTTCCATTTCAGAAATATTTGCTGTGCAAGTTTTAAGAGACTCACTCTGTATATCATCTGATATCTTCTTCTGCTCCGAACTCTTCTCCCATTCACCATTCCTTCCAGTGCATCCTTCAGTAGGCAGTTTCTTCTCAACCAGTAACCCAACCAATTCCTTTTCCTCTTCCTGATCAGTTTCAACATCATTCTTTCTTCTCCCACTCTTTGCAACACGGCTTCATTTCTTATTCTGTCTGTCCATTTCACATGCGCCATTCTTCTCCATATCCACATTCCAAATGTTTTTACCAGTATTCGTTTCTCTTCACTTTGTCGTAATGTCCATGTTTCTGTGCCATACAATGCCATGCTCCACACAAAGCACTTCACTAGTCTCTTCCATAGTTCTTTATCCAGAGCCCTGCACAAGATGGTCGTTTTCCTATTAAAAGCTTCCTTTGTCCGTCCAATTAATCTCGTGTGTATTTTGAGCATTTTAAATTTTTTTGCGTGGAGGAATTACCAGTCAGTTACACAACCTCCTCATTGAAGGACCGTGTTTGATTTTAGAGTGAACTTCCCTTAGACAATTTTATTGCCTTCACTATGGCTAAGGAGCTTCATCCGCCCTCCCCCATGTAACCCTGTGGGCTGGACCCTTAACAGATGCTACCTCCCCGGATCAGGAAGACCTGTAGCTCATGAGGGCAGGGTAGCTACTCCCTGAAGTGAAACTGCCTAATTTGAGGGTGTCCATTATCACCGACTTTATTTAATGTATACATTGACAATGCCATAACTGAATGGTAGAATTGTTTAAATACAAATTTTAACTTAGGTACCTACTTTAACTTTAAATACCCTCATATTTGCAGATGACCTTTAAATACTCTCATATTTGCAGATGACCAGGTGATATTGGTAATTCTGAGAATGATCTACAAAGGGCCTCCCAGCTATTGTGTGATATTATTTGAACTTACAATTTAGAAATCACAACAGAAAAGACTGAGGTAATGGCATTTGTTGGAAAATATCCTAAAAGTTAAAAAATAATAAGAGATAAGATTATAGAACAAGTAAGCCATTTTAATTACAGATTTAATCAGGTGTGCAGAACAATAAAATGGACTTTGACCAGAAGAGGACGAAAATACACACAAATTAAGTTTTATAAGACTATGGCAGTGCCAATGTTGACTTATGGGTCAGAGAATTGGACATTAAATAGATCAGGAAAGAGAAACATAGAGTCGACAGAAATGAGATTTCTAATAGTGGTAGCTGGATACACATGAAGGGATGAAGTTAGCAACTTCGCAATAAGAGAAGAATTAAACATTTTTAATTTAGAAGAATTGATTAGTGATAAATAAAAAATGGAAGTGGAAAGATGGGTTCAGAACAATTGACAAAACAAGTGATGTTGTACAGGTCATGAGGAAAGTGTGATGTGGGGCGTCCTAGAAGAAGATAGAGGGATAATCTTGTGAGACCAGAACGGACCTCTGGTCCAACTTGTGGATGATGATGATGATGATGATGATGATGACTTCCTGGCAGCAGCTCATGTTACTGCATATAGTACACCCCAAGTATTTGAAACTCTCTACTTGCTCTACTACCTCATTTAGAATCTGCACGTTTACCTTCTTTATTTTTCTTCCTATGACCATGATCTTCGTCTTGTTTGCACTTATCTTCATCCCATACTGCTCACAGCTGTCATTTAGTTCCAGGAGCATATCCTTTAATATCATCTCCTCTTCTGATAACAATGCCATATCATCAGTAAATCTTATGCACTTTACTCTTCCTCCTACTATCACTCCTCCCTTGTTCTGAAAACAGTTCTTTACTAACTCCTCCAAGTAGATATTGAACAGGGTAAATGATAAAGGGCATCCTTGTACTCCTCTCCCTATTTCACTGCCTTCTGACATTTCTTCTTCTAACCTGACTTTGATCCATTGATTCATATAAAGGTTACTAAACAGTCTTCTCACTTTCCAATCCACACCAATTTTCTTTATGATCCCCATCAGTTTATAACTATTGCTAATTATGTTACCCAATTAGCAATGGAAGGAAAGCAGTAAAACAATGAAAAGCTATCACTTATGTCAGGGGTCATTAGCTCGAAGCTCTATGGAGCACAGACTACCTGCTCCACTACTCCAACGCTGCATGGTTTAAAGAGCGGAGAAGTGGTTTTAGCAATACCATGTCGTAATTTGACACACTCACAAAATACAACACCGGCAGTACAAACTGATTTTTGTATATTATTATTATTATTATTATTATTATTATTATTATTATTATTATTATTATTATTATTATTAGACCTACTGTTATTGTTGTTATCATTATAGTAGTATTAATGCTGGTAACATTTTATTACACATTTTTAATGTAATTACACAATCATCTCTACAGTGACAGTACTGGTACATATATTTTGTAACACGAATTGATTTACTACTGTTATTGTTGTTATAATCATAGTAGTATTAATGCTTGTGACAATTTATTACATATTTTTAGAGTAATTAGACACAATCATTTCTGTAGTACTGGTACATATATTTTATAATACGAATTATTTTATATAAATTTCATTATTATTATTATTATTATTATTATTATTATTATTATTATTATTATTATTGCTATTACAAAAGAAGTGCTGGGGCATATATGAAGGTATTTTTTTCCTTTTCTGAATTAGGGATTAGGGAACGGTAGCTAGGGGTAGTTTAGGGACGACCCTTCAGCACTTCGGCCGGACTGAGGCCTATTGTGCACCCCAAATTATGGGATGAATGAGGTGTACCAGCCCACCGGCTGCATGAGACTCACCCGCTCACTCAATAGATCCCTACACCCCCCCCCACCCTAAGTTCATACTGCCAAGGTAACCAAGCAGCACAGGATCCATTCCAATAGCTCTTCCAAGGTGTCGAAGTCAGGTTGGTCAGTTCGAGGATTTGAACTGTGGACCTCCCAAATGCGAGTCCCATGTGGAATGTATGAGCTACCTCGTTCGGTTTCTTTTTTTGAAAATAACATTTAATGAAACCATTGATACTAAAAGTAAACCTTCTGTCACAAACTGTCCTTCACTGAAGGGCCACAAGGTTTTTGTAGTGCAATCTTATAACTGGCTCGAATAGCAGATTCACTTAGATGTACATATTTCTATGAAAATAAATTAATAACATTCTACTGTCATCTACGTATAATCTATTAATCATTAATAATCATAATAATCATTATTATAATGTCAATTAAATATCCAATACAAATAAAAGGTACTGTGTGCTTAATAAATTGTCTAGACTAATTAGGATTTATCATGAAATTATAACATAATATGTACTTACATCATCAAACATTACTTTTTAAGCTCTTCAAGGATCGCTATCCTTTTCTGGCGAAATATTTTCCATACTAGTTAGCATAAAAAATCGATTAATATCAATGCATCTTAATGAAATATTTTAAAGATTCAATTTATTTTGCCACATTATTATATTCAATAATTGAATAGGCTTTTCCCCACGAATGGTTGAAGCCAATTGGTGTTGATGTCTACTCTTATTTGTGTTGTCCTCCATTGCAAACACTTTCCCAAGTAGGATGCACGTGAAACGTTATTCCAACTGAAGTTCACTGTGTATGTCGTCACTTTCCCCTTCACTGCTCTGAATGCTTCTCCCACCCATTCAAACTGTCGAGCAAGCTTGCTCCGAGCTGATGATCCCTGACTTACGTGGTGGGTGCAAATCAAAAAATTTCGCCAATGTTTTGATAGAACCATTGGCGAGCAAAAAAATTAAAAGAAGAATGAAGTATACTTTTAATCTGTATTTTTCATATTTGATTATTATGTACAAATATCTACATCGAGTTTTAATGTAAAATCTCATCATTTCTTAAATCATCGTTTTGGTTTCTTTGACACTAGTATCTGCAAACACAAATTGTTTACAATTATGTACACATCTTTATAATGATCATGACACAAGCGTATGTATGATATTTTAAATGAAAATGTCCTTTCAGTAGTTACTTAATAACAAAATAGTCAAGCAGGCTCCTGTTACATGTTCAACTCATATTTTAATACCTACTGAAAGCATTTTTATAAATTCTCTATTGTATGTAGAAATTGAAACTTTGTTAAACATATGAATGATGAATATTTTTTTACAATGAACCGACTAATCTGTGCAACTAAACATAATTATCTTATAAAAGTAATATATGTTCTTGGAAATGACTTAGCTTGTTTGTGTGTCTTCTAGTTTAGGTGTTTTTATATTACTTTCTTAGGCGTACTTATTCTCATTTCAGATATATTGGACATACATCTCCTGTCCATGGCAGCAATAGTGATGGTTCAGAGTTTATTACTAGCGAATCTTATACAGAAGACGATTTAAGGGATGGAGATATTCTTCCCACAAATGCAGTTTGGATTAAGGAGCCATCTACCCGTTATTTCTGTGATATATGTGGCCAAGGTTTCGTAATAAAACATAGTATAACTCAACACAAGCGTAAGAAGCATGGTATTCATCCTTACACGTGTGTCTTATGTTCACAAACATTCCCCAAGAAGCAGGATCAACTTCGACATTTGCAAAGCCATTCTGGACCAGATGGATTTGAGTGTGAATCATGCCCTAAAGTGATTCCTGGTATTGATGCCTTCCTAAGACATCGCAAGATACATACCACGGAGAAGAATATTCCATGTCTGACTTGTGGTATGTTGTTTCGTACGACTTGGGAGCTGCGATCCCATTCTGTAACACATTCTGATAGCCGACGATTCTCTTGTACTGAATGCGGTCAGGGATTTGCTGTAAAGGCACGATTACTCGATCACATAAACAGTCACACAGGATCTCGCCCTTACAAATGCGAGATATGTGGAAAGACATTTGCTGCCCAGTCAGGTTGGAGTAATCACTGCAAGCTACACACCGGAAGAAAACCATTTAAGTGTGAATACTGTGATAGAAGTTTTGTAACCAATGCTAATCGCCGGAAACACGCACGTACACACACTGGTGAGAAACGTTACGAATGCTCAGATTGTCATAAGAAGTATAGTGCTCCTAACTCCCTGGCTATTCACAAGCTGCTGCATACGGGCAACAAGCCCTACGAGTGTGATGTTTGTAATGCTGCATTTCGGTGCAGTTCACAGTTGGTGAATCATCGACGTATTCATACAGGCGAACGTCCATACACCTGTGATCTGTGTGGCTCTGCCTTCTCCCAAGCAAGCAATCTGAATACCCACAGAAAAACTCATGAGAGGTACCAAAAGATGTTAGATGAAAAGGTGCAGAAGATCCCTCACATAGAATACAGAAAATCACAAGAGCAATACCAGAAAATGTTGACTGAGAAGATGAACCAGTTGTCTCATGTCGAACAGCTACTTAGCGACTGACATACTGCTCAAAATGAAAACTTACTAGAGGGAAAAAAAGACTTGAGCATACTTCCGGTAATTCATCTGATGTAAACAAAAAACTTCCAAGACTGATGTTATCTCTCTCTCTTTCTTTTTTTCCTTCTTCTCTTAAAACTCTATTTAAATTTCCATGTTGGAAGCAGAAGATCTAGTCTGTAGCTTGAAATTTCAAAGACTACATTTCTGAATTAGTATTTTAAGTTAATAATAAGTACAAGAACATTTTATGAAAATGTTTTACAAATATCGTAAGTAGAATAAGTTTTACAAACGATGTTACTAGACATACGTATGTACAAAGATAATGTACAACAGCAAATGGAATAGTACTAGTGTAAAAAGTTTATTTTGTTTGTTTTGTTATTGATATATTGTTAGAATATCATAAAACAAGAATGATCTAGTTATTGAAGAAAAATTTAGAATGCTTCTTATACATATATGTATACGTAATTGTTCCTTATTTCTTGACAGTTGTAATAATGCCACCTAATAACTTTTCATCCATGTCCTGTAAAATGATTGTTCTTTCCACTGTCACACTTAAAGCTGTTTCAGAATTTTTATTGCTGCTAGAAGTAAACAGTCAGAGCATGTGAAGATGAGCATTCTCCTCTGACTAATTCCAGAGCTACAAGGATAAGATGCATGCATAAGATTTCAGCTTTGAAATACATAAACATCCATGTTATGAGATAGTATTTAGCTCTTAAAATTAGCAGACACTTGTTTTGATTTAACATATCACTTTCTGAACTATTATTTTGTATGCCTTATATGATATAACATTTTTCATTTATCAAATGAATTTTGTGGTTGTAGTGTAATAACTGAAAGTCCAATTTTCTTAGTAAATGGAAAGTATACCTTTAAAATTCTGTAGGAACTCAGTTTAATATTGCTCTTTATTGGGATGATATTTTCCTGTTCCATATTCGCCTGCTCTTCATTATACACATTATAGATTTAGACATCAGCAGTACTGTAGGTGAATGAAAGGAAATTAAACTTATTCAACTTTTACATCTGTGCTTCCCTGCGGTAGCAAAGTGAGAATCAATAATACAGACTGATCCTATACAATTCTGGCTTTCAGGTAGTAGCTCCCTGCAAAGCAGGTTTGGATAATTTCAAGGAAAAATTGTTCCGAAGCGGGTATCGATCCTGGGACCCTTCGCTTAGTGCGCAAACGCTCTTCCAACTGAGCTACCCCAGGAACTATACACGACACAGTCACAATTTTTCCTTTGTATCCACACGACTCAAATGAGCTGACAAGACGCCAGAACTCAACTATGAGTGCACACAAATGCTTGTGTGACTTAAATTGTGGCTTTCTGTTAACGTACACAATTTAACTATAATTATGTGTATATTTTCCGCCTATGCTTATCATACATATGAGTGAATTAATTAGTCATATTTTCTCATTAACGTTTTCGGTACGTAAATTGTACCATCTTCAGATGTTTGTATATGATACTAATTGTTAACCAAGCCTGTGGGTGCATGTATCTAGACTTAAATTGTCAGTGTTTTTGTGCATGCTGTGCGATGCCGGTGAAGTGTTGTCATGATTACACAAATGATCACTTAACTCTTATATACTATTTGCTGGTGCAACACTTTATCAAACTTAAATTAGAATGTTTCAGTCGTTATTTAAAAAACACTATTTAAAAAACACACTATTTTAAAACACTGTTTAAAACTATTTAAAACTGTTTAAAAGCACATAGTTTTTACATCACTTTAACTATGTGGGGTATGTGATCACTTATTGTGTGGTGTTTTCCGGTTTGAAGTTAAATGAGGCACTTGTGGTGATCTTGTTTAGCGTTGAGCTGGACGCAATATCGTAATATAGCTATGTTTTCTAAAAGTGATGTTGAAAACTTCTATTAGGTTGATGGCGTATGTAATATTATAACAGAATGCAGGTTGTCAGGTCCGTGGCTTTAGTATCGCCTGGCGTGTCTGTAACAATATGATTAAGTATTAATTTATGAATTTGAAATTGGGAATGTTTGTAATTAAAATTGGAATTCCTATTACTGGTATTGGTATGGTTAACTGCTTGGGTAATGCCTATTATGTAAGAAAAGTAACTTACAGTTTTAACGTGTATTGATCTGCTCGTGCTTGATGCTAGGCTGATACTAGAGCGATGGACTTGCTCACAGTATTTTTTTAGTTAGTTATATTGTCTGTTTCCGGAAGTAGAGGGGGTGTCGGTGAAATCTGTGTGTGTAATTGTTTGGGCGGGAATAGTTTGAATAGATTGAAAAGTGGGTTATTTATGTTGGCTATTTGTTCATTTAGTAGGGGTTTTCCTGAGTTGTGTTGTTTTATAATATGAAATTGTTCCGCCGTTTCTATTGTGGGGTCGTTTGTGATTTTTAGTATTTTCAGAGTGTCATTAATATTTGCGAGTTCGTGGTTTTCATCTATAAGGTGTTGTGCGAATTTAGATCTGTTTCTGTTATAAACGAAATCAGAGGTATGTTCCCGAAATCTTATTTTAAAGTTGCGCCGGGTCTGTCCTATATATGTTTTGGTGCAATTTTTGCAGTTTAACTGATATATGCCACTGTTTAGGAGGGGTTCATTGTGGTTGGTATTATTGGGAATTATATTGTTTAGTTTGTTATTGGTACGAGGGGCTATGTTAATATTTTGTTTTTTAAAAAAGTTGCTAAGTTTGTTTGAAATCTTGCCGTAATATGTTAGACTATGCCATTGTGTTTTGTTTTGTGTTTTCTCAGGCTGTAGTGTTGTGAATTCTTTTTTATGTAGTTTTGTTTTTCTCTTTTGTATTAAGTTGTTGATTAGTTGGTTTTCGTATCCATTTTCAGAGGCTATTTGCTTTATATAATTAAGTTCTTTATTGTAATTATCTCTATTTAGCGGTGTTGTGAGTAATCTATCAATGAGGAAACGAAATTTACTAATTTTATGTGTGATTGGATGTATTGAATGTTTTTTTATAGTATGTGTGGTTGTTGTTTCTTTCCTGTATATGTTGAATGTAATTGTTGGGGTTGCTATTGTTATATTTAAATCTAGAAAATTAAGGCTATTGTTATTGCTTTGTTCAAGGGTGAATTTTATGTTTTGATGCCATTTGTTAAATTCTTCTAGTATTTGACTATCTTTGTTTTGGGTGTTTTCGTAAATTATTATTGTATCGTCAACATATCTTGCGTATGTGCTGAAATTGAACTTGTTATTTAAATTATTTATGTGTTTGTTTTCCAGTTCTTGTAGAAATATATTAGCTAAATATCCAGATAAGGGGTCACCCATGGCTAATCCAGTTGATTGAATGTATATTTTATTATCAAATTTGAAATAATTCTGTTTTAGGGATGTTTTTAGTAAATGGGTGATTTGTTGAATTATATTGTTATCTAATTGGGTTTCGTTCAGTTTTTGAATAATTATGTTAATAGTTTCATCTATTTGTATGTTGGTATATAAATTTGTAACATCCAGTGAAAGTATTTTGGTGTTGCTCGTGGTTTTGAGTTTTTGGAGTTTTTTTATTATTTGTTTTGTGTTGGTGATGGTATATTGGTTGTCTAGAATGATATTATTACTTAAGAATTTGTGTAAATATTTATTAACTTTGTAATTTGGGGCTTCTCTGCAATTCACTATTGGTCTCATAGTCATTTCTTTTTTATGTGTTTTAGGTAGTGTTTTTAAATTAGGTGCTTTGGGGTTCTTCATGATAAGGTTTAGGGTTTTATTTTTTGGTATGAAGTCAGGTGCATTTTTTATGGCAGTTTTTATTTGTTTTTGATAAGTTTCTGTGGGGTCTGCTTTAACTTCTGTAATCTGGTTGCTGGTGAAAAATGCGTTGGTTTTATCTATGTATTCGGTTTTGTTCATCAAGACTATTGCGTCGTTTTTGTCTGCTTTTATGTGTAGAATGTTGTTGTCTTTTAGTTTTTGTTTTAATTGTTTTAGTTCTTTATGTTGGTTTTTGGCTGTTTTGAACTCTTTTTTAGTGCTTGGGCTTTTTACATATTTTTCTATTATTTTAGCGGTGCTGTATTGTAGAAATTCTTTGTTTTCGTGTTCACTATTCTGTATGATATGTTGGGTTTCTATTGCTGCATTTTCTATTACTTTCCGGATATTATTTGGTGGATAGTTGTGTTTGTATCCGTTGTTTAGGATGTTTACTTCTTGGGTGTTTAATTTGAGGTTCGTTAAGTTTACTATCCTATTATTGAATGTGGGATTGTTGGATTGTCGTTGTGATTGATTGGTAATTAGGTTATTAAGTTTTTTCTGTAGTGTTTCATATTTGCGTTTCATTATTGTGTTTATTTTCTCTTGACTATGTTGATATATATTATCCCATTGGTTGCCGAGAAATTTTGCAAGTTGTAAATGTAAGTCGTAGAGTTTCTTATTCAGGTAGTTTTTCTTTATGTGTAAGAATTTGATTTCATTTTTCATACGTAATTTCTGAAACTGATTGTTGGTTATTTGGGCTGGTTTTGTATGAAGTCTGTTTCTAGTAATTTTTGCGTAATTTGGAGTGACTTTGTGTGTTAGACATTGTTGGTTAAACCAGATGTTGGCATTGGTTTTCAATATTTTCGTTTTGGTGTTAGTGTATGCGTTTATGATTTTTGCTTGGCTAGCGTTTATGAATTTCATGTTGAAGATATACCGATAAGCTGTCACAATTTAACTATAATTATGTGTATATTTTCCGCCTATGCTTATCATACATATGAGTGAATTAATTAGTCATATTTTCTCATTAACGTTTTCGGTACGTAAATTGTACCATCTTCAGATGTTTGTATATGATACTAATTGTTAACCAAGCCTGTGGGTGCATGTATCTAGACTTAAATTGTCAGTGTTTTTGTGCATGCTGTGCGATGCCGGTGAAGCCACGGACCTGACAACCTGCATTCTGTTATAATATTACATACGCCATCAACCTAATAGAAGTTTTCAACATCACTTTTAGAAAACATAGCTATATTACGATATTGCGTCCAGCTCAACGCTAAACAAGATCACCACAAGTGCCTCATTTAACTTCAAACCGGAAAACACCACACAATAAGTGATCACATACCCCACATAGTTAAAGTGATGTAAAAACTATGTGCTTTTAAACAGTTTTAAATAGTTTTAAACAGTGTTTTAAAATAGTGTGTTTTTTAAATAGTGTTTTTTAAATAACGACTGAAACATTCTAATTTAAGTTTGATAAAGTGTTGCACCAGCAAATAGTATATAAGAGTTAAGTGATCATTTGTGTAATCATGACAACACTTCACCGGCATCGCACAGCATGCACAAAAACACTGACAATTTAAGTCTAGATACATGCACCCACAGGCTTGGTTAACAATTAGTATCATATACAAACATCTGAAGATGGTACAATTTACGTACCGAAAACGTTAATGAGAAAATATGACTAATTAATTCACTCATATGTATGATAAGCATAGGCGGAAAATATACACATAATTATAGTTAAATTGTGACAGCTTATCGGTATATCTTCAACATGAAATTTAGTACACAATTTAAGTCACACAAGCATTTGTGTGCACTCATAGTTGAGTTCTGGCGTCTTGTCAGCTCATTTGAGTCGTGTGGATACAAAGGAAAAATTGTGACAGTGTCGTGTATAGTTCCTGGGGTAGCTCAGTTGGAAGAGCATTTGCGTGCTAAGCAAAGGGTCCCGGGATCGATACCCGGCTCCAGAACAATTTTTCCTTGAAATTATTCACAGACTGATCCGTTTGCGTATGGATAATATTAATTTATTATTATAAAGCTATTGTGATAGCATGAGAAATTTCTTGCAGGCAATATTATGGTTAAAAGATGGAAGTTTCCATACACTGCAAGAATAAAAACCAACAATGCATAATGTGAAGTGAAAATCGTAGATGATTTAAATGGCTACTACAAATCAACAGTGGGCACAATTTATTCTTTGGTATGCTACAAATTTGAGAGTGTTAAACGACTTCAGACAGAATTCCGACGTGAGTATGGTGTTCATAATGTATCTAAATATGATTCCATATATGCAGCTCGTTTCAGTTTTGCATCCATGGTGTGCCAATAGATTGCAGAAGATGATGCATTCTTGAATATTTAGAGATGAAGCGACTTTTCATGTCAGCAGGAGAGTAAACACACATAATTGCATGTCTCCTACAAGCATTAGAAATCAAGCCAAAAGTTAACGTATGGTGTGGAGTGAGCAGCAATAAAGTATATGGATCATTCTTCTTTGCAGAAAAGACAATATGGTACACTATGGATCTTACTTGGATGTGTTGCAATTGTTTCTGTTGTCACAACTCGAAGATAACAATATGAACATTATATTCCAGCAAGATGGTGCACTCTCTCACTGGGCATGGGAAGTTCGTCATTTTCAATCGTATGTGGTTTGGTCGTGATGGACCAATTGCTTGGCCCCCAAACTCCCCAGATATAATCCTTCCTGACTTCTTCTTGTGGGGTTTTGTTAAAGACAGAGAAACCCAGGAACATTGATGATCTAAGGGTAAAAATTACTCAAGTTTTCCAACAAATCACCCCTCTGATGTTACAACGGACATGGACTGAATTGTATCACTGTTATGAGTTGTGTAGTGTGTGCAATGGAAGTCATGTAGAGTTCTGAGAAATCTTCACTTTCAATGCTGTGTACTCAAAGTTTCAAAAAATAAAGTTCAGTAGTAAATGTTTCTTTTGAAAAGATTAACTCCGTACGTAGATGAAATTATTGGGGATCATCAGTGTGGTTTTAGGCGTAAAAGATCGACTTTTGATAAGATTTTTTGTATTCGAAAGATACTAAAGAAAAAAAAAGTATATCAGTTATTCATAGATTTCAAAAAGGCACATGACTCGGTTAAGAGGGAAGTTTTATATAATATTCTTATTGAATTTAGTATTCCCAAGAAACTAGTTTGATTAATTAAAATGTGTCTCAGTGAAAATTACAGCAGAGTCCTTGTAGGCCAGTTTGTATCTGATGCTCTTCCAATTCACTATGGGTTAAAGCAAGGAGATGCACTATCACTTTACTTTTTAACTTTGCTCTAGAATATGCCATTAGGAAAGTTCAGGATAACAGAGAGGGTTTGGAATTGAACGGGTTACATCAGCTTCTTGTCTCTGCGGATCACATGAATATGTTAGAAGAAAATCCGCAAACAATTACGGAAAACACGGAAATTTTACTTGAAACAAGTAAAGTGATAGGTTTGGAAGTAAATCACGAAAAGACAAAGTATATGATTATGTATTGTGACCAGAATATTGTACCAAATGGAAATATAAAAATTGGAGATTTATACTTCGAAGAGGTGAAAAAATTCAAATATCTTGGAGCAACAATAACAAATATAAATGACACTCGGAAGGAAATTAACGCAGAATAAATATGGGAAATGCCTATTATTATTCAGTTGGGAAGCTTTTGTCATCTAGTCTGCTGTTAAAAAATCTGAAAGTTAGAATTTATAAAACAGTTATATTACCGGTTATTCTGTATGGTTGTGAAACTTGGACTCTCACTTTAAGAGAGGAACAGAGATTAAGGGTGTTTGATAATAAGGTTCTTAGGAAAATATTTGGGGCTGAGAGGGATGAAGTTACAGGAGAATAGAGAAAGTTACAAAATGCAAAACTGCATGCATTGTATTCTTCACTTGACATAATTAGGAACATTAAATCCAGACGTTTGAGATGGGCAGGGCATGTAGCACGTATGGGCGAATCCAGAAATGCATATAGAGTGTCAGTTGGGAGCCCGGAGGGAAAAATACCGAGACGTAGATGAGAGGATAATATTAAAATGGATTTGAGGGAGGTGGGATATAATGATAGAAACTGGATTAATCTTGCACAGGATAATGACCGATGGCGGGCTTATGTAAGGGTGGCAATGAATCTGCAGGTTCCTTAAAAGCCATTTGTAAGTAAGTAAGTAAATGTTTAACAGTGTTTTTATTTTATCCATACCAAACAGATCACACTGTATATCTGCAAAATCATAAGTCAGCTTCCAGCATAATGAATCTCAAATTCAATTGAAGAATGCAAGAGATAAAAATATTAAAGAGTGTTAATAAATTCACTTGTGTTTACAGAAGTTCTGTTACCTTTATAATGAAGAGTGTCTAAGGTAAACTGAAGTGTTTATTTTAAAAATAATAGAAAAGAAGATTAAGTGGTGTCTATTTCAAATCTCACTTATGTTTTCATAATATAAGGCGTAAACAGAAAGTATTGGGATGCTGTGAAAATAAATCAGTTTCTAAGTTTCCGTGGAAATAATGCGTTTAAAATATGCCTGATACCGAAAAAGTGCTTTTGGTATGACATCCGTTTATCAATAATTCATGTATGGTACAGCAATTGTATGTGAATTACTGGACAGATCTTTTTCATATTCTTGAGAATGGTTAATGTGAAATATCATTTTAAATATAAAACTATTGATCTCTATTTATGAAAACTGATACAAAATGGCCATATACCCAAAACTGGCACTTAATTTTCTTCTTTATAATCAAAATATAACCAAACTACTATTCAAATTAATGAATTTAAAGAAAATCAAAGCAAAAACAATGAGTTTTCATAAGCATAAACAGGGCAATAAGTATGGATAACAATAATAAATTCCATGTTATTTATATGTATATAAAGTATCTATAATGTAGCCATATACCAGGGTGGAAGGGAACCGATGAACCAAAATTTAGGAGGTGATAGATTGTACATGTTAAATATAACAAAACTTTATTACACTTTTCCTTCGATGAAGCACCGTTAAGCAGGAAAAAAGTAGTCTTTGCCCAATGTTTGCAGTGCACTATTACGGTAATGGCCTGAGAGAAATAGCTGATTGCTATGCAAGCAGATATGTAAAAGTAATCTGAATAGTTAATGTCTTGAGTTTTTTTTTTTTTTTTTTTTTGCAAATTAAACTGTTTAGCCATGATTTTAAATTTAATAATTGCGAAAATCGTTAAAACAAATCTTGCAACATAGCACAGTGTCATATGTGTGTGACTGAGTAGAGCAGAGGAGGAGGAGAAGATAAGGGATGGGTGGCTGCAAATGCTAGAGTTATTGCATTAGCCATGATGTAGCCAAATGTTTAATAGAAACACAACGATTTTCTCTGAAACAGTGAATGTTAGAATAAAAACTTATTTAGACTTTTCAAACCTCTCCACATGATCTATTACCAGTTGCATTTTGGTGCAGTGGTTACCTTCCACTCTGTATACCGTATGGATTTCGAAATATAAAATATAATACATAGGGATTTAACATTGTCATTAAGAACTTAATTTTAAACATTATTGAAACTCGTAACTTATACAGGGTTGTTTCCAGTCTCTGATAACGAATCGGAATGACATCATGTGTGTCAGGAGTCACACAACAGCTGAACTGTGGCGCGAGGTGACAGACCAGTAGTGAGTGATCTCATAGTCAGAGTGCACGGCAACTAACAGCAGAAATTCCCAAGAAAATTGAGCCATTTTGGGAGGGGTACATAACAACCCTTTCTGATGTCTAGTACAGTTAAGTGAAAATAAAAGAAATCTGCAATAAACGAGGTTTCATTATTTCCAAGAAAGGCATCTTCTGTGTACTTAATAAGATTGGCAAAGTTCGAATGGAATTAATTTGTATCATCTCCTGGGGTGCGGCAACTTGTGAAGGGGGGGGGGGTGGATTTGCTTTCTTTTTCCACTTCGGAATTAATCCCAGCCGAGCTTTGCCAGTCTTATTAGGTACACACAAGATGCCTTTCTTGGAAATAACGAAACCACGTTTTTTGCAGGCTTCTATGATTTTCATGTAACTGTACTTGGCATCGGAAAGGGTTGTTATATACCCCTCCCAAAAAGGCTCGATTTTCTTGGGCATTGCTACTGTGATACACTGTGCACTCTGATTATGAAATCACTCACAACTGGTCTGTCACCTCTCACTGCAATTCCATTATCAGAGATCGGAAACAACCTTGTATAATTGATTAAATCTTGTAAAACAAAGAGTTAAGAGAGTTTATACCAGTTATTGCCAATCAGAATTCTGTTTGATGGCATTAATCTTCGAGTAATGAACTATTACATACAGAAGAATATATTTTATTCATTAAACTGTACTAAGCAAGAAATTCTTTTGGAGAGGTAAGAGACCTATTTGCTAGATCCTTTCCTGGTAGAAGCGTCCCACCTCACAACACCATTAGCCTAGGTTACTGTCTGATTGCAGAAGGTAGTTTGTTCGAACAGTCTTTCCTATTTTTGCCTTCCTCTTTGTCTCCGCATATGACCCATATATCTTAATGTCGTCTATCATCTGATATTTTCTTCTGCCCTGAACTCTTCTCCTTTTCACCTTTCCTTCGTGTACATCCTTCAGTAGACAGTTTCTTCTCAACCAGTGACCCAGCCAATTCCTTTTTCTCTTTCTGATCAGTATCAGCATCATTCTTTTTTCACCCACTCTTTCCAACACAGCTTCGTTTCTTATTCTGTCTATCCATTTCACATGCTCCATTCTTCTCCATATCCACATTTCAAATGCTTCTAGTCGTTTCTCTTCACTTCGTCGTAATGTTCATGTTTCTGCCCCATACAATGCTACACTCCACACAAAGGACTTCACTAGGTACACACAAAAATAAATTTTAAATATTTTGTATAATCTTAATAATATCGTTTAAAACACAGGCAACACAGGAGTTCTCTCCAGCTACTCTGGTTCCCCATCTGGAATGTAATGAAGAAATATGGATTGCCAGAGAAAATAATCAAAATTATTCAAAATATGTATAATAGATATGGGTGCCAAGTTCTACATAATGGCCAACTCTCACAATCTTTTCCAGTTACGAATGGCGTTCGACAAGGGTGATATTTATAATGGTGCTGGACGATATAATGAGGGCAACAACGAAGGATGTAGCACGAGGTATCAGGTGGAACCTGATGGAAAGTCTGGAATATCTGAACTATGCAGATGACATCTGCCTCCTATCCCAGTGTTTTATAGATAGGCAGAATAAAATACATGATTTACATAGGGAAGCTGAACCTGCAGGGTTAACAGTAAATATAAAGAAAACTACAGAATTACGCATAAATTCTAAAACACTGAGACCTCTGATGATGGAAAATAAAATTGTAGAACAAGTTGAAACATACAAATATCTGGGAAGTATAGTCTCCACAACTGGAGGAGCCATTGACGATATCAGATCCAGGATTAAGAAAGCAAATTCGATATTCACTCAATTGTATCCGTTTGGAGAAATAAAAACATTTCTAACCACACAAAACTGAAAATCTTCAGGAGTAATGTTGAAGTTGTCCTGTTATATGGATCTGAAACCTGGCTATCAAACAGTAAAATTATAATAAAGTTGCAATTCTTTATGAATAGGTGTCTGAGGAAGATTTTAAATATCTACTGGCTAATGATAATAAGTGCGGTAACGAAAATTTATGGAGACTAATAGAAGAAGAACCAATAGAGATTCAAATTAAAAGACGGAAATGGAGGTGGATAGGACATACTCTGAGAAAACCTAATGAGGCTATAGGAAGACAGCATTGGAATGGAATCCCAAGGAGCTAGGAAGGTGGGACGACCAAGAGGGACATGGAGAAGAATGGTTAATGAAGAGGTGGGAGAGTCTGGAGAGAAGTGAAGGCTACGGCAGCAAATCGTGTCCATTGGAAGGTTCTCACCACATAAGGAATGAAAGGATATACTACTACTACCGCCACTGCCACTACTACTACTACTACTACTACTACTACTACTACTACTACTGCTACTCTGGTTCCCCTGTGACATCCCAACAATTCTCCATAATCATCACCATTCATTACGAGTATAATGTGAACTCACTGCCTGTGATGCACTCTCTGACGAACTGTGGTCTACTCTTCTTGACACTAGCGACATGTATGAACCCACTCACAGAGTCGTGGTGAATAACTACAAGTTAAGGGCTCTTCCATTGTACAAAAAACAATTGTGTAATCTTAATAATATTATTTATAAGTGTTGTTTATTATTGCCTTCGTGAAAAAAGTTCACCTAATTAAAAAAAATCTAAAAATGAAATACACAATTGATATAATAAAAATTATAGTTTAAATCTGATAAAATGTTGTCATAGCCTTATGTATAAAGTTAAGTTGATAACAAGTAAAGGCCTACTAATTTAATGCATATTGCAAAGTAAATAAGATAGGTACAGTTTCAATTGTTGTTGTTGTTTTCTAATGCCAGGCATTTGACAATAAAGTCATTTGACCTCTTGCCCTCCAATATTTTTCAAAGATATTGTCATGGTTAGCCACTGACGCACAGATTTTGAGATGTTCTGAATCCATTTCTTGATTTGAATTGCACAATGGACAGTTAGGAGACTGATATATTCCAATTCTATGCAGATGCTTGGCCAAACAGTCATGGCCTGTTGCCAATCTAAATGCAGCTACAGACGATTTACGTGGTAAATCGGGAATCAACTGTGGAACAGTTTCAATTGTATATTCATACATTTCTAATGGTAATGTTAAATCCCTATGTACTATAGTGTATTTTGAAATCCACATGATATAGTGCGAGTGTGTATATATGTGTGCGTGCATGTGCAGGCTTGCAGATGTGTGACGTGGATCAGCAATAAAAAAAAAGAGATTTCTCTCTACTTTTAACAGCTGACAGTTCTACATTTTAAGACAAAGAGAACATTCTTATGTAGAAAATAATGTACGTAACAAAAGAATTCCACAATTTGCATTATCGAAATATGAAATGTGTACAAAGCATCAGCTAACGTTTTACAATAAGCTAATGTAGGGCAATCAGTTTTCGTCCAATGTTGTGTGTTACTCTACCAATATCTATCATACACAGCATTGACAAGGCTCACTGAAAATATAATGTTCAATTTTAAATTTGCTAAAATAATTCGGTCATTGGATCTTCTCCTGTAGTTTGGTATTCGCCTAATTCATGAGACCAAGAATTAATTTGTGGAATTGAAAACTTATATTTCTTCCCAAGTGGTATAAATTTCAATGACATGTCTTATTTTTCTTTTATTAATCCTTGATATTAGTAAAATTGTTTTTATCACCTGAGCAATATAGTAACTGTATAATCAAAATGTACAAAGTGCAGTTTACAATTTTATTAACTAAAAAGTAATTTTTTTTTTTAAGTTATGTATCTGATAAGAAAAGAGCATAGTACAATAATAACTTAATGTGGTAAATAAATAATAGATATTGTGTCAATATAAGATATTGTATGCCATGTGCTGAAGTAATAGATATTTGAATGGATAATTTACGAGGATCTGGGAGCGCATATATGCTGTGTTACGTTATTATCGCTATATTTAATATTGGTGTTACAATTGATATAAAATATGTTGCCAATCTTTAAATTAACTGACAGATAGCAATGCCATGTTGTATTTTTGGTCCAAAAATATTCGAAAAAATACTTTTTTCTTAAAGGACGAGTATTTCACTTGTACTAAAAATACAATAATAATAATAATAATAATAATAATAATAATAATAATAATAATAATAATAATAGTAATAGTAATAATAATAATATTATTATTATTATTACTATTATTATTATTATTATTATTATTGTTACTATTATTTATTTATTTATTTATTTATTTATTTATTTATTTAATCTAGCAGAACTAATGACAGTAGGCCTTCTATACGAGGAATGGAAAAATTGTATTAATTAATGTCTTTATTTAGAGTCAGCACAGTTATCACTACTGTTAATATTTATGTTTTAATGAAACTATTCAAGTTATATTTAACGAACAATTTGTTTTTTATTAACTTATTGATATTAAAATTATTTATCAACATCAGCCTATCTCTATGTCTACCATCCTTGGCCTACACTGTTCTAAACATCTCCCTTTAACGTGCTCTCCTAATTATTTTTTTAACTACTATACATAACAGTGGGGGTGCCAGAACTTTCAAATTGAGAGTGTGCTGGGGTGGGCGCACCAAAAAATAGGAGGGATAATGTGAGCAAAGAGATGCACATTACGTATAAATAAATATTAACATGAGGACATAACACTTTCAATGATATTGTATTATTGTACTTCACAGCCAAGCGACCTACAGAGTCGTATATACAGAGGTTGCCGAAAAATGTATACACACTTTGACAGGAGATATCTATTTAATATATTTCAAAGTTGGACCGAAAAACAACAGTAATGTGTAGTATGATGTCCTGTAAACAGATGACACTCACATACGTTATGCTAGTGTTGCTGTGCAGCAGGTCAATCAACAACAACAAAATGGAGCCAAGATTATCGTTTGAACAATGGAAAGCAATTTTGAAGTAGTATTGGAGAACCGAGAATGTTGTTGAAGTTCAATGGCAATGGAGATGTGAGTACAGAACAGAACCATTAACAATTGCACGCATTCGTGACAAATTTGAGACTCATGGTACCATATGCAATGTTTACAAGGGCAGATCTGGGAGACCTCGCACATCAACAAGCTCCTCGTCCTTGGCTATGGTTTTGGAACGTTTTGAGCACTCATCACAGAAATCTACAAAGCAATGTGCACGTGAGACTGGGATTAGCAGAACCAGCGTACGTCGTATTATTAAAACAGCAAAGTTGAAAGTTTTCATCCCAAGACTTTTGCGTGCATTAAAATATGAAGATGACCCTAATCGGAGAATGCAGTACTGTGAGTGGATTCGGAACATGGTACAAGAGGATGAGACCTTCATAGGGAAAGTTGTTTGGTCCATGAGACACAATTTAAGTTGAACAGAACTGTTAACCGGCATAACTGTGTCTACTGGTGTGCAAACAATCCACATGTTTTTGTGGAAAAGGCTGTTAATTTACCTGGAATTAATGTTTGGTGTGGGTTGTCATCTAGGAGTCTAATTGGACCATTCCTTTTTGATGGAACAGTAACTGGCCAAGTGTACCTGAACATGTTACGCACATCCGTCTTACCCGCCATTTGTACACTCTATGGAAATGAGGAATTTTACTTCCAACAGGATGGTGCAACACCACATTATCACTGAGATGTTCGGTGTACCTTGATGACAATCTTCCAGGGCACTGGATTGGATGAAGAGGTCCGATTGAGTTTCCACTGCATTCTCCGGATCTAACTCCATTGGACTTTTACCTATGGGGAATGTTGTATACGTAGAAAACCAGCTACACTGGCAGCACTTTGGGAAGAAATTGAAATGGCATGTGCTGCGATCTCTGAGGACACTACCGGAAACGTTGCTCGAACAGTAGTTCAACGTACTCAGAAGTGTGTCGACACCCATGGTGGGCATTTTGAGCAACTGTTGTAACTGTAAAAGTCTAAGATGATTACTGCTCATCATTTTCTGTTTGTATGAATTCAGCTTTGTTATGTTAACATAGTTTTTTCTTTGCTTGAAGTGTGTATACATTTTTTTGTCCCCCCTCTGTATTGCTGGTTTTGTAGGATTGGAGGCTTTGGAACAAATAAATATATACTGGAGCATGTATATGCTTCTCAGTATATTATGGTGCAGGTTTTAGGAATACTTCACTAGTGCAGGTAAATAATAAAATAATACTGAACAATCTGGCTGACCACTTGAAAATAGCTTTGGTACACAGGAAAAGTTGGAATGCTGTTATTATTCAAATGGAAACAGATATCACAAGGCCAAACCCAAAAAGATATGAAATTCTAAAACAACTAAATGGGGAGGTACATGAAAGAATAAAATTAAATACAATCCACTTAGAAAACTGGATACAATATTTTCAGAACCTCTGGCAGCAACAAAATACAACCTTAAATCTTCCAACTTCTAGTAAAGATTACATAGATAATTTTACATTAGAAGAACGTACAGCATTGCTTCAATATAAAAATAACAAAGCACCTGGTGAAGACGGTATTAATTTGGAGTTATTTAAATATGCAGGCAATGCCTTTAATGAAAGGTTTTTTAATTTTCTAAATAGAATTTATAATAAAGATCCTCTCCCAAAAAGCTGGCAACAATCCATTGTAATCCCACTACACAAAAAATATTATATATAAGCAACTGTGATAATTTTAGAGGAATAAGTGTTTTGAATTCTGGCAATAAAATTACACCAGATTATTAAAAATTAAATTAACTGTAACTACTATGACGCTATACTTGAAGCTCAAAATGGATTCCATAAATGTAGGTCTTGTGTGGATGGATACGTCACTATCACTCTCCTAATAAAAGAACATAGAGAATTCGATGTTGAAACACATATGGCATTGCTTGATTTGAAGAAAACCTTCAATAGAGTAAACAGAAATAAATTATTAGAGATTTATATCGGACTGTGGCAGCTGAAGTGAAACGAAAATTAACTGTGCTTTATTTGAATAAAACAAAATAATAATAATAATTACATCTGTAAGTATCGCATACACCTAAAATAAATGTCTCCAGTTGCAGTAATTCCTATCATAGTTTGATGCTATACAATATCTGATCCTCTTTGCTGTTTGTATAGATGCTAGGGATTTGTATGTATTCTGGTACGGTACATGACTTTCAGTCACGAATGGTCCAATGTATGGGATAAATGTCTTGATCAATTTAGTTCAATTTTTTAAATAAATACCTTCTGAAGCAAGATACCATCTTCAATTATTTGATTACAGTGAAATACTATGTGCCTTGATTCGTTATTATGACTGGAACATTGTCCCATCCAACGAAACTTCTATGTTGTCCTCCATGTCACAGTACAAACACTCACAAACATGTACTCCACTGTGTGGCACTATATACAGGATCGAACTGCGTGCACTACTTTCCAATCTGAGAGTCAGGGAGGGAATTAATCTCTTGTCTTTCAACGATTGTGTGCTTTATGTCGAACCTTAAATAATTGGTTTTGCTTGCAAAGTCTTCATTTCTTCACTTACATCTTTTTAAGTTTATTAAGCCTGCATCATAAATTTCCCAGCTTTGATATAAATTCTCATGTACTGACAATTGGTTATTGAATTTAAAATTAAAGAACTCCTTCAAATAGCTTTTTTGTTTTCGAATATATATTTTTCTCTATCAAATAAAGATTTCAGTGTGTGATACATTTTGGTTGATGTGTTGCATGTTATAATAATAGTGATTAATGTACCGGTACTTGTAGTACAGTACCGGTATTTTTATTTATTTATTTTTTAGTAGGTTATTTTACGATGCTTTATCAATATCTCTGGTTATTTAGTGTTTGAATGAGATGAAGGTTATAATGCTGGTGAATTGAGTCTGGGGTCCAGCACCTAAAAGTTAGCATTTGCTCATATTGGGTTGAGGTAAAACCCCGGAGAAACCTCAACCAGGTAACTTGCCCTGATCAGGAATCGAACCTGGGCCACCTGGTTTCACGGCCAGACACGCTAACCGTTACTCCACAGGTGTGGACTAGTTTTTTTTATCTACAGTCATTATCAGTAAGTTGAACTCTGAGCCTTTGCATTCTTTTTAATCATTGTTTCTTTTCTTCATCTTTCTGTTTATTTTTGAAAACTTCATTTCCAGAAACAATCTCATAAAGACTTAATGATTGGAATAAAATTTCCAATTGAAATCTTCAAAGTTCAGAAGTTTCATTATCTCTCTCAAAGTTTGAATTTTTTAACTTCATCATTTTTATTACTTCTTAAAAAAATTCTCATGCAGTTCTTATATTCTTTTACCTTTTTTATGAATCTTCATAAACCACGTACTTCTGCTACCATGTTAATATATGAAATAATTCAAAATATATTTAACAAACAATATTTTATTAATGTATTGATATTAACATTTAGCATTTTAAATGTGGATATGCAGAAAAATGGAGCGTGTGAAATGGACAGGCAGCATAAGAAATGAAGTTGTGTTGAAAAGAGTGGGTGAAGAAAGAATGATGCTGAAACCGATCAGAAAAAGATGAAGAAATTGGTTAGGTCACTGACTGAGAAGAAATTATCTACTGAAGGATGCACTGGAAGGAATGGTGAATGGGAGAAAAGTTCGGGACAGAAGAAGATATCAAATGATAAACGACATTAAGATATATGGATCAAGTGCGGAGACTAAAAGGAAGACAAAATAGGAAAGGCTGGAGAATGCTGGATTTGTAGTGAAAGATCTGCCCTTGGGCAGAAAACCATGAATGAATGAATTAACATTTTTCATCAACATCAATCCTTGGCCATCCTTGGCCTACACTGTTCTATATACATCTTACTTTAATAGCATTTATTTCATTTTATTTACTTTCTCGAAATTCAAGACTGCCTCTTGACAAAGCTTAACAATCAATACAAAATTATTTACAAATAAATTTAGGGAAAGATATCAATAGCAAAGGCATAATGATCAAGATTTATTGAAATTAGTGTAAATATAATAGAAGATAAAAAAAATGCATATAATATAAGTTTTCAGAAGGTAGAAAATGGTTTTCTAGCTAAAGAGAGTATAAATGATTTTTAAAAATATTTAGAGAGCCTTTAAGGGATAATAGTAATATATTTTTTATAGTTTTAGTTGGAATACCTAGTTTCTTGCACATGTCATGGAGTTTATATTTTTGTTTGTAGTAGTCTGTAGTTGACTGGTAGATAACATTCTTTTCCTTATCATCTTCCATCCATCTCGAATCTAATTGTTGGATCTAGTTGCTTTTTCACTGGTTTCTTTGTAGACAATAATATAAATTCTTCTTATGCTTCTTTCTGAGATAAGATTGGATTTCTTCTTGGACATATAGCTTTGTTTTCTCAAACTTTCTGCAATTGTAGATCTTATTGTGTGATGCCTAATGTTACACAGTGCTTCATCAAGCCTGGAACAACCAAGGACATGAGCTAGTGTTCCATCTCTTTGCTGCATCTGCGACAGTGGGAGTTGTTCTGACTTCTCCCAGTCAAACTCATATAGTTTAAGAACCACTGATGTATGGCTTATATGAATTGAACGGTTGGATGGAAAAAGGGCCTCAGTGAGAAAATGGCGTTTTGAGAAAAAGACCTTTAAACATTTTAAAGTACTGGTCCCTTTCTCTTTACTGTACAAAATAACACTCTATGCTTTTGGTAAAAGAATTTGCAACGTTTAAATAATATTTTAGAAGAAAATCTGTTTTCAGCTGATTGATTTAAAAGTTATTGGTGTTTGAAAATTGGCTCTCTCAGGCTCTTTTTCTTAAAAACAGAAAATAAAATATAAACTCAATATATTATTTATTATTATGAATAGAAAATTATGTGCTTTTTTGTATAATGTAATGAAAATACAACAGAATACAAAGGAACTCAATATAAACTCAGTTTATTATTTTATTATTAGACTGCCTATGCACAGAAAATTATATGCTTTTTCTCATAATTTAATGAAAATATAATATAATAGAAAGGAACTTAATATTTCAAAAAAATTCTGATTAAACATATCTCAATCACATCACTTAAGAAACTTTCTACAATGTCCTCATAGTCACTTGCTTCAACTGATAAGTTTTCATCTTGTTCCTGAAGTTCTTGCCATGCTCCTGGTTCCTCAGTGGTGTTCTTAAACTGTTATTCAAACCAGCTACTTCATCTTCTTTCAAAAACTCATAAAGACTTCTGACATCTCGTATCTTATCAACTTTGAATTTTTTCTTGGGTGCAACAGGAACAGTATCACTTAACTTTAACCTTCCATTTGTATGACAGTTGCTTCGAGACTTTTGGTAGAACGTCTTAAACACAACTAGTGACACGTTACACGTTTGACACAGCCACAATGTATTTGGAGGTTTGACAGCTGATGTCTCCACATTTATCAACATTTATTCACACAGCTCTAACACTGGCAATATTAATGTTACGTTCATGAAATTTCTAAGGCACGTATATCAAACCCTAAGGACTCCGAAAAAACATTTTACACAAAAAGGGTCTGAGTGACCTGAGGCCTCTTTTCCATCCAACCGTTCAATTTATATTCATTTTAACTTTTTTCAATTAATTGTTAATTCTAGCGTTTTTTAGTGCTTTCTGGTTCTACTCATTGATGGCTTTACTTTGTTAACAATGTAATGTTGAAACTTGTGTTCAGGTCTCTGCCCAGCGACAGCCCTGATATCTGTATTGCATTTTATTTGAAGATTGGTTAATTAATAACCCAGCACACTTGCAGTCTCACTCACATACAAATTTCAGACTCTAGACACACAGGGAACTCTTCTTCTTCAAGAAAAAATTCCCCAAGAGCTGAGCTCGGGAATCGAACCCGGAACCTCTGGATCTGGAAACCACAATGCTGACTATGGTACCAGTACCATGGAAGCAGTCTCATTTTTATTGATTTCAATTTTAAATGATTATGATAATTGTGATTAAAGCAGTGTTGAATCATGGTATGTAAATTTCCAATCTGGAATTTGCCATTGTGACTGAGGGAAACCATGAAAACATAAGTCAGATAGTAGATTATGGGGTTTTACCCTGTTACTTTCCGAATGTGAGTCTAGTGCGTTACCACTGAGCCTCTTGCTCGGTAAATTGAGTTATATTTCAACCCAAATGCATAATTTCATCATTTTCAAGTCTCGGGAATAATTTAGAAATATTCACAACACGGATGAGATCAAAATAATTGTATATTTTCATTCCGCAAGATAAGAAGCGTAATATTTTCTTGTATTAATAATTAGTTGAATGGAATAATGGTATATGTGCAGTTCCAGATACTCTTAAATTATCTTTGAATGTTATTGTCATTGACTTTTCACATTTTATAGTGTATGTTATGAACTAGAGTACTGATAAGGTATCCTTACAGTTATTTAGCAAAATGTGCCTTCTGATCACATTTCAACTCAACATTTATGAGGTTATCTATAACATATTCTTAATGAGATGATGGTAATACAATTATGAAAAGTACCGTAGTTAAAAGTGTTAAGTCACGAATGCTACTTAAATGTATAAGCTTAGTTAAGATGATGATAATCATATGCATTCTTCAATTGAAGTGAAAAGCATTCAGATCTTCGCTTTTGTATTACTTCGAATTCGCGTGGAAACGTTATTAGATAATGTTAGTATGAAGTAGAAAAACAAAAGTTGTTTACAAATTATATATCAAATGGTAATATTACATGTTATATGTCGTTAAAATACATAAATTAAATTAATATTGAAACACCATTGATACATTACGTAGTTACAGTGTTATGTGACATATTAGAATTTTATCTGGAATATTAGAGAACTATGTTAATCAGAATGACTTTGTAACAGTAATTAAGATACAAGTACTGAATTAATGTACCGGTACGGTATTGTCATTTCTTACAGTAAACTATTGATAATCATTGAAAAGTGCTGTACGCAGATTACATTAAATACCGTATATTTATAATAGGATATAATCATTTTGATAAATTATTTATGCTGCCAGTTTTTTTAATAACATAAACAAAATATCCAGTTTCAAATTTACAAAGGCTTATATCTGAAATGAACATACTATTCAGTCAGTGAGGTAGAAAAATGAGTTATATAATCAAAATATCTTCTCCAGGAAGAATATCTGAGTGAAAAATGTGTTAGTCTTTCTTTACAATTATTTATAACCTAACTGGAAATGTTATGTATCCAGGGAAAAATTCTGTAGAGCATTAGCGCGCTCAGCCAAAGGTCCCGGGAAAGGTACTCCACCCCACCCTGGAACAATTATTCCCTTTAAATTATTCAAGTCTGCTTCACAGGGAGCTATACCTGAAAGCCGGATTTGCATAATACAGTATATACGTCACTGTAGGTACGTTAACAGAAAACGACAATTCAAGTCACACAGAGTTTGTGTGCACTCAGAGTTGTGTATCTGGCATCTTGTGAGCTCACTTGAAGTGTGTGGATATAAAGGGAAAAATTGAGATAGTGTCGGGTGCAGTTTCTGGATAGCTCAGTAGGTAGAGCGTTGGTGCACTCAGCCAGAGGATCGATACAGGCCCTGGAACAATTTTTCCCTTGAAATTATTGATTAAAAAACTATTTTGTTTAAAACGCAGCCTCATAGTAAAGATTCTGAGATTAGAAGGTGATAAATAGTTTGTGTTGCATGTATATATTGAATTACTTTTAGAAACATATAGTACAGAGGCAGTGGCGTATCATGCAATTTTATGTGAGGGAAGCAATAATACAAATAATTGTTATATGTATTTTACAAAACTGATAGCAGCGAACTCACCTAATTATATTTGAAGACCAAAGCAATTCTCTTTTCTATAGCAGCAAAATCATCGAACGAAAATAAACGAATCTGTGTCAGCCAGTATAGTCGCCTCAAGCTAAGAATATGAATAATAAATCCACCTCGACCAAGACAGACATACAGAGAAAGACTTTTAAGATTAGAGAATTCGTAGTTCTCATGATTAAAATATAATTTCTGCAATAAATTTCTTATTTTTTGCTGTATGAACAGAGAAAGCAATGCTTTCCTTACCTGCCATGTATGGCACGCCACTGTACAGAAGTCCCCAAATTGTGGTACACTCCTGGGAGGGAGTAAAAATACATGGTGTCTACAAATTGTCTTTTTAACTTTAGCTATAAATAACAAAATAATGGAGCGATGTATCAAAGTCTATTTACTTATTAATTTTTTTAATTTAAAGGAGAACTTATAAAAGTTTTGTTTAACAGCTCTGTGTGTGCCTCCTCATTGCCCATAGGACATCAAAGCAAAAATTTATTTTCTGTCGTGTCCTCTCTACTATATTTTCAGTAACTGTTATTATGGCTGCAGTAATCTTTTGTCATAAAACTTAGGCTACATATTGGGAACTTGCGTTTGGTACACAAAATCTTTAACATAATTCCATAAAAAAGAAGTCCGGTGATCGTGAAGTTTATCTTGTGTCTTAATGGCTTGCACTAGCTGCAAATGCTTGCGCAGCACTTTTTGTATTACATGTATATTTTGTATTATATGTATATTATTTTCAGTTTTAACGATCTGACAATCACATCGTGTGCTAACTTCTGCAGGAAGATGATAATATATATATATATATATATATTTTTTTTTTTTTTCATTCATACAGTCCTCTCTGTATATTGAAAACTCAAAAAAGTTTCATATCCATTGTTCAAGAATTAAAACAGAAAATCAATATCCCGAATTTAAAAGAAAACTTACAAATTAAACCAAACCCTTTAACTCTACTAAATATAGAATATAATCTAAATTTAACAGAAGAAATACTGAAATCAGAAGTAAACACTGAAATACTGAAACAATTGTCTTTAAAGACAATTAATATTAGGTACCCTCCACAAAACTGGCTTCATTTATACACCAACGGATCCTTGATCTCCAGACAACAAGGTGCCGGTGCAGGTATTACGTGCTGTCTCTTCTCACTTTATAGATCTCTTGGATATGGAACAACAAGTTTTGATGGTGAAATCATTGCAATAAGTGAAAATCTCAGGAATCTTCTATGTCACATCAATAAATTTAAGAATGTAGTTATATTGTCAGACTCCAAAGCAGCTATTCTATCAATTGTCTCTAAACACACACCTTCATCTCAAACAGCAGAAATAAATAAAATGCTCTCTCAATTAATATCACTCAATAAAAGAATTGTATTCCAATGGATACCATCCCATTGTGGAATCCTGGGAAACGAGAATGCGGATGCTTTAGCAAAGAAGTGCAGCACTGGTACTTACAGACCTGTTACTAAATCTACGTATTACTCTGTGAAAAGATTTATTAAATCTACATACTTAGACTTCAACAAACAAAATTTGATAACACAATGTCAAAGGAAAAAATGGAACTCTCTGCATCATAATCCACAGTTAATTCCTGATTTACCACGCAAATCGTCTGTAGCTGCATTTAGATTGGCAACAGGCCATGACTGTTTGGCCAAGCACCTGCATAGAATTGGAATATATCAATCCCCTAACTGCCCATTGTGCAATTCCAATCAAGAAATGGATTCGGAACACCTCAAAATCTGTGCTTCAGTGGCTGACCATGACAATATCTTTGAAAAATATTGGAGTGCAAGAGGTCAAATGACTTTATTGTCAAACGCCTGGCATTAGAAAACAACAACAACATATATATTTTTTTTAATCATGTAATTTTTATTTTATCATTCAGCATTCATTTTAAATGTCATTGTTCATATACAGTCTGGTTTTAAATATTTTAATCTGTAATCAACATGTATCTTTGCCATAATGTTTCCACACGAAGTATTCATATTCTTGTATTGTTACGTATTCTGAAGATGGCAGTTTATGCTGAAAACATTTAACACTATAAATGTTGTAATATTTTGCTAATCATAGCATTGTGATTTTGATAAGCAATTTGACAGACATACCTATTCAATTATTATTTTTGTATGGTTGAACGTGGGATATTCAACTGCCTGGCTGGGTTACGAATAGATTTTGTAGGACTATGAACAAATGCTTCATGAACACATTCAACATCCTCTTCACTTGCACTTGGTTGGCGGTATTCTTTTGATGCAGGACACTACATATAAGTTTACATAAACTTTCTGTGTCATTCAGGGAATGTAGGTCTTGATGATGGTTCCCTTCCATACTTAGTTCTGAAATTTCATTGGACCTGTGTATCTGACCTTGTGTCTATGAACCAGGAAATACACTGTGGAGTACCCTAGTGATTTTGTGGAAATGTGATTTTATTTCTTCGCCACTTACTCAGCACATCTGAAATCCGACATAAACAAACTTTGAGAGATTCTTTTTTAAATTAAATATAAAAAAATGTAACAATCTCACTCCATTATTTTGTTATTTAGAGTTGAAGTTGTAAATATAATTTATGAACACCGTGTATATTTCTGTTGGTAAGGGCGAGGAATGTGTTGGTTGCATGAAATGTTTAACGAAATATGTAGAGATAATTCTAATGTGATTTTTTTTTTTTTCGATTAAGTTAGCCTACACATAATTATGTAGGTAAATCCGACAGCCTCATACACATTTTCGTACTGGTATAATCTTCACATGTTTTTTATAAATTTTTATTATATGACGTGTCGGTATAAGAGAATTCATCCTGATAAGTGATAATCATGCAACATTGTATTTGTAAATTTCCGTAGAAATACATTTTTGTAAACTACTCATAGCAAGAAAGTTTCTGTTATGTCATGTGCACCCTACAATGATTTATACTAAACTGTTAATCGAATTTTGTTCTTGTTCTCTATTTACGAGTAAATATATTACATTTATATGAAATATCATTATAATGGGTCTTTCTTTGAAAAAATACGAAATAGGGATTCACACAAAATTGGTTGTTACAGCTTTCTTTAATGTATGGATATATAAAAACATAATTAAAATCTTCTTGGAATGTACGTTTATAATATAACTCACACTGAAAGAAAATGATTATGGACATGGCTTCTGTCTGTGCAGCAATTTCTCCTAACCTGTTGGGTAAACTTTGTTCATATTTTATTATCTACGAATGAATTCATTTGTGAATTATGCACATTATGTATAATCATATTATTAAAATAATGGATACTATTTGGAAGAATAACAGAAAATGATGGCCCACTCAAAACCAATCTTTAACAATCTTTTCATTAAGAAACTTACCAGAATTTAGTTTCTTACATAGAGTAATGGTACATGTACCGTAATTGAAATGGTGCAGACAGTAGTCTTCAAAAGATTGTGAGGAAAAAATTATATAGTACATAATCATTTATGATACATCCAATCAAAAAAGTCTTAAGTCAAAAATATTTGCTCTTAAAGAGATATTTTGCAAAGTTAATGTAACGCTAGGTATGGGTATTGTGAAAATAGAGCAAAAAAGATACTTTTATTTTCTGTAAAAATTAATTGTTATTTATAAAGTTACGCCTCCATTTCAAAACTATTTCAGATGAAAATGTTAGGTCTGAAAGTTACCTACACACGAATGACTCAGTAAAACAAGCATAACACTAGCTGTTATTGGGGGGGTGGGGGGACTATTTCGGTTTCCGTAAAATCTTCACTTTTCTGGTGACAAAGCATGACTGCAGGACAGGGGGGGTGAAACTGAGAGAGGAGTTTCCGGTAGTAAGACTGTGCAGGCCGTTGTTTTGTTGCCCGATCACCAGAAGCGCTAAACGTTGAATTTTCTGAGTGTATGCTAGTGGGAAACACTGTTGTATACGAGATATATCTCGTAGACAACAGAAAGCCACACAGAACAACCATATTTCTTTTTGAGACGAGAGCCTGATGATTCCTTTATGAGCCATTTGTATGTTTATGTTATGTACTTGAGAAAACAAGTGAAAATTTCATCAGAACAACTAATATTTTATTTATACTTGTTCTGTTAAAATTGTTACTTATTATCTCAATTAAATAACATAAACACACAAAAATAATAATATTCATCTTTAACAGTCTTTATAATTTGATCAACAAAATCACCAATATCCCGCTCAAATTTTCAAATGTTAAGCTTCACAACCAGACCATCAGGAGCGCACAATTTTTTCTCTGCTTCCAGAACAAAACAAATTGTCATGGAAATGCAAAAAGTCTAATTTCTTGTGTAATAAGCCAGTTCTAGAAGTTGTAAGAGTGTATAGGAAATTAAGAAAATATAAACAATTAAAGTTAACCCATACTTTTGAAAAAACCTATACTTCACCACTTCCATTTGAAAAATTTGCTTACTATAGGCTTACTCGGAGAATATCGTTGTGAACCACTGTTACTTTGAGTCCAAACCACTGAAGCCTGTAATTAGTATGGGGGTTTTCTTAGTCATTCTGCTAATTTAACTAGCCTATGAAGTTGTGTTATGTCAAATATGTTCGTTTTCATCTGTTTTAAACATGGATGGGAAGCACACTCATGAATAAATCTTGTGGACAACTGCAGGGCCGCTGACAGGTTTTATGGGATATTGTGCAATATTGTGCTCGGGCCCCATTGAAAAAATAGTTAAAAAATGACAAGTTGCCAATTATTCTGACCATAATAATAATTATTTTCAAAATAAATAAAAGATAACCCCATACACAGATACGAATCTAAAAATATACACTTTTGTTACAACGAAAACTTTTAGCAAAACTTCACATTAGCACAATATATTATATTCATCACTAGGGCAAGGCATTTAATGACCTATAAATTGGTAAAAAATGCAAAATAAAAAATGCATTTATGACCTAAAAAATACAAAAAATGACCTAAAAAAACAAAAACATGACCAATAAAAAGTAAAGCATTGCCAATGAAAATACTTTTAATTATGTTAAGTACTCACTTGATTACTGAACTACATAAAATTAAAAAAAAAATACATGTTACAGTACCTTGTATTGCAGAAAATTCATTTCAAGTGCACTTTTACAATTTTGAATTGCAGTTAACAATCAAAACTTGGCGGAGATTTTCAAACAAAAATGATTGTCTATTGTCTGCTAGTACCGACTTATAAATGGAAAAGCTTCTCTCTACTTCAACGGAAACAATTGGAGCAAACTGAAAGCAAGCAATATCTCCTGGATTTAACTCACAGTCAGGAAGAGAAAAATTTTCACCAGACGAAGCTCTGCCAATTGAACACAATGTTGTGTACCCCCTGTTCTTGCTTAGACAGTTTTTCATTTTCATTGACACTGCATCACCCAATTTACCACATGCACAGCTCAAATCATTCAGCACTTTATCCACTATTTGTAGCTGTTCCACTGATGTCACTTGGGATTTTTCCAGTGCAGTTATGACATCAGGAAGGAATCCAAAATTAGTATTTATGTAAGAAAGTTTACCAGCAATTTCTTTATCAGCTAACAGTTCTTGCGCCTTTTTTATTGACACTGACTCACCATTATCAAAAGAATCAACCACTTTCTTCACAACATCGAAATTCTTGCAATAATAACTGCAAGCTTGGAGCCATGTTCCCCATCTAGTCAAAACAGGTGAAAATGGCAATTGGATTTCTGGAGCTTCTGTTTTGAATGCTGAAATTCGAGAGGGGGCTTTCAAGAATACTTTCTTCACGCATCCAATTAATTTATCCACTTCAGGAAAATTTGCAAGTACTTCTTCCGCGACCCAGTGTAATGCATGCTCTAAACACGTCACATGTACAATTTTTGGGTACAGTGCACTTAAAGAAGCAGCTGCTTTCATCATGTAGGGTGCTGCATCTGTTATAAAAAGCAATACATTGGAATTTCGAATCCCATCAGGCAAAGTATTCTCAATGCATGGTCAAATACTAAGCTGATCGTTGAGTAGTTGACTTTGTCCAGCTGCTCACAATGTAGTAGAAATTGTTCTCCAGGGCTGTGTGCTTCTAAAACTCCAACATTAACATTAGCTACATAACGGCCCATAGAGTCTGTTGTCTCGTCAATGGATACGAATACATTTCTTTCTCCAATCATTTCTCTTATTTTTTTCAAAGTTTTGTCATAGCATCAAGCTATGTTGTTCTTCTCAATGTTCTGGGATCTGGAATTAATTTTCCGGTCTCCTCTTCTAAGAAAGTTCGCAGCTTAGGATGATTCAGTTTGTGAAGTGAAATATCAGCCAATAGAAAAGCTTCACATAGTTTCTCACAAAATGGCGAAAACGTTGAACACGTATCCCCCAGAAGCATTTGCTGTAAGTTTACACTGGATTTATTTTCAAGTCTCTGCAGGCCACGTTTATGTTTCTCCCGTGACATGTGTTGTTTTATCGTAAACTTTTTTTCAGCAGCCACTCTCACATCGCAGATCTTGCAGAATAAAATACGACCGTCCGTTGAAAAAATATTTTCTCCATATTTTGAAACAAATGCCTTTAATTTAACACTAGCACTTTCCTTTACTTTAGGCATTTTGCTCTTGACTTGTTCACACAGACGACTAGAAACAACTGACCACCTCAATTAACAGCATAACAATGCCAGTTTACCTGGAGAAAGGAATCTCTGTGGGAGTGTGGGTAAATTCCTAGAAGTGGGCAAGTTCATTATGCCTTGAAAAATAGGGGTACAAGCTAGCATAAACTCTAAGAATTTGAATAAAATTCCTAGAAGTGGGCAAGTTTATTATGCATATACCTTGAAAAATAGGGGTAGAAGCTAGCAAACATCTACTTAATTCCAAGAAATTGTATTGACAAGGAAAATACTGAATTATAATAAAAATTTCAAATCAAATACAAATAATGTCACAGCCTTCTGAAAAGTGTAAAAAATGCTCAAAATGACTTAAAAATTGCTAAAAAATGACATCCGTAAAAAAGTTAAGAAAATGCAAAAAAAATGCCCTAACTAATTGCTTTTATTTAACCCCGTTTTTAATGTCATACATTTCCATATATGCTAGCAATGTTTAAACCTTCATAAGAAAAAGATGCAAAATCATTAATTGCCTTGCCCTATTCATCACGCTTCTTTTTCAGTAGGGCCTACATAGTACGTTTCGTGACGAAACTTTCGTCTTTTCGTTGTTTGTTTCGTTTTGTTTTCAGAAAACATTATTCTTAAACAGCTGTAATTTCTGACTTGTAGGCCAACATCAACAAACAACTCACCTCGACTTCATTGATGCAAAATCATCAATTATATCATCAAAATTTAAAGACCTAGCAAGATCGCTCTCCAGACTAAGGAGGCCAAGGTTACTCTTTCTTGACACATTGTTACTCTGAATACATTTTTATTTCCTTCATTTTGTTTGAAGTTGGTGTGAAATTGACCGTTGCTAGTGAAGGTGCAGAAAATAAACCAATCTCAAGCCCATCAGGTTGTCAAAAATGAAGACACTTCATGCTTAGAAGTGAATACTGATGGTTGTGGCTGTCTAGAAAAAAATTCTGATAACAGTAGTATTGAATCAGAACAAGCAAACAATAGTAAAAATGATGTGTTAATGTGTGCAAGTGAAACAAATTTACACACACCAGTTCCTAACTCTGAGTCATGGCAAGCAACATGCGAACTTGGAAAATTAAAAAGTGACAGAGAAATTGTGTCATTGAATGTGTTTTTCGAAAAACTACCCCCAACCTGCCTAATAACCTTCTAAGTGACGGAACAAGAGCCTTTCCAGTATTATTTTCAAAACTCAAGAATGGAGAATGTGTTCCCAGAGACTGGCTAGTGTGGAGTGAAACAAATTAGTCACTGTACTATTTTCCCTGATTTCTTTCACTCCACACTAGCCACAGTCTGGGAACACATTCCCCATTCTTGAGTTTCGAAAATACTGTAATACTGTTTTTGGAAAGGCTCTTGTTTTCGAACAACACATTCAATGACACAATTTGTCTACTACTTTTTAGTTTTCCAAGGTCGCTTAATTTCACACCAACATCAAACAAAGTTCTACTCCCTTTCTTAATATCTTCCAATATTTCTGTCTCTCCTTGCGCTTCTCAGCTCCCGACTTGTACTTGTCCATTGTCCACTGGTAACACTAATGAACAGAATTTACTAGAAAAATGACAACAAAAAGACGAAAATTTCATCACGAAATATACTATGTAGGCCCTACTGAAAAGGAAACGTAATCCTCCGGCTTGGATTTGGGGGAGTCCACTAGCATATTGCTGTGAGCCGGCAGGGGTTGGTAATTAAGAGGACAAGCCAATTGAACGTGTTCGGTATGACAGGAATATATTTCAGGCAAATCTCAGAGGCCTCAAGTGTCCTGTCAATTATTGTTAGCTTGGGAAACTGATATTCTACAAGGTGTTTCAAAAATACGGGGCATAATTTCAGGTATGTATTTCCCACATGTAGACAATCAAAATAGTTCACTACAACATGTGTTCGGGAATGCTTCATTTCCGAGTTATGGCCTTCACAACATTGAAATTCACCGGAACGTTTTTCTTTCTGCAGGTCGTTGTCATTACAGAAGATGTTCAAAATGTCCACTTCCTGCTTGAATACAGACCTCACATCGATATCTCATTGACCTGCGAACACGATCCCAAACTCCAGGAGTATTGCGTATGTCCTCAGAACGTGCCACAATTCGATTCCGAAGGGATTCCAAATCAGGCACCGAAGACGAATAAACCAATGATTTTAAATGGCTCCACAAGTAGAAATCGAGAGGGTTCAGATCAGGTGAGCGTGGAGGCCAAGCAATTGGGCCACCTCTACCTATCCATCGATCAGGAAACCTTCTATCCAAGTATCGGCGAGCCGTACGACTGAAGTGTGCAGGAGCGCCATCATGCAAGAAGTGAATGTGTTGACGATTGATCAGTAGTGTCTTCTAAAACATGAGGTATAGTGTTTTCCAGGAAGTTTGTGTACGCCTGCCCCGTAAGTCTGTTTACAAGTACATGGGGTCCAACTAATCAATCACCAATGATACCAGCCCACATGTTGAGGGAGAACCGCACCTGGTGATGAGATGGAACAGTTGCACGTGGGTTTTCATACGCCCATACATGCTGATTGTGGAAATTTGTTATGCCATCTCGTGTGAACTGTGCTTCATCTGTAAATAATACCAAATACTGTAGATACTAATACCGGAAAGCTGGCTCTCATATGTGCGACATCGACTAACAGCGCTCCAAGCGGAAGGGTTTGAATAAGTGACGAGAGGATCGGCCGTGCGGGAGGAGATCGAAACATTTCTTGTGTTTCCTGCAGCGGGCTAGATGTAAGAATAGTTGCCTGTCTAAGAAGCTGTTATGGCGTGTAAAGCAGGCGTTGTTTGTGCAGTGTTTCATTGTAAGAATTATACTTGGCAACGAGGAGCGGTGTCTTTTTTCAGATTCCCTCGCGACAGAAATATGTAAGTTTAATCCTTTTGTATACGTACTGTACGGTATTTAATGTTTGGTAGTCTTTCTTGTATTCTCTAATATTTAATTTAAATTACAGAAGGCAGGCAGGAGCCATACAAAAAAGCTGTGAAAAACAGAATTGATGTTATTTCTAACTTGTGATTGTTGTAAGTTAGGCTCTACATGTTTCTACCAGGGTCGTTAACTTCATAAATTTGTCACCAAGTTACTGGTAATACAGTTGATACAAAGCTCATAATTATGTCAAAAATTAATTATACTGTAGTGTATATTCCCTCACAGTTGTGCTCAGTGGGTTCAAAAATGCAGTAGGTCAGATCTAGATGAGGTGTTTCAGAAAGGAGGATCTGAACGCTTATACAAGTCTCATCGTATCTGCGCCAAGCACTTTCAGAAGTCAGACTTCCGAAACCCGAATCTACATAGTCAGGGGTAAGTGGTCTGTTGTAAAAATAAAAACAAAATAAAAATCATTATAAACTCTTACTTTATATATATATATATATAATACAATATTATATACACATACATAGGCCTATATGTAATATAATTCTTTAGGTTGAAGAAAAATGCTGTTCCTTCCCTTTGTCTATCTGCGCCAGGAGAAATAGACAAAACAAAGAGGCGCAGCCCGAAGAAACGGTTCACAGAAAGTGTATCGTTACCAGAGGACACATCGCTTTGTCTGGAACTACCTGAAATAGATTCTAACAAAAGTAAGATATATTCTACCTGTTCTAATATAACTTATGCATTCTACAAAGTCCCAAACATTTAAGTAAGCCCTGATTGTTGTATTTTTATTTTCCTGGCCCTAATATCGTAATTGTTATTTGCTAGCAAATATGATTACAATATAAAATGTTTCGAAATATAATATTGTAAGTCTTATAAAGCACAAAATTTATCTTGTTACAGATAACTTGGAGAATGCTAGAACTCCTAAAAGAGAAAAAATTTCGTCTGAGTAAAAAAATACAATTTCTTACTAACAAACTAAGGAATGCACAGAAAATTATGTCAAAGCAAAGGAAACTCATTCAAACCCTAAGAGCTGACGTACAAAAATTGAAAAAACCTCATTCATCTTTAGAATGTGTTCAATCACTGGTAGAAGATTCATTCCTTAAATCTCAGTTGAAGCTAAGAAAAAGAAAACCTATGGGAAGGCGATATACAGAGTACGAAAAAAATTTCGCACTGGCATTGCATTATGCTTCACCGAATGCATATCGATACTTGAGGAAGACTTTCTGTCTGCCGACTTACGTAATTGGCTGCAACAATTGGGTGTTGGTCCAGGTTTCAATGAGACAATAATGCAACTTCTTAAGATAAAATCGAGAAGTCTGACAGCTCAGAGAGTTGTTTCCATTGTACTTGACGAGATATCTTTGAAACAAGTTTCTCGTATGATGCAAAATCCGATTTATTCGATGGCTTTGTAGAATTTGGACCGCACGAGAGTCAAAATCAAACAAAAAGTGAAGAATTGAAACCCGCAAATCAGGCTTTAGTATTTATGATTAGGGGCTTGCAAACCAACTACAAGCAGATAATAGGATATTTCCTATCTAATAATTCCACGCCCGGTGATGTTCTAAAGGATCTTCTTTCCGAAGCCATCCGCGAGGTTAGGAAATGTGGCTATTTTCCTAAAGTAGTCGTTAGTGACCAGGCAGCCAGTAATATTAGAATGAGGAATTTATTGGGATGCGAGGTTGATAAACCATTTATTGAAATAGATGGAGAAATTGTGTATTTCTTCCATGACACACCACATCTCCTAAAGTCAGTACGAAACAACTTTAAGCGGCACGACCTTTCGTACAAAGATGAAGTATACAAGTGGCAACATGTTGTTGAACTGTATAATAAGGATAAAGATATGAATCCTCGATTATGCCCAAAATTGAGACAAAAACATATAGAACTTCCACCTTTCTCGCCCATGAGGGTTTGTCTGGCTGCACAGGTCCTAAGTCATTCAGTCAGCAAGGCCATAAAAAACTCATGTGTCGTTTCAGTCACTACCTGAAGAAGCTCTTCAAACAGCTGAGTTTATAGAGCTAGTGGATCGTGGATTTGACCGTTTTAATTCATCGACCATGAACGATGCTAAATCCTCACGCAGGGCTTTACAAACTACTTCTTGTCATTGGACGACTCTACAAGAACTGGAAAGTCTGTTCTCAAAACTGAAAATTCTGAGCGAAAAAAAGACAAACCCTCCTTGCTTTAAGGGTTGGATACAAAATATAATAGCGCTATGTCACTTGTGGAGAGATCTGGAACAAAATTTTAACTTTCGGTTCCTGCTTACAAGACGTATAACACAAGACTGTATTGAAAATATTTTCTCTGTCGTGCGTTCTAAGGGTGGTAATAACATTACCCCTGACAGCTGTAAATTCAAGTCTGCCGTCAGAGGAATTATGAGCTGCCAGCTCTTAACACCTTCAGAGAGAGGCAACTGTGAAATTGAAGTCAGTGATTTTTTAGTTACGAAGAAGGAGATTGAAGAAAGTTCATTTAGAATCTGCAGTGATTATCCAGCAACAGAAAACAGTTTTGTAGAAACCGCTGAACTTGAAGAGGACAATCTTGATCAGTGTATGATTCCAGATAATGCACTAACATATGTGACAGGATGGGCTTGTAGCAGAATACCACATGAGACATGCAAACTGGAACTAGCCAGTTTCAAATCTGAAAACTTGACAGGCATTTATTAGCATATTGCAAATAAAAAGTATGACAGTGCTAATTTTCTAATTCCCACAAGTTATTCAGTTTCTTTATCTAAAATTATTCGATCAACATTTCACACGCACTTCAGAAAAATTCTTTTATCAAGCAGACAAGGTGTAAAAACCAAGTTAATGGCCCTTATTTTTGAACAAATAGATCAAACTAATTCAGTATGTAAAGATTGTAAACATGTTTTCGTTAATAAGTTCCTTAACGTCATGATCAATTGTTTTGTAAAACATGAATGTGACAGAAAAAGTTGTAGAACAGTGATTGGAAAAAAGAACAGAAAGGCTAAAAAAGTAATGCATCAGTAACCTGGAGAATAGAGAGCTAATGGGACAATTAAGCAGTATGTACTGTAGCTTTAATGTTGTTTTTCACCAATGTGATATCTCTTTTAAAACATCTTATACTATTATTATTAGTATCATAATGTTCGTTCAATAGTTATGACAATTAAATTAACGAGAATGTAAATCTGACCGTTCTGTAATGATTTCTTTAGCTCTCATGTAATACTATATAGGCCTACCACAATTCCTCCCAACCCCTCCTAGATATATACGCAATCAAATACTGTAGAGACCTTCGTACGGTGTTTGAAGCAATACATATTGGAAGCATTGTTCAAACCAAGCCGCTAGACAGCGCTAGTGTTCTCGTGTCACCGCCCGACACCATGTTAATCGCGTTGCTTTCCGGTATTAGCTCTCTACAGTATTTGATAATACTAAGGCAGGAAAGTTCGGATTTACACAACACTGCTGCAAGAACCACTGACAGAACCTAACTCGTGCAGGGTAATCTGCTGGTGTCAGGGCCTGTACATGTTGCAAATGATAAGGATACAATTGATACTCTTTCAACAGTCTCCAGACAGTCGTATGAGGAACATTGACTTGCAGCGCTACCCTTCATGTGCTGATAGAAGGAGTCATGTTCACAGCCTCCAGAATCTCCTCCTGTACTTCTGGAGTTGTAGATCTTGGTCGTCCCCTTCCCAAACCAGGAGAGTTAAATTTTCCATACTCGCACAGACGGTAATGGAGACGTACAAATGTCTTCCGATCTGGACATTGTCGCTGTGGGTACCTATCCTGGTACAAACGACGAGCCAGCGCAGCATTGCCGTCCACCTTACCGTACATGAAGTGTATCTCTGCCAGCTCTTGATTTGAATACATGTCACACAGTCTAACGCCTACACAACACTGAATGTAACCTTCGTCTCGGAATGAACTGTCAGAGTGCCCTCTTAATGTCTCCTTTGACGGCAACAACCTGAGGAAAGAAAAACTTTCCGGTGAATTTCAATGTTGTGAAGGCCATAACTCGGAAATAAAGCATTTCCGGACACATGTTGTAATGAACTATTTTGATTGTCTACATGCGGGAAATACATACCTGAAATTATGCCCCGTATTTTTTAAACACTCTGTATTATATAAAAGTTTAACATTTACATGCTGAAGTGGTAATTTGTATTAATTCTACTATTGTTGGTTAATATGTCAGATTCATGTGACAAATGTTCTTACAAAATTTTATAGTACCGGTATGTATCTGTGAATAATTATTCGTGATAATTAAAAGTAATCAGACTCACTTAATCTGACGGGCCCTTTCTGATCATGGGCCCATATGCACTTGCCCCCCTTGCCCCTTCTCGGCGGCCCTGGACATCTGATATAGTCGTTACAAAATTGCATCTATACAAGCAGATTCAAATTAATGTAATGAAATGTCATGCCATAGTGGATACAGTCTTCTTATAGAATTGAGTACTGGTACTGGTCTTTCACAGGAGTTAAAGGTAGTTGAAATGCTGTAGTATCGGTACTGACCACTTCACCTACTCCTAATGCCGACTCTGAAAGTATGTGATCTATACTTCTCTGTTTCCTGTAGGCTTCATTAGCGTGTTCCTGTACAGTGTATATATATTAACTAAGTATATATTTTTGTCCTGCGTAAAAAACTTTTCATATTTGTTACTTATTAGCTGGTAATGTTCCAAAATATATGATGGTAAATTGATATCTAATCTGAACACTTACGAAACTCCGTAACATTTCCAATTACTTTGCTTCATGAATACTTTCGTGCAAATAATGTACAGTAATGTAGGCCTATACGGTTTGGTAAAATTTCGCATCTTTGTTATTGAATTCTAACCATTACCGGTACTAATTTAAATTGTTAATTTTATCAGTTAAAATGATTTGTAGATAATTATCTGTGATTTGAATAGGGTACTTGTTTACAGGTTTACTTTGGTATTCAATTTAAAAAATATGTTGATTGCTTAGGACATTAAGAGAATATTTTATGTATTACCCATGATAGGGCAGTGTGAATTTCTGGTATGTATTAGAAATACTGACAATATCTTCCATCATGACTTAGGTAATGCAAATTCTTCAGTTTTCATGCAAATTTGAATATCTTAAAAATTTTAGTCGTAAGTAAAATAATGGCATTCTGGTGCTATGCTGATTCAATTTAACTGTAACATACACACATCAAAAAAAAGTTTTGCATCACCTGTAGAAGTGGTATTTACGCTCCACTTCAAGCAGTGTCCATAAAAACATTTGAAAGCTACCCTTTTAACTGTCTGAAAAACGTAAACAATGTTGAGAAACAGTAGAAGTCTACCTTAGAAACAGACTGAAAAAGTAAACAGATATAAACAGAAGTGCAAGAAATCTCATCTCTCAGCGAATAGCTCAGGGTAAAATAGTTTTATTCCATTCTAAGGAGGTTGAACAATGGCAAGGTGGTCAACTATGTGAGGATTGTTTCTCTATGTCAGGAAGGACTGTCTTCAAGGCAAGTAGTGAGGCGCTTAGGATTAAAACAGAGTGATATGGTACGAACCTGGAATTGCTTCAGAAACACAGGTAATGTCAACGACATGCCTCGTAGTGGTAGTCCACGGGAAACAACAGAATTTGATGACTGATATCTGCGAATTATTGCCATGAGAAACGCTGAGAACACTGCTGGCATGATTAACAATGACTTTCAAACTGCGGCAGGGAGACGCGTATCCAATCAGAATGTACAAAACTGATTACATGATGGCAGACTGCACTCAGACGTCCATGGCGAGGCCCAACTCTTACACCTAGGCACAATGTTATACCTAGGCAAGAAATCATCACCAATGGACTATACAAAATTGGCACAAAGTTCTATTCACGGATGAATGCCGAATATGCCTTGTGCCAGATAATCATCGACATCGACAAATTGTGTGGAGAGAATCAGGTAATGCTGCACCCCTACAATCGAATGCAGCAAGGTGGTAGGTCAATGATGTTTTGGGGTGACATTATATGAGGTCGCCGGACACAATTGGTGTCGATCCAAGGAATGCTGAGGGCTCCTCAGTATGGGGACAACATTTTTCAAGCCATAGTAGCACCATTTAATCAGCACTTCGGAGAAGGATTCATGTTTATGGATGATAACTCCAGAGTCCATAGTGCAGTTGTCATCAATGACTTCCATAATCGTGAAGGAATTGCCAGGCTTGAATGACCCGCATGTTCTCCAGACATGAATCCAATTGAGCATGTCTGGGTTAAACTAAAGAGAGCCATTCGTGCTCGCCCTGACCCCCACGCAATCTCGAAGACCTATGCAGAGTTCCTGTTGAAGAAAGGGACAGAATGGATCAACAGCTGATAAATGTGCTGGTAGACAGTATTCCACGAAGAGTCCAATCATTAATCAATGCAAGAGGAAGCACTACGCTCTATTGAAGTTACTAGGATAGAGATTTGATCCTCCAGCCAATACTCAATTTTCATTTGGCCATCCACATCACTGTTATAATTTTGTCAACAACTGTTAAAAATAAATACATTTTCATTCCTTACCTTTCCTTGGTCTTGTCTTTTATTGAAGGTCTGGTTGACAGGGGATGCAAAACTTTTTTTGATGTATGTATGTGACTGTTTTAAATTAAAATATATGTTGTAATAACAATAGGCTAAGTAATTATTCATTTAGATCTGGGATAAAAGAGCTTGTACTTAAATGATTCAAGACTGTTATCATACTTCAGGTTACGTCATCAGTCAAATATTGTATAGTTTTAGGAAATCTTCAATATATTTCTGAAGGGGCAACAAAAAATTTGATTGATTGTACGTTGGTTAATCTTGTATAACTAAGTCCAATAATCAGAATTCATATTCGAGAAAACATTAAGTATAAGACTACTATTCGTCTCGAATTATTCAGGACCGTCCCCATTTTGATGATGTCCCCTGTCCTAACAAAAATCCGTTGAGACAAGCAAATGTCCCGAATTTTTGTTAGGTTTGTAATATTCTGTTTATTTTTAGATAATCTGCTGTACTTAATGGTACTTAATTAAAATAGAATATTAACGATTTTTCAAACTTGAAATGTTGATTATACTGACGTGAGTAATAAACTCTTCATCGACATCTCCATGCTCTTTGCTATGTATCTTGACTTTCTTTCCGGGTTTTTATTTCATGCTTTTGTTAATTCCCGCATTCAAACAGCGGTGGTTGATAATTAACTAGTTTCATACAATGCTGAAATGAAAGTGTAAATTTACTAAGGCACTTCAAGAAAAGTATGGTGTTTTTAAACCTTCAGCATCTAAATGTAAGCTGTGCCACCTCACATTTTTGGTTGCCCATGGTAGGAGTGCAGACTTTATTGTTCATGCGAAAACTGAAGGCACAAAGACAACGTGCTTCAGTTTCACAAAAGAGTTTCTCCCAGTACTTTCAGAATGCGAATTTCAGAAAATGTAATATTAACATTGTGAACCTGGAAAGTAGGTGGTAATGAGTTATCTGGATTAGCCTATAGCTAGTCTCCAGAATATTTTACCATCTATATACAGTACATGGTATTGTTCAGGACTTAGTTCTTCTAATATGTGTGCCCTAAATCTGAATAAACACCCAAATTGCCCCATCACGTACCATTTTCCAGGGAAAGTGAATTGAATTTTTTTTTATGAAGAAAAAATTATATTTTGTTATTTTTCACTGCTACTGATAAAATTGCAATAGACTAAGGATTCAAAATGCCTCATAATACTTTAAAAATGTGTACTGGATACAAAAATGATGCTACATAGTTTAAAAGACAACAACAAAAATATTGCATGTGTATGATGAGAAAAATCTCGGAATTTGAACTTACCATTTTAAAGGATTTCCTGGTTGACTTCCTGTTATTAACTAAACCCAGAACTGTCTTTTACAAGGAACCAACTATAGTCTACAAGCATGCTGGATGATGATCTTACTTTATATTGTCTTTTCATTTCAGATATTTCTTGATGAAATCTTTCCCCATGCTCGTCGCTTACCACTCCAAGATTAGGAAGAAAAAAATCCAAATGAGAATGTAAAAAGTGTTTTTAAGAGACATATTACAATCCATTTTCTCATATGCACTTAACATGGTTTCCGCTAGTGAGCAAACATCTTTGTAAGTGTGCCATGCCATTTTTTCTGTAACGCAAAGTTTTTCTTCAAACAAAGAGTCAGCCATAACTTTGCGAATTTGTGAACCGATGAAAATGCCCTCTTTTAATTTGCCTTCACTCAAACTGATAAACTTTTCTTTTAAATACTGAAAACCACACCCTTGTTCGTTCATTGCATAGACCTCACTTTGAACTGTTATGAAATTTACTGAATAGAAGGGACCAATATCTGTTTATTTAGTAGAAGTACAAAAGAACATGCCAACAACTATAAGAAACCGGAAATAGGTCATAAACTCATAAATTTCATTAGCTTCTGTTTTGGTTTACAACCCCCAATCCGCGCCAGAGCACTTATCGAAAAGTGAAATCATGGTATATATCTTAAAAACCTTACATGATACGAAGAAAAGAGATGCATTTTCGGATTCATTGCACACCAAACCATAAGGGACACATTGTTTTAAGTCGGAGCAAAATTCATGTTGTTCGGTGATATATAATTATACAGTAGTAGCACTCATTGGCTAGCATTGATGCGAGCTTCTGAGAGAATTATAAAATAATTATTCCCTGCAATAAAATTATTTTTTTTCATCAGAGGATAAACGTCCTACAGCCATCAAGTCACTTCTGGACGAAGAAGTGTGACTTACGGCTGTTTGTTCACAGCCAGTTAAACTTGTTTGATACAGCAATAAGGAACACAGAGAAACAAGCTGCTACTTTAAGTGAATCTCTTACTAGTTACAAACTGCTACAATCACAACTTACGAGTAGAAACAGGAAAAAAGCCAGCTTCCTAGCTGTACCATTCCAATCGCTCGAGACAAACGTTTTTCAAGATAATGATAAAGGAAAGAAACGATTTCGTTCATTTGTTCACACATTTTTTGACAGCACTTTCATACCTGGGATAAGTGGGAAGTGCATTATGAGGACTACAAGAAGTTATGCTAGATTTTGTTAAAATCTGTGCCAGAGTGGGCAAATATTGAAGTATGTATTCCCACTGTCAGCAATTTTTTAAAGAAGCCAATCGATTCGGGAGTTCTTTTTTGATGAATTTTGCATTGTGAAGAAAATTGTTAAGGTTTTTGACAATGGTTGGGAAGAGGGAATGAGAATGGGAAAAAAAGTGAATGTCATAGTAAATGATGTGGATGAGAAAATGGGTTGCTGTTTGAAAGAGTTCTCCTTGTTTGTAGAATAGACGTTTACACTACCAGGGTTCAAACATAAATCAGTATTGGACTTCACAAAAGACAAACATGTCAGTGTCAACTGTTGCCAGTGCAGTGAATCTCAAGTTGATAGGCTGAGAGAGAGAACCGTTTCCTTGGGGGGGGGGGGGGACAGCAAAACCACAGAATCCCCATATAACGGGATTATGGGGGACATAACTTACCTCCTCCCCCCGTTATAGCTTGACCGTGGTACAGTATATCGGAATGTGAACATTTAATAAAGGTATTTTCGGAGGGCATGATTCTTACATTCATATCCGCGATGTTTTGGACTGAGTTATATAGGTCTTGAACTGTAGGTCTACTGTATAAAAATACATGCATACATCAATAAAACTACGTAACAGTGCTAACAGAAACTTTTTTTATATGAAGCTCACTTTTCTGAAGATATCATATGAAATGTAAATTCTAATTATTTTATTTAATCTCGTCTTTAAGTTTACACAATACCAGAACCAATTTTATTTTTTCTGCATTGTTGTGCAGTATGTTATTCATATTTCTCCAAGTGGTGGCCTGAACACCTGCAGACTTCTGACACATGAGTACTGGCTGTTACTAAAGAAATATTACAGTGCTTCCATTCCTCAAATGAGGTATAGAAATTATTATACATTCAGAAATTTAAAATAAATATTATAGTCCAGACACATGATCTGAAGACATTAATTCATCAATTTAAGCATAGAAACTTAATCTATACTAATAATAAATCTGTAGCCAAAATTTTTCTGGTAATTTTCGATTTTCCAAAAATAATTGGTCCTAACATATATAATTAACCACCCTGAAACCGAAAATCGCTTTTTTGAAATTTTTGTTTGTATGTCTGTCTGTCTGTCTGTCTGGATGTTTGTTACCTTTTCACGCGATAATGGCTGAACGGATTTCGATGAAAATTGGAATATAAATTAAGTTCGTTGTAACTTAGATTTTAGGCTATATAGCATTCAAAATATATTATTTAAAAAGGGGGTTATAAGGGGGCCTGAATTAAATAAATCGAAATATCTCGCTTATTATTGATTTTTATGAAAAATGTTGCATAACAAAAGTTTCTTTAAAAATCATTTCCGATAAGTTTTATTCTTTGAAAAATTTTGATAGGACTGATATTTAATGAGATAAATGAGTTTTAAAATTAAAATAACTGCCATCTAAGGCAGTGTAATGAAATAAAAAACAAATGACTTCGTCTATAAGGGGCCTTGGACAACAACAATCGAAAGCTATGAAAGGTAGCCTACAGAGAATGTTTCTGTGTTTGTATGAAGTAATATCGGAAGCTAAATTAACCGATTTGTATAATTAATTATTATTTCACCATAGGAAAGTGTAGTTTCTCTAGATGGACATAATGCTATAATGTTATTATAGTAACTTCTGAGTGAATTGAGGACAGGTAAGATTAAAATAGCTTCTTATGCACAGAAAACTTGATAGGCTATTCTGTGTATTCGTTTACTGTATTTCTTAAAATAATGTTTATGTACACATTCATTTAAATCTCAGAGAATTAACGAACAACGAGAGTGTATTGATTTAGTACGCAGTAATAGTATGTTAGCTTAGCATTCCATTATTTTATAATCCAAATTTTAACTATGCTCAATTGAAACGTGTTAAAATACATATGCATTAAATGCAATGCAAAAAAATTTGGTAATGAGCCAAGCAGATTATGTTGCGCTATTGTAAAAGTTGTTCCTCCTGAGATTCAAGAGCCCCCATAACAAATTAAAAACTTACTTTCGGAGTACATCCGTTATCAACACACTTTTTGTATAATATAATATAATATAATATAATATAATATAATATAATATAATATAATATAATATAATATAATATAATATAATATAATATAATGTAATGTAATGTAAAATTAAGAAACATGTTAAAGGAATTGTTATTGCACGAAATGAGTGCTCTGTGGACCAAAATGATCGCATGTTAATTATTTGAATACAATTTAAATTAAGTAACATATTAAACGATTTATCCTTCTATCAAACACGAATGTTACCTGGATCAAACGTCCTGTTTTAATTATGTAATTACTTTATATTTATTTCTAACGGGTGCAGCGGAGCACACGGGTACGGCTAGTCATAAATAAAAGCAAAAAGATAAGTTTGGGGGGAGGCAGTGCCCCCCCCCATGCCCGCCATAACTCCACCTATGCTCAAGTTCAATGTAAATTACACCTGCATGGAAATGCGTGATAAACTCCCTGAAAACAAGCAGTTGAAGAAATCCACAGCAGTGAAAAAATATCACTGAAAGGTTGTTGTATTGTTATGGGTAATTCTTTGAAAATAATACTAGTGCAGATTTTATCCCGACACAATTGGAAATTGTTTTCTTCTCTGCTTTTGTTATAATAATGTAATATTCTTATTTTATACTTTATAGTATGTACAATGGAAACATTTTCATTTAGACAGAAATGCAATAACTTTTAATATAATGAGTAAGCCTACCTACTATTTGCACATCTTATGGTATCGTGGGAAGCATCCCAATTTTGAGCTTAAGAAATCTAGTAGGCTTAATTAAGTAACTGCATAAGTATGTTTCGTGAATGTTGAGCTGTGGCTTTCCCAGGAGATGACTTCTCACCAAGACACCTAATATTCATTCTCTGTGAGGTTCGTGGTCAGAGGCATAGGGTAGTGCAATTGCCCAATCCCCGCCTTTAAGATAAAAAAAATAATTGAGTAGTATTACTAAAGAAAAGATTTTTAGAATTTTACCTTTAATGTTAAGAAATAAAAGACGATATTGTTTAAGCTAATTCAGAAAATTGTTTGTGGCATATCATCCAACAATGCCTTGTCCCGTTAGGAATTCACCAGAAAATCTGGCGTTTTAATCCACTACATAATTAAATGTTAATATTTTAAACGTATAAAATACATTTATGAAGCGTATAGTCTAGGGCAGGGATCTTGAATTATTTTTTCCTTAAGATCCGAATTGATGGTTATATCGCAATAAACGTGACTTTGTGGTCAATCATTTTGCTGAGTAAGACAAGTGCTGATCTTACTTACCGCATTTGGTTACTCCGTGTAATTGTATAGAACATAGATGCCCAATTGTAACTTGTACGAGGTAACCCCTGGCGTAAGAAACCCGCAGCACATATTCTTTAAGGTCGTTTTTCCTATTTTATATGGAAAGTTATTGACCTTAGCAGAGCATGCTTGACGTGCAGTATCTCCTGGTTCTATAGGCTTTTGGATACCCGTGGTACCGTATAAAAGTATTGAGATACTGAATGTCTGACTCAAGCCGTTTTAGGCATCACGCACAACACGACTAGCGGTAGGCACTTTTCGTCACTGAAATTCTATAACTCTTAGCGCTTGCATTTTAGTTTCAGTAATGATTGAGAGCAACTAAAATAAAAAAAATAGATATAAATGGGGTTAACTGAATAATATATTGATTAATACGATGCGTTTGAGTAAAGAAACATTAATTTTAATACACGAATCTCTGGAGGTAGTTAATGGCTCTGAGTCTAGACGGGGTAGAGTAATGGGTTCTATGAATATTTCGACTGCACGTGAGGGTTCGATCCCCGGTTCTTCTTTTCGTACTATTTAATCTCGAACTCCAATAGCAGGTGATTCTAGAAGGTTCTAGTTAACACCACAGTCTAGTACATAGTCACGAACCTTGAGGTGATTTTTTGCATTTCTCGCGATACAATACTCCAAGCGGTTAACAACTGAGAGTACTAGGAACAATAAACTGTGCGATAGTAGCGATCCTAGTGGCTACCAACTAAAGTTCAACTGTCAATGAATGCATATTCCCTATGTATTGAATAATACTATACTTACTTACAAATAGCTTTTAAGGAACCCGGAGTTTCATTGCCGCCTTCACATAAGCCCGCCATCGATCCCTATCCTGTGCAAGATTAATCCAGTCTCTATCATCATATTCCACCTCCCTCAAATCTACTTTAATATTATCCTCCCATCTACGTCTCGCCTCCTCAAAGGTCTTTTCCCCTCCGGCCTCCCAACTAACACTCTATATGCATTTCTGAAGTCGCCCATACGTGCCACATGCCTTGACCATCTCAAACGTCTGGATTTAATGTTCCTAATTATATCAGGTGAAGAATACAATGTGTACAGTTCTGCGTTGTGTAACTTTCTCCATTCTTAGCCCCAAATATTTTCCTAAGAACCTTATTCTCAAACACCCTTAATACTATACTGCAATACCGAAATATGTAATCGATGAAACATCTTATAAACCAGAATGTTCCACAGCAGAAGTTATAAAAGTTTGAATCCTGCCTTCGGTAATCATTCACGGTTCAAGTCTCTGAAACTCGTGAAAGCAAAAGTGAATGATAGCGACAGAAGAATTGAATATAAGATGTTCCAGCAAGTAGAGGGACGAAGTTACAGAAGAATTATGGAGAAAGTTACACAACACAGAATTTCACGCATTGTGTTCTTCACCTGACACAATTAGGAACATTAAATCTAGACGTCAGATATGGACAGGGCATGTAGCATATAGAGTGTTAGTTGGGAGGCCGGAAGGAAAAAGATCTTTTGGGAGGCCGAGACGTAGATGGGAGGATAATATTAAAATGAACTTGAGGGAAGTGGGATATGGTTGTAGAGACTGGATTAATCTTGCTCAGGATAGGGACCGATGGCGGGCTTATGTGAGGACGGCAATGAACCTCCGACCATACGTAAGTATACATCGACATGGTCCAGCTTCATGCGGATTGTCATTGATGTCGTATGTCGTAGACCATTTGGTATGTCATAATCTGAATCTATCGTTTTTCATGGTAGGGTCACTAGAAGTTGCATACTCAGAATATCTTTAAATAAATGAATAAATTTCATTAAAACTCTACGCTGTCTGTTCTTCTTATTATATCCGTTATTTATTCCGAATGAAAATAAATTAATTTGGGGGATTGGAGATAACTTACGTATTAAAAAATAATAAATTTCTGTGAAGAGCAAATGACTCGATAAAACACTATCCCGTGAAAAGCGCGACTATAAGAAACGTTGGAAAGCCGAAAGAAAATAAACAGTTAACATAATAGATTGACTGCACGTGTTTTACATAAAATTATCACACGGAAACTACATTTCGTAACATTCATGTGGCAATGATGTCAGTGGACGTTATATGAATACAACTCTGATTCCGCCTGCGAAACCATTAAATACCTTCCACATGTCTTGACTGATATTTGGGCTGCCTAAACAAAAATGAACGGCTTAAATCAGGCACTTTATACAGTAGATATAGAATGATTAAAGAAATAAGTAACTATGGAGTATTTTAGCATGAATTAGCATTGCACAGTACTTCTAAGACTTTTTTAGCCAGTGGAAGAGTGTGTACATATACACATAAATAATATTTTTTATATCAATGGTATTTTAAATTCAATGACAATATCACATTTAAATTATAAAATTCACCCACTCAGCCTCATCAACAAGGCCCATATTTTTAGGTTAAAAAAAACTGTGTGTGTGTGTGTGTGTGTGTGTGTGTAATGCCTACTTGCTACGCTTGCGTGCTTTGGTTCATTCATCGACTTTAGTTACTGCAGGGGTTTTTTATTAATTCGCTTTAGAGTTGTTTTTAGTGATTGACTAAATATTTTTATTTTACTTATTTCTGGTTTAACAATGTTTATAGCTGGTTTGGGAGCTAATTTTGAATATGATTTAAAGAAAATGATTGCCTTATCTACTTTAAGTCAGTTGGGTTTAATAATGAGTATTTTGTCTATAGGTTTCTCTGTTTTGGCTTTTTTTCATTTGTTAACTGTGTGTGTGTGTGTGTCTGTGTGTGTGTGTGTGTGTAATGCCTACTTGCTACGCTTGCGTGATTCGGGTTCCGCATATTGCAGATAGATGACAGGGCTGTGACCCATTTTCAAGTTGCACACCACTTTGGCGGCCAAGTTATGCATGATGTGCATCTGTGAAGAGTTATGTCGTGTATTAGGGTGAGTGTATGTGTAAGTGTTCGTGTAAGTGTAGCATAGGGAATGGGTGAGGATGATGATGAAGGTGAGGAAAGAAGAAGGAGAAACCCGGTGCCGGCACGTAGCCTACTTCTGTCGAATAGCACCAAGGGGTATAAGCCTTCTCTTCATATGCACTGCGGAGAGATTTGGATTTAACCGAGATATATTGGTGCACAGTTTAGTGATTAGAAGTTGTGTTTCGTCATCTCTCCTAGTCCCGAGGTAGAAATTTTACGTGTAAACTTCTGACCCCGTCGGGAATCGAACCCGGGCCTGTTAGTTTGGAGGCAGACGCGCTACCATAGAGCTAACTCGGCGGACTAACTTTTAAAAACCTAAAATTAGGTTTTTTAGACCTATGTTTTAGGATTTTAAATTTTCTATTTAGAAATTTATAAGTTTTTACGAAAAGAAAAATAAGCACATACTATTAATATATTGCTGTATACTATTAGACTTACATTAAAATATTCGTTAACGTATAACATTATGGCCCGGTTTCTTCAACCTTTGTTATAATGCACCTAACATAGCGTTAATTAACTGTAAGTTAAAAGTATGAATTGCTGTTAAAAATATTGCGTTTCTTCGACTTTACATTTCACATTTTAACATTCTGTTTGTTAACTCTCTGTTAGGACCAGAAATTCTAGAGTTTAACCATAACCTATAACCAAGTATAGGCTCACTTCTGTTTTCTGAACTCTGACAATTGCGATTCTCGCTTGTTTCCGTTGTTTGATTCAGAGAGAATAGAAGTCTTTCTATTCTCTCAGGTTTGATTTCTGCTTCTGTATCACAATAGCGTGGAGCGGCGTATTGGTATTGCTATTATGAAATGGAAAACACTGGAACAAAAAGAAATCTTGGGACTAATTTCTCTTCTTTCGAAATAAACCTTCCGCTGGAAATTATTTCCCAGTATAAACCAATTAATGAGAATAAACAAACAAACGGATCTAAGTTGAAAGCGAAAAGTGACGCTTGGCAGAAAATAGCCTATACCTTTGTATGAACTTCTGGTCTGTCAAATCACAGAAATCATCCGCTCTGCTTATGTATTCATGGATATCATTTTCTAAATAATGCAGATATATAAGTTCAGCATCTAACGCACCAGCCATATTGGATACTTCTACGCTAACAGACAGTTAAACGATTTAACTGCATGAAATTGGGCATTTAAATTAACATAGGTTTTAACAGCCTGTTAGTACTAACAGTAGTTGAAGAAATGCTTCAACTGTTAAGTTTACAGTTAAAATGGAATAACACACTGTTATAATTTAACAAAGGTTGAAGAAACCGGGCCTATAAGTCTAAAATTTAGCCTGATGGTTCACAAGGTGATGATGAAATATTTTATGGAACTATTTACCAATATTAACACATATTAGTAATATATTATGTTTTTATAACTCTACAGGGTGATTCACGAGGACTTACTGAGCTTATTTCCGAAGACATTGTGAGCAATAAATGTCATGTAGGCATGTGCTCTAATCTCAATATTTTCAGAGTTATACTAATTTGAAGTTGTTAGTAAAATACCTTTTTTCTTTAGTTGTAAGGGTAAAAGAATATTACAAATAGAGAATAAACTATTCAGAAGTATAATTTATTTAATTGGCTAGTGTTCTGAAGCTAAAAATGTGTTGTTAATTGCTTTGTACAGATTTTGTTTTTCAATTTTTAACTACAAATTACGTTATTCTTACACACTTATCACAAAAATTGTTACAAATCATACGACTTTATAAATTTGATTCTATACAGTTTAATTATGCATCCTAATGTACAGTCTTGAAGAATTTACAAGAGTGGCATGATTTGTAACAATTGTTGTGATAAATGCGTAAGAAAAATGTACTTTTGTAATTAAAAATCGAAAAAAATTCTGTACGAACCAACTATGGAATTCACAACACATTTTTAGCTTCAGAATACTAGCTAATTAAAGTAATGATACTTCTGAATAGTTCATTCTTTATCTGCAATATTCTTTTACCCTTAAAACTAAAGAATAATGGTATTTTACAAACAATTTCAAATTATTGTAACTCTGAAAATATTGAGATTAGGACACATATTTATATGACATTTTTTGCTCAGAATGTCTTCAGAAATAAGCTCCATAAGTGGCGGTAAATCCTCGTGAATCACTCTGTATATCTTTATTAAACTATTACACCTATAATCCACTCATTCAATTAAGGCTCGTAACATGACACTGAACAATGAAATACTTTGACATATTTTAAGGAATAAAACCTTCTCATACAAATCCTCAAGAACTGATCTACTGCGACAGTGAATTGTTATTCGTACAATATAATTCAGTTTGATCAATTAAAGGAATCATGTTTAATAAAAATACGGAATTATATTGTACGAATAACAAAGTTGAAGTCTGTATCATTAGTTCACTATTGATCGATAATGGATCAAACGTCTCATGCCTTAGGTGGAGAGAACACTGGATATTCTTTTCTCAAGTCATGATCACATGACTCTGACATCCATATTTTGTTTTAAAATTTGTTCGATGTTTCTACAGACTGTTGTTCTCTGTGTACATTGTATCTGCACTGTAGAACTTTCCTTTTCTCAAGAAATGAATTTAATTAATATATAAAATTCATTTTTTGAAAAACCAGATACCATTAAAGTCGAAAAATATTTCACTACCAAATATTATTAATAATTATAAAACAATAACTAAAATAATTCAGATATAATTAAGTACAGAAAAAGTTAAAAAAATGGTAAATACACGTAACAACTCATAACCACCCAGCTTTAATAATACACCAGCCAAAATTATTGAACCTGAAACAGGAGCATCAACATGAGCTTTCGGTAGCAAATAATGCCGTCTGAAATGAGGTAAACCTGCTTACGCTGCAAAGAACGGCAATCTTATTACAGCGAGTGACAAAGTTACTTTAAAATAAATAAAATACAGGTGTATAGGTTAAATGCAATGAATTAGGTTTTTTTCAGGTTCTGACAAGCAAAATGGGTAATTTTAGGTCCTATCCTACAAATTAGGTCTTTCTAAGCCACCATCAACCAACTCGCAAGCACGCCGTGTTAGTTCTGTGCGCACGGTGCTCACGGTGCAGGATCTGTGTCGGCGGGAACGTAACCCAGTGGCGAACTGCTTGTGTCTGTAATCTGTAGTTGCGTTTACCAGTACACTATAATAGATGATCGGATAGTAAAGAAGAAAACATCTTGTGCTTTGATAAACACTGTTCATTATTCCGCTTGTGCCAACACTAAATTACAGTATAACCTAAACAACTAAATGCAAATAGCCTACATTATAGAAATACAAATAATACATTGTACCAATATAACTAAATACAACTTAATTGTAACATTTTTTTAAGTATAGTTATATAAGAACAAAACAATACATTGTTAGTGAAAGTTAACAATTGACAAATGAAACTCCTACATATTTTATACACTAGGCATATTGAAAAATGTAAAGAAAAAACATATTCACAAATGCAATGGTAATACTGGAAAGATGGTTTCAAATTAAAATAATATAAATTGTGCAATGGATACATATCTCAATTAAGCGTCTGATACTCTCAGGTTTACTCGGTACATTCTCTTGCTTTTTGACATCTTTTGGTTGGACATAATGAAACGCAACTCTGACAACTTTGCATACTTTAAGTTATGGTCTTTGAGGTTGGCGCTTTCAGGGTCTTTGTTACGTTTCATAGCTGAAAATAAAGCTTCACACACATAGGTCGAACCGAACTTTGAAATCAAAATGCCTCACGCCTATGAATACGAGGAAATCTTAACTTATGTAATCGGCTGTAAAAGTATAACAAACTACTTCTGTTCCTGTAACTATCAGTGAACTCAACTCCACATTTCAAGTTGATTAGTTAAAATATTTATACTAAACGGTGTAGCAAATACATCGAAATCCATTTTTAGGTGACTCAGGTCTTGAAATCTGTCTTCAACCTCACGAGAAAGCAACTGGAGATGTTCAACACAACAGCCACCTCTAAGAAATTAGAGTCCCGGATCACATGTGCCAACCTGGGAAAATTATCGGGGTCACCATTGAACAGTTGACGTTTTCATAATGAAAGCATATTTTTGCGAGCTGCAACAGGTTCTGCACTCATTTCCAGGAACAAATTTATCTCTTCCAATAATTCGAATGATCTACATAGAACTTTATCTCGACTGAGCCAACTAACTTGTGTATGATATGGTATGTCACCATATTCATGCTCCAAATCTTGTACGAAGCTTTTAAATTGTCTATATTTTAGTCCGTGGGACTACCACTACTTTCCATGAAGAAGGAAGTTGCTTCCCATTCAGGATTGAAATTGTGTGTTGGCATCAAAGGCCTTCGCTTTAACGGGTTTCTTTCCATGACAAACAGGCGCCGATATACGAGCCACCACTGCTACCGAGGATAAACTGTATCCGTCCACTGCTCCCCTCTCAGTGAGTCCGCACCGTGCTCAATAACTGCACATAGCACCGCGAGCAGTCAGTTGGTTGTCAGTGTTCCAGGCCTTAAATTTAAGTATGTTACTTGTTAGTATATCGGCCCTAACACGAAAAATAAAAGTGATAATTCTATAGTAACGAGATAGCGAGATAATAGGCTTATCGGTGGAAGAAGCGGCATGTCTTACTTTGTGAAATCTTTCCAAATTTCGGAGTGTACTATGTTCCAGCAATGGTTAAATATCTCAAGTGTCATTAGTTATTTTGAATCTGAAAATATTCATAAAATTCATGTTGGAATTTCGCACACATATTATGTCAGCCCAAACATTGTCAGCATATATTTTGAAAACTTGCCCAAATTAGGATATGAATCACTATCAAGAGAGCGCCAAGACGTTCGTCAAAATAATTCACAACGTAACACTGATGTTTATACATCCGTGGAGCAAATATTGTTTTGGGATTTAGGAGACGTTTAAGTCGTACATTACTCTTTGAAATATTTTTACTGTTTTTAATTATTATTGTAAATATTTGTGTTTCTTTTTACCCTTGACATCGTACAAACTATGGAGATCCGGGGAAAAAGGCTTCGGGGTCCGGATCCGGACCGGAGTCCGCCATTTGAAGACCCCTGGTCTAGGGTTACCATGTCCAAATTTTCAAATGCAGAACATTCTTTCAGAAATGCAGGCCTTTTATAAAAAAAAAAAAAAAAAAGCAGAACAAATTATTTAAAAATTTCAAAACTCCTTACCTTGTGATTATGTAGACCAGTGGTCCGCAAAGAATACGTCATATAAAATGCAGCTCGCAATACACAGCAACGGGGAAGGTAAGAGGGGAGGTTACCCAAACTGCTTAACGTTGACTGAACAAGTGATGGTTAATAGGATGGAGATCATGCCTTGCCCCTCCGCCCTGCTTGTGTATAAAGGAGTTGACTCGCGAGTCAAGATATGCCGACCACTGGTGTAGACTGTAGACGATATTGAAGTTGTTTTGGTTACAGACGTACAGGGGGATACTTGTCCACAGCACTCACTTTTGAGAAAAGAGATGTGTTCTTATAAAGATATTTGTAAAATTCTTTGCAAATCATGTGTTTGAAATTATATTTTACGACGATGATCCCTTTAACTGAAAGTATCAACAAACTATTTCTTTCTTTTGTCCATTGAGCGTTGATTAGAGAAAATCAGGGGAGTGGCATCTATGTAACCGATATTATTATCGGCGGTAACACTTATTGAAGTTTTTACTACTTCTAATAAGTCGCTACAGTGGTTTAGTCGCAGATCACACTAGAGCGCTGGACTTATAATCCTGTGTACTCCGGTTCGATCCCCGGTTTTCCTGCAATTTATAATTTGCGTTGGGTAAGCTCATGGTCCATATAACATAGAGGTTTTCTTCGGGAGCTCCTGTCCCCCTGTGACATCCCAAAAATCTCCATCACCACCACCACCACCACCACCACCACCACCACCACCATCATCATCATCATCATCATCATCATCATCATCATCATCATCATCATTACACTGCGAGTGTAACGTAGACAGCCTCCTATGGAGCACCATTAGGAAGAAATCATCAGTATTATTTTAATATACAGTGCAATCGAGAAATCTCTCCGCAGTGCTTCTGTAGCCGAGAATCCACTCATTTGAATTACATGGAGCAACTGTACTTCCATCTAGCGGTCGTTCCCAATCGACGGTGGCGATCCTGGTGGTTGTTCTCTTCCACATGTTGCCTTTTTTAACATGGGGATGGCCAATCTGTTATAGATGTGATTAGGGGTAAACATAAGAACCTAAGAAAAGTGTAATTCACATGTCCAAAGGAATTGCGGCAGTTTTGTTTCCTATTGGGAAATACGACTTTCTGCCAGGAAGCTATAAAACCATAATTCCAGATAACATAAGTACTTACGGTATGTTCACTTCTTTTTTTGGAGATACTGTTGATTTACTTCGTAAGACCTTCGTATTGGGACTTACGGCATCAATAAAACACCATTTTTTTTTTGTGAAAAAATGGAAATTTCGTTTTTTATATTACTTTAATACGTCAGAAATGCTACCCTGATCCCATAGGTATATACAGGGTGACTCACGAGGATTTACCGTCACTTACGGAGCTTATTTCAGAAGACATTATGAGCAAAAAATGTCATATAAACATTTCTCCTAATGTCAATATATTCAAAGTTACATTAATTTGAAGTTGTTAATGAAATACCTTTTTCTATAGCTTTATGGGTTTAAAAATATTACAAATAGAGAATGAACTATTTAGAAGTGTCATTTCTTTAATTGAATAGTGTTCTGAAACTAAAAATGTGTTGCTAATTCCTTTGTACAGATTTTATTTTTCAATTTTTAACTATAAATGACATCATTCTTACGCACTTATCACAAAAATTGTTACAGATCATACGACTTTAGGAACTTGATTCTTTACAGTTTAATTCTGCATTCTGATGTACAGTTTTAAAGAATTTACATGAGTGGCGTGATTTGTAACAATCATTGTGATAAATGCGTAAGAAAATGTAATTTTGCAGTTAAAAATCGAAAAAAAAAAATCTGTACGAAGCAATTATGGAATTCACAACACATTTTTAGCTTCAGAATACTAGCAAATTAAAGAAATGAGATTCCTGAATAGTTAATTCTTTAGCTGTAGGCTAATATTCTTTTACCCTTAAAACTCAAGAACAATGGTATTTTGCAAACAATTTTAACTTAGTGTAACTCTGAAAATATTGAGATTAGAACAAATGTTTATATGACATTTTTTGCTTAGGATGTCTTCGGAAATAAACTCGGAAAGGGACTGTAAATCCTCGTGAATCACCCTATATAACTCAAATTTGAAAAAAAAAAAAAATGAAGTTACGGTCCTTTGCTAGTACGGCAGTAATATAAAACTCACCTTCGCAGTTCTACAGAATGTCCTATAAGTCTTACAACATAGACTAAATCATAAAATATGTTCAATAAGACCCCCTCCAATTTCCAAACATATATGGAGATAGAACTTTATATTATTTACAAGGCGGTGTAGCATGTTGGCACAACACTTTTTCTCGACTCGCATTCATAGACGTTGCAAGTATACCTTTTCCTTAAGATAACCCCAGAAAGGAAAGTCAAGTAGATTTAAGTCAGGCGACTTAGAAGTCCACTCTCCGAATGCTCTGTGACCTATCCACCGATCGAGGAAATTGTCGTCGAACTAATTTCACACAGGTGTGGCGTAATGTGGTGGAGCACCATCATGCATGAACCATTCTGGTCTTTCGCCTAGCCTAACTGATCCAATTCCGGTATCATCTTTCTATGTCACACTCGTACAGAATTGGCCTATGATGCGGGACTTGTCGGACATCTTGTACATTCCGTCCCCAAATAGATGAGAATCATCGTTCCTGATGCCTTCCCAAGTAGAACAAGATCTACGACTACAACCTTCTACTCATGAAATGTTTTCAACAGCAACACCATTTGTCACATTTTCTCAGTTGTATGATGGCATAACAAGGCACTTTCAAATGGTTAAAAATGGAATGCACCATACTTCTGCTAACTGTACTGTTTCACACTTTTGTTCAATTTCATTATTGATGTTTAAATTAGCATAGCGTGGCAACAATAAGAGCTGCTCATGCTTCTGAACAATGAGAGGTAGACTTCGAGAATAGAAAGACAGGAGGGAGCACAGGCTTGAAACTGTGGAATCAAAAAGGTGTACTAGTATGGTCGTCGAGTTACTCATAGTTCATATCTTTTTCCTGTGTGTTTATCAGCTGTTTTGTTCGTATTACTACGATTACGAATTGTTTCGTGTTGCGAATATTTCAAAAGTGTAGTCAAGTTCAGCAGGTGTTATTTTTTTTTACAAATAAGCTAATATTCTGTTCGGCTAAACTGTATAATATGTCCGTTGATATGTCTCCCTATGCTTTAACATATGAAGGAGTGCCAACATCCTTCTTGATAAAAGCAAGAATGCGAAAATGAAGTGTTCAGTCCATGTCACAACCATAAAACTTTTAACAAATGTACAGTGAAATGTATGCTAATAATCCTGTTACCTCCACATCCATTCTAAACCCTTTACGTATGACCGAAAGAGACAGTAGTAATTGAATATTTGGAAGTACTTCGTGGAGGATTATGGGGCGTAGAAGGTGTAGTTTAACGTCATACCCGTCGCACCGATTTCAAGCATATTTGCTTGGATTGCTTGCTTATAAATTTTGAATAAAAAAGTAAAAATAAAAAAAAGGAAACCTAAGACTGCTAAACGAATCGCCAGGGGCTAAGTATCTACAGATGACTGCTAGCCGCTCAGTAACTGCGGTACATTTGCAGAATGAAGTACTTTTCTTCATTATTTTTGGTTACCATCAGATTTATTAGCACTTTAAAATCTAATGACGGCAAACGACAAAATGTTTTGAAATGTAAGTTGTCTATTCGTAAGTCCTCCAACAGAATACTTCCAATTCAAATTTTCCCTGCGGTGAACGGAGAATACACACCATCTACGTTTTAGGCGGGGTTTCCTGCGTGATTTCTCAGCCGACAACATACTCCTCACTAGAAAACTCCCGTTTGCTACTATAACTTCGTCTCGTTTCATCGTCGGATCCCCTCGAGCGAAAGCCTCATGAGAAACTGAACTGAAGTTAGTATGGACGTAGACCAGACAAGCTCGATCCGAAATATGAACGATCCACTAGGGCTTGCAAGTCATAACGAGTAGTGTGGGAAACACTGCCTCACTCGAACTACATTCCGATCTCAATCCTACTGATTACGACTTCTCCTCAGACTGAAGAACTGTAGCTGGGGCAGCACTTTCCTACATAACATATAGGTACTGAATGCTGCGGTGACATGACTAGGGGGCGGATGTTGATGACCTAAAAATCTACTTAAAATGATCATTAAAATGCCCTTAAGCTAATGGAAAAATGACATAAAATTGAAAGAAAATGACATTTAAATATTATTCACTGTACTCACATCACATCTTCTTAAAAATTAGTCACTTTGTTTCAATAATTGCCCTGCAAATCTCGGAGAGAGGAGGCAACTTCCTGGAATTTGGCGAAGATAAAGAAAAAGAACATGCAACAGAATGAAGGTTTTAAGGAAAAACTATAGATTTTAATGAGGGTTTACAATGTGTTTCAATCAGGGGTAGTCCATGTCAATGCCTTCATTCTCTGTCTCCTCCTCCTTCCACACTTCACTTTTGTTACCAGATCTTCCAGATGAGAGAGTGTGAATGACAAAAGAAATTGTGGGCGCAGCGTGCATTCTTGCAATATTTATGTTAAAAATACTGTCCACTACAGTAGACATCCCTTCCGAACCACGTCCTGTCCAGGACACGGTGAAAGTTCCCCCCCTTCCAAACATAGATTCTAAAGACACCCTCGTACCGACAAAAGAATAGTAGCGGTCTAAGCCCTCACTTAAACTAAACTGTTGTCAAGCATTTTATATTACTTCCGTTGTGTAAAGTGGCATGAGGGATGGACTTTAGAGTCTGTTCCAAACTAAAAAACTCAACTTCACTGTTATTCACTTATTCAGTAGGCAATTACTACTGCCTCATTTGCCTAGAAAATGATTTAACAGACCTAGCGGTAAAGAAAAAAAGTAAAATGCATTCCAAATGATCTAAAAGTTCTTCGAAGTATTACAAATGACCAAAAAAATGCAGAAAAAAATATGACCTATTAGTTCAAAAACATAAAAAATGCAAAAAAAATACAATATAAGAAATGCTTTTTTTTACGTTGATATTAACATAGAAAGGATTTCTATATTTATAGGCATCATCCTAATGTAAAAAATGAGAAGATGACTTTTCATCAACAGCCGCCCCCTAGACATGACACATGTCCGCCGCTGTGGAGAAACGATTAGTATGTCTGACTGTGAAACAAGCGGGCCCAGGCTTAAATTCTGATTGGGCCAAGTTACTCGGTTGAGATTTTTTCGATGTTTTCCCTCAACCAATTGAAGCAGAATTGTTGGTTAAGCTTCGTCACCTCCGTTTCTTTTGCATATTATTTCGGGCTTGCTCCGATGTTAAAGTCGGCTATAGGCCGCCACCGAACTTGGACCCCGTGGTATGTGATCATTAGTTGCTGGTAGGCTAACCCCTGCGTCATGGTAGCTCTTAGGTTCGGGGTTGAGGGATAGCGGTTATGCCTACGAGGAAAGGTAAAAGACTGTAAGGGAGTTCGGGGACGGTCCGTGGGAGAACCTGTAGGGCGGGGGACTTAGAGAGCATGTATACCATTCCATTGCGGGTAGTAGAATGGGCCCACCCAAGCGGCCTACTTGCGAAGGCAGTCCTCAGCTCATGCTCCTACTCTGAAGAGAAACTAATAGATAAATAGACATGACACATCCAAAAGGTCAATTTGAGAAGAGAATTAAACTGCGTTCAATTGCTAACACAACAACGATAGGCATTTGTCTTCCAGGGGACTATTTTGACTTCCTGCAGTTATTCTTTTCTAAGCAGTATTCTGTATATTTCGAAATGTATGTATGTATCCAATGCCTACCCACTTCACTTACTTGATTCGGATTTCGTATATTGCGAATAGACGGCAGGACTGTGACCCATTTTCTAGTTGCACACCACTTTGGCTGGTCACGCTATACATGATGGGTATTTGTTGAGAGTTATGTCATGTACTGTTCTCCAACCAGGAGATCAACCGTGAAAGGAATGTGCTTACTATTGCGTCATCTATTGGAGCGAAGTAGATAGATAATATTATCGTTATAACGTCAGTTTAAAAACCATTCGCTTTCCTGCATATGTTATTTCCTGCATGGAGAGATTAAAAGACCAGGAGATTAACAGTGATCTAATTTTGTAAGTAGGGTAGTATAAATATGTGTGTGTCAATATTATTGTTTGTGCTGTGACAGCTAGCCAATAGAGATACGAGTACCCACGTATGTGACCTTATGACATCTTATGACATCAACATTCATTCACAGCATCACCCCGCTGCGTTTCATTCCGCAAAGACTTTCTCATGGTTGAAGCACAGTACTAGGGTGAGTGTATGTGTGTTCGTGTAAGTGTAGTGTATGGAATGAGTGATGATGATGATGATGTTGATGATGATTAAGATGAGGAAGGGAGAAGGGGAAACCCGGTGCCTGCACGTAGCCTACTCTTGTCGAATAGCACCAAGGGAGCCGCCATCCGACGGACGAATCACTGTCAACAGTGGCATATGCCTTCTCTTCATATGCACTGGGAGAGATTTGGGATTTAATCCAGACATATTGATGCACAATTTAGTGATTATAAGTTGTGCAACGCCATCTCTCCTAGTCCCGAGGTAGAAATTTTATATGAAAATCTCTGACCCCGCCGGAGATCGAACCCGGGACGGTTAAGCTGGAGACAGACACGCTACCTCAGAGCTAACTCGGCGGACTACATTTCGAAATGTAATACGTGAAAAGAAACTATGACTGCGATGTAGCTTTAACTATGTGGTTTTCCTCTTCACTTTGTCGCTCTAGTTTCGTTCAGGAGAAATCCAACTATAAAAAATGGATAGCCACCGGCGCGGCTTAGCTGAATCGGCAGGCACGCGTATCTGCTGGTCCAAAGCTGTGCTCGGGCGTGGGTTCGATTCTCTCTTGGGCTGATTATCTAGTAGGTTTATTTCGGATTTTCTCCAACTGTGAGGCAAACGTTTGATAATGTACGGCGAATTCTCGACTCCATCTCGATATCACCAAATCCATCGACGATAAATAACCTAGTAATTGATACAGCGTCGTTAAATAAACACCTGAGAGGACAATGGGTGGTCTGATAGGAAGGGGTATTGCAGTATAGAGGCTATATATATATATATATAGCCTATAGCCTATATACAGAGTGTTTAAAAAATACTGGGCATAATTCTTCCAGGTATGCATTTCCCACATGTAGACAATCAAAATAGTTCATTACAACATGTGTCCGGAAATGCTTTATTTCCGAGTTATGGCCTTCATAACATTGAAATTCACCGAAACGTTTTTCTTTCCGCAGGTCGTTGCCGTCAAAGAGACATTAAGAGCGCACTCTGACATTTCATTCCGAGGCGAAGGTTACATTCAGTGTTGTGTAGGCGTTAGACTGTGCGACATGTATTCAAATCAAGAGCTGGCAGAGATACATTTCATGTACGGTAAGGCGGACGGCAATGCTGCGCTGGCTCGTCGTTTGTACCAGGATAGGTACCCACAGCGACAATGTCCAGATCGGAAGACATTTGTACGTCTCCATTACCGTCTGTGCGAGTATGGAAAATTTAACTCTCCTGGTTTGGGAAGGGGACGACCAAGATCTACAACTCCAGAAGTACAGGAGGAGATTCTGGAGGCTGTGAACATGACTCCTTCTATCAGCACACGAAGGGTAGCGTTGCAAGTCAATGTTCCTCATACGACTGTCTGGAGACTGTTGAAAGAGTATCAATTGTATCCTTATCATTTGCAACGTGTACAGGCCCTGTCACCAGCAGATTACCCTGCACGAGTTAGGTTCTGTCAGTGGTTCTTGCAGCAGTATGGTGTAAATCCGAACTTTCCTGCCTTAGTAATATTTACAGATGAATCACAGTTCACACGAGATGGCATAACAAATTTCCACAATCAGCAAGTATGGACGTATGAAAACCCACGTGCAACTGTTCTATCTCATCACCAGGTGCGGTTCTCCCTCAACATGTGGGCCGGTATCATTGGTGATTGATTAGTTGGACCCCATGTACTTGTAAACAGACTTACGGGGCAGGCGTACACAAACTTCCTGGAAAACACCATACCTCATGTTTTAGAAGACACTCCACTGATCAATCGTCAACACATTCACTTCTTGCATGATGGCGCTCCTGCACACTTCAGTCGTACGGCTCGCCGGTACTTGGATCGAAGGTTTCCTGATCGATGGATAGGTAGAGGTGGCCCAATTGCTTGGCCTCCACGCTCACCTGATCTGAACCCTCTCGATTTCTATTTGTGGGGCCATTTAAAATCATTGGTTTATTCGTTTCCGGTGCCTGATTTGGAATCCCTTCGGAATCGAATTGTGGCATGTTCTGAGGACATACGCAATACTCCTGGAGTTTGGGATCGTGTTCGCAGATCAATGAGACATCGATGTGAGGTCTGTATTCAAGCAGGAGGTGGACATTTTGAACATCTTCTGTAATGACAACGACCTGCAGAAAGAAAAACGTTCCGGTGAATTTCAATGTTGTGAAGGCCATAACTCGGAAATGAAGCATTTCCGGACACATGTTGTGATGAACTATTTTGATTGTCTGCATGTGGGAAATACATACCTGAAATTATGCCCCGTATTTTTGAAACCCTCTGTATATATATATATATATATATATATATATATATATATATATATATATATATATATATATAGAATGTTAAAAAAAAGGATCCAATATTTTAAGAGGTGTTAGTATGTATAAAAACAAGAAAAAAAGTCTAGTAAATATGAGTCCTACAACACATACTTTCTGAGATCTGAACAGTTGTTCATACGAGGTGCTCAATGTGATGTCCATTAATGGCAATGCATTCCTCTGCCCTTCGGCGTAAGGAATCACGCACTCTTTGAAATTGACCTGGTTGTTCTTGATAACCAAAATTCTAGGGGATTTAGATTTGAGGAACGAGCAGGCCAAGGTGTGGGGCCTCCCCAATCAATTCAGCGGTCCTGAAATGTCAGCGTCAGGTGCTCACGCTTATTGCGGATAAAATGTGCTGGTGTGCCATCATACATGAACCACATCTGTAATATTTGCTGACATGGCACATGCTCCAGCAATGTAGGCAATACGTTAATAAGAAAGTCCTGATAACGATCCGCAGTTAATCTCAGTGGTAGCACATATGGCCCTTAATTTATCGCCAAGAACGCCTGCCCATACGTTGATTGAGAATCGGTGCTGATGCCTTGTTTCTTCAAGTGCTTGGGGATTTTCATCAGCCCACACATGCTGATTACGAATATTCACAACACCATCTCTGCTGAACCCCGCTCATATCCGCAACCAAAGTTTTTTTTCAGTATTCCTTGCGACGCAACAGTATTCCATTCCAAGGGTGTCAACTATGGTATGATTATCTGATAACCTGCTGTATTGTAGGGTAGAAAAATGCATTACCATAAATGAACGTCACATTAAGCACCTCCTATGAACAAGTGTTCAGATCTCAGAAAGTATGTGTTGTAGAACTTATGTTTATTAGACATTTTTTCTTGTTTTGATGCATACTATCACCTCCTGAAATATTGGATACTTTGTAACAACCTGTATATATTATTATTATTATTATTATTATTATTATTATTATTATTATTATTATTATTATTATTATTAACTCCATTTATACAGTACACACTTTAACATCTATGGTCATACCGCGTGTGTCGGATCTTTGTAGACCGTTGGCTGTTGTTGAGTTTTCAGTTTTCGTGTGGTACTGATGGCTTGTGTTCTTGTAACTGATTTAGATTTCGTTATGTTTATGATAATTTATGATTAAGGCGATGATGAATTATGGTATGTACATTTTCAATCCGGCGTTTTATTTTATTTTTTATTTATTTTAAATCCACCACCAACAGAGGCAGGCTTCCAATTACAGGTGGCTTACACAGATGTATACACAAAATACATAATAAGAGAGAAAAAACAACAAAACAAACAACACAAACGAAAGAAAGAAAATACAAAATGGTAATAGATGATAGAATATAATATTACAGTTAATATAGTGCCAAATGTCAATATAATGATGCAAAATTATTTAAATCTAGAGTAAAAACATTATAATACACTTCTTCATAATTTAAATATCCAAGGAAATACAATGCTTTTTAATATTGTATGAAATTTTTCAATTGTTAAACTGAAATCCAATTGAGAATCACAGTTTAAAGACAGAGAGTTGTAAGTATTACACATAACAAACAATGGAGAGTTCTTGAAGAAAACAGTTCTAGGAATAGGAATAATAAAAGGTTGCCTATGACGTAATTCTGTTCTTTTTACATTTAACTGAAGGAATTTAAGAAAATCACAGTTATTCAATATACCATTAACAGTCTTATAGAGTAAAATTTGGCTATTTATTAATCGTCGAGATTTTAAAGTTTTATAATTAAATTCAAAAAGTAACTGATTATATGAAATTTGCTTGTCATAAGTCGATACGTGATGTTTTTTAAAATATAAATAACGTAAAAATCTTTTCTGTATCCTTTCTATTTGCATCTGATGGGACTGGAACTGAGGTGACCATATTACAGACGCATACTCTAGCTTACTTCTAACCATAGTTTTATAGAGAGTATCAATAGTATTTATATTTTTTAATTCTTTTGTATTTCTGATTATAAATCCCAATTTTCTATATTGCATCAATTACTACGTGATTTAAGTGCATTTTAAAACATAAGTTGTGTGTAAAATAAATACCCAAATCCTTAAATGATTCTACTCTAGGTAACTTCACACCATTAATTTCATACGAATTTTGAGGAACTGTCTTATTTTTAGAATATGTCATAAAGCAACATTTATTAAGATTTAACAGAAGAAAATTATCGATACTCCATCTATATAGTCTGTCCAAATCATGCTGTAGATCAAAAACGTCTTGTTGTTTGTCAATGACTTTATACAATTTAACATCATCAGCATATAGTAAACATTTAGTGTGCAAAATCTGTTTAGGTAAGTCATTGATATAAAGTAAAAAGAACAAGGGACCAAGATTAGATCCTTGAGGTACACCTGAAGTTACTGTGAATGGTTTTGATTTTACTTGATTGAATGAATCATACACTTTCCTTTGTGACTGAGGTAAACCATGAAAAAATCCCGTCAGATTGGTCGACCACAGGGTTGAAACTCACCGGCGCGGCGCGAGTCACAAACGTCACCGTCTCGCTTATGATCCACCTCACTCGGTAGGGTCATGCAGTGTATTATGTGGTTGAGGAGCTACCAAAAACTGCTCAAAGCTGTGAAAAGTAACTTTACTTATGTTTATCGCTTTATCCGGCTATCAGTTGAATGATTAAATTATGAATTCAGAGCTGACAACTTTCCAAACAGCCTACTTGCTTAATGGCATAGATATGATTTATTTTATACACTAGCACTCATTAGCATTCCTTTAATAGTTGTAGGCCAATAAATAATAGCACCATGCTTTTGGTGAATTGATAATTAATATAAGTTATTTTGCATAATAATTTCGATACTATTAATTTATATTTTGCAGAGAATTTTTTTGTGTGTACAATAACTTGAAACAAGTAAAGAGATAGGTTTGGAAGTAAATTCCGAAAATGCAAAGTATATGATTATGTCCCGTGACCAGAACATAGTACGAAATTGAAATTTATCCTTTGAAGAGATGGAAAAATTCATATATCTCTCGGAGCAACAGTAACAAATATAAATAACACTCTGGAGGAAAATAAACGTAAAAAAAATTGGGAAATGCCTATTACTATTCGGTTGAGAAACTTTCGTCATCCAGTCTGCTCTCAAAAAAAGCTGGAAGTTAGAATTTTTTAACAGTTTTATTACCGGTCGTTCTCTACGGTTGTGAAACTTGGACTTTCACTTTGAGATAGGAAGAGAGGCTAAGGGTGTTGGAGAATAAGGCGCTTAGGAAAATATTTGGGGCTAAGAGGGATGAAATTACAGGATAATTGAGAAAGTTACACAACGCAGAACTGCATGCATTGTATTCTTCACCTAACATAATTAGGAACATTAAATCCAGACGTTTGCGATGGACAGAGCATGTAGCACGTATGAGCGATTCAAGAAATGCATATAGAGTGCTAGTTGGGAGGCCGGAGGGAAAAAGATCTTTGGGGAGGCCGAGACGTAGATGGGAAGATAATATTAAAATGGATTAGGGAGGTGGGATCTGATGGTAGGGACTGGATTAGTTTTGCTCAAGATAGGGACCGATGGCGGGCTTATGTGAAGGCGGCAATGAATCTTTGAGTTCTCTAAAAGTCATTTGTGAGTAAGTAAGTACAAGAAGGCCGCTGCCGTTGAATGTGCAGTATGTGACCATTGCGCCGTCTCGGTCAGTTTATCATCACTTCCTACGTCCAAAAAATTCCACGAGTCGCCACCGCTATCAAAGAGATCGATTTTTTTTATCCCGTGCATGGATGAGGAAACGCCCTTCATCCGCAGTATATAATTTTGACGTTGTCACAGCTCGTTCGGAGAACGTCCTCTAGCTCTGTTGAGAAAAAAATGTGCACGTGTTATAAAACGATGTGGTCCACACTTTCGCAATGCTCAACACTTTACAGTCTGTTAAAAATAGGAAATTAAGCTTAATACTAGAGACAGACTACAGAGTTTTGCGATTACTATAATCGGAATTATCGAAAATATGTGTAGGCTTACACTAAGCCTCCCATAAATGTCTCTTGAAAATGCGGGACTGTTTTATTGTCGATATTTTTTGTAAGGAAAGTGAAGTTAGAAGAATTAAGTAACATTGAAACAAGAAAGAACACTTACTCACTTACTTACTTATGGCGAATGGAGCGAAACAATGTGAATAGTTACTTACTGGCTTTTAAGGAACCCTGAGGTTCATTGCTGCCCTTACAAAGCCCGCCATTGGTCCCTATCCTCAGCAAGATTAATCCAGTCTCTACCATCATATCCCACTTCCCTCAAATCCATTTTAATATTATAACAAAATGTGAACAATGTAAATATCCTTCAAAATATCTTACGGACAGACGAAGCCTTTTTCACACTCGAAAGAATGTTTAGTAGTTATAACTCACAATATTGGGCAGAACGAAATCCATAAATATCTCGTGAGAGGAATTATTATGTGCAATGTAAATTTAACATTTGGGCTGGCATCGTCGGGAATAAAATAGTTGGATCTTATCTTTTACCGAATAGGGTAGAGTAGCATAAATCGCACCGCTTCCTAAATCGCACCACTGCTAGTTTAAAACAAATTACTATAGTAGTGTGGCATCTAGTGGTATTGTTACAATCTACCATATGAACTTCCACTATGTCACTTGATTTCTGCCACTTCTTTGTGTCAGCAGCGTGGTGATATTGTATCTAATATAATCGCTTAGGTGGATGTATATTTAGCTAACATTTTGTAACTAAATAACGGATTTGTATGCAAAGGAATCCATAATCTTAAGATGTTATTCGTTTAAAGAGGTATTAAAGAACATTAAACTTAGTAGGATTTTCGAACATGTGGTGATTATAGGCTAGAATGAAGGAAATAATAAGTTATGGCGTAGTTTCTCAATTCGCACCACTTTGTAGGTGCCTAATTCGCACTGGTGCGATATGAGCAACTGTAGCAATTCTAACCGTACACAAGAAGTCCCCAAAAATTTTAACTGAACTAGGAATGCATCAGGTGGGTGCAATATCAAGTGGCGAAAAGGGCGTTAAAACAACAAGTGTGTGTTGTACAAGCGCACCAGGTGTTTTGTGCCACCTGTGATAATTTTTAAACGTCAAACTGTGCATCCTTCATTATCAGCTGGTGCTCCTCCAGGATCGTTATTTGTTTGCTCTGAGTCAGGTTACATCAACAGTGAACTATTTGTCGAATAGCTCAAACATTTTATTTGCCAATCAAACCTGCCATAGAAAAAAGTGCTGCTTCTGTATGTCCGCCTATAAGACCCATTCCAAAAATTTAGAAGCTAGATTATCTCGGGAAAATGGTATGCTTCTGTTTCAGCTTCCTCGTCATAATACTCATAGGCCCAGCCTTTAGATGTTTCTATCTTCAAATCATTTCAGACAGCTATATCATGAAGCATTTCTTAGGTGGCTTCGAGATAATCGTGGAGAAAAGGTGACGCAGTTTACAGTCTGAACTGCCTGGTGAAGCACATGGCAAATGTATAACAATAAAAAACGCATTCAGAAAGTTAAAATGTTACGTAATTTACGCTCTATTTTTTCAATTTCATTTTAAGATGCGTTACTCTCTTTCATTAATTTCAGTAAACTTGTAAGTTGCATTTATTACATTATTAATTCAAATACTCTTCAATATATGTTCAATAATAAAAGCTTTCCTTCATACTGTTCCCTGCAGATAAAAAGGTGCGATTTATGAAACCGCAGGTGCTATTTAGGAAACTAGTTGCCTAAATGGCACCACTGACATGTGTTCCGAAAATGTCATTTTAATTAAGAAATATTAAATCAAATTCAAGGATTCTTTTTTACATCAAAGGTAAATGGTCTGGGAATGTATCTTTGTAAAGGAATGCAGAAAATAAAAAGTGTATTGTTCAATAAAAATTATAAATGCTAAAGTGGTGGGATATAGGCAACCTTACCCTAATTTACTGGTGCAAGGTATAGGACGTTTCTCCGTGATGTTCTACCTGAGCTACTACAAAATTTACCATTGCTAATGCGACAAGTTTTGTGGTTGCAACACGGTACAGCACCAGCTTACTACAGTCTGATGGTTAAGCAATAGTTAATACACCAGTTTGGAGCACGTTGGATCGGTCGAGGTGGACCAGCATCCTAGCCAGCAAGATCTCCGGATCTAATTTCTCCAGATTTTTTATTATACGGACATCTTAAAGGATTGGTAGATAAGGAGCTTCCAGATAGTCCAGAAGACCTTATCCAGAGACTTCATGCTGCTATCGCCATAGTTAGTGAAGATATGATACATGATATACAGCACCCTGTTATTCGGCGAGCTAGGCATTATTGGAAATGGAGGAAGGGCAGTCTGGATATCGTTTGAGTTAAAACTCCATTACTATACAAGATTCATTTCACATATGGAGAGTGTTACGCAAAAATGGGTCAATTCAACTAGTTGTAGTTTTAAATAAATCAAAGTTAAATTTTAACTTGCTGAGGGAGCTTATGGAAAGTAGATTGACATTTCTTTAACTGGAAGACAGATAATAGTAAATGGTCTCAAACCTTTTCTGTTTATACCATTTCATTTTATTTACCCTTCTGCGTGAATAGTTCATTTCTTATTTTCGTGGGTTAAGTCATTTTTGCATAAAACAATCCATATATGGCATACTGTGTTGAATAGTACAGTAGTCCTAAAAACATTAAAAAATCACTATGCAGAATAAATTCAAAGGTTGTTGTTTACATGTATGCACACTTCTCAATATGTATGACTTTGATTTGTGTTAATAACATACTGTATAAATAAACAAACTACTAGCAATCAATTCAAAATCGTTTTGTTAACATGTACTCTGTTCAACATGTGTGAGTGCACTTTACGTCAACAATTACATTTAAAAGGAAGAACACTAGGAACATCAATTCGAGATTTTTGGTTAAGGTGTACGTACACTTTTACAATGTTCATTAATATTATTTTTAAAAAAGATTTACGTTTACTATACGTATTGAAAATAAAATAATACATGCTCTAAATCTTTGTATACATGGAATAATAAACATATAGTATTCTACACTGAAACACAAACTCTCCAGTAATTTTAAGACGTACAGTAAGTGTATTTCCCTCTCGAACTGTATTTACGTGAATGAATGCAGGAAACATAGTTCTAAGGCAGAGAAGTTGCCTACTCAAAAGGCGTTATTGCTGGAAGCTGTTTCTATTTTTGCAGTCTGCCAGTGACTGCGCCTGTAAATCCAAAGTATGCAAATCGTCATTCAAAAAGGTTCTCTGTGTTCCACGAGCCTTCCATTAATGAAATTTATTATCTATTTAACCTAACAAAACGTGGAGATACAGACATTGTTCCTATCTTGAAACAGTTTAGATTTGATTGCTCTATAGTGTCCTGATGTCCGTATTCGCCAATTTTTTACACTCAGTATATAAAATATGTATTCGGACCCACTAAAAATGTAAAACTTATCAATAACTAATATAAATTAAATTTCTTCAGGTAGACGTACAACTTTAATTACCCTGTAGCTATAAACAAATTATTTATTGTAATATTATTAAACAAATTAATTAAAATTAATGTACCTGACGCAATGCTATATGCACCTCGAAATTTGAGAGAACTTGGAATTTTTAAACCACAGTGGGAAGCTTTTCTCCAACATCTTAATGTATGCAGATTATTAATTAAAGAAGACAGCCCTTATACCTATTAATCAAACTAGGAACCTTCAAGTCGAAATTACTGACAGCCTTCGCCACTTACCACTTAATGTATATTGGAACCATTAATCCACGCAACATCCGTAAACAACTTCGTATCACTTCTTATCATAAATGGAGCGCAATACCTGGGAAAGGTAAAGGAATTACATTCTACTCCCACTGGAAAAAAGGTAACACCTGGATTAGCAATAAATCTTGTGGCCAATGGGTCGGGGCCATTAAAATGAGCACCAATGTTATCACAGTAAAGTTTTGGTTTTTCTGAACCGACACATGCGGGTTGCGAGGTGCGAGGCCTGTCTCGCACTAATGCGGACTACACGAAAGATAGTGAGTGGTTTCTATAACTGCAAGGTACGCAGACCTCGCACCTCGCAGTTACAGAAACCACTCACTATATTTCGTATAGCCTAGTCCGGATTTGTGAGAGACGGGCCTCGCACCTCGCAACCCGCATGCGTCGGTTCAGAAAAACCAAGGCTTTAGATCTCTCCCCGGTAGAAGTCTTAGCAATACCCATTGCAGGAGATGCAATGAGCATGAAACCTTACCCCACGTATTAGGTTTCTGCCCTCAGGGCGAATTACTGCAAATTGACAGACATTACACAGTCCGCTCAATAATTGCTAACAGATTAGACTAAGGGATCATGGTGAATACGAAGTATATGAGGAAATTCAATGTCTTTCTACGGAAGGATCTACATGGCGTGCTGAATCATAATAATTGACCGAAATAAAAATCTGGTCTCATTCTTGACTCAACAGTAAGGTTTGAAATTAATGAAGATCAATCAAAGCAAGTACATGAAGAAAAGCGCGCTATTTACCTTTCATGCTGTGATGATCTCAGTCATATATATATATATATATATATATATATATATATATATATAATATTCAAGATTGGAATGTCATTGGACTTATGTTTGGTGCGCGAGGAACAATTCCTAAATTTACATTGGAGATTCTCAGAAAATTAAAGGATCCTGAAAAGACTCTTCAGACAATTGCATCAACCATTTTAAAATCTTCATTGAACATCATCAATCAGCATCTCTATTCATCTTTATAATATATCACTGTATATTGTTTATTTTTCAATAAATTCGTATCTTACCGATAGTTACCACCTCTTGTTGCATATCACTAGGCCTACATTTTTTTATTTTATTATGCATTTTTCTAACATTAATTTACATTAAGTTACTTTTTTTGTTCATTTGAATTGATTAGGATGCCGTTATTTTAAATCCAAGATTTGGACGGCTATCAATATGATGATACTACTAGGTTTAGTTTAATAAAATTAATATTATTGGGATTGAAATTCAGTACCAATAAGTATTATATAATTATATTTGCTGATAGTTGTATTATTTTATAAAATTTCATTGTAAGGAAATTTCACGATAAAGCGGACATAAATAAAAAAAATTGTTCCATCAACTGAACATTATTTATTAATAACAAAATATGTGACTAGAGCTTCATTAATCTGATAATACCGCGTAAAACAAACACTCTGTGCCAGTTCATTCTTCTAGGAGAGTGGAGTGAGTTATGAGTACGTTTTACACCATAACCGATAACTTTTCTAACTGCTCGATAAAATCACAGGTCTTAATTGTGTCTCCATAACTATGCTGTTTACTGTTAGTGCTATTATTCCAGTTGTGTTTTGTGGTTGTGTTTGCATACTATCCTGAATCAGTAAGTACTTGTAACATGTTGAATACAAACTAAATCTTGGGTTACGTTAGTCAAAAAATGAAATATTTTTCATTTCCTCAAACATGTATTGAACTAAAATGCTACATTCTCTTAGTACTACATTTACTGAGTGTCATCAGCCATATATTAATTTTAAATTTAAGAATTGTTTTAAGTATTATTGTGACTAACATAACATCCAATTACGATTAACGTAATATTAAAATGATGTTACGTTAGTCACGCATCATGTTGAAAAGTTATAAACTAACAGACGTACTCTTTTCGTGCCAAAGTTCTTCTGTCGTTAGGTACTTCAATAGTGGATTCTAGAGCGTGGTAAAGCCTTCCAAGGGGAAAAAGCAAGACAGTCGTGCACTCAGGACTGCAGATAAAATAGCCGAAGAAAGGCAAAAATCAAAGGAAGGTATGAGACGATACAGAAAAAGAGGAAGAAATAATGAGTTCAAGAAGAAGGTAGCAGAAGTAGAAAAAATCTGTCTGCGTAATATGAGAGAGACAAAAGCTAATTAAAGAGCAGATGCCCATAGCTCTTCATTTCTCATACTAATCACAACAAACATTTGAGAAAACTGTAAGAGGAACTCATACTTCACTTTCAGCAAGTCCATGCAAGAGAAAAGTTGTTCTGGAAAAGCTTGTTGTATGGAAAATGAGGAACAAACAAAAACTGAGAGAGTGGACTGCATATCAGAAGAGACTAAAAAATTGGTACAAGACTTTTATCAACAGGATTATATATCACGTTAGTGTCCTGGCAAGAAAGACTATAAAATTGTAACAGATCCAGAATAAAAAGTAGTTAACCCTTAAATTCGCAAGGTATCCTATAGGATACAACAGGTTAATAGGCTATATGCTATAATTTTAATAGAAAAATAGAAAAAAAAAATTGGTAGGAAAATTAAAATTTTACAATACTATAATATTGTACAACATATAAAATATGGACATTGCAATAGTTGTTTTCTTTACAGTCCGACACGGTTTAATAAACTAGTGTGAGAAATGAAGTTTTGCCAATTTAAGGGATTAAGTTTCAAAATGGGTCCTTGATGTTCAGTTTGAAACAAGGGTTTCAGTTATTCAAGTCAAAGTACCAGCGTACAGGTAACTAAGTATGGACACTTCGCGTCGGTACCTTTGATGTATCCGGACTGATTTCAATGACCTTCAAGCGAGCTAGAGCGTGAGATTCTGCTTTCTCCCTAGAGTTGGCGCTGACATCACGCCAGCTAGCAGTCGACACAGCGGAAATATAACACATGTAATTAACACATCTAGGTACATTATATACTCAAATAAAATAAATTGGATCCATAAAATAATAAATCCGTCATTAACTGTAATGCCTAGACTCTAGAGTTTCTTTATAATGAGAGTTGAGACGTTGACTCCAACAACAATTAAAATATGTAATGATTTGATAGCACTGAAAATGGAAAAACAATACTCTTATGAGAAGTAAAACCATATACAGTAGGCTACCTATATTATATTATATACAAATATTCAACGAATTTGATACTTAATTTAATAATGTATTATATTATTTTATAATATAATTTATTATATCTGAAATATTAAAAAAAATATTATTACAACTAGTTTGTCACTGAGAAATAAGGAAAAGCTGTTAACTTGAATTTATTTGAAGCAAAGCGTTACTGGATTATGCAATGAGGTAGGCGATGTTTGGATCCTGTGTCTCAACTCTATACTCAATTATTATCTTAGCGTGTGCTCGATTACACTAACCTCTAGCGCTTGAAAGTGGAACTAAACGCCGGCGCACAGAGAAACAAAACACAGGAAAATTCGCCCAGTGTCCATTCTTTGTAATCCCTATTCGCTGAAAGTATCTCCAAATACAAATAAATTGTCTTAACAAAATTTCAGTAATTCAAACCACTACATGTAGAAGTGTCATCATCAGACATCGGATTCTAGGGCAAATGCCTATTTTGTTTCTTTAGGAGAAAAGTAAAAATAATTATTAATATTTGTGTTTCATGGAAATTGAAAGGTATTCAAAGAGTTTTATAGTGCCCTAAAATGCCCTAAAACGGTTATTAGAGCCTAATTTGTTAATATTCGCCTAAAAATGCCTAACTCACTGTAAAGTTTCGCATTTTACTCTTACTTTTTATAATTTATACATGCATTCACTGCGAAATTTAAGGCATTTAAAAAGTGGAAAGTTTGCTTCACACCGGCCATGAAACCATTGATAAAGGAAACAAAATGTTTTGAATCTCACGACACTCGCAATAGATTTCACCGAATTTAACATGTTTGGAGGCATAAATGCCAACAAAGAACCAACCTTAGTTTTGAAGCAGGCAACAATCACAACATGTGCTGCTACCGATTCAGAGATATACTATACTATAAAAATGACTGTTTTCGGTCTGAAACCGATTAGCTGTACTGCCCTTCAGAGTGTCATAAAATCACAATTTTTGGAGAAAGAGTGTTTTTGAAATATTTATGAAAAGTCGTAAAACTGCGAATTAGTAGGATAAACCGTTACAAAATATTTAAAAGAATGGCCCTCCTAGTGTTAACACTACCAGGAAATGCAACAATAAGTGGAACTTTGTATTTTTGTCAATTGAATCTCAATAACAACGGTTCATTTGAATGCTCGTTAACAGTTGCTCTTTCCCTCACCTTATTTGTGTTGAGAAGTTTTGAGCGGTAGGACGTTTTCCTGTGAAGTTTAACGCGATAATGCCGAAAAATATAAGTGCAAAATCTACATTGATCCGGCAATGGCTAACAGAATATTCAGAATTCACTTATGATGGAAAAATAATATTCTGCAAGATTTGTAGCAAACAGGTATGTAACAATAGTTGAAATATATCAATTCTATTAATTTTAATGAGTAGACCTATAATATTTATACATTGACTGAGCTATCCTGAGGTATAATTCTTTTTAAGACCACTACACTTTAACCTTTTAAATTCCGATAGTTAAAGTATTTGCAGGTCATTAAAATTTTGATTTTTCGAACCCACTAACTTTGTGATAGAAATACGGCAATACAACAATTAGGATTTTATTTTAATTCAGTTTACTTTACATTTTTAGATTTCGCAAGAAAAGAAGTGCCTCCTAAAGCAGCATGTGCAAGGAGCGGCTCATAAGGCTAAAGCTCAGCAGAAAAACCAACTGCAACAAACTTTACTAACACAGCCTACTTCATCCAATCTCAGCAGCAATTTCTATGCTGATTTAACCAGAGCGTTTGTTGCTGCTAACATTCCCTGGAATGCAATTGAAAATCCGGTTTTAAGACAGTTTTTACAAAAATACTGCAAACGAAATATCCCATCTGAGTCGACCCTAAGAAAAAATTACTTAGACAGAATATACAATGAAACTTTAGCTTCCATTCGGGAGGATATAGGTGATTCTTACATATGGGTCTCTGTGGATGAAACCTCAGATCCTATGAATAGGTATATAGCAAATATGGTAGTAGGAAAACTTAGTCCTGATGGACCTTCGATTCCACACCTCGTATGTGTTAAGGAACTTTCGAAAGTGAATAGCCAAGCCATTGCTTATTTTGTAAATAAAGGCCTACAGTCTTTATACTCAGGTAATATAGACGATTCTAAAGTTCTGTTGTTTTGTACTGATGCTGCCTCATACATGGTTGCTGCAGCTCCACTTCTTAAAACATTTTATCCTAACCTCACGCATGTAACCTGTCTAGCACATGGCCTTCACAGGGTTTCTGAAACAATCCGGAATGAATTTCCTCTTGTCAATTCGTTTATTTCTAACACAAAAAAATGTTTTTGTAAAGCCCCATCCAGGATTTCAATATTCAGAGAGAACTTTCCAGATATCCCACTCCCACCTCAGCCGGTTGTTACACGATGGGGAACCTGGATTCAGTCAGTGGTGTATTATTCTAAGTATTTTAAAGAAGTGGTCACAGTTATTGATAAATTACCTGAAACTGATAGTGCAGCGTGTGTGAAAGCAGTGAAAGATTGTCTGAATGACTCACGAGTGAAAAACGATATTGCCTACATAACATCAAACTTTTCTCTCATACCTGCAAGCATTGAACAATTAGAACATGAAAAACAATCTCTTTGTAGCCAAATAGCAATAGTAAAGGAAGCTCAGGTGAACATACATTCTGCTTTGGGCGAAACTGGGAAAAAAGTTAAAAATAAGTGGGACAACGTATTAAATAAGAATGTAGGATTTTCATTGTTGGAAAAAGTATCAAGAGTGATATCGGGGGAAAGTGTAAATGTTCCAGTAAGTATTGATGTTTCTATTGTACGTAATTTAAAATTTGCGCCTCTCACATCGGTTTCGGTTGAAAGAAGTTTTTCTGCTTTCAAAATGATTCTCAGTGACAAAAGGCAAAGGTTAACTGTGGAGAATTTAGAAAAAATTCTGGTGGTGTACTGTGCAGATAATTATAATAAAGTCTGAGCATGGAACTGAATTTCAATAACTTAAAATGAGTAATCTTGATATCAATAATCATTATTTCATTAGTTTCAATATATTAAATTTGTGCAGCTCTGTTTATAAATATAATATAGTATTCTTTTTTAATGTTTAAACATACTTTTTTGTGCGTATTTTAGTGTATAACTAAAAATTTCAGTGAAAGAAATAAGTATGATACCTTGATGTGCCTAAAATGCCTATTTTCATTAAAATAGAGCCTAATTTTACAAATTTTGAGCTTATTTTAGGCGCCTAAAACTGCAATTTTTAGTGCCTAAAAATCTGATGTCTAGTAATAACTCTTTAATAATAATTTTTAATCACATACCTTAATGTTCGTCCTCAGCACAAGACATTGCAACCTCGGTTTTAGTCCACGTGGATTAGACAAGTAAGTGTCATTTAATAATGGAAGCAGCTTATTGGTTGCAATATTGAAATTGAGGCGAGTGATTGGAGCGGCGACACAAGAAATTGAAAACAATAATGCAATTAAATTTCAAAGACCTGCCGAATGTTATGCACGAGGCCGCTCAAAGACCTGCCGAATGTTAACCACGAGAGCGCGGCGATAATACCATCCCTGTTTAATTTTCCAAGCCATTTGCAAAAGGTACGATATAATATTATCTCTGTTGTTACAATATCAATATCATTAAAAATCAATCAGTAGTTTACGACAATAAAGAATACTTATCAAACTGTAGAGAAATCCCACTGAGTGAATTATTTAGACTAACACATCAGATGTTAAAACATTAGTGGAAAGATACATTTTTGTTTTTATTATGTAAATGAATTTATCTGCAAGATTATAAAATTTCATTCAAGATCCATAAATGGATAAATAAATATACAGATAATAAATAAATAAATAAATAGCTATAATAGCTAAGCCGTCTTTGTGAACTTATGATTCAGAGTTCACCTATAAATAACTCTTTTACATTTTGCCGGACATATATTTTATTAACAAAAGCAAGGAATGGCATTTTATTGATATTACATATGTGCATAAAAATTATGTACCATCACTCCGCAAGCAATGATAATATATCTATTTTATTTATTTAAAATAAAAATACAATACCGGTATGTAAAAAATCCACACATGAAAAGTATGTGGTCTTTTTTATCTTGCATAAAGTGATTGTTCAGTTTTTAGGTCTTCACATTACCTATTGTTTGCAATTTATTAGGTACCGGTACCGATACTTTTTATAATTGATAGCATTCCCTTTATTAATTGAAGAATGAATTCAATGTAATTTGGCCAACTTCGCACATTATATTTTGCCAGATTACCTAATGTCCTGTGGTCTAGAAGTATCGGTAATATAATTTTCGATTCTCTAAAACTTAACAACAGGTCTAGACTGATTATCACATATTTATTTCACTTAAGAATTTGATTATAATAAGAACTTTTGTAATCAAGGTGCATATATTTGTCTTGTGATCTAAGAGTAATGTATGTTAATATAATATTAGAGTCTCTGAAACCTAACAATATGCTGATTATCGTAAAATTATACAATCTATAATGTGTATTGTGTAGGCCTATTTATGGATGTATGAGTATGTTTTCTATAAATTGCTGCGTACGTATTTTCTATTCTTTAATGTTCTAATGCATATCAATGAAACTTTGAATATGTTTATTTCGTCCTAATTTTACATCAAATGTCCAAAATGGCCATAATCTGTCAATTTTAGATCATCACAGCGTTAAATTGCGTGATTTACGTACTACCCTAGGGTACTACTATTATGCGTCTGCTCTCCAACAATATGGCGGCAAGCGCAGCGATCAATTTGCCCCGGTTTTCTCGTTTCGCGCAGCCGAGACTGTAGGGGCTTGCTATGCAGCATATGCGGCATATGGACCATGGTGGTCGTGTATAGTGAGGATCACGTAAGTTCAGTTCCCAAACAGCAAATATTTCCGCCTTGTCAGTGTTGCCAACTGTTACCAGATATCACCACATGTAGTAAAATCACGATCCTATGTACTGAATGACTTCTTTACTCACCGTACTTTACCTTAATGTTGGAAGGTTATTCTAAATAGTTTCAATAATAATGAGAAATGTATTGCTATGTTCTAATCTTTTATTCCTTTACATTATTATTAGTATTAGCATTAATAGGTTACTAGACGTAAATATACAACAAAGTATAGTATATAATATTCAAGAATCAAATCTGTTCCAAGACCAATTAAATTATTGTCACTTCACTTCAAAGATTCCAGCGTACATATACTGTACTTCCTAAAGGTAGATAAATTAATAACCAATTGACTTTTGGTTGGAATTCGAATGAACTTCTGATTATCTTTTGAAATTAGTAAGGAAATGGATAATACAACTATGCTAAAACTGAAATAATAATAAATCAACTTACAAAAATAATTTTGGTCCTTAAAAGCCACAAGTAATTTCACTTCTAGATACCTTTTTAAAGATTTCATTTGTTTGTAAATTGCTTAATAATGCTACACTTACACTTATTATTTCTGCAACTCCACGTCTGTCATTGAAAAAATGTATGATACATAACTGTGAAGTCTCTTTTTGGCTCTTGTGTCCTAAATTTAAATAAGAAAAAGCAAATGATTCAAGAAATGTGAGCTGGTGAAAATTAAATACTCAATTAATAAAATAATTACTACCAAAAGAATATTTTATTAATTCTATACAAAAGATGGATTACACAGAACAGATGGCCAGAAATCATAGATTTATACACAACATACAGCATGAAACGATCATCAAAAAATGCTTTTTGTACACAATAACATCTTTCAAACGAAGTGAAATAGCCAATAAGTTCAATAAATATTATGCTAATAAGTAACAACTAAATTAATAATTATCTACAAGCTGTAAAAGGGAATAAAATAGTATATTGTTGAAATTAGGGGGTTATGGTTTATTACGTGTATTTATAATTTTAATTACTTTTTCTACATTTAATTATATTTTAATTTCTATTAGATTAGTTGATGGTGTGGTTGTTAGTTTTATCTGTGTACGTCAGACTATTAAGGAAAAACTGAAAGAAATATTAAATCTACTATCTACTTTATATAACAATATTTAATCAAGAACTGAATATTACTATTAATTTAATAACATAAGACCCAAAACATCTCCAAGTCCAGACAATACACATGCTGATTTTCTTAAACATGTTGGCAAACAAGCAAACTCACTACTTTTATCTTGTAATCTCAACTAAAATACAATATCTGTCTGGAGAAAATCTATCATAACATCAATTTTGAAAAGCAATTATTCAACTAATATCTTTTCGAGTTATCGACAGATACCACTTACTAGTATGATAGCCAAAATTATGGAAGAGATGATTTCATAGATTGAATTGGTTCCTGGAATCTAGTAACTAACTTTCATTTTATTGGGTTGACTTTAGAGAATTGCATTCAACAAATGGACAGATTTTAAATTTTAGTCAAGATATTAAAGATATTTTAAACAGAAAACAAAACAACTTAACAATTTTAATTTATTTTCAAGGATCATATGGCTCTGTAGATATAAATCACTTAAGAAATTGCAAACTTAGGGTGTCCATGATAAAGTGTTACACTGGGTCAGTGACTTGATTATTTGATTCATTGTCACAAATATGTAAATAGAGACAGATTCATCTGGGCTTCCCACATTGTTGTTTTCAGGAATACATTTTCCAATATTAATGTCGATGGTCTAACTAAAGAAATAGATCTTATGATAATCTCATCATTTGCAGATAATATGGTTGTCTAGAACAAAAAATCACAGTCCACAAATATTAATAAACTGAGCCAAAATCCCAACAGACTTTTTGACTCTACTTGGAGAACTCAAACTTGCTCAATCAAGGGAAACTTTACTAATAAAACACAATCCCAAGTTATTTCAAAATGAATAGTATATAAGTTAACTTTAACAGATGATGTTAAGAAATGTGATACTTCTCCAGACATTTTAAAAATCATTAGAAACGATAAATGATCTGGTCAGTGAGTGACTACATACAGTATTTTTTATAGATGGATCCTGTTTACCAAGCCATAGATGTAGTGGTGTTGTAGTACAATACCAGTATATTCCCTTTTACAGGGAATTATATTCAAACACTTGTTTGCCCCATTTTAACCGTGACAACGCTTTTTAGCTTTTTAAACATTCTGGTTATTGTATTGTGTTTGTGTTTAGTGAAAGATTTTAGATAAGGGCGCAAATAGCCATAGTAGCTGACGCGCCCTTTTTAAACGCCACTAACTAACTAACTAACTAACTAACTAACTAACTAACTAACTTCAAACACTGACTAATTTTGATAGTGAAAATTTAGATACACTTTTAAGCTTACAAAATCTCCAGTATCGACTTCATAAATCTGAGAAGGCTGTCATACTATCAGATTCAAAATCAGATATTCTTGCTGCAGTATTGGACGTAACAGCATGAAATCTCAATATTTTACAGTGTTTTAATATTTTAAGCAAAATGGTCGAATTACATCGACGACTGGTACTTCCGTGGATCCATGAACTTTATGGAGTGGGAGGTAATGAGGTAGCTGAAAGGTAGCAAAATTACTGTAAGGTTATCTATACCTGCATCTTACCACACTGTTAAAAGAATAACAAGATCAGAACATGACAATGTGGTAACAAAAATCGGAATGATTCTAAAGCAAATGAAAAAATTGCAATAGGCCATCCGGCGTCTGCTCCACAATGGAGGAAAATCCTCAGAAGAAACCAACTAATCAGACCAAATGGGGGATCCAAACTACCCTCGAGTGCAGCTCTGAATTTGCAGGCCAACGAGTCTACCGACTAAGCTACATACAATTCATCAGTTAAGCTATAGACCTACAGTCTACTATTCAATTTACAGCATATATAATTCATCAATTAAGCGAAACAAAAATATAGTACAATACATAGTAAAAATAATACACCTAATTTAATAACTGAACTTCTATGAAAATCTACAGTGGCAGTACTCATATTATCACAGGCCATGATTGTCTCAAATATTTACAAAGAACTGATATTTCAGAATCTCCCCATGCCATTTCTGAAATCTCAATGAAGATATGGATCATTGTCTTGACTGTTTAACTTTACACAGCTTTCAATCATCTGGTTAAATATTGGAGTGCAAGATAACAAATGACATCAACTGCTGAACACTTGGTATCAATCAACCAACAACTTCATTACATTAAAGGGGAAAAAAACTGAAAGAATTAATTGTATATAGACACAACACATAAGACAAGGCCGCTTCAGAACAGTAATTGGCAAGGCTCTGTTGTTTCAGGATTCTTATGTAGATTCAATTTCACCTGAAAGAAAAAAGTAGCATCTATAAGTAGTAGTAGTAGTAGTAAAGATAATAATAATAATAATAATAATAATAATAATAATAATAATAATGACTGTAAAGTATGGAAATTAATATTGCAATGTAATATCAAAAGGTGATTTCACACCATCAACTCTTATCATTTAGTACAACTCTTATCATTTAGTACAACAAATCTATTATATTCAGTTGCAATCACCAGTAGCTGTTCTTTCCTCCATTTTGTTGTTGGCTGATTTTTCACAAGTCTGCTATGATATGCAGCACTATCCATGACAATAACGCATTGCCCTAATGTTCTCAGGTCAACAACTGTGTTTGCACCCACTTCTCAACTACAGGGCTATTCTTAGCACTATGGTAGTCCTGACTTTTCTTTCAATTGCATGAAAAAATTAAATCAGCACCTGCAATAAAAATTATACCTGAGCATATAATTACGTCACATGAATTCACAGCATTTAAATAAAGAAAATAAAACATATAACATAACATGACATGACATGAGATCCTCTTTGGTGAAAGGCTTTCCCACGATTTTATTTAGTCACCAATTTTTATATTTTTGTACCCTGATTTAAAAAATTACTCTTGCCAAATTTATGTAAAATATAAATCAATATAACTTACCGAGTATAAATCCACCTTTCGTTCCGGCATCTAATCTTCCACCCTCATTTGTTGGTCTATGAATAACACCATTCATGTCACTGGAAACTTCACCTGGTTTATTTCATGAATAAGTGGGTGATCATACTTAAAAAAACAGAGAGAGAAAAGCAATTCACATTGACACTCTAAGAGACACAAAAATTTTAAAGACAGGAAAACCGTTCAAGAATTTTATAACTAACCTCTAGTTATAATATGAAACTATTAATTGCAAAACATGTTGTTCCCACCTGAATTCATTACTAGTAGCCTATATTAATTGCAATTTCATATTCCACATAAATGTTAATCTATTTGTTAGTAAAAAATTCAATCACTCAATGTCTCACAATACATTGAAATTTACCATTCATAAAAATCCAAGTCTCATCCAAGAATACTACGGGTTTAGGGTTCTCACGCTCCACATTTCTTATATATTCTCTTAAAAACGAATAACATCACTTTCTCATACATGTGTATAAGGATCCCCTTTGCTCCATAGAAATTTCATCTCTTTCAAAATTTTTTTCACCGATGATAAGAATACTCTAAATAAATATGTTTCATAATCATCATTCATATGTTCCAGAACTTTGCTGCTGTTAGTACTTCCCCTGTAACAGTAAATGAAAATTATGCCATATTTTTATACATAGGCCTATGACTAATATCAGAATTACATTGCATAAATCAACACAATAATTCCTGTAACTTCCCTACCTTTATGTAACTTGTCATAAATAAATCTCGCAATTGCATCTTTCGTAAAATCATCAGCATCAGTCACTGGATGTTTACGTAGTCTATGTTTTCCTGGTGTCACGAGTGGGGGTCCCCTTGTGTGAATTTATCACTTTCGTGGCTGTAGTTAAGCCAAGCTGTAATAACAAACAATAACATAATACTTCTAAAAATTGTTATATCATAAAATTCATGCATAATACCAACATTTACAGCTATATGAATAGAAAATGATCAACATGTTAGGTTGGGTCTACGATAGGTTTAAGTAGGCTAATATTTAGGTAATTCTCCAGAAAAGCTACACCAAAGAAGGCATAATTTTATTTTGTTTAATTGATTTCTGTGATATTTACATAGTGATGAACACGTGGTTTTAGTGCACAGCCACAAATACTTTCAGCACAAAAATCCTTTGACACTTACCTGTATATTCTAATGCATTGTTGTAGTCCCTCCCTCAAACTTGTTACTAATTACCAATATAACATGCGAGAGGTCCAGGACGAAGAGAAATGGTTAGTTTCCCAGTAGTGCGTCCTCGTCCTCTCGAGTGTTATATCTTAACAAGTACTTTGGGTGGGGTAGCTTTTCTGAAGAAACACCATATTTAATATTACTTAGACCAGTCATGAATAAATTATTCAGCCAGAGTCAACGTTCCTATGCTTTATAGAGTATGTTATATAGTTATTATATAAAACTGAATTATTTTTAAGCACCATAACAGGCCAACATTCATGTAATATTTGCTGCAATATCAAGTTAATAATTACAATATGACTTGTATTTTCTTCGGCCGATGTGGCATGTAAATTGTGATCTGAACGGTTAATTTAATACCAAAAGAGAAAACTGGAAATTTACTTTCGTGCTGTTTGATTACTTGTTCGTCTAATTTGTAAATGTATTTAAGCTATCACCTACTGCAGTATTACAGTATCTTAAATGTATTTAGTTTGGCAATATGAAAATCACTGACTTGATTAAACATTAGGCCTAACCTAAAAATTTGTTTTGTTTGACCACAATCATGAAATTATTAGTGCAAACTCCTAAAACTGAATACCACTTTGAAATGTATGCTTAAGAATACTTACTCCTAATAATTGTCCTATTCTGGTTGTAATTGCTGTCTCCGTTAGCATAATTCCTTCTTCATTATCTTCTTTCTTCAACTCATTATACACGTGAACTACAGATTTCTGAAGCGTACTCTGAATGCCACACATTTTCTTCCTTGGAGGAGTCACTGCAACACTATTTCATTTTTTTTGACATAGTAATAAAAATCTAAACACGAAAGAAATTCATTAAAATTTGAAATAATATTTCTATCCATTACCCACGTGCATATCACGCCCAAGTATATTATATTCATTCGTACTTATCTGACTATTCTTGAATTATAACCACAACGCAACACATAACATAACTATTATGTATTAATATTAATACTAATATTAATTAATTATTAATAAGTTCGAATTTCACTGTCTTCCAGTAACCGGCTGAGAAATCTAGTACAATTTTAATTTCATGGAACTCCAGTACCGGCAAATATTGTCGATATTTGCCTCAGCTGCCAACATACCGGTTACAAAATCACTACCATTTATAGTATTTGTCAGTATCGAAATTCGAAACGAAGTTGGCAAAAGAAAATTCAACCTTCAAACTAGAAAATCACCATAATCCACTAGCATTTGTAGTAATGGGGGAAAAATGGTTAGGTTTCACCCTTAGGGTATCAAGTTACCTGGTCTTCCCTATAGTAGATATCCGCTCTTCGCACTCACTCGACCTTCAACCATTTCGCGCGTGCGCAATTCGTCATGTCCATCGTCATCGTGCTCTGCTTCTGGATCGACTTCCTCGTAGTCTCCGACTATATTCTAGTTACCTTGGTCTCCGACATTTGGCTGTGTCTGCGACCACAAGAGGGCTAGATATTACAGCCGCCGCGCGACCCACTTCGTGCCCTGGGCAAATTCATCGAGCGGGACGAGGCTTCCCTCTTCTGCCTCAACGTGTGGGCTATTGGTGGTGGCTACAACTGTCACTGGAGAATGCCCGTCGCATCTGGGGCCTGCGGGGATTTCGACACCGAAGAGTTTGTGAGATTGTACTAGCTAGTTTCTCTTTCGCTACTAGAACGCACCGAGAGGGAGGTAGCTGTGCAAAGGTTATCCATGCATAGGGCAAGTAGAGCAGCGATGTATGGAACAAGGAGATAGGATACTGTCCTTAATATATGGAAAACATTGCGTTGTTAAGAAAAGCAGTATTCAGACACGCTAAGTGGAAGTGATCCAATCCTAATTAGAGCTCTTCTGTCGTCCTCTTTCCACAAATCAGGAAATTTGCCTCCAGAGTTGCAGCTATAGTCCCGTCGTTCTTATTTCCGGCAGCCAATCACGTTGCAGGTCGGCTACATTTAAACGTGTACGTCTTGTCATTCGCTGCTGATGTCGTTATGCACTTCCTAAGGCGCGATAAATACTTAATATAATTGCCCACATTTTGGCTATTTCATTGGCGTTCGCAGAAAGCACACGAGGACATTATTTCCCGCTCAATTTTTTGCTCAATTACAGTGCATTTGATTTATTATCATAGGAGCTACGACATAATAATGTTTAACGGTGCGGCAAATAGATTCCTCGTATGGTAGCTCGGCAACGAAAGAACAAAAATGTCGAACGATACTGCCTACCTAGACTTTATAGAGCCTTTACTTTCTAAGACGTAAACAAAGAGGAGGAGTCACGCCGGAAATAACAGCGACGCGACTGTAGAACTTTCACATACTGTATTGCTGAAATGTACGCATAATGACAAGGACTCCTTACCTTTTACAATTCCTTAAACTATGAACTGTGTTCGAGAATTCGCAACTTTGCAACGAAAATTAGCCTATTAACGATTTTCAGCAGCACATACGTAAGGATAGGTTTTCATGAACCTAACAAAACCTACATTAAGGGCTAAACTATTCGATCATGATAAGCGCCCTATGCTTAGATTTGCTTCTTTAAATAACAGTTTACGAGACGTAATAAGGCTGATGTGAGGCGAAAATCGAAGAAGAGATTCTGGCAAAATTTCATCTTCAAGGGTGTCATTCATAGACATTTCGCTAGCCCGCGCTACGAGCGTGCTAAACTAGCCCCGGCTATCGACTGATTACTTGTACAGGATTCATATCAGATCATATCGCTAACACTGGGTTATGAAAGGAAAAACGTTAGTTCGCTGATCTTCCCACCGGAAGCCCGCGCTAGGAATGTCTATGAATACGGCCCAAAATGTTTATTTTCGCATACAAGTATTGCTACTATAATGACAATGATGCAATGCTCTAGCAGTTTCGAAGTTGTATACGTGAACGCAGTTATTCTTAGGTTTTTAATTCCGTATTGTAATGTACAAGTAACTTTTTGTCAGTTATTCAGAAGCATGCATATAATATAACATCTTCTGTTGTGAAATAATTTTATTGCATTTATTAAAAATGTATTAAAAATGTAAAGGATTGTTGCATCTCAACTTTATAATGTTCATTTTATTCACCCTTGTCTTTTTGTCGCTGCTATCTGTAGAACAATATACAGGGACATCATTTTATTTTTACTTCAATTTTTATTGTACCTGAGTTTTTTAATGTACTTCACTCCCAACTGTTCAACTGTTTTCCAGACAGAATCAAGGCCGCTTATAGTAAACAGCACTAAGTTACTGAGTATAGTACGTTCCAGAAATATGTTCGCGTTTTCCAGTGACGAAAGAACTTTTAATATTGAATCATATTTTCGCACAGGTACTGTCCGTTTGCCTACGTCGCATCCCGATTTCCCCCACTTGATTCTGCACGGCCCTCTGTAAAAGCAGGGCTGTCTTAGCTCTTTTCTGAAAACATTAATTTCTGTTAGGAATTGGACGTTTACGTAATATTATACAACTGTTTAAAATAACTTAAATAAAAGGGCCTCGTTAAGTAATTAACTGTCACGTGATTTCCTTCCTTTCTACGATCCTGCAGCATAACCACTTGGACGGAGAGTAGATAGCATGTCCGAGTAATTTTATCTATGAGGTCGGGCAGAAGTGAAGATTGAATTCACATTACATAAGGTACTGTATTCTTTTATAGATTAGGTACAGAATTATTTCAACATGAGTTACTAGTACGAAGGACGAAACTGGTAATTGGAATTAGATGCAATAGTCTATAGTGCGATAATATGCACAAAAGAACTGAAGCTTGTATGCTATCGAAAAATGAATGGCTACCATCTTCAAAAATGTGTTTAAATATCCATTTTATGATTATTTTTCAATTGAACTTCATTATTCTCTATATTGTACGCTAATGTGCTGTAGACAGTATAATATACACTACATAATGAACACGTTCGCATGGATAGCTCAGTTCGCGAGTAAAAACACTCATTCTTAATATAGTACTGCATTTTGATTAAATAAAAATCCTAATGAAAATTATCGAACTCAAAATCGCGATATTTCCTAGTTTACGTAAACGGATGAAGTATTTTTCTTCCCTCCTATACCTAGTAAAGTGATGTGTTTGTGTTTTACGCCAGTATCATCGAACTCCAGTTGTGGAAGGGGTAGCGAACGGGTTTTCCGGTTCTCTAAAGGTATAGCCAGATTAATATTAAAAATGTTAGTAAAATAAAATGATGTCCCTGTATATTGCAGCCAGACAGCACGCGAAGGAATCATCCAAGTTCGTTTACGCGCTGTTTCTTATACATCCCTGTACTACGAGGGACAAGCGCGTCACAAAGACAACGCAAATTGACTATAGACTGACACCATCGAGTTGTGATACTGTTCGTGCAGATGTTAATTGCTTGTACACAACACGTTGGATGATTTATTTCGAAAATTAATCAACTTTAATAAATAAGCCTACTTTTTAAAATTCGATTTACGTGAATCAGGGCACATATCGGCTATTCGAACAACAGTTGTTCTGTGGATTCCGAGCGCCCTGAACACTGACATTACGGGATTCTTCACTGCTGGATTGGAATACCTTCAATGCAACAATTAGGGCCTCATATTCGTCCGACTTTTGAAGTAGAATCATATCGAATCTGTTATGAACATGATGACTCCCAAAGTCTCCAAATTGCCATCACTCCAACAGTGCTTCAAGTGTTAAAATAGCCAACAGTTTGGTGGACACCCCTGATGTTTGTAAATTCTAGCACGCAGTTCGCACTCCAACATAGGCACACAGACTATAGCAGCAGTAAGAGGAGTTGCTGTCCGAGGTTTAACGCCAACTGCAATGCAGCTTAGGACAGCCTACTAAACGAACTATACATGCTAGCCGTAGTAAGTATAAATAAAAAAGTAGGTCTATTTATGCAATTTGATGAATTAAATCACTTGAGCTATTCCTAGAAGAAAGCTTAAGAATGATCTAAATAACTGAGTAAATTTGATATGTTCAGTGAGGATCAGAAATGTTGAGCGGCTCGAGTATTAGGTCGCTAGAGTTTTACCACTGAGCTACTGGCTACTAACTGTCGTCGTGCATAGAAGTAATAAATAGGAGGAGAATTTCTATGACCTAAAATAGGATATATGCATTCATTTATGACCTAAAAAACATAAAAATATGACCAATAAAATTCGAAATATGACTGCATCAGTAACAGATGTATGTTAGATTTTTTCTAATTCTCGGCATTATACATGGATTAAAATACAATGTCTAACCAATTGGGTGTTATATTTAAGCAATTTACTTCAAATGTCTTCTGTCTTTAGAATAGTATATTGAAAAGATACTGAAGAAACAAGGAGTAACCGAAATGGAGGAGAAAGTTACGAACACATGAAAATTGTAAGGAAACCCTGTTTTGTTCTGTACAGCATGTTTCCACTCACAGGGATAAACAATAGAAGCCTATCTGCTACACCAGATCACATATATAATAGATTGATCATACCTATGTTAACATCGGTAGCACTTTGAAGAGAACAACCGCCAGGATCGCCACCCGTCCGCCGTAAACGAACACGAGATGGCAGTACAGACGCTAATGCAATCCAAATGGGAGTTATGACGTGACTCCTTATGTAACAACTACATGGCAACATAGTAAACCTGACAAAAGTTATTACAGAGCAATCTGGGTATATATGATCTATGCTGCTACTTGGAACCCCACATTCCACAGTCAGTGCATACTTTCTTTTTATTGCATTTCTGCAAAAATATGGGCATTTTAGAGCTATCCTGAAAAACTTTCATAATATTATATTTCTCCGAAAATATAGGTATTTTTAGATCTATCAGGAAAAACTTTCACAGTATTACATTTTACCGCGACTCGTTACGGTTTGAATGCATGCATTAATTACGAGAAGTGTGCAAAATATAACATTATGACGCGAACTTTTACTAAATATGCTATAAAACTATAAAAAAAATGCCTAAATATGCATACAGTATAACGTTAATGTGTAGTTTCGTACTAAATATGCTAAAAATTACAAATGGTCCAAATATGCATGTATATACCCAATAAAAACCCTTCCATTTATTCAGAATGCTTGGAATCAAGTTTAAATCAGTCTGAAAACTGAAACAATCTCATAGGAAAAAATATGACGTCATAGAAGTCCGCCCTTTAGTAATAAAATATAATGGTGTGTTTACTTTTAGCCTATCAGAAAAATAATGTGACATATGTTTTAATTTATTTAACGACTGTTACTTTGAAGCATTAATTACAATTACCGAATTCCACTTGCTTACAATATAACATGAATGATTATTACAACGTCTTTGGGATGAATTAACTGATGTATATAATTAGAGTGAAGTATAGTGGAAAGATGAATGCTGTAAATAATAGGCCTATTAATAGACCATAACATTTATGAACTCAAATTAATATGAAGCTATATGAAAAGAGTATATTCTTACTTGTTTAAAAAAATAAAACATAATTGATCGAATCGGGATTAGAATCAACGATCCCGTACTCCAGACACAGACTCTTTAACCACTCGACCACTGCGCTTGTTTTCAAGCATTCGACGTTTTCATAACAGGTTAGAATGCTTCCGACTCTTCTGCATATTACAGGTTTGTTTTTTCTAAAAGAAACTACAAAATTTTACGTCTGTAGAGAACTAGGCCTAAAATGACATACCTTAAGGAAATCTTGAAAAAAATATGTATTCTTACCAAATTTGTTTTGGTCAATTATATATAACTGATACTACAACATTAACACATATATTAAGATCAACAGAAAGTGAAAAATACTGACAATCTTTAACTAAAAGGTATATTTGAAAATAGACGAACTATGTCATTTTACCCAAGTTACTAGGGTAAAATGACACACTTAAGTTAATTTTTACATAGTTCAAAAAAAAAAAAATGTTCTCTTATATACACTTGCACATTCATTGTGTGCCCATGAGAAACATTTCTTGCACTGTAGCCATGTTTCTACTGGTTTATATTGGCTGTAAAATTCATTGCAGTACAGACAAGATGCATCGTTCTCAACATCACCATTGAAGTCACTCTCTTCATCTTGGTCCCCATTGCTTAGATCAAACTGAAACTGTGTTTTTCCTCTACTTGCTGAACACCTTTCTTCTACAGCTCTTCTTTCAGCTTCCTTTAATTTTAATTGGTCATTAAAAGAGGTGCTCGATTTGGGACACTTCATGTGTTCTCTTTCTTCTCGCCACAGACCTAGTGCCAGAGGGAATCGGGGAGATCTCTTGCTGTGTCACATGAGGTGAAGGCCTCGTTTGTGAGGTTTCCGCTGCTGGAGCAGTTGTTGGTGATGGCTCTATCATATGTTCTTTTGCATTCCTTATTGTTGAACTGCTCTTCTGTGTTGCACCCTTTGGCCCGTCTGTAGGGTCTGCATTCATTAGAGGTCTGTCTGTGGGCGCTGCAGGACTAAATAAGTGATCAGGAAATATGTCCGAATAGAGTGGACAAATTCTTGTTGAAGATAGTCCACCCAATGCATTTGGTGATGGTTGCAGCTTTTCCATAGACTTCAGAAAATAAGTCCGCAATTTGAAACTGTGTAATCACCCATCCAGGATGGTTCCTCAGCCACTTTGTAACGGCCTGATCGTATGTTTTCAAACGCCCGAAGAAAGAGATATCAAGTGGCTGGAGTCGGTGGGTGCAGTGACGAGGGAAGGCTAACATGACGTGTAATCACTGTTGCCAAACTCTGTGCACTATAGAGCTGTAAATCCAAACTCATCTTACAATGTTTTCCACAAAAGCGCTTTTTGGTGAAGTAGGTGCAAGTAAACTTCAGACTCGCCAAGCCTAGCTCATTCATAAGAGGATAAATCAGAGTAAAAAATTCAGTGCATATAAATATTGAAAATATATTTATTTTAGAAACTTTAGGGTTTTATATATTTTAAAGACATTCCCATCTCACCTATTTTAAAATCAGTTAGCTTTACGAAAAATTCAGTCGAGCAATGAGAGAGATCCCACTATATATTACATAATTTCACAGAAGTAATCACTAATCAGCCATTGTAAACAAATTTGACACCAATTTTGCAAATCGCTATCGCCCATAATATATGGCTTCTCATTTCCAGTCAGAAACATGCACTTGGGTAAAATGACATAGTATGTCATTTTAGCTAAGTAGGTGGTATGTCATTTTACCCAGAATGAAGAAGAATAAGAAGTAGTGTTAGTACGACCTAACCTCTTTATGAATTTGGATATTGTATTGCTTTTTATAGAGGGAAATATTCATGTTTTCAGTCATGAACTTTATTTCACTAATATCTGAAGCTTAAAAGGACAAAAAATATATAACATACCTCAACAATATTATATCGTCTTGCACTTTTTTCCTTTAGTTGCACCTGCTTCACCAAAAAGCGCCTTTGCTTTCTAAAACTTGGATGTAACCACTGTTTCCAGCTTCTGTGCACTATAGAGCTGTAAATTCAAACTCAGCTTACAGTGTTTTCACAAAACACATAGTATGTCATTTTAGGCCTAACTCCCCTATATTTGTATACGTATGTTAAATAGTAACCCCCCTCCCCCATGTTTTAATATCTTCTCAGCATAGATACACAATATTTAAACAGGAAAGAGACACGAATATCTCTTCATCATATGAACCAGGCTTTTGGCCCGGAGCATGTGCAGTGTGGAATTCTTTGACTCAGAAAATACTCGAGCCGTTCAACATTTCTATCCCTCACTGTAAGTACGATAAAAGTTCCAGCAAATATACTGAAGAACATGTTAATATTTTGAAGTTTTTTAAATGCGACCTGCAAGACTGCCTATAAAATGAACGAGTATGATTTGGATGATTTTTTTAGTTGTTTTCCAGTTTCTGCAAGTTGCGAAACTATTTATTATACAATAAGATACTATAGAATGGAAGTAGGCCCTAACTGCAGTAAACAATCTTTATCTCTAAGCTTATATCTTGGGTAAAACATGACACAGCACAACACGTTTTTAGCTTTTTTCTTTTATTTTTTTAAAGTGTATAATTGAAAACTTCCCCGGAATAAGGATGTAACCAACAAAACTGTAATTCATGGTTCAGGAGAAAGGAAAATAATTTCAGGGGCATAGTTTAGACCTATATTTAACTTAATATCACAACCATTTGACTAAGCAAGGATTATTCCGCCATAGAACGTAATAATTTGTCATAAATAAATGCTTTTTTTTCTCTTGTACGGAGGAGGAACCCGAAGGCTTGCACTGCAGCCTGAGGCTTATTGTGCTTACCACTCCTATACTGTGAATGATTGGGTAGCCGAACGGCCGCGCTCTTTTACAAGTACAGCACATTATAACGTGAACTTAACCCGGGTTATGGTATGGATGATGATGATGATATGTAAATCAATTATGGCGAAATGATACAAAGGTTCAACCTCGAAAGTTACCCAGCAATCCTACTTCAATTGGTCGAGGGAAAATCCCGGAAAAACCCCAACAAAGTAACTCGTTCTAATCAGGATTTGAACTCGGGCCCGCTCGTTTGACGGTCAGACGCGCTAACCGTTATTCCACAGCGGTGAACAAATAAATGCTTTACAATTACTTTTTCCACCTACATAACATATTTCAAGAATCTGATGTTACACCCTTATTCCGGGGAGGTCTTCAATTATGCTCTTTTCTGTCCCTCCAGTCAAAATACTGCAAACAGCAATACAGCCTTAATGAGAGTTTTGCAGATGCCAGTGTCGAAATGCTATTTTAATATTGTATTGCTATTAAGTTTTAACTAGGTTTTAAACTGAATTATAGTGGTTTTATCCGTATTTATATTATCTGTGTATCTTTGTCCCCAAAATAGGCCTGCTTTTATAAGCTATAGCTCTTATCTAAGCAGCAAGGACATAAGGGTAGAAATAAAGGATATTACACAATTTTGTTCATTAATAAGTACTCAAAAGCATATAAAGCGAAGGTCTACTGTATTGTTTTCAATGAAGATGAGCAGGAAATTAAGAAGTTGTAGATACTGCGCAGGACAGCAGGCGTCTTCTATCGTAGTTGTTCACTATAACCTATATTTATTTTCGAAGTGTCATGAACGCAAAAAGCTATGCTCAGTTGAATACCATTTGTCTCGTTTCGTATGTACTATCCACTATTTCATCAGTTCCTTATTTTTCAAAGTGAACCTGAAAAAACCTGTACATACTATAGGGTATGCTGAACTTTGTCGAAAATTTACGGGTGCAAAAAAATTCTGATAATTATCAAAACTATGCCTTAACTTCATAAAATTTATCTGAAATATGATGCATCCTTTATCTATTTTCTTCTGCTACTGCAGTTACATGCAACACACCCAAGAGTCATATGCATTTTTTTTTTTTTTCGTTTCTTTCTGGCTAACATCTCCGTACGAAACACACCGAAAACAGACGAAATTATACAACAGAAGGCGCTTGTTTAATGACTGCCGTATTTCGTTATGGCACCACCAAGAACTCTGTACAAGCCAAACTAGCCACTCGATAGACTCTTTCTAGCTCGTTGACTTACATACAAGGCATGCGATCCCGCCGGCCAACACTTCCACAGCAACTTTCCACCCTTATCCGGTGCGAAATTGGCGTCGCCGCTTAATTTGTCTTTTGTTTACGGTACGTATGACTCGACTAGAAGCCAAGTACGTAAATACATCCTACCTTTCTTTGGAAACGTAATTATAAATAATTATATTAAGGAGTTCTTTTAAACGAAATCCTTATCAGCCAACGAGGTCCATTCTCTAAAGATTCAAGCCGAACGGTCATTTTCGAAGCTAAAACGTATAAAGAACATCTACGAAATGATATGATCCACTTAGTATCCTATGATGTCAGTGAAATCATAAATAGCTACCTTTGCGTATCTGAAAGCATGCCGCATGGTCCAGTTTCACTGGAGTTCAGTATTAGTACAGGGATATTTCACAGTGTCTAACGTAACAATTCATAAATTGCAGATACGTACATGAAATATAATAAATGCTGACAGCTTTATATTAGTACCATATTATTTAGTACATAAAGTTCTATTGATGGAATTAAAAAGAACATTTTAAATGTCAACTCTATTTATACAACACTCAATTTAATAGTGTGACAAACGTAACATTTTTATTATTCTCTGAAAATAGACACACAAACTAAACAATTTTTCTGTGATTTGGTTGTTTACAAAATGAAACTTTAAATTGCATGATTAATAATATGTTCTAGATAAGCTGCGTTGAAAGTTTCGTATTTCAATTATGAATAGGTCACCCAGTATATGAATATAATTATGTCAATACATGTGTGTGACTAACGTAACAGAAAGTAACATGCACAAAGGTAACTTAATACACATTTACTGGACAAGTTTTACTACTGAGTAAGAGAATAGCATTACATATTAATCTAAGGTTTCATATCTGCAAGTTTTTACAATGAATACGTAATCAATTAATGGATAATATTTAATATCCATACTGAAACAGATACTCCTACGGCCAGAATGTTATGACAATTTCTCATCTGTTGCAAATGCCTCCTCGTCTCCTGTATTCCTGTAGAGGTTAATGCAAAGATGTCCTACTTTCACTACACTGTGGCATGCTTTTATTTCGTGCATGGACTTAACGTGAGCAAATACATTTCCAAGTCCATTCTCATCATCTTCCATATCAGATAGAAGTATACATAAGCAGTTAACATTTATGTTATAGGTAGTGACAGTCTTTTCAGTTCAGAGGACTTACTGCCAAATACAACATTTCAGCGTAGCACCAACACCATCATGGGAACCCTTTCCGTGGGTAGGACTAGAAGAAGTTACAGGAAATGTATCTTTGATCTGATGAGTGTGTTGCCATTGAGTAGCGATTTTTAAAATGAGCTAAAACACCATCAGATCACAAGATTGCTTTCTGAACAGTACTACGCCTTTTGTGCCGGTTAAATACAATATTTTTACTTCTGATGTGTGCGATCTTGTGTCCGAAATATCAACATTGGTTTCAGTTTGTAAATCATCATTCTCACCGGTCTTGTAATATATATCATCAGTGTAAATTGTAACTCATTCATGTTCATTTGTTGTTCAATGGGCAACCATAACTTCATTCTGGTGATTAATCTGGTAGTTTTCGGTAAAATCTGTCAAGACAATTGTTGCTTCTTTGCCCATGCTTCGAGTTTTATTTTTATTTTCTCAGTTCGAGTGCTTGTCGTTTTGAGTGAAAATTGTGATCCAACATTTTTTAGATATATTTCTTCAACGCATTGAAAAAAATCATCTACAGGTATGGTCTGTTCCTCAATTATTCCTGCAACCCACTGATAAAATATACCAATGGCTTCATTGCGATCGTCTGTGTTCTTTATAGCAGTTGAAATAATATCGTCAAGTTTGTTATTGCAGTTCTGACAAATCCGTGCCAGTGTGCATTCTGGATTACTTTGATTACAAACAATCATACAAGTTAGTTCTCCGATGCTTATAGCGTTTTATTTGAAAGTAGACCTTTTTAACAGGAACGGTAAATTATCGGGACAGCAGCATACAGATTGATAATTACATCATGACTAGACATCGGATTTTAGGCACTAAAAATTGCAGTTTTAGGCGCCTAAAATAAGCTCAAAATTTGTAAAATTAGGCTCTATTTTAATGAAAATAGGCATTTTAGGCACATCAAGGTATCATACTTATTTCTTTCACTGAAATTTTTAGTTATACACTAAAATACGCACAAAAAAGTATGTTTAAACATTAAAAAAGAATACTATATTATATTTATAAACAGAGCTGCACAAATTTAATATATTGAAACTAATGAAATAATGATTATTGATATCAAGATTACTCATTTTAAGTTATTGAAATTCAGTTCCATGCTCAGACTTTATTATAATTATCTGCACAGTACACCACCAGAATTTTTTCTAAATTCTCCACAGTTAACCTTTGCCTTTTGTCACTGAGAATCATTTTGAAAGCAGAAAAACTTCTTTCAACCGAAACCGATGTGAGAGGCGCAAATTTTAAATTACGTACAATAGAAACATCAATACTTACTGGAACATTTACACTTTCCCCCGATATCACTCTTGATACTTTTTCCAACAATGAAAATCCTACATTCTTATTTAATACGTTGTCCCACTTATTTTTAACTTTTTTCCCAGTTTCGCCCAAAGCAGAATGTATGTTCACCTGAGCTTCCTTTACTATTGCTATTTGGCTACAAAGAGATTGTTTTTCATGTTCTAATTGTTCAATGCTTGCAGGTATGAGAGAAAAGTTTGATGTTATGTAGGCAATATCGTTTTTCACTCGTGAGTCATTCAGACAATCTTTCACTGCTTTCACACACGCTGCACTATCAGTTTCAGGTAATTTATCAATAACTGTGACCACTTCTTTAAAATACTTAGAATAATACACCACTGACTGAATCCAGGTTCCCCATCGTGTAACAACCGGCTGAGGTGGGAGTGGGATATCTGGAAAGTTCTCTCTGAATATTGAAATCCTGGATGGGGCTTTACAAAAACATTTTTTTGTGTTAGAAATAAACGAATTGACAAGAGGAAATTCATTCCGGATTGTTTCAGAAACCCTGTGAAGGCCATGTGCTAGACAGGTTACATGCGTGAGGTTAGGATAAAATGTTTTAAGAAGTGGAGCTGCAGCAACCATGTATGAGGCAGCATCAGTACAAAACAACAGAACTTTAGAATCGTCTATATTACCTGAGTATAAAGACTGTAGGCCTTTATTTACAAAATAAGCAATGGCTTGGCTATTCACTTTCGAAAGTTCCTTAACACATACGAGGTGTGGAATCGAAGGTCCATCAGGACTAAGTTTTCCTACTACCATATTTGCTATATACCTATTCATAGGATCTGAGGTTTCATCCACAGAGACCCATATGTAAGAATCACCTATATCCTCCCGAATGGAAGCTAAAGTTTCATTGTATATTCTGTCTAAGTAATTTTTTCTTAGGGTCGACTCAGATGGGATATTTCGTTTGCAGTATTTTTGTAAAAACTGTCTTAAAACCGGATTTTCAATTGCATTCCAGGGAATGTTAGCAGCAACAAACGCTCTGGTTAAATCAGCATAGAAATTGCTGCTGAGATTGGATGAAGTAGGCTGTGTTAGTAAAGTTTGTTGCAGTTGGTTTTTCTGCTGAGCTTTAGCCTTATGAGCCGCTCCTTGCACATGCTGCTTTAGGTGGCACTTCTTTTCTTGCGAAATCTAAAAATGTAAAGTAAACTGAATTAAAATAAAATCCTAATTGTTGTATTGCCGTATTTCTATCACAAAGTTAGTGGGTTCGAAAAATCAAAATTTTAATGACCTGCAAATACTTTAACTATCGGAATTTAAAAGGTTAAAGTGTAGTGGTCTTAAAAAGAATTATACCTCAGGATAGCTCAGTCAATGTATAAATATTATAGGTCTACTCATTAAAATTAATAGAATTGATATATTTCAACTATTGTTACATACCTGTTTGCTACAAATCTTGCAGAATATTATTTTTCCATCATAAGTGAATTCTGAATATTCTGTTAGCCATTGCCGGATCAATGTAGATTTTGCACTTATATTTTTCGGCATTATCGCGTTAAACTTCACAGGAAAACGTCCTACCGCTCAAAACTTCTCAACACAAATAAGGTGAGGGAAAGAGCAACTGTTAACGAGCATTCAAATGAACCGTTGTTATTGAGATTCAATTGACAAAAATACAAAGTTCCACTTATTGTTGCATTTCCTGGTAGTGTTAACACTAGGAGGGCCATTCTTTTAAATATTTTGTAACGGTTTATCCTACTAATTCGCAGTTTTACGACTTTTCATAAATATTTCAAAAACACTCTTTCTCCAAAAATTGTGATTTTATGACACTCTGAAGGGCAGTACAGCTAATCGGTTTCAGACCGAAAACAGTCATTTTTATAGTATAGTATATCTCTGAATCGGTAGCAGCACATGTTGTGATTGTTGCCTGCTTCAAAACTAAGGTTGGTTCTTTGTTGGCATTTATGCCTCCAAACATGTTAAATTCGGTGAAATCTATTGCGAGTGTCGTGAGATTCAAAACATTTTGTTTCCTTTATCAATGGTTTCATGGCCGGTGTGAAGCAAACTTTCCACTTTTTAAATGCCTTAAATTTCGCAGTGAATGCATGTATAAATTATAAAAAGTAAGAGTAAAATGCGAAACTTTACAGTGAGTTAGGCATTTTTAGGCGAATATTAACAAATTAGGCTCTAATAACCGTTTTAGGGCATTTTAGGGCACTATAAAACTCTTTGAATACCTTTCAATTTCCATGAAACACAAATATTAATAATTATTTTTACTTTTCTCCTAAAGAAACAAAATAGGCATTTGCCCTAGAATCCGATGTCTGGTTATTACTAAGAGTTAAGAAAGCCAGCGTACTCGTATATGATATAATAATAATTATACTAATAATAGCCATTTAACAATATAATAAACTAGTGCTTATTCTTATCCAGGAAGTAGACGTGACAACGTGACGCTTAGAGTGAAACCTACAGAGCAACAATCGGTCGGCAAAATTATGTTTTAAAAGCACACCGCACGTTATTGTATGATGCCGACATGTTAAGCATGAATCCGCGGCGATAATATTTATCATCTTTCAAAATTCTATTGCCATTACTTTCAAACTGTTCACTAAAAACACCAGAGACAAAACGAACAATTGTGTTTGCCGCTCTATTTCTACCAGTAGCATTGCGGCGTAAACATGCGCAGACTGGTTTCAATTTTGGACAGCACACCAGCGCTCTGTGCGAGTCTATACTATATAACGTCTTTGCTGCATAGCAAGCCGCTCAGCAGCGAACACGAAGCGTATTGCGACAGCAGAAGGAAGATAGACACAAGCAAAAAAGACTTAAGCAAATGAAGTAAAGAAGGACGAAACATTGAAGAAGTAAGAAAACAAAATTAATTTAAAAGCATAAATACTGAGGAGGATCGGAAAGTAACGCACAACAATTTCTTTACGGTATACTATTTTGATTAGGACGTTCAAAGTTGGCAGATATTGTCCGCGAAACTTATCTGGGCAGTTAAAAGACAGACGCGCGGGGTGCAGAGAGGTCGCTACTAGTGGAAGCGAGGAAGGAGAGGGGAGGACGGTCTATGAGACGGGTAAAATACATTTGCTTGCTTAGTGTGACCGAAGAGTTCCGTTGTGCTTACAGGTGTGTATTTTATTATTATTATTATTATTATTGTGTTACGGTATATTATTAACATTATATTATGTTCTAATAGAACATGTTCATGGATATCCTTAAAAAATCTTTGAAACGTAATTTTTTCACAGCCATCCAATTTTTAACAAATTTTAACGCGTGTTTAATTTTGTGTAATAAAAATGCTTGTGCCATTATTACACTTACATAATAATTATATATATATATTCAACAGTTATTTGCATATGATACCTAAGACACTTAACAGTAAAATTCATGGAAACAATCAAATGTAATGAAATATATGTAATTTTATTTTAAAGTTCTAGGGGGGCGGGCTTCAAACCCGTAACCCCCCTTTGCATACGCCCCTCTGACAGACCTATATCTCTTATACTTTAAAAACTTTATGTATCGCATACCATCAGTAGTTCACGGTCAGATACGAATTGTAATAATTGGAGTTGTGTAAATCTAGCTTTCAGGTAAAGCTCCCTGTGAGGCAGACTTGAACAATTTGACTTGAGTAATAATTATTCAATTAGAGTTGTGATTATATTGTATTGTACACATACGAAGAAAAATGTAATTTATTTATATTTGTTATTTTGAGAATCCATACCCTTTCACCTACCATATCCAATGGAATGCACTGAAAATAAATACCGAATGATGTTTTTGTAACTGTACGTACAACTACTGCAGCGATGGACAGGTAGCTACTAGATAGCTACGAGGCAGTGAGAGAGTACCAGGGAACCCAGCTACCTAGATAACTTGCGCGGACAGTAGTCTCAGTCTTGCGCTACAGACAGCAATGGCTCGATTAGGTGTCACTTTGGCGGAACGAGCGGTAACTACTGATTAAAGATGGAACGTGTGCTAGCATCGTCTACTTGTGAAGAGCAGCGAGGTGTAGTCCATTTTTTCTGAGCAAAACAAAAAACTCCGAGTGAAATTCACAGGGAAATTTTGGAGGTGTATAGGCTGATTGTCTGAACCGTAGCAACATCAAAAGGTGGTGCAGGTTCTTCGAAGAGAGAGCCGAGTAGGTCTATTCACACATCTCCGGGACGTGACGATGCTCTCCGTGACGTGGCGGCATCTTCCGAGAAAATAAAATATCGTCACCTTGCAGACAAAGCGGTGCGTTCCTACATCTCCGGCAATGGCATTCGCCGACACCTTCAGTGCTGCTTCTCCGTGATCCGTGCCGGCAAAACGTTTTCGCTCGCCACCGATATTTTTTGTTTTCACGGACGTGAAAGACAGAGGGTACCGCACGCTGAGCGGTTGCCTTTTGAAGTAAGACGGTCCCCCCAACCTTTTCTGTCCACTCAGGGGATGGGGTAATCTCTGTTTCCGCTTTCTGAGGCAAAAATAAATGTTGTCAATTCTCCCCTGAATGCTAACATTAATTGCAGTCTTTCTTAACATGTTCAAACAATTCACAAGTGTTTTTGTTTGCTGTTTGAAAGTCTTGTAAATTCCTTAGGTTTTTTTTTTTTTTTTTTTTTACAAGATAGTAATGATGGATGAACAGCAATGTTAAAGATATAATTAACTTTATGAGGCACAATAACATTACCATGCCCAACCCCATATCCATCAAGGGAGTTATGTTGCAGGAAATCAAATCAGCCAATATTAGTAAGAAACATGCAGTGGAGTTGCTCGCAGCCTCGTATGGACACGAAGTGTTACGACTTCCTCTGTACCACTGTGTTCTAAATCCTTTGGAAATGTTAAATGTTATGTTTTATTTAACGACGCTCGCAACTGCCGAAGTTATATCAGCGTCGCCAGTGTGCCGGAATTTTATTCCGCAGAAGTTCTTTTACATACCAGTAAATCTACTGACATGAGCCTGTCGCATTTAAGCACACAAACGCCCAGGATCGAACCCGCAACCTCGGGCATAGAAGGCCATCGCTATACCAAGTCGAGCTTTGGAAATAAACTGGCATCAACTAAAGTCTTATGTTAGGAAAAACAATATTACTCCGAGTTGAGTCTAGTGTGTTAACTTCTGCGTGATGGAGCTGCAACAATCGGTCCACATAATTGGTCCTCCTGTGTTCAACATGCAATTAAAACGGAACAGAATTATATGAAGTACGACAGGGACAGTAACCAAGAGAGATTTGTGATTCATTTAGGAGAGAGTGACGACGAATAGAGGTAAGAGAAGTAAAATGTTTTCATATTTTATTACATAACATATCAGATTTCGCTGCGGATTTAGACACTAAACACAAATTGACAATATTCTTTCGGTGTTACTTTTTATTATTATTATTATTATTATTATTATTATTATTATTATTATTATTATTATTGATATAAGTATGAAACTATATTAGTTTGAAGAAGTTGACCTTACAATGGTTCTATAACGGATCTTTATATACACAATAACTCAAAATTAACCATTCATTAATTCGTGATCGATTGAATGAAAGTACAATTTGTTGTATAAAGGCCCGGAATCGAATCGAAACGAAAAGTCTGCTGCCGCCCACATATAGTGGAATCGAACCGAACAGTACTTTTATGTTTTGTGTTTTGTCATACAAAAGAGAATAATTCTACACAAGATTTATTAATTTTTCTTCGTTCCTATTACATTGCGATTTTTGTATATGTTCTATTTCAGCAATAACTTTCAATAGTAAACAAATTAAGCCGCCAATAATGGATGTGGTTTATTTGTTTTTTCACGAAGGCTTCACGAGAACATACGATCATACCCGAAACAAGAAATTCTATTCCTGCAGTGGAATAAATATTCTAGCTCATGAGTTCTGTTCTGATCGATTCGCTTCGCTTCGATTCGATTCGACGCGCCTCTTTCTGCTATCTTCCATTTAAATACATTGTGAAGAGAAATTCTGTTCGATTCGATTCCGCTAAGTGGGAGCGGGCCTTAGAAATAAATATACGATTGTTTCATACCCACGCCACGTGGGGCGAAGTCAATGTAAAATGTGACAACTGCGCGCCTAGAAATTTCCGCATGCGTCCCTTAATGACCGGGGTGGACCGTAGTTCATCTAGCAACAAAAGAGACCGACTGGGGATCCTTTGAAAAATCCTACCGAGTTACAACTGCACGGAACGGAAATGTGAGAACAGACGTGAAAAATGTCGGAAAGGACGGATACGGACACGGAAAGCACCGTCACGTTCCGGAGATGTGTGAATAGACCTTAAATCTCACTGACGAAGCACGTTCCAGCCGGCCAGTGACAGCTGCAACACCATCCAATGTCAGAGGCATTGAGGCGGCAGTCACACACCCTACACTCAAGACCTTGCATCGTCTGAGTTTCACCTCTTCGAACTAATGAAGAATTCCTAGCAGTAATGTACAATTCATGTTGATGTTCAGATAAGTCAATTGCTATATATACTTATGTCAGTAATTTGCAGTAATCAATCTTAATGGCTTAACAAGAAATATACAAAACTAGTTACATTATAACTGTTTTAAATATATTTTACGTAACATTTATAATGCCTTTTATTACAAGTGCAAACGTTTTCGCCCTCCAGGGGCATAATCAGGCTGGAATAACAATATCAATACCAAATAATGGTTTGCTACGCAAATACGGAAGCTGCCAGAACGTAGCAAACCATTCTTTGGAGTATCTCGGCGTCACTGTTGGACAACTGCATGAAGTTCGTCATTGGTGGTGAACTTCTTACTCCGCATGCCCTCTTTAATTGAGTCAAATAGGGCATAGTCGCTAGGCGCCAGATCCGACGAATATGGAGGATGTGGCAGCACAGTAAACCCTAGTTCGCGAATGGTGGCAATGGTCTGGCGACTGGCATGTGTCCGCTCATTGTCTTGTTGGAGCAGAACACCACGTCCCCATTTTCCGTGGCGGCGTTGTTGAATGCGTCGGCGGAGTTGGTGCAGTGAAGTGCAGTACCGGCCACTGTTGTTGGTTGTATTGGGAGGGAGCCTATCCACCAGACGTATGCCTTCCTGGTCCCAGAACACAGTTGCCATTTGTTTCCGAACGAATAGTCCCGGCCGTGACTTCTTGGGACGAGGGCTCCCAGTATGTTTGCACTCCATAGACTGGCGTTTCTTTTCTATAGTCTCGTGGAAAAACCATGACTCGTCGACGGTGACCAGACGCTCAAAGAATTTCTCTGGATCTGTACTGTTGTACCAACTGTTTGGATTCTCCACACGCGTCTGTTTCTGCGCCATGGTGAGGGTATGTGGCACCCATTGTGCACACACCTTCTTCACCTTCAGATCGTCATGGATGATTGTGTGGAGGGTTCCCCGTGATAGATCTTTGTCTTCACTAGTTCTTCACATGTGATTCGCCTGTTCTCCATTATCAGGTCATTGACAAGATGGGTATTGTTTGGTGTGCGTGCAGTTGCTGGACGCCCAGTGCTTTTGCGTTTTTCAGCACAGTTCCTGCCGTCTTTGAATTGTGATACCCATGAAACACGGATCTGCGACTTGGTGCTGCCTCCCCACATATGACTACTAACCTCTTGTGGATGTCTGAAGCAGTCACTCCTTCCCTCCAGAGAAACCACACTGTCCACCTTTGCCCGTTCTTGTTTTCTTTCATGTTGTTTCATCGATGTCCATGAGTGTACTCGCAAGGCAGAACAATTGCTGCTCCAGTGATCTACCTACGGGAAGCAGCAACATCATCTGGTGGCAGTAGACAATACTATCGTCTATCTTCACGCATACATCGCCACACATTTCAAACTGCTACTTTGCAGGAGTTATAGGAGGAGTGTAAATCATTATTGAACGCCCCAAGTATTTTGTCATCAGGATTATGGTTTTTCTTCTTGTTTACAATTACTACGTTTAGGCCCTGAAGATCATGGATTGAGGTTAGTATAATAACAATATTCCCTGTAGCACAACTTGCAAATTAATTATTGCCAGTTATTTAACCGACAACATATTTACTGAATGTTATTTAGGCAATAAAGTGCAAAGTAGCAGGGATTAATAAAATAATTAACACAGCATTTTAATATAAAAGCCCCTAATTGTCATCTTTAATGTTACTTCCATCTAGCATCAAAAGTTTCTATTAACATGAAAAAATAATAAAGCGAAAAGTATTCTATGGATAAAAAAATGACGAAAACCTGTTATATTTTCACTGATGCATTTAAAAGGCAACAAAAATGTTTAATGATTCCATAAAGATTTGAACTTGCAACCTCAAGAATCAAGAACTATTAACTAACGCTCTACCAAATACGGTAAGAGTTTTACTTCAGTCAGTCTGGCATTGCAACGAGCAATGGCTGTACTCCATTTGACAACCTGTTATGCAGTATAGAGTGTTTGTGTTACAATACTCACTGTTTAAACACTCTGAACGATGTCTGTTTTAAATCTCGTATATGAATTATTTTCTCGGAAGATTTGAGTGATTAATAGTTGTGTTCCCCATTATAACTACTAGAAGAATATACGCAATCTTTTGAACAAAGCCTGGCTGTCCCGAGCGCTCACGGAAATACCCGATTTGAACTTAGTCTCTCAGACGCCGGCCACTTTCGTTTTGACCAAGTGTACATAAATACGCAGATATGTTACGGTACCTTTTAAAATGCTGTATCAATTTTCCAATCTGAATGAAATTCAAAAATATGATCGAATATTCAGATAAATTTAGTAGATGTTATGTCATATGATAGGCCAAGGATTCTCAACTTTTGTAGATTGTGAGCAATGCCCACAAGTAATACTAAGTGAGCGATCACGATGAATTCGAATAGGTTGAATAGGGCTATACGAATAATAAGATATATAAATAAACAAATAAAATGTTAAAACACTCGCCACGGTAATGATATCCTTGAATTTGAATGTCACGCAGAATTTAAGTGATGTCCAAGGAGAAACTGTCCTGCAGATGTGAATCAGTTAATCGTGATAGTGCTTTGTTCTTGAGGTATTTCATAAGTGATGAAGTTTTTTTTTTTTTTTCACTTAGGTTGGTTATCCCTAATGGATAATGGATAATGAAAAAAACAAATCCGCAATATTTGGAGTCTCTTTATACAGAGTGTAAGGGGTATAAGTGCCATTATTTTAACTGATGATTATTCATGTTATAAAGAAGAACAATAATGTCCTCACAATTTTTTCTAATTGCAATATTTAACTGATTATTAAAGTTTGCAATATTACACTTTTGATAACATTGCTGGACGGGGAGTAGGGAGTTTAGAAGAACATAGTACAGCTCAAGCGGATACAGATACCGGTACAAAACAGATGCTCTATTCTAATGCAGGGGCGGACCAGGACAACTGTTGTTTACATAAAACGAAAAGTAAATTCAAACTTTCAATCTCATTAATGGCAAATTTCCATTTCATTTAACAATTTTGCTCCATTTTTATTGTACTTCTAAAAAGGAAACAATAATGGTTTACTGCACAAAATCTCCCGAACTTTTCTTCTAATGCAAAATTTTAATCTTTTCCGCTTCCGTAAAACAGTATAATTTTTAAAGAAATTTCTGGCTGTGTGATTTTCGAAATGGGGTAAGTGACTCCCAGTTTCTAATAATCGTTGAGAAACTACTACAAAAGTTCGCCGATTAGGTAACCTTCTCTGCGTAAAATATTGGTAATACATCCTTCTTGCCTCACTTAAATTACGACGATTTTCTCCATAAATTACTGTAATAATATATGATATTCCTAAACTGTGAATGACATTGTAAGTTGTTTATCGAATACCTGTACTGAACTGCTATCCGCTCGACAGGAGACCTATGGACAGGGAGCTTCAACTCAGCTGAGCTGTACGTCTGTGCAGAGTAAATCTTGCTGAACGGTGTCACGTCTCTTATGCCAGAATATTAAGAAATTTAAGCATGAATTATTATTTAATTTCACGAAAACGTAATAGAACACACAAATATTTATTGAAATTAATATTAACTCTTTGCTAGATATACCTACTGATGTAACTGTTTCGTAATTTTACTAACGATATAAGCAGTATAACGCAAACAAAATAAGGAAAGAAATTTTTTTCTGGGATAACTATAAAGTTTTGACTCTATGTTGTGTGAACATATTTTTATCCTTTAGACCGTCCCCGACGACTGTGAAAAGGATGCCACTTACGGTATACCCCTTACACCCTGTATATTCTGCCCCCCAAGACTATAAATGTTTCCTTTTGAAACAAATATTTCAGCGCCATGTAGGACGGGAGATCTATCAATTGAAGTTCCTCACGAGCAGCCATTTTATTCTCTTGAATAATCTTGATTTTTCTGATTAAGTCCACGTTGAATTGAAAGGGGTTATACGTCATGAAGTACGGGAAGGCTCAATAGGTCGCTAAAATAGTATATGGGTGGATAAGAAAACTATTTGTACAACAAAGTTTGAATTGAATAAAACACCTCAGGAGCGTTCGTGCTCGCGAGCACACGTTTACTTGCATGATGAGAGCACCAAATGCCATTAAAAGAGCACTATGGTGTTGGCGAGCACCAGGTTGAGAATGCCTATGATAGGCAAACGGACGAAATAAATGGAGAGTCAAAGTATTTAAAAGCAAACATAGTCAAGTTTTGTTAACACCGATCCGACACGTAACGCGCAATACTTCGTAGACGAATCATGGTAGGCCTACCGTCTCTCATACAGAGCAGCTAATCGATATTTAGTAATAAAGCTGAGAATCAACGCGTTATTAATTGAATTAACTGATACCATGTACAGTTCAATTCCTACTCCGAGATAGGTGTACGCCTCCAAGTTGCCAGTACTTGGTTCAATGATTTTATTAATAGTGCACACATCTAAAATATTTGGCTGTACAGACTTAAAAACAACTTAGCGACTATTGTAACTTTAATAGGATGAGATCAGAGTAGATCAAGTATACGTTGGAAGAAGCTGTGAAGCCAGAATGACCAAAATTTTCTTTCGCTTTGAAGGAGAAAAAGAAGAAGAAGAAACTTGAAAATATAGACTACCTGGAAGCACAGTTTCAAAATTTAGAGGAGTAGTGAAACACAACAGCTTTTCTTTAATAATTACGAACTTCAAATCTCTGCGAATCTTAGTGCAATAACAGGAGTTCAGTTCAGAAAGTCTCTTCTTACCTTTAGCTTCAAAAAGAAAATTATATTGTGTTAATATATTATTTCACTGACAACAGTTGTTAATTGAACTCAAGTAGCGTCAATGCAGTGGCGTTCTTTAACAATATCCATAAGCTATGGACTTTATTGTCACATTACCACGTCGATTGAAAATCTTGATGAAAAAAGCACTTAACATTGCAGAGTTTGTCAAAAATATTATGGTTTTTGCGTCATCGAGAATCTCGAGCTCTTCAAAAAGATTTCAGAGCCATAATGGATATTTTAAAATCGATAACAGAAGATGATGAAAAGAAACCAAACGCTCGATATGAAGCTCGGTCACTTCTCTCTAAGCTGCAAAATATCGAAACATCGTTGAATGGCTGCTAGTTGGGGTGCTATTCTTTGATGTTTCAATGTTGTGAGTGCCAAACTGTAATCACCTCAGATTGACTTAGACCTTGTAGATCAATTATACATATGTTTAATTTTGTAGTGGAAATGAGGATAATTTGAAAAATTTGCAAATATTCATCCTGCACTCGAATGTACATGCAGACGTTAAAAAATTAGAAAGAGAAAAAAGTTGAATGGGAGACAGTGGAAGAGGAAGTTTATTTTTCTGTTAGTAAAGATTTTTGTGATTATAACATGATATAAGAACACATTATAGATTATCTCACAACAGATATAAAGAAAAACTTACATTTGTTACTGATTGTTAAAAAAAGCGCAACATCTAGCCAAACAATACTGTTGCTACCGAGCGATTTGACTCAGACGGTAGCGTTTGGGACTCGCATTCGGAAGGTCTCAGATTCAAACCCAGTTGCCGGCCAATCTGAGTGGTTTCCCTCAGTCATACTGGCAAATGATGGATTGGATATTTACATACCATGATTCATCAACGCCCCAACCATCAATATCATAAGCATTAATCAAAATCGAAAATCAGTTACATGAACACAAGCCATCTACAACGCACAATAGAAGTAGGAACTCAACAATAGGAACCATGGCCTACTGGTATACCCATAGATCCTAAAACATGCGATGTGACCACAGATGTTAAAGCGTATATAAAAATAAACTTAACAAAAAATACTGTTGCCATATTTCCTATCACAAAAAATTACTTTTTGGTCTTTAGTGATACAATCATACAAAATTTCTGGTATTCACGGTTACCACCACAATACTATTTGCCTTCATTGAAAGACTGACATCTTTAGCCACGAATGATATCACCGCATCGGTGCCAATAATCTTGCAGCTTTTTATCACAATCATTTAGAAACTCATTTTGCGGAAGAGTGCATACACTAGAGCTCACATTTGAAAGTACCGTAATACGCAAAAATCAGCTTCATGAAATTTACTCCAATATACAGAATGTCCGAGAAGTCTCCGTATCTCTATGTTATTGATCACTACATACAGTAGTACTTACTTACTTTTTACTTTTGAGGGCCTCTCCACTTTTCAGTGGTTACCCTTTATTCCCATTTTCCATCTGCGTCTGTCATTCCAATCCTGCTCATTTAGTCCCTTATCATTCATCATCCTCAATATTCCAGCCCTCCATGAATTTCTAGGCCTTCCTCGTTTCTTTCTACCAGCTGGAGACCACTGAAGTAGCACGTTTGGCCACCTCCCCTCATCCATCCTCCTTACATGACCATACCACTGAAGTTGTCTACTCTCTATTCTTGCAATCACCGATTCTTCCAGGTTCATTATCCTTCTAACATCCTCGTTTCTTCTCTTTTCCAGCCTGGATATTCTAGCACCTCTCCTTATGCCGTCCATTTCAACTGCCTGTATCTTACTTTTTTGGCCTTCCGATAGACTCCAACCTTCAGCCCCATATGTCAATATACTTTCCACTATAGCCTCAAGAATTCTCTTTTTTGTTTGCATTGTTATTGTCCTGCTCCATAGCACTCCATTCAACATCTTTATTGCTCCTCTACCCTGCATTATCCTATAATCTATATCCGCTTTACAGTTTCCAGTCTAATGCAAAACCGACCCCAAATATTTAAACTCCTTCACTATTTTAATTATTCCTTGGGGCAACTTTATATTTCGTCCATCTCCACCTATCACCAGGTATTCGGTTTTACTCATATTAACTTTTAGTCCACCTGCTTCAAATGCTTCAAGGAGTTTCCTTACCATAAATTTTGCATCTTCTCGACATTGCGCAATTATCACCTGATCGTCTGCAAATAGCAACGAGTGCACTGTCTCATTTCCAACTGGAATTCCCATTCCTCGACATGAATTATTCCACTGCTTCAGTATCTGCTGGATATGTATTTTAAACAAGGTAGGGGATATGCTACAGCCTTGTCTCAAGCCTTTGGTTGTATAGAAGGCAGCTGATAACCTTTTTCCTATCTTAACAGCAGCTTGACAGTCTTTATATAGCCTCTGAATTAACGCTATTAGGGGTAAACTAACACCAATACTTTTTATTTCTTCCCAAAACTGCTTTATAGGAACCGAGTCGTATGCTTTCTCTAAGTCAATGAATACTAAATGTGTTTCCTTTCCTTTAGCATACATTTTTTCACTTATCTGTCTCAAATTAAATATATTATCCATACAACTCCTCCCTGTAGTAAAGCCTGCCTGATCTTCCGATATCTTCCCTTCTGTTTCTTCCTCTAATCTATTCTTGATGATACTATTAAAAATCCTGCTAATGGAAGGCATAACACTTATTCCCCTGTAGTTGTTGGGGTCCTTCTTATCCCCTTTTTTATGGATAGCGGAAATATATGATATTTTCCAGTCTTCTGGAATTTCATCTCCTTCGAGAATTTGGTTGAACATCTTAGTAATAAGCCTTACTAACAGAGGAGGTCCATATTTCCATAACTCTGCTGTAACACCACCAGGTCCACTAGCCTTACCACTCTTGCTTTTCTTCAATGCCTCTCTAACTTCTTCCTCTGAGATCGGCGCCACTCCATTCCTAATAGTTATATCTTGATCACTTTCCTTTTCATTCCTTCTCTCAACTAGCAGATCTTGAAAATAGTTTTCCCACTGATTCATAGTTATGAGCTGTAGTACTGGTGAAGGGTTGTTGGACTTTCTCATTTTACGTAGCAGTCTCCAAGCTTGTGCCGATCTATTATATCCCAATTCATGATCTATTTCACCACATATTCTTTCCCAGGATTCATTCTTACTTGACTTGACCAGTCTCTTAACATTTCTTTTGCATTCCCTATATTGCTCCAAATCCTCATTAGATTTTGTGCTAAGCCATTTACTATACAGAGTTTTCTTATGGTCTATTGTTTCCAGTATTTCCTTGGTTATCCATTCTGTTCTCCCTCCACTTTGTCTCTCCCTTCCTAAAGATTCCTCTGCCACCTCCATTATAGACATTTTAAGAAATTCATACAGTTCCTTAGCTTCCCAATCTTCATTTATTACCTTCAATTTCAAGGATAATCTACTCTGATATAAAAACCTTATACTTTCGTCCTGCAATAGATTAACCATATATGTCGGTTCTTCTATTACATTCCTTCCATTACCATTTTCCTTCTTTACTTGTTTAAATTTCGCCTTTAATGGGAATGCAACTTTTGCAATAACCGCATGATGGTCTGATCCACATTCTAATCCTCTCTTCACTTTCACATCCTGTATTTTAATTGTTCGCGTTTTTTTGCAATAATATAGTCTATTATTGACTTCTGGTTTTTTGATGGATTTAACCAAGTAAACTTATGAATGTCTTTATGTTTAAATTTTCCATTCATTATAACGCATTCCTGTTCTTTACAGAAGTCAACCAATCTCTGTCCATTATCATTTTCTTTATCCTCTCCCCAAGGTCCCACAGTCTCATCACTGATTCTTCTTCCAACATGTCCATTAAAATCCCCCATAACTAACAATTCATGCCCATCAGGACATTTATCTACAGTTTCTCTTAAATCATCATAGAAATTTATTTTATCAATTACTGGAGCATCATTATTTGGGGCATATGTTCCTATAATATCTAATTTTATGCCATGTATGTCCATTGTTATTTGTATTATCCTATCATTAATTTCTCTCCAGTTCATTATATTTTTCTTCCATTTCTTTTTCAAGAGGATTGCAACCCCTGATTTTGCTCTTGTTGTTTTCGCTACCCCACTCCAGAAAAAGATATAATCATCAATTAGTTCTTGCCCAGTTCCTTTTTTCTTTGTTTCAGTATGTATCATAATATCAATTTCCAGAGGTTTTATTTCCCTTACTATTTCGTTGATCTTTCCATTAATACCCTGAACATTCCATGTACCGAAATTCAGTGTCCGTTTACGTAGCCAGAGTCTATTCCGTTTAATCCGTCCGGCTGTATCATATTTCATGGGAAACGTAGCGTAAGTTGTTTTCCAGTAGTGGGTTGCTAGCCCTCTGCCTAATCCCCAACCTGGAGGACCAGGTAATTTGTAATCGAGGATGTCTTCCCCTAGCCTTTGGAGAACCAACTCCCATCCTGCAAGGCAGCAGCTCCCTATCCTGAGGTAATCTCTTCTGCCTTCTTCACCGTTGAGAGCTAAACTCTTCATCCGCCTAAGAAGCCATTGGATATCCTCTTCTGGAGTGCTTCTTCGTCTGACCTCTCTCCTTTGACCTGTCCGGCATGGGAGGCCCTACCAGCAGCTACGCTACCGCCGGCATAGCTCTCAGGGTCATCGAGGTACTCAAACCCCACCACCAACTATAAGGTCCTGCACTCCCTAGGTGGTAGTACTTACATGAACAAATTATGTATTCAGTGGCTCTCTTTGTGAACCAGCGTGCTGAACACAGAGATCTGTGCGCCTCCATGTCCTCCCTGGGAAGTTGCGGAGCATCTCAGGAGTTATGTTTCGAAAGACTTTCTCCACACTTTTGCGCAATTCTTCATTTGTCCTGTACCGACGTTGAGCGACATGGGACTCGATTATTTCCCAGAATGAGTTGCCTGGTCCGGACTTCGCGGGAACCATTTCAATGGAGCTAATCCACGCCAAATCCAACGACCTGGAAGTTGTTCATCAGGGAATTCACGCACCTGAATAGCAAAGTGGGCTGGAGCCCCGTCCTGCTGTAACCACACACGATCCATGATTCCCTTCTCTTGCAGCTGAGGTATTGACGTTTGCAACATGTGCAAATAAGAATGTCCATTCACGTTCTCTTAAAAAAAATTACGGTCCGAAAACGTCTCGTGAGATCATCCCAACTCATATCATGACATGAGGCAGCTTCTTTTCCAACTCTTGCACATAGTGAGGATTTTCCTTAGACCAGAAAACCACATTCCACCTGTGTGAACTGCGATATATCGCACATTCATCGGATAATAACACTTTTGTGCGAGACAAGGCATTTAGAAATTGCACCAAAAGAGTACAGCAGGTTGCAACTCGCTGCTTCAGTTGCTGACAGTGCTCTCGGTGACTTTTAAATTAGGGATACCAATATCACAACTGAAATAACACTGTAAAACCAAATGTAACATTGTGTTCTCTGTACAACAAAGGGGACATCTCGGTCACACTGTTAGATATTTCCGTTAGGGTTATCTTAGATTCTCCTGCCACCACCTATCCTTGTGAACGATCATTTTCAACATTGAGATGTGTAAAGACATTTTGTCTTAGGTCAACATGTCAGAAGTGAGGTTAAACCACCTTGCTATGATTTTTATTGAGGGAGAGTTGTTAATAATATAGCCTGCAAGGATGTAACAAAGTTCTTTGCCTGCCAGAAAGCCAGGAAGAGAAGTCTACGACAATAAAAATAATATAGTGTGATTACAGTTACTTGATTAATTTCCTTGTAAGTTACTAAAACAAATATTTTTTATCAATTATCTAAATTAATACAGAGTAAACCTGACGAATGGAAGAGGGCAATCTAAAGACTGTGTTGCGCATTAAAATCCGATGAGTTATATAAATAAGCAAGTTTGTTATATTGAGAGTTAATATTTATAAAATAAGTAATTTTTGTATGACTGGAGCTAAGATTTCATGACCTTAAAATTATATAAAAATTCCTAGTTATCAACACATTTATGATCTAAAAAATGTCTAAAAAAATGACAAATGTCTAGTTTTACTTTATTGCATATCTTTACGTGTAACTACTTGTATGTGCGATCTCCTGTCGAGAGGTGCATAGTTTTATTATCTCTAGGTACGTAGAACTAAGTGTGGGTGGTGAGAGAAATGAAACGAGGCTTTGTATGTAAACATCATTTGTTGGGCGACAAATCACTGTACTCTACAGATCCAATGGAATCATACATGGCAAGAAGAAGTCTCAAAACAGGCATGTAGCGCATGAAGTCAAGAAAGACGGCTTTCTCACTTCTGCGGTGCATGGCAGCCGTTTATAGAAAACAATGACGTGACCGATGTTGAAGCTGTACATGATGAGTTAACAAACCCGATTATCTTGTAAGTGTCGCGGAATACAAGGGGAACAAGAGGACTACATTGAGAACAACAGGAATACAAGAAGAACAAGGGCAAGATAAGGAGAACAAGGGAAAAATAAGAAGAACAAGGAGAAGACAACGAGAACCGGGATAATGCAAGGAGAATATAGGGACGAACATGGCGAGAGTTTCATTTTTATGTGATGTTCAATATCCAAGTTACCCCCAACCCAAGCCTAATGCGGAAATAGGTATAGCCCTACGTCAAAAGAAAGATAACGACGGTAATATAAGGAGAATAAAGGGACTAGGAGAACAAGGCGAATACAAGGGGAACAAGGTAGCGACAAGGAGAACAAGCAAGAGAGGGTTGTATTTTATGTGACGATCAATACCCAAGTTACTCCCATTCCATACCTAATGCGGAAATAGGTGTAGCCCTACGTCAAAAAAAGGATAACAAGGTAATATAAGGAGAATAAAAGGACTACACGGAGAATAAGGGGAATGCAAGAAGAAGAAAATACAAAGAAAACCAGGGAATATAAGGAGAATAAGGCGAATACAAGGAGAACAAGCGACAGAGAGTTATATTTTATGTGAAGATCAATTCCCAAGTTCCCACCGTCATGACGCGTCATATCTAGTTAGCATAAATACGTCAAAAATGTTCCAAAAGCTAAAGAAAAGACACGCTTCATAAGAAATGAAACTTTAAATAAAATTTATTAGAACAAATTTAGAGTGCAATAGAACATATTAGAGACTAACTGTGGCTTTCATTAACACGACTTAAATTTAACTCTCTCTGTCACATGTATTGTTTGTTTGTTTAGTACTAAGTTACAATATACAACAATATATTATCATATGTATATACGAGGTACATGTACGAGTATGTACATATAAGGCATTGAAATCGTGTCAGGAATGTCGCCATTGTTAGCGGACGTTTTATTAGGTCAAACACGAAAAACCATAATTTTCTGTTGATAAAATGTTGTGTAGTTTAATTTTGAAGTTAGCGCGTCGAACAGATTGGCAAAAGTGAAAAATATCGAGCTTTGTGCTGTTATCAAATATTTTGTAAAAAGGGGAACGAGTCCAACAGAAAGTATACCAGACATGAATTGAGACTCGGAATTCAAGAGGTGCCCAATATTTAATCACTTTCAACATTTATTTCTCATGCAAAATAATTAGTAGAAGCTTGTTGCCCTGGTTATATGAAAAGATGTAATGGAGATGTACTTACGAAACAAAAAATAATTAGTCAGAGGCATTTTGTAGCAACAGCAAACATTTTTTTCAATTTCCCAAAAGTTTAATGAAATTGACTTGGGGCCCCTCTTGGATTCCGGGTCTCAATTCTACACTGGGGGAATCCGCTCCAGCGTTTTCGACTGTGAAAAAATGGGCTGTGCTGTTCAAACATAGTTGAGAGAGTATGGAAGACGACCCCCACAGTAGAAAAAATCCACGATATGGTGATGAATGACCGTCGACTGAAAGTGCGGGAAATTAACGAGGTTATACGTATCTCAACTGAACGGGTGCACCACATCTTAGTCAAAGCTTGGGCATGTCCAATGTCTCCGCAAGGTGGGTTCCGCGTTTATAACATCGAAGCAACAGTACGTCCAATGTCAAACATCGAGGGATTTTCTGGCTTGATTCGAAGAAAATATGTTCGATTTTTTAGGCGGTTTGTGACCACTGCTGATGAAAACTCGATCCACTACTACATACCAGAGACAAAACAGCAGTTGAAACAATGGAAGCAAAGTGGTTCTGCGCCTCCAAATAAAAGTAAAAGCTGTTCAATCGGCTGGAAAACTCACGACGTCCGTGTTATGGGATTCTAAGGGAATAATAATGATTGCCTATCTAGCAAATGGCAGAAGAATAACTCGATAATATTATTCAATTCTCTCGCAGCAACTGAAAGGGAAAATGCACGAGAATTGGCCAATTATGGGCAAGAAGAAAATGTTTCACTACGACAATGCAGCTGCTCACAGTCTGCAATCACGGTTGCTAAACTACACGGACTGCGGTTCGAATTGTTGCCGTACTCCTCCCCTATTCACCAGATCTCGCACACTCAGACTTCTTTTTTTTTGCCAAAGCTCAAACGTTGCTTGGCTGCGAAGAAATTTTCGTGATATGAAGAAGTTATCGCAGCATCAGAAAGCTCTTTTTGCAGATTTCGAGGAATCTGTGTACAAGAAAGTTATAGCAGCATTGTGGCACCGGTATACCAGTATGTGAACCGCAGGGTGTATTATTTTGAGAAATAAAGATTGTTTCAGAATAATCCTAGTTTAATTTCTAAGTCAGGCTATGAACTTTTCGAACAACGCTTGTTAATCATCGAAAGTGAAAGACTGGCGATTGTATGCCAGTACAGTTCTGTACATTCAAAAGCTTATTTATTCTCTTCGAGCATTTTTCTCCCTTATTTTTGCACAATGTAAACATGTTTATTCTAAACATTTGTTTTTTGCCGTGAACGATGATTGTTTATATCATGAATTTTGTTGTTCAAGAGATGCATTAAAAACGTATAGTCTTTATAGAACGTAATGCTTGCCAGAAATTGGTTTTAGTGCTTACCTGTTTAAAATCAAACCATGTTAATATTATAAAGTCCACACCTGTGGAGTAACGGTCAGCGCGTCTGGCTGCGAAACCAGTGGCCCGGGTTCGAATCCCGGTCGGGGCAAGTTACCTGGTTGAGGTTTTTTCCGGGGTTTTCCCTCAACCCAATACGAGCAAATGCTGGGTAACTTTCGGTGCTGGACCCTGGACTCATTTCACCGGCATTGTCACCTTCATATCATTCAGACGCTAAATAACCTAAATGTTGATACAGCGTCGTAAAATAACCCAATAAAAATATATCATAAATTTGAAAAGAACTGTCTAGTTTTGTTCTAAGCACACCAGGTAGCAATGCCCATACAAAGAGGATGTTTTTATCTTATGAACAATAATTGGACAGATGTTCGAAACAAAAGCACGAAACATCTAATCAAATCAGAGCTGCAAACTACAGTCCACTTCAACTATGACGGGAGACAAGATCTATCTCAAAATACTCTCAATTTAAGCCTAGCAGCCGAAGTGTAGAATAAATTTGTTTTTTAGTAACTGAACTGAATAATTTGTCTATTTTCTATGTGAAATTTTGTCGATTCCTTAATCTTCCGTATTTTCTTAAAAAAAAAAGTTGGCAACCCTAGACATGGAAATTCTACACATCAAACCAAAAAACCAGAAACTAAACACACTAGAACAGTGTTCCGCAACCCTTTTTTTACTCACGGCATACCCTAGACAGGCCTAGACTCAACACGGCACACCAAAATATTAATCCACTCAAAAATAAATGATGTGACTCTCTTAATATAATTACGTAATGTAATCAAATTTACTATTATTATTATTATTATTATTATTATTATTATTATTATTATTATTATTATTATAAAACAGAAATCGACTCTTGCATTAGTAACAATTTATGGATTTTAATTCACTGTAGAAAGTACACATTTCTATTACTACTGTAATATTAAAGTAAGTAACTCTACTCATACTTTCAATATGACACTTTTTTAAGCCACTTTTTTATTATACCGTTCTCATACTATACATAAAATATGAATGAATACAACAATAAAAGTAAATTAATGTATAAGTTCAACACTTTCCCCGTGATCTTTGAACCGTTCTTTATATTACTATCACTGATCTACAGTGTCAATGAAACTGCCAAACATAATCTTGTGTTGACTGTGCTGTCGCGTCTTCCACCGTGTCCGTTTGAGAAAATCCAAATATACAGCCCTGTCTAAAGCTCCATGATTTTGCAACACATAAGAAATTGTATTACCTAAAAGCCACAAGATGGCATTTAGTCTAGGACGAGGTGAAATTTGAAAATCGGGACGAAGGAACTTCTCGGGTGAACAGTTGATTAAACCTAGGTTCCGTACATAACTCGTGGAAGCTTAAAAAATGTCACTAACTGAAGAACATGTTGAGATGCGGTGCAGAATAGTGTCCTGTTGTTGACACGAGGGACAAACTTCCGTTGGACTCAACCTGATGGAGAAAAGGCGAGTGCGTGTGGCCACCACATCATGTACCGCCTTAAACCAGGTGGAGCGGACATCAAAAGACAAAGCAGGGGAGCTGATGTTACGCCAGAGTCGATCATAATTCACATTGGTAGGGGCGATTCGTTGTATACGCATTTATAGTGGAGGAGAGGAGACCTTCCTCTAAGATTCTGGTACACTACCTGAACAAGTCTCGTATTCGGATCTGCACCTAGTGAGTCCATGTAGCACCATTCCAGCAAATAAACTTGAAGATATAGTAACGACCTTGGGATTACATGAAGATCAGGAGGATTTCGAAGGTCCGATTTAAGTGACCAATGTTGGAGCCAAGCCGCTGAGTAACAAGCATTAGAAAGTTGAATCCTTCTCCCTCTGCTTAGGAATAACGCAAGACATTTGTCTATGACATTTATTAATCCAATACCACCTTGTGATGGACTGCAGGTTAATGTTGACATAGGCACCCGAAACACACAACCTCTCCAAATATACCACGATATTGCACAATTAATTTGTCGTGCATAAGAATTTGTTAATGGTAACACTTGGGCTAAATACCAACTCTTGAATGTTATGTTTTATTTAACGACGCTCGCAACTGCAGAGGTTATATCAGCGTCGCCGGATGTCCCGGAATTTTGTCCCGCAGGAGTTCTTTTACATGCCAGTAAATCTACTGACATAAGCCTGTCGCATTTAAGCACACTTAAATGCCATCGACCTGGCCCGGGATCGAACCCGCAACCTTGGGCATAGAAGGCCAGCGCTATACCAACTTGCCAACCAGGTCGACCCAACACTTGGACAGTATATACGTCTGTACAGCCCAACTTCGTTGATACAAACACAAATCACGAAAATATAAGTCTTGCGCTGTTACTTTAATCTTTTGAACAATTCCCTTCCAATTGAGATGTATCATCTCTCCTATAGAAGCCGAAAATACAATCCCAAGAATTTTTATGGTCTTCACTGTTTGCAGTAGAGGTATCTGCGGAAGTACTTGCCACTGTCCTATCGGAAGAATCTTGGATTTTTGCTCGTTGATACGTAGCCCTGAAATGTTACTGAATTCATTCAAAATAGTTTTAAGTTGTTCAACATCCTTTTCATTTGAAAGCAAAACACTGACGTCATCCGCATACGCAACTACCGCTAACTTCTGCTCCTTGAGGGAAATACCAGTAATAGAATTATGCAATTTACATGTAAGTGGATTAAGTACTAAAGTAAACAATAACATAGAAAGTGGACAGCCTTGTCTAATAGATTTAGTGATATTGATCGTTGGTGAACGAAACCCATTTATTTGAATCTAACTATTAATTCCACTATAGAGACATTTGATATACGAGATAAAAGTGTCACTAAAACCGTACCATGCTAGACACTGGAACATGAAATTATGATTCACGTTGTCGAAGGCACGTTCAAAATAGATGGAACACAATAATCTCTTGATTTTATCTTCAAGCGAAGTAGCAACACAATCTCTCAGGGAACACACCACATCAAAGATAGTACGCTCAGACGAGCCACAGTACTGTGCTGGATGCAGGAGCTTACTTAGAAGTGGTTTTATGCGGTTGGCTAATATTCTAGCTATAATTTTATAGTCATATGTGAGCAATGTAATAGGCCTGTAATCGTGCACGGTGACCGCATCGACTTTTTTCTTAATAAGAACAATAATACCTTTCTGTTGCGATGCACAGAGCTTCTTCCGATGTAGAATTGCATTTATCACTATTGTTAAGTCCTCCTTAATTATTTCCCAGCAGGTTAAATAAAATTCTAGTGGAATTCCATCAATTCCGGGTGTTCTTGAGCGCTTACCTTGACCAAGCGCTGTGTAAAATTCTTCTTTAGTGACCGACTGTTCAAGCAATAGGTTTTCTTCTTCTGATACAGTAGCGATCTTGACTGAATCAAAATATCGTAGAGAAGGTGAATTGTGGGATTTTTCTTGAAAATTATTGCTAAAATGCAACAGAAAAGCGTTACTTATGTCATGTTGTGTAGTATAGTGCTGGCCTGTGTTGTCTTGAATTTTCCTGATCATGGCAGAGCGTTTTCTTTTATGCGTCTGTATAAGATGGAAGAGGTTGATTCTTTCGTCTGTTATGGGAGGGATTAGTCCGCTTCGAATTTTTAAGCTCTCCATTCGCTGTCTAAGAATTCCCAAAATTTTAGCTTTATATTTGTTGAGTTGAGTGCGTCGTTCTGAGTGTGATATAGAACTATGATGAAAGTCGAGCAGGCATTGATTATAGAAATTAAGATTATGTTCATCGGCATGATATTGAAGATAAGTTTGTCTTTGGAAATATTTCTTTAATTGGGATTTAATATAATATTCCCACCAATTTACTACATTATGATATTCGGATTTCTTCTTCGACCATTCAGTCCACAACTGTTGTAGCTCTTCCATTACTTGTGGGATTTGAAGACACCTTGTGTTCATTTTCCAGTAGGGATGTCCAAATATAAAAAGCGACATATTCATTTCAATATGCATTATGACCGCTGAGTGATCAGAAAACGCTACAGGAATGATCTTTTTATTTTTTTATTTTACTAGGTTATTTTACGACGCTTTCTCAACAGCAGAGGTTATTTAGCGTCTGAATGAGATGAAGGTGATAATGACGGTGAAATGAGTCCGGGGTCCAGCACCGAAAGTTACCCAGCATTTGCTCATATTGGGTTGAGGGAAACCCCCGGAAAAAACCCCAACCAGGTAACTTGTCCAGACCGGGAATCGAACCCGGGCCACCTGGTTTAGCAGCCAGACGTGCTAGCCGTTACTCCACAGGTGTGGACGAATGATCTTAATTCGTCGAATGTTTGAGCTATTGACCGATGGACGTAAAAACGATCTAATCTAGCAGCAGAATTACTAGCCACATATGTATAACCAACATCATTATGCTTCATTAACTAGGCATCACTCATTTGTAGTCCTGTCACCAAACGCTGCAGTGTATTACTAGATCGATACTCTCCCGTACAATCTTGCGGACGGAGTACACAGTTAAAATCTCCTCCAAACACATAAGCATCATTCAGGGAACGCATGAGATAAGGAACATCCGTTTGAAAAAATTCATTCCTCTCTTGCCGTTTATTGCTACCTGAAGGAGCATAAATATTGACAAAACCATAACCATTGAAACCTCCACAAATACCTCTACCAGAGGGAAGTTGTACAACTGACTAGAGATTAATTCCAGCTCTGGTAATGAGAGCTGTACCCAACCGAGAAGTACCTAGATTCACATATGATGTATAAATATAAGGACGAAAAATCTGCAGTGGATACCTCTTGAAGGAAAAGAATATCAACATCGTGTTCCACTAAAAAACGTTTCAATGCATAAAGTTTTGTGGGCGAGGAATTGTTATTGAAATTCACAGTGGCAATACTTATAGTGATGGTCATTACTTTAGCCAATAGCAGAACAAACTTCAACAACATGTTGCACAATGCACAACCAGTAATCGTCGGTCAAAGATCTAGTCAACTGGACGTAATAATGGAAATCCTAGTTTACTGCCTTCTCCTTTGTGAGGGTGAGAACGATGTTTAGGAGAATTACTGCTTTTAGCCAATTTCTTAACACCAATCTCCTGTGACGAGGACTTGTTTGTCGATCCAGGATCTTGCTCTTCTTGTTGCATTGCTTCATTCCAATCCTCTGGAACTGCTGCTGTTGCTCCCCGAATTTCTTCAGGATCCTTTGAATCACCTGTAGTAGCCGGAACAACAACGTCGACAGGATTCTTCTGCCCATTGACAGAACACTCACCAGTGTCAGAAGATTCCATTGCTTTATACTTTTTCACTGGTTGCTCGTGAAGAATCTCTGATACGTCATCTGCTGAATCTGTTTCCGAGACACCCTGTTCTGTCGTCATAGTCACCGTCTTATCAGTCACTACACTACTCTTTTGCGTTATTGATTTCTTTTGCAATGAAGTACTCTCGTGCATTAATTTTGTATCCGAAGTACCAATAGATGCTTGTTTTTCGGATAAACTATCAGTCCCATTTTCAGATGAAACACTAGTCATAGTAGGAGTTGTCGCTGCTTTGGAAACACTAGGAGAAGGGATCAAGTCACTCAGTGTAAGACGTGTTCGAGATTGTACCGTCACAGGGGCTTTTATATTCCTATTAGGACACGCTTGCCGTATATGAGCTGTACTTCCACAAGAAAAACACGTACGTTCCTGCCCAGGGTAAGTTACATAGGCTTCGTGACCGGCTATGACAATCGACGAAGGTATGGCCTTGTTTAATACCATGTGTGTAATGCGTATACCGGTATAGACATTATATCGAAATTTTGATGACCACTTTTCATTTTCTATATGTTGCACTTTCCCATAGTTCTGTAGCACGTGTCGTATTCTTTCATTGGACACTTCCGGTGGTATGTTGAACACTCGTACCATCACGACTTCTTCGTCTGCAGGAGTTATGTTGACTGTTACATTATCTCCATTCATAAGTTTAACGGATGATGATCCAGTATGTTGTTGTAGGTAATGTTCATAACTAATTTTATTTGTAAGTTTAATATACACTGTATTTTGTTTCCCTACTAACTGAATCGCTTGTATTTCCGTGTCTTTGATACGTAACCCTTCTTCTATCCATCTATGTATGTCAAATGCTGTAGGACGCGTTTCCTCTTTATTAAATATTGCTTTTAAAGTATTTTCCCTTTTAACTGCACTATTCATGTTTCACTACAAGGTTATCAAAACAAACGCACAATGTAACACTCACGCACGGACTACGTACGACACACGATGTTACCTGCTCGGCTGTCGCCGGCAAACTCCCTCACTTGAACCTGCTTAGCTGCACACAGGTGGCTGATCCGCGGCGAAATTGTTGACAGTGCAAGTCTAATTTCTTCATCGATGGATTTGAATGTTTTAATTTCAGTTAACGTCGAGAAGCCCAGTTCACACATAATATATGTACTGTAGTTGAAAATGACAATAACATATTAACTTTTACTACTTCGTGCATCACAATTTTCAGAGGAGATGGCAAAGACATAGCAACAATGGCTTCGCGGTAAATGAAACAATGGTCGCTCGGTATGTTATGATAATACTTCACGTACTTTAGCCACGAATCCTTTCATAGAAGCGGCTCCATCTGTAAAACGCTAACGCAATCCGTTGTTAATTAATTACGGCCCACATATTCATTAGTTGTGCGAAATATTTCTTCACCGGTTGCTGGCTCGAGCACTTGTTTGCACAAGAAAAGCTATTACATCCCCATGAATGTATCGAATGCAGGAAAGAAGTGCGTGACCGCTAATATCGGTGGACTCGTCGGTCTGAAGTGAGAACTTCTGCCTGCTCTTTATTTTATCCTTCATAATGTCTCGGATGTCACTGGACATGTCACTAACATGGCGGCTAATTGTGTCAGCAGAGAGAGGAATTTAATTTTAATTTTATTTTAATTAATTTTATTAATTTCTTACAATAATACGTAAAAGTTCGCGTCACACTTTTCACCTTGTGGAGGCACACCGGTTGCAGAACACTGCACTAGAACAATACGAAATAAACAGATACACAAAAACACACACACAACAAATCCTCAACACAATTGAATTTCAAACACACACACTATTTGACTCCACATTATACAACATAAACGCACTCCCACCGGAGAAAACACAAAGATTTCGCAGTTCTGAAGATGGCCCCCAAACCGAAACTAGTCAACTATACTGTTTTCGCTGTAAGAAAAATCCTAATGTAAATATAAGCACGTTGCTATCATACCCGTGATTGGCTCCCAGTCGAAACCCTCACACGACGCAGGAAAATATAGTTCCGCACTTGGAAACCATAACGTTGTATTATTTGAAAACAAAACATTGAATTCTAGTTGTTAAATACGATGAAACATATAACTTCACTCATAGTAAAAGAAAAGCTACTCTTATATTTTGTTATGTAATATGAACGCGGATGAATACCAAAAGTAATACCGAGATAGTCTGTTCTTGTAACAAGCTGGCGTCACTCGAGCTCGTAGTTGTTCACGTAAGCACGTGGTACTGAAGTATAGCTTCTGCATCCTCGATGTGTGTGGTTATTAAACATAAGAGTGGAAACCCTCTCAATAGCGGAGAAAAACAAATAGTCTTAAATGTATATAATAAGTTAAGTGAATTTTAATTACAGTAATTATAAAGTAAATGTTTCCTAATCAAACGAATGCATAGTAGTGAGTTAGGCCTACTGGACGAGTAAGGAAAATGTTTAACATGAAACAGAATGTACAACAGTGGACGGGAACACGTACTAAGAATCTATGGCGCCAAACAGCGGCTAATGAAGCCTCACTTCAGTCACGTGCTATTGTTTATATTAGGATTTTTCTTACAGCGAAAAGATTATAGGTATTTATAAACTTAGTTCAAATTAACACGTGAAAGCAATCACCATATTATATTGTACAGTGAAATCTCTCATTTACGAACATCAAAGGGACATAACAATCTGTCCGCATCTGGGAGGTGTCCTTCATTGGGAGGGAGGTTCCCCAATCTAACAGCAAATTTATAATAGGCATTATGTATCCCTTCACGATTTAAAAGAAATGTATTACTGTAGTATAATTCTAAAAACAGTATACTGTACTACAGTAAATTGTTTGCAACTTTGAACTACAGTGGATGAGACCGAAAAAGGAAAATACAATACTGTAACATTCAATTTTATTCTAAGGCTACAGTTATGCAGTACTGTAATTTACAGTTTTCAACTTAACCTTTACGTTCAGGTGCCATGTCTCTCGAAACAGAACAGCTGATTGAAGTGAAGAGAATAATCCTACTAACCCTATCTTGTATCGAATGCGGAAACCTTGGACCCATCAGACAGGTTAAAGTTTATTATTTTGTTTATCCACCTGTTTTCAGTTAACAAGGGGTAGCCAGCTGGGTTAGTGATAGCCTACGAGACCCTTAGGGCCATATTCATAGAAATTCTTAGTGCGGGCTTCCGGTGGATAATCAGCGAACTAACGTTTTTCGTATTCCTAAATCAGTGTTAGCGATATGATATGTTATGGATCCTGTACAAGTAATCAGTCGATAGCAGGGGATAGTTTAGCACACTCGTAGTGCGGGCTAGCGAAATGTCTATGCATAGCACCCTCATTGTCTTCTTTCGTGTTAAGGAATTTCTGTACAGTTCTCAAAACTAAATTTTTCATTTTTGTAACACATTAGGTCTTAAAATCCAAGTTCTGTCCGCAGTCAGGAGGTAAAGCAAGCTTTAGGACTGTGAAACAGCTGTCCGTGTTTGTGTCTGAGTCCGTAAATGAGAGTTAAATTTATCATTATTTCTTTATTATTTCAGTTGGGACATAAAAATCTGTCCGTATATGAGGAGTGTCCGTATCTTGGGGTGTCCGTAAAAAGAGGTTTCACTGTATTCCTAATACAAATAAAACATTTCTCAATACTGGATCACTATGTGTACAGAGTAGTCCACAATATCTGAGTCTAAATACTATTTTACTAGCAAAGGACTACCGATACCGGTATTTAAAAAATTCATAATTTATAAGTTGCATTCTGGAAACTGCAGAATGCAGTGTCTGTAATAAAATGATTGTGTTTTTTTTTTTTCCTAAAACACACTTTGTAAATCTAAGCTCAAACCCAATTTTTCTTCACAGACACAAAGTAACATGACAATCATATTCATAACAATAGTATTTAAAGGGACTCACGACAGGAAGAAACTTGGCTGTGAGATAAAACTGCGCATGCACAGACTTCTCATGTAGTGCCAGCGTGATACTTAGCTGGATTTATTTTCGCGTACACATTTCAGATCAAACCAAGACGTTGCCTTCGTACTCCAGTTACACATCTTTCATATACGAAGGTAAGGTTTGGTTAGTTTAGATTTTTAATAACCAAGTCCACACGTGCTCAGACCCGTGGAGGGAGTAAGAATATGGAGTTGGAGCTATAGGTGAATGATGACGAGGGGAAGCGTGCCAGGTGACGGAAGGGGGAAAGAGATGTGCGAGTACAGACTACACGCCACTCTGCTACGCGATTGAATACAGAGAAATTGTTTTTAAGAGGAAATCAGGTTTTAAAAGTACACAAACTATTTAATAAGACAGGGTGAAAGAAACCAAAGCATTTCGTCGTTGATTTTATGAAACCTCCTATGTGACAGTACAGAAAATAATTTATTTTTCACCAACGTTTTGTAACGAATTACTTCATATATTTTATGTAGGCCCATTGACTTTTAATTAATTTTTTCTTCCTTCTGAAGAATTATGTTGTGCACTGCCACATAGGAGATCTCATAAAATCAACGACGATTTGAACATGTAAGAAAAAGAAAATCACCTGTTATATTTTATATGTATTTTTATGGTAAATTAATTATTTCACTTCAATATTTAAAAATTATAAGCATATGAAATCATTAGAGTAATAATTGTAATATAGTGTACCTCTGTTGGTTTCTTAATTAAAATAGAAAACTGATTGAAGTTTAAATCAATAAAATATATTTTATATGTATTTTTATGGTAAATTAATTATTTCATTTCAATATTTAAAAATTATAAGCATATGAAATCATTAGAGTAATAATTGTAATATAGTGTACCTCTGTTGGTTTCTTAATTAAAATAGAAAACTGATTGAAGTTTAAATCAATAAAATAATACTTTATTACAAGTGTGATGAAAAAATATTCAACTTAATTGGCACATTGGCTGAAACTAGGAATTAGTAGAAACATTAGTATATCCAAACTTTGATATTACTACGACATCAATTTTACTGTCCCTTGAATAATGCAGTGTTGTTTGCAACATTTCTTACTGAACTAGCACTATCCACAAACTTTTTACAGGTATAGAAAAGGCGAATATTTACATAGACCTACTTCAATGAGATAGCCTTCATTAAATGTACAGAATGGATTTGCAATGATTCTTGTAGAAAATCTTGTCGAGTTAAGCAAGTGAACATATAATTCGCTTCCCAAATAAATTCTTGTAGCACAACACTTGTCAAAATAGTCTCCACTGAACTTCTTTTTCATGAAATGGCCACCACTTCCCTGAACAGTTGTCCTTACCATTTTTTCTGTGGTAATGCAGACTCTGAAGCAAATACCTTACTATAAGAATACAGGACAGCTGTATACTAGCAGCATTGACGTGAGTGCGAAATATCGCGGACCTGACATCTAGCGGAGCGGCGTGGAATTACGTCCACAAATACAAATATTAACATAACAGAATTCCGACTATTGTTTAAAACGCGAGTAACTAATGTGGAATAATATATGAAACACTTTTGAAATGTTTAATAGTATTTAATGTAACATTATTGTTTTATATCAAAGCTGCATATTATGAGAAATATTGCATAGGCCTGCTTTGTATTACTCTCCGTAATTATTTATCGACTATGGAACACTGATTCGAATTAAATGAGTTAATAAGAAACTAACTGATTTCATGGAAAAAATATAACTAGATTAAATCAAACTTTTTCTCTAGGAGTCCTGTACATACGTATACGATAAAATTATTATTTTTTCAACGGAGACACCAAAATAACTTAGAAATGGTGTCATGGCGTCCGCGGTATCACAGCACGGGACAGCAGTATGTGCATTGCATATGCCCCATCACGCGAAAACGTATTAGAAACGTTTCAGGATTTCATGATTAAATAAACAGAAAGTTTAATAATAGATTTACGTAGATATCGTGCTTCTTATAGTCAATCAGTACTGCCTGCCCAAGCCGTGCTTGGGTGGACTGTACGTCACTGGATAAAATTGTACGTACCGGTAGTCGAATAGTAGGCCTACTTATTATATTGGTGAAACTGTTGACGCATTTGTTTGTGTGAACAGCACTTTACCTATTTTTTTACGTCGAGCCGCTACTGATCCACTTCCGTTCGTTTTAATACCAACCTGTACCAGCACACCAGAACTGATATTCTTGTAAATGGAGTCTTCATGCCACTTCTGTTACGTTATTTGCAATCATATTGTATTCGGTATTTTAAGACTATACGTCTAAAGACGCTGCTAAATGCTGCCTCTGCTCTAGTCACAATTTCTCTCTCATGTAGATTACAACGTATAATCATTACTGTAATAAGTAATTTCATTCCCTTATACATAAATTTTATTGTTAATGTTCAACCTATTTTAATCCTCTTTTAACTCGTGATTTTATATGTAGCCTACCCTTGTTTTCCATTATGTATTCCGTTCTGCATCATATATACATGTCTTCACTGTTTGTAACATAAAAATTTAGTGATCTGATGATGGTTCAGTGGAACCGAAAACGTTAATTTTTATGTAGAAGCAGTAGGCCTATCTTTGTGTTCATTACATTGTTGAATTGATTAAGTCTGACGGTCTTTATAATAAAATCTTTGAGAATTTACACAGCTTATCGGACCCAACATGGTTTTCAAATACTGTATTATTATAATATTAGGTTTTAAAGTTTGTAATAAATTATTATTATTATTATTATTATTATTATTATTATTATTATTATTATTATTATTATTATTATTATTATTATTATTATTGGCGGCCGGGTAGCTCAGTTGGTAGTGCAGCTGGCTACGGACTGGAAGGTTCGGGGTTCGATCCCAGGTGGTAACAGAATTTTTTTCTCGTTGCCAAACTTTCAGAACGGCCCCGAGGTTCACTCAGCCTCCTATAAAATTGAGTACCGGGTCTTTCCCGGGGGTAAAAGGCGGCCAGAGCGTGGTACCGACCACACCACCTCATTCTAGTGGCGAGGTCATGGAAAGCATGGGGCTCTACCTCCATGTCCCCAAGTGCCTTCATGGCATGTTACGGGGATACCTTTAGCCTTTTTATTATTATTATTGTTATTATTATTAGTATTATTATTATTATTATTATTGTTATTACTATCACTAACATCATCATCATGATCGATATTATCATTACTATCATAATCATCGCCGTCAACATTTTTCTAGCCATAGTCAGGGGTTTAGTTGGAAAATAAAAACATCTGTACTCAAATAACACATTAAAATTTCTACGTTCGCTTCTGGAATTCAGAGCCTTCTGTCATTGTCAATAATAATTAGCAAGAATTGATCAGTAAGTAACATAGCAACCATGATGTGACAGCAAATTGATGTGTTTTCTTTCTTTTATATGTGATTTCAAATTCTGATGTCTTTACTAGCAGTGCGCAGTGGTTTAACAACTTACACGTCACCATAAGCAAAGAGATAGATACAATACCATACTGTGCATCACTGAAAGAGGACAAGGAATTAAAACGGAAACAGATCTAAAAAGGGTCAGAGCCATTTCGGATTCAGGTAACATGTTTCTTTCTAATAATCCTTGGGTACTACAGTCCAACTAGTCTAATTCCAACGTTTTTAATTTGAAATCGTGAATAATTCGAACTTCTCGCGCAATATCCCTACACTCCGATTAAACTCAATATAAAAAAATTGTTTGTAATTGAAATTTTTGCGGCAATTCGAAGTAAAATTCAACGAAATTCAGTTCTTAAATTATGAATTATCAGTCCGCAATAGGTATAGCGCGAGTAAATTATAGCCGTGTCTTCAGATAAAGAAGAAGGGCCAGAACATCCCGAGAAACCCATTGCCTACAATCGGCCAGGCCATGGACCACAACCAGGATTTTAAGGTGCTATGTTAGAGGACAACAAAATGAGAGTGAAACTATTTTACAATCGCTATTAAATAAGCTGAAAGAATTTTGCATGAATCAAAGATTGAATGTTAAAATCAAACAAACAAAAGTATCAAGCTTTTAATTAAATTGAATATCCTGCACTTTGGTAATATTGTACAGAATTTTGAATAAATAGTTTCGTTCTTACTGTATTGCATTGAATTGTTTATACAAGAGATGCGACATATGATTCCTCTGTGGTCTCCATAGATTTAGTTGGTTGTTTTGAATTATTTATCTAAAAAAAATTGGTGTATTTAAATCAAAATGCCTCTGGCGTAGAAAGTAAGAAAATAATAATTGAAACTTATCTATATTTTTAAATCTTGGATAATTCGATTTATTTTTAACGGTCTCTTCAACTTCGAATTAACCAGGTTGGACTGTATTTTTGGTAGTGCACTAATAACTGCTTAATATCTACAGCATCACAGATTTGAATACACGTAGATTCAGCTGTCTCCTCTCATTCAGCCATAGCTTGTTCCACAATTCTTGGAATAGGGAGTAAGTAGTGCCGTTTAATTGCATGAACGATCCCGGTGGCCACCAGGGGCCTCGGCTCAAAACGGGCCTCAAAATTACGACAATAATAATAAATAGATCTAAAGGTTCCAAATCAAGTATTCATATGTGGAGCAAAACGTTATTCACTGAACAATAATGATGTGCTTTGTTGCTGCCTGAGTCCTGACTGCTTCAACATGTGAAAGCAAGAGTAACTCTTAAAGCTGTATGATAGGGGCAGCACTGGCGTCCCAATATCTGAAACTGAAATGCAGGCAATATTCACAGAAACATTAAATAATGCTGGGCAGAAAAAAGTGAACCAGATTGGTACGCTTCAAATATCTCGAAATGCTGGACTGTCCTCAAAATTAAGACGGTTCGTTATCCTAGCCGCAAACCTTGGACCCTGACTGATGCTGGTCTTTACCTGGGTCAAGGGGCAGATCTGGCAGCCATGGAAACTGATGCGGTGCAGACGAGGTACGTTTTCACCCTCTGGTAACGTCAGGAATATCCGCTAGGACAGGGTGGAGGCGACGGCTGCACCTTCTTGCCCAGGTTGAGGATGGTGAGCTGCAGCTTGTTCTATGTCTGCATCTCGCCCACCCAGCTCTGGAACCAAACAGCACGGTGTCATTTGAGATGGTGGCATACAGGAGTAGACAGGAAGAAGAGAAGATTGATCACGCGGTGCTTACTATAGGTTGAAATTGCTTATGGTGACAATTCAAACATTTTGTGAATGTCTTGTGTATAAGACACCAACCATCTTCTTGGTGTCCAAATAATATTAGCCCTTCAAGGAGATAATCACGCTTAGGCTGGTATTACACTATCAAATTTCTTTGACAAAGATATTTTATAAAATGTAAGTGCATCTTGTTATCTTTCATAAAAGATCTGCCTAGCTTGAAACCAATATGGCGAAACGTAAATATTCTTGCACTGTTACTACGGCCAAAATACTGATAATGAGAATATGAACCAAATGACATGTTATAAAACACAAAACACCGACTGCAAAAACAGAAATGGAAGACGAGAAGTGTACATAAAAAAAGCAGCGACTATAAATGCTGTATAGAAGTAATGCACAAGTCTGGGAAAACTGAAAATTATCTTCATACATTCTCGAGTGGTTTATGCAACTTTCCAAGTCCTCGCATTATAGTTTTTTTTCTTTACGGATAGTTTTCTTATCACGTCTTGGAATCCGTGGTTTAAACCATAGACGTTTCCTTTTCTGATTCTTTTTTCAGCGATATGCATTTTGCAATATTTTGAACCAATTCTAGCTAAAGAAGAATAGTACTGTTCATCATTAATTTTTGCATATCTATGATAAAAAAGATATTACTTTATTTGACTATAAAATGGAGGTTGATGATTCTTGTAGTACCTTAATTTTAGGTTATCTATCTTTGATAAAATATTTTATATCGAGTTATACCATCAGGTCCGTTCTTCTGATAGTCAAGATTCGAGCCAGCCCTTCCATGCAGGAGGTCTTATTATTATTATTATTATTATTATTATTATTATTATTATTATTATTATTATTATTAATATTATTATTATTCCTGTTATTATTATTACTGTTATTATTATTATTATTATTACTATTATTATACTCAAAATCCTACCTTTTATCACAGAACTCTGGTAAAATATTTTATCATGTCCCTTGTCAAAGTTGTCAAGCCACATCTCTGTTCTATCCATCCCTTATCATATGATAACGCAGAATTCTTAGACGGAAATATCATAATATGTGCTTCGGTACATCATAATAATATGATATGCGTAAGTATTCACTAAAGCTGGGACATCTAGGACGTTTGTCCTTAAGTTACATGCACCCAAATTATAGCATAGCAAGTACAGAGAGCAGGGGATGTCAGTGTACAGACTCTGCACGCTGTCCTACAGAGTAAACAACAGAGAACAAGGTGTATACTCATTCGACAAATAAACTGGAGCTCAGGTCACGTCGTCATTACTGGATTGTGGAGTCTGTTCACTAAACACTACCATACGTTTTGATTGCGTCTACAACCCTTTTATAATGTGTAGCAATAGACTGCAGTAGCCAGCCATGTCCATCTCGTTGCAATGGGTTGCGGCGGCAGAGGGACTCCAGAAGACATTTCTCTGAATTTCGTAACCCGACTTGGTGCCTTAAAAATACAATATTTCTTTGACATTCGATGTGAAACTGTTCACAACACTGTAGCAGGAGAGAACTTCTTCGGAGCCCAAGGGCTAGGATAACTTTCGGCTGAACTAGCTGAAGTTCCTTATCCGCTTTTAACATGTAGCATCCGTGATGAAAAAACTACATTATTATTTTTTATTTCGCCTGGCCATAAGATGGTCACAGGTGTTTGAAAAACTTTGATTACATTTAAATGATCCACTTTGTCAAGAATTTCAGAGGTTAATAAAAAAAAAGTTTTATTGGATTTGTCTGGTGAAAGAATGCTGTAACGACGTTTGTAACAAATCTTCCACTGGCGTGTGTGCTTTCATCGATGGAAATTCATATTTTACTATCTCCTACACTTAGTCGTATGCGAGATATAACATCAACATAGCATTTCGGTACATAGTATTTCCGTAAAGTTGATTGACTGGGGAATTCCCTTTTCACGTATTTTTGCATTAAGCTTTTAAAGTGTGTATTTTCAACGTTATTTATTGGTATATTGACACATACCATTGTTTTACATAAATCGTGAAAAGACGCTTTTTGTGTGGTACACATTGAATTGTAACTTACATGCGATTCTTGTCCTTCTTCCTCAGTTGAAACTGTCATCTATGTTTCCCACCCCCCCCCCCCCCCCGTATTGCAATGTTGTGTTACGGATTTACGTTTCGTACCTTTAAGTTCTGTGCTACATAAATTTCATATGATATTTACCCCATTTACTGTTGACATATTTGATGATCCAGCCATTATAAATATTACACGTTACGTAAGGTAGGTAATATAACTCTGGAGTCCACACCTGTGGAGTAACAGTCAGCGCGTCTGGCCGCGAAACCAGGTGGCCCGGGTTCGAATTCGGGTCGTGGCAAGTTACCTGGTTGAGGTTTTTTCCGGGGTTTTCCCTCAACCCAATACCAACAAATGCTGGGTAACTTTCGGTGTTGGACTCCGGATTCATTTCACCGGCATTATCATCTTCATTTCACTCAGACGCTAAATAACCTGAGATGTTGATAGAGCGTCGTAAAATAATCCAATAAAAATAAAAAAATAATAACTCTGGAGGTCTGTTCACTACACACCATAAATAAATGTGTTCTGTTGCCTGAGTCGCATGCCTGTACGCAACCACTCCCCCACCCCTTCATACTATTTACCTTCGACAAACATCGCAACAACTTGATATCGTCCTGCAGTCCTACATGTCTCAGCTTTAGTAATCAGTAATATCAATCACTTTCAGGTGAAATCCGAATGCTGTACTCAAAGAGTGACTGGTAAATGACCCATTTTGTAGCCTTAATGAGTTTTAAATACAAATGTAGGCAAAAAATCTTTCTGTTTAAATTCCATTTGCTTCTTTTTAATAACAGTCTAAATATACTCAATGTATTTCCTGTTTGACAATACCCATAGAATCCATGGATCTCATGATTAAAAAGAATTGATTGATTGATTGATTGATTCATTGATTGACTAATTGAATGATTACAGGAAGAAACTAAAAATTGGAGAAGCGAGACGAGGGAAAGAAGGAAGAAAAGATACTGTACCGGTAATAATTATTATAAGGAAACAATTTGGCAGAGAGAAAACAGAAGAGCATAGGCTACAATAAAAACAAGAGATGCTATATGAATCAATTACAGGTGAAATCTGAATGCTGCACTTAAAGAGTGTGTTGTAAATAATCCATTTTGTAGCCTTAATGAGTTTTAAATACAAACGTAGGCAGAAATGTCTCTGTTTAACTTCCATTTCCTTGTTTTAAATAATATTCATTGTATTTCCTATTTGACAATACCCGCAGCATCCATGCATGCTCATGACTTAAAAAAAGATTCATTGATTACAGGAGAAAATAAAAAGGGGGAAGCGAGGCGAGGGAATGAAGGAAGAAAAGGAATAATATTACAAAAAGCAGAGATAAGGCAGTAGGGCATACAGCAAAAACAAGTGCTGCTATAAGAATCAATACAGGTGAAATCTGTATGTTGCACTTAAAGAGTGGCTTGTAAATAATCCATTTTGTAGCCTTAATGACTTTAAATATAAATGTAGGCAGAAATGTTTCCATTTAACTTCCATTTCCTTATTTTTAATAAGAGTCTAAATATACACATTGTATTTCCCATTTGAAATTAACTATAGCATTCATGGATGGTCATGACTTAAAAAGATTGATTGATTGATTGATTGATTGATTGATTGATTGATTGATTGATTGATTGCAGAAGAAACCAAAAACGTTAGAAGGGAGACGAAGAAAAATATTACAAGAAATAGATGAGCAGAGAGAAGGCAAAAGCGCATATAGTAAACAAAAGAGCAGCTATAATAACAAAGGAGAACCAGCACAGAAGAAAGACAGAGCTGCAAAAAGTAAAAACAAGGGCTGCTATAAGAAAAAAAAAAAGGAAAGCAGAGCAGAAGGATGACAGAGGGACATAACGTAAAAACAAGATATGCTGCAAGAACAAAAGAGAAGCAGAGCAGAAGGTGGCAGAGGGGCATAAAGAAAAAACAAGGGCGGCTATAAGAACAAAAGAGAAGCAGAGCAGAAGGGTGGCAGAGGGGATTAAAGAAAAAAATATGTGCGGCTATAAGAAAAAAAAGAGAAGTAGAGCAGAAGGCGGGAGAGGGGCATAAAGAAAAAAAACAAGGGGGGCTACAAAAACAAAAGAGAAGCAGAGCAGAAGGATGACAGAGGAGCATAAAGAAAACACCAGTGCGGCTATAAGAGAAAGCGAGAGCAGAACAGAAGGATGACAGAGGGGCATAAAGAAAAAAACAAGGAAGGCTATGAGATCAAAAGAGAAGCAGAGCAGAAGGATGGCAGAGGGGCATAAAGAAAAAAACAATGGCGGCTATAAGATCAAAAGGGAAGCAGAGCAGAAGATGGCAGAGGGGCATAAAGAAAAAAAAAATCAACGGCGGCTATAAGATCGAAAGAGAAGCGAGGAGAAGGGTGGCAAAGGGGCATAAAGAAAAAAGAATGGAGGCTATAAGATCAAAAGAGAAGCAGAGCAGAAGGATGGCAGAGGGGCATAAAAAAACATTGGCGGCTCTAAGATCAAAAGAGAAGGAGAGCAGAAGGACTGCAGAGGGGCATAAAGAAAAAAAAAACAATGGCGGCTATAAGATCAAAAGTGAAGCAGAGCAGAAGGATGCAAGAGGGGCATAAGTAAAAAAAACAAATGCAGCTATAAGATCAAAAGAGAAGCAGAGCAGAAGGATGGCAGAGGGGCATAAAGAAAAAAAAACAATGGCGGCTATAAGATCAAAAGTGAAGCAGAGCAGAAGGATGCAAGAGGGGCATAAGTAAAAAAAACAAATGCAGCTATAAGATCAAAAGAGAAGCAGAGCAGAAGGATGGCAGAGGGGCATAAAGAAAAAAAACAATGGCGGCTATAAGATCAAAAGTGAAGCAGAGCAGAAGGATGGCAGAGGGGCATAAGTAAAAAAAAAACAAATGCAGCTATAAGATCAAAAGAGAAGCAGAGCAGAAGGATGGCAGAGGGGCATAAAGAAAAAAAAGCAATGGCGGCTATAAGATCAAAAGTGAAGCAGAGCAGAAGGATGGCAGAGGGGCATAAGTAAAAAAAACAAATGCAGCTATAAGATCAAAAGAGAAGCAGAGCAGAAGGATGGCAGAGGGGCATAAAGAAAAAAAACAATGGCGGCTATAAGATCAAAAGAGAAGCAGAGCAGAAGGATGGCAGAGGGGCATAAAGAAAAAAAATAACGGCGGCTATAAGATCAAAAGAGAAGGAGAGGAGAAAATGGCAGAGGGGCATAAAGAAAAAAAACGAGGGCGCTTTAAGATGAAAAGAGAAGCAGAGCAGAATGATGGCAGTTGGGCATAAAGAAAAAAAAAACAATGGCGGCTATAAGATCAAAAGAGTAGGAGAGAAGAAGAATGGCAGATGGGCATAAAGAAAAAAATGGCGGCTATAAGATCAAAAGATAAGCAGAGCAGAAGGATGGCAGCTGACTTACTCCCAGGACGTCGGCAGCCATGTCCAGCTTCACGTCGAAGCGCAGTCTCGTGACCATTTGGTCCACGTTGAGTAAGATGACATCGAAGCAGCGACCATGTGTTGACTGGCAGCCCTCGTACGAAGATATGCTTGGCCAGGTTGAAGTGGGTTGCTGTAGACCGGAGTGCTTAGATGGAGAAGACAGGGCAAGGCCAACAGCAGGAGCACCAGAGCACCATGCACCATACCAGAAAGAGAGAAACGGAAAGCGAGAATGAGAGTAAAGAAGGAGTTTTGCGAGAGATTAGATAAATGTTGAAAGAAGAAGAGACAGCGGGAAAGAAAATAATGAGGAAAATGAATTAGTAAAATAATGACAAATTGCTGTGTTTGATTAATATTACATAGCTGCCAGGAACTGGATTTTCATTTTCAATAGTGAATTTTTATTTTCATATTGGAATTATTTTGTTAGCATTTTGAAATAATTATGTACATACTCAAAATTGTTATTCTTGATAAATGTTATAATAATATAATATTATGCAGTACAATCTTTGTGAATGTATTTAACTTTTGCTGCAAAATATTCTTATTCGTGTAGAGAAGAAGACAAATAAGCCCAAACCAATAATATACCAAGAAGAAAGAAAGGACGAACAGAGAATTTACTTAAAATAGAAGATATATACAGACTGAACCCTAAGTAATGTCATTAATTTCGAGGGCTTATTCTTTCTGATATTTCGAACAAAAAAGTATAATACAATTTTGCTCGTTTTTGCTTCCTTTTCGAGGAAAAAATTGTTTTATGTGGAATATTTCATAACGTGTTTTGGGAAAGCCATTGATTTAATTCTCAATTTTCTCAGTCAATTTTAGTGAGTACGTATTATGTTAAGTGATTGAAAGACTTTCAGTTTTGTCCTTTAAATGTGCAGAAATTCGATTGAAACAAATGTAACCTTTTAAAATTCCTTTGCAGAACGAAAAGTTACATTTGTTCCCATCAAATTTATGGTCATTCAAAGGACAAAACTAAAGCTCTTTGTATCACTTATTATCACAATACATTGCTCTCTTAAATTGATTTAGCATATTGGAGATAAAATCAATGGCTTTCCCAACGCATGCTATGAAATGTTTCAAATAAAACATTTTTATCTCGAAAAGATGCAAAAATGAGCAAAATTGTATTAAGCTTTTTTGTTTGAAATATCTGAAAGAATAACCTCCTGAAATTAATGGCATTACTTACGGTTCACTCTATATAACACACGATCGTTATGAGCACACACACATAAACACGAACGCACACGCACACACACACTGAACCATCGTAACGGTTATAAGAGTTTATATTAATTCGAATAACTCCGAACTATACTCTGTATTTTGTTACAATGGCAACTTCCGATATTGCAGTACACATTATCGTGACAATGTATTTTTAACGGAGGAATTTTCTGAATTATTCTACTCGTAATAGCGTGAAATGTAGGCCTCTAACTGTAGGAGAAAAAATTGGAAATGAAAAATAATAAATAACTTACTGGACGCAGGAATTTTACTCGTTATGACATGCTTAGAGACGTTTGGAAGTGATGATGATGATGATGATGATGATGATGATGATGATGATGAAAAACAAGCTGTTACACCTAGGACACAGATGCGTAGGACTGTGGTAATCTGCTGATGCGCTAGCTATGTCATGACTGTGGAGTAGCTATCATAAGAACGACAGGTACCCAGGTAAACCAAGGATTACGACTGCTACACAAGACATATTTTTGTGTCTAACAAGTAAGAGTCTTGAGGAAAAGAACTTCGACAGCTACAGTGTTAAGAAATACCTTACAGAATGCCCACAACGTAACCATTTCAGGAGGGTTGCTAGACGTAATGTCTTCTACACTTTTTTAAAGATCAGTGGGCCTATGACATTTTTTCCCGCGCAGTGCCGTTTTAACGCATGGGCGAACCCTGCGACCGAAATGACCTCGAATTATAAGGGGACTTCAAAATGATGACAGTAACAATAATAATAAGTATAGGGTCAAATCAAATATTAATTTTTGGAGCAAAACTTTATGCATTGAATGATAATGGTATTGTTTGTTTTTGCATCTCTCTTCTCACTGCTTCGACAGTACTCTGTACTCTGAAGCACAGTGTTGCCAAGTGTAGTATACAGAAAGTCGTTAAACAGTAGTTCAAAAGTCGCTGGATTCCTTATTATCAATAGAGAAAGTTTTACTTATGTCGCTATAGGGTGCTGAAAAAGTCGCTAAGTTAATACTTAAAGCAATGGAGAAGTTAAATTAAAAAAACTGTCGCCAAAAACTGTTAAAAGTCGCCAGATGTAGCTACAAAGTCGCTAAATTGGCAGCACTGAGTGTAGCATCTCTGTCGCCATGTCTCGCATAGAGTGCCTCTGTATAAATCTGGAACTCCAGGCTTGGCAATTCTGCGACCATTCAGTTCTTTTGTATGTCCTTTCTCTGTCATTACAATCATTACATTGATCTGCCTAACAGTGGAAAGCTATTCAAATAATTTGTAATTCAATAACCATTTCTACATATTATAGGCTATTATTATACTGAAGATGCGAGATTTTTTCAGTAATTTTATTTATTATTTTATTCGACGAGGCTCGCAACTGCCGAGGTTATAACAGCGTCGCCGGTGTGCCGGAATTTTGTCCCGCAGTTCTTTTACATGTCAGTAATACTGGCATGAACCTAAATGCCATCGATTTGGGCCGGGATCGAACCCGCAACCTCGGGCACAGAAAGTCAGCACTCTGCAGACTGCGCCACCCAGGTCGCCATATATATATATATATATATATATATATATATATACCAGATCTTCCTCAAATCAGAGGCTGCCATTAGACAAAGCATTCAAAACAAAAAAAGAACAAAGAGACAATGGAAGATAAGAGTAAGAAAAATGACAATCAAGTAGAGAAACAAACAAATAAACAATGGAAGTTTACAGAATAAGAAATTAAACAAACTATGAAAGCTAATAAGAAAAAATAAAAATGATAATGGTGCATCAGTTTTTTCAGTCCATTGAATTAGAGTCCATATAGGTGGTTCCGTGAGAGTTTGACTGGCTCTTTAATTAGAAAAGATCTGTGCAGTCCTAAGTCTTACAGAATTGAGAAAAGTAGTTTGGTATCGTTCCTCTTGCTCCAAACATCAATCCCGTGACACTGATATCATGAAGTTGGTATTGATCTTTATAATACGGGATGGTTGGAACGTAGATTGCTCGTTTCGCCTCGTGTACGTCTTCAAGCTGTCCTTCATATGTTTCAATGATCATACTCTGAGACAGGGATTCACTAATGGCGATTATGTCAATGCGTCTGTTACTGCCATTGTCGGCAGTTCCGTGAACTTCTTCATAGACGGTGTATTTTAATCTTCTAAGGCAGTAGTACTCACTAGAAATTACAAGAGAGCCGAATATAAGAAACAGTATCTGTTGGAGAGCCGCACCAAATTTCACAGCATTCAAACTTTGGTAACACGCAGCCTTATTACATTTACGGATAAACACGTTCATTACTGATTACTGTCATTGATTTTACATTAATAGTTAACATCATTATCATTATTATTATTATTATTATTATTATTATTATTATTATTATTATTATTATTACATCATTTTAAGATAGCTTACAGTTATGTAGACTACTGCTGTGCAGTTGATGGTCGAACTTTGCTACTCTCCTGCACAATTTTGTCAATACGAGCTGGTTGATATGTGAGAGATATCCTCAGCAGGTTTTCCAAGTTCACATTGGTGAGACGAGAGCTGTGTTTACCCTTGATGAACTTTATCTTGCTGAAAGTCTTTTCACTTAATATACATTGATCCAAAAAGACACAAAATTTTATATGCACACGACACCAAGTTTTCGAACTGTTTTTTTTCTGGAACTGTATTCCAAAACTCTAAAACTGAATTCCAAAACTCTAAAACCGAATTTGTTTTTCTTTTCTCTTGAAAAATACTTCTAGTTCTGAATCCTATTGGAGATCAATAAGTTCATTTTTGAGATTTCTAATCTTAGGGCCAAAAATTGACAACCCAGTTACATCTGCTGTCGTTACTGACCAGGAATTTTCGATTAATCGAAATGGGTTTCGAAACTTTCGAAAATCATCAAACCTCGCGCTGAAATCATGGCATAGTACAGTGAGTAATTCTATGAAGGGTTGCAAGTTTATTTTCTTCCTCTGTGTTTTCTTGAATAAGATGTTGGAAGCATTGGAAACTAGAAAAATCATTATTACTCAGTTTTCCTGTATACATTTTTCAATTTTTCTTCTAAAGAAAAAATTGCATTTGTCAGCTGAATAATAACTTTATTTGTTCCTTGCATTTTAATTTGGGCATCATTCAGTATTCCTGTTACATCAGCCAGGAAGCCAATTTTTAACCCTCATGGAAAAGAGTCTAGTTCGGGGTATTCTTTAACTCGTTCACTTAAAAGAGTTTCATTTCGTTATGAAGATTAAAAATCGTTCCAAAACTCTTCCTTTACTCAACCACCTGACCTCACTGTGATAAATAACGTCATCATACTGTGAATTAAGCTCTTTGAGGAATTCTATGAATTGCCTATGATTTAGTTCACGTGATCTAATGAAAGTAACAATGCTAATTACTTTCTTCATCACAGATTTGAAAGTTTCGTCAAATTTAGCAGCAAAATTTTCTTGATGTAAAATAGAATGGTATGTTGATGCTTTTTTTAACGGAGAAATAAATCCCGTATAACAACCTACCATTGAGGGACAACCGTCAGTACACACTGATAAAGGTTTGTTCAGGTCAATTTTATATTTTGTCGAAAAATGATTTAATTGCTACAAAAAATCCCGTGTCTGACCTGTCATAGGTATTACAGTTAAAAATTCTTCCTTTATAATCGCTATCTTATTACGATATTTGAAAAATAAAAGCAACTGACAGGTGATAGTCACATTCACGAATTTCATCGAGAGTGCAAAGCAGCATATCTCTCGACATTTCGTTCACTCTCCTCCTAACACAATAGAGTCAGAAAGTTGTAACTTTTGTATGTCACCTTTTATTTGTTTTTCATTTGGAAATTTATAAAATAATGTGTCACATACGACTAGAAAACACTCCTTAAAATCTCTGCATCAGTAAATGGTTTCATTTTGTGTGCTAAAATTTCTGCTACTTGATACGATCCTTTTGTTGTCAATTTATTTTCACTTACGGTAACAAACATCATTGTTTGTTCAGACATATTGACATTTTTAATGTTTTTAATTTTTCTGCTCTCAATTTAGAATCTTTAGGATACTTGGTGTTAAAATTTTGATGCACTGTATTATAATGCCTATTAAGATTAAATCGTTTATAACCTTGAACTATATCACGACATAAACTGCCTTCCTTTTTAGCAGGTATGAAGAAAACATCATGCGCTCAACAATCTTGAAAAACTCTTCCTCCTCTTCCAGTTTTTTTTTCCTTCCAAAAACCACTAGCCATTATTAAACATTGCACTGCAATAAATTTACCACTCTCAATTAACTGCTAAACTGAGTAGGAGTATAACAGTAACCGAGTATTCAGTCACTTGTTCATAGAAACTAAGAAAAATCTATATTTCATTTTGAAAGCTTTCGACAACAATGAACAAATTCAAAGGGTCTGCCAAACAAACGTACACTTCATGAAAACCAATAAGGCCGAATAGAAAATATTTAATACATTGCATTGTTGAACACGTGAGCTACTGTACTGCACTGCTAGGAATGATACAGGGATATTCGGAGTTTTTTTTAGAATTTCAATACAGATATATTTATACTTAGAATTTAGATTTTATAATTTAGATGTAAATGTAATGAACTTAAAATTATTCCAAGAGCCACAATAAATGTCCTCAAGAGCCACATGCGACCCGCGGCCCGCGCAATGAGTACCGCCTTTCTAAGGGCATCGGCCAATTTAGTTCTGATTGCAAGGAGCAATCACGCAATGGCTCACCATAAGGGCTGGCTCCCAGGACATGTCCAAGGGTTTCTATTTCACTCAGGCATCGTCTGCAGTGGTTGTCCTGAGAACTGCTGGGTATGGCTCTTACAGCACTTAGGCCTACAGTACATTGGCCGTCATTTTCATAGCCTCCTTCCATTCACCGCTAGTCACACCATTGGGCTTAGTTATTATTTTATTTAAAAATTATTGCAATGGAATTTCACAATAAAATATTATTTATAGGTCTGTTATACAACATTCGACAGTATTCATCCTACATTCGAACGTAAGTGAACGTGTCAGTGAGTCTGCTAATTTCTGTAAATTGTACTGCATTTTCTATTTTAACACTCTTCCTTGTTAACTTATTGAATTGGTGCATACGTTCGTAGCGTTTTTGTTTCCGGTGTTGGTACTCCGGTTTCAATGGGTTTATTTACCGATTGTCATTTTTTATTTGAAGTTCAATTGCTGTGCTTGAGTTTACATATTGAAGTTTTCATTTTTGCAGATAGTGAGTGGAGCCATGGACGCTAGAAAATGGAGTGTCAAGTGGATAAAATGGAACATTTCCGACATATTCTTCTTTTTGAGTTCAATAGAGGGGCGAAAGTAGCTGAGGCGGCAATAAACATTTGCGCCGTGTATGAGGACAATGTTATCGGAGAGAGCACTGCAAGAATATGGTTTTCTCGTTTTAAGGGCGCCCTCAGATTTTCACCTTTTCCACCCTCTATCGAACAATCTTCAAGGAACTTCCTTTCCGGATGAAAATGCGCTCCGAACATGGCTTGACGACACCTTTAACTCAGAACCACGCGATTTCTATAGGCGTGGAATCGAAAAACTACTCCAGCGTTGGCAGACTGTTGTAAATAGTGAAGGAGACTATATTGTTAATAATTAACTTGTCTCTTATGTGTATCTGATGTGTTTAATAAACTTATGAAAAATCGCTACGGAATTATGACCAACCTAATATCATTCGTAAGGAGACTTTTGGAAGTGGTTGTGCTAAGCGAAAGAAGCTAAAGAACGAGAAAAAAGTATTTAAGAAAATTTCGACACTCCGAAGTAAAGTTTATGTACATATTTTTCAGATATATATATATATATATATATATAATTTTATTTCGTGTTGTTTTTGTTTGTTTTTTGTTTGTTTTTTTCTTTTTTTAAGGCTAGATGAAAAATGATTGTGGTCAGTGCATCTGGGAAATTACACTGTATAACCAGGCTTTAAAAATTTAAGTTTTATGACTATTGAATACGAAATTTGGAGAAGGTTCATTTTGAAGACAGTTCAAAATTTTGTCTGTTCAATGTGCTGAAAAGTTCCCCTTTAGAGACCAATGTTTAAGGGAACAGTATTAATAAATATGTGACTGAGTGAAGTTAGTCCCTGTTTTCAACATCTAAGACGTAAGTTATTATTATTATTATTATTATTATTATTATTATTATGATTATTATTATTATTATTGTATTGTGCTGAACTATAATTGGCCTCTGGCTGTTGTTCAGCACACAAATATTAATAATAAATTAAATAAAATAAATTAAATTAAAATAATAAATTATTATTCTTATTATTATTATTCCTATTATTATTAATTTTTCTTCTTTATTTAAGGGACCAAATTATTACTTTTGCTGGGGGCCCGTGCTAGTCTTGATTTGTCTCTGTTTACGCGTAGGCTAGTGTGTAAATAAGTAGGTTTGCTATATGGTAAATGTTCATTATTTTTACTATTTCAGTTAATAATGAAAATTATTATATAAATATAGGCTATAAATCCCATTGTAAGGGAAGAAGTTGAACTAGCGCTTAGGGAAATGAAGAATGGGATAGTAACAGGAGTTGATGGGATCCGCATTGTATTAGTGAAATTCTTGGGCGAAGACAAGAAGTAAATTATATCATTATACATCGAAATATATGAGAAAGGCGAAAGCCTGAAAATTTTACGGAGACAGAGTTTCTGCCAATACCGAAGAAACATAATACCAAGAAATGTAACGGCTTCAGGACTATCTGCTTGATATCGCACATGGCGAAGATTTTCCTGAGAATACTTCATTGACGTTTATATTCTAAGATAGAAAAACAGTTGTAAGAAGAACAGATTGGCTTCAGGAAGGAAAAATTACGAGTGATACAATTTATTAGACTGCTGCGAATAATCGGCGAAAGATACCTAGAGAAGAATGAAGAAGTGTAGGGGGAGGTGGGGTACAGTGTAACAGAAAAGTTATTTTTGACTTTTTTGACAAATATAATAATGAAATCAAATTTGTTCTGCGGTATTATTATTCCTTCACTATTAGACAGTAGTTTGCAATGTACAAAAACCATGTAATTATGCAATTAATATACTTATTTTGAACATATTCATTAAATGATGCATTGTTACACTGTGCCCAAGTATGGAGTACCCTGTAACAAGGTCTGGGGTAGAGTGTAACATCGGATAATGAGTGAGTTTGCCGACAAATAATCATTACAAATGTAACAGGTTCATATTTTGTGGCTTCATAACATTATTTTATATCACTTTTTATATCACTTTACTTTTCACTTTATATCACTTAATACTTTAGTTATTAAATAATCACACCGAACAAAGAAAGAAACAATACCTTAACTAACATCAAAGTTGCTAAGATTAACTTCAAATTTCAGTCATACAGTCTGGCGTTTTGTTTTTTCCAAAGACACTGATTGTCGAAAGACCATTTTATATCCCATTCAGACACAGAAACTACGTCAGGTTGAAATGGATACACAAACTTAGTTGTATTCCTGTTTCCTCTTCGAAGAAATGACACTTCATTAATCTCCATCCAAATCCTTGTCCTTCTCTATTTTATCGACATAGGCTAATAGACGTTAGTTTTGCCTGTGAACTGAATAAGAACATAATCTTCTTTCACGGGTTTTCTGTGGTCGTCAATTTTTGTTCAACCTCATCATCTATCACCCGGTTTTCATCGCCTAAGGAAGACAAAAGGAATGCAGATCTCGTCTTTTTCACTGTCTGTTGAATCGTCCTTTCGGGAAAACAGTGTTTTTCTGACTTTTTCTGTGTCATAGGCTTTTAGCCTGCCTCTGACGAGACTGTTTTGCAAATGACAATAGATTATCTAGAAAGAGTTCCATAGTTGACATTTTTCAATGCTGCAGCCTTACGAAGGCTCATTCCAGAAAGAACTAGGTTAACTGTAGCTCTAATATCACTTTCACTGAAAAGTCTAACGTTCGTTTTCCTTTCCCTTTTTAAAATCATTTTTTTCACTTTGTAATGAAGAAAATCCTAAATTTAAATAATAATAATAATAATAATATCAAATATACATCCCTAAAATATTCAAATTGTCGTTCAACAGCGTTAACAACCAGTGTATAATTTTTTTATAAATTATATCTCAAAATGAGGTACAGTGTAACACTGAACCCCATTCTAACTTGTTTCGCTCTGCCTCACAGTATAATTTTCCATTTCCTTTGAGGTTATGAACTCAAATAAAGGCTGGCAGTTCTGATACAACACACAGTATTGTTCACATATATGACGAGTTTATGCAGAGAGAGAGAGAGAGAGTGAGAACAAATCAATTATATTTTACGAAATATTGACTATACAATGTAATCATAAAAAATTACTTTACTTACCACAAAACCCCTAGTACTTGACCACGTGGACAGTAGACTAGGAAGTGCAACCAATATACGATGCTTTGAAAATGTAACGACTGCCGACCAAAACATACTCATTGGCGCTCAATTCAAGATGTTACACTGAGCCCCATGTTACAATGTACCCCATCTTCCCCTACATAGTATTTGTGAACCTGGAAAAGGCTTTTGACAGAGTGGAATAAACTGATGGGGATCCTGAAGAAAATAGGTGTGAATTGGAAAGAGAGGAGGCTGTTCAGTAATCATTTACCTCCTCCCCCGTTATAGCTTGACCGTGGCACAGTATATCGGAATATGATCATTTATGAAAGGTATTTTCGGGGAGCATGTTTCTTCATATCCGCGATGTTTCGGACCGAATTGTATAGGACTTGAACTGTAAATCTACTACAAATTATAATAGGTCATAACTTAAAATAGTCTCCCTCTTTTTCTCTCTCATACAGAAACACTTGAATGCATCAATAAAACTACGTAACAGTGCTAACAGAAACTTTTTTATATGAAGCTTATCTATCTGAAGATGATATATGAAATGTAAACTCAGATTATTTTATTATAATCTCGTCTTTAAGTTTACACATTATACCAGGATCACTTTTATTTTTTCTGCATTATTGTGCAGTATGTTATTCATACATCTCCAAGTGGCGGCCTGAAAACCTACAGACTACTAACGCATGAGTACAGGCTGTTACAAAAGAAACATTACAGTGCTTCCATTCCCCAAATGAAGTTTAGAAATTCTTATACATTCAGAAATTTAAAATAAATATTATTGGCCTAGTCCAGACACATGATCTGAAGACATTAATTCATGAATTTAAGCACAGAAACTTAATCATAAACAAAAGCAAAAAATATATTTTGAATTCAATATTTTCTAACGTTAATAGGAAAAAAAAGAGTTCAGGCAAGTTTGGGGGAGGGCAGTGCCCCCTATGCCCCCCATATCTCCGCCTATGACTGGATCTTGAAAGAATTTCAATTTTTAAAATATATCTTTTGAAAATACATAGCAAACTACCGGCGTAGCTCGAGTGACAGGCGTATTTCCCTGCTTATCTGGAGCTATGTTCAGGCTTGGGTTCGATTCCCAGTTGGACTAATTATCTGGTTGGGCTTTCTCCGAAGATTTATCGAACCTTAAGGCGAATGTCATGGCGAATCCTCGGTCTCAACTCGCCAAATACCATCTCGCTATGACCAATTCAATCGACGCTAAATAATCTAGTAGGTCTAGTTTATACAGCGTCATTAAATACCCGACTAAAAAATTATATGATTCATACCGAGCTAGATGAAACATCTGAAACTATGTCTAATGTGTTAATGGGTACAGTAAGCTAATATAGTTTGGAAAGTGAGATAGTAAGACATATATCTGATAAGTAGATCGAGAGTCTTTTGTGTAAAAACATATTTTTCTGTTGATAAAGTATATGCCTAACTTTGAGCCTTCGTATTTACCTGTTTCATCAACATTTATGCTTATGAAAGCTACTTAAGAGTACATAAAACAGCCTTATTTAATGCTTTTGCCTAATTTTGTCTATTTCAAACTAGACGACTAGGGGTATTTTCGGTGACTCGCGCAAGATTGGCTACAATGCATCGCCACTTGTTTCCGATATGATGGCGGATTTGGTTAGCACTAGGTTGGCTACGCAGCACTGCTAGCTCGATCCGATGTAATGATTGATTCAGTTTCACTGTTCAGTAGTCTAATGTCTTGTTTTCAAGTAGGCATAATATCCAATAATGGCGAGTACAAGTAAAAAAATAAAAGGCTAATCATTTTCATTCGGAGTGGGAGAAAGATTATTTGTTTACAGTTATCGTGGGTAAAAGTGTAGGTTTATTGTACATTGCGATTGTAGCTATGGCCAAGAAGAGAAACACAGAACGTTTGTACAAAACTGCGATCTCAGCGGCTGAAATTTCTTTTTACTTCAGATTCAGCAGTAAGGAAAGAAAAATTGAGATAGTTTAATACCAGTTATTTGGAATTTTTTCTCAAACACAAGAGGCGAGAAATGAGGCACAATACCGCGTGGCAAATATCATACCTCATAAAAAGAAACCATTCGAGTGTGACGAAATGAGTAAAGAGTCGTTTTTATAAGTTAGTGATGTATTGTTTGGCAGTTTTAAAAATCTAGGTGAGCTAATAGCTGCCGTAAAATCTGTTCAACTTCCTCTCAACTTAGTGATTATACGCGTTGACGCGAGTAGGCAATGTTTTACAGCTAAAAAGTGATTTTAATAGTCATGTCAATTTGACGAATCTACAGACGTGGTCGATACCATAGACAAATAAATGGAACTACATAACTGGCCGTTTTTGTGAAAATAATGCTTTATAATTTCAAAGCAAAAGAAGAATTTATTTTTGCAAATTTTCACTGAATATGTTTATTTTAATTGTGTTATATTATCAAATAAACAATCGAAAATGCACCAGGTCTTCAAAGTAGCATAATTATGTCAAGCCATATTCTTTATTTAAAGGTTAAGAACATTAATTCAAATAGAAAAGTTCAAGTAAAATGAAATTATTAAAATAGCAATAGGGAACAAGAGCTTCTTTTTAACGATTCCGAACATTACATTCTAGAACATTATAAATGCACTAACGGCAATTGTAAACTCTTCAACGAAGTTAAGCAACCCTTTCATTGATTAGTACTTCGAAATGTTCCCCTTGAGCATCAATTGATTTCTGTTCTCTTACTAACAAGGAAGGTTCACCAAGCGATAATGGATTTTCGCAACGGTTAACCCCCCCCCCCCCCATACGTTCCATTTGAAATAACAAATCTCCCTATAAATGCCTACATCCGGAGTTAAAAATAATCGCTTGACACTCATTAATTCCCGTCGTGAAGAAGAAAATGTTTAAGGTCTCAAATGTTCACATATTGCACTCAAAATCAGGGAAGCTTATGAAAACTCACCTCTTCAAGTGGTTTCAAGAAGTATACTTTCCATCTGTTTGTGATCATAGCATTATCTTTGTAGACTCGTGGACCTGTTACTGAGGTAGGCAGACTAAAGAAAGAATAACTTCGGAAGGTAAAACCACAGTCTAGTATATACAGTCACGAAGCTCAATACGTAGGGAATATGCATCCATAGATAGTTGCTAACCACTAGGATCGCTACTATCGCCTCATTACAGACAATGCGAAATAATACCGGCACAGTCTATTGTTCCTAGTACCCTCACACTCAAGCTTCGTGACTGTATATTATACTAGACTGTGGTAAAACGGTGGAAGTGTTAACAATTCCAAAGCACACTACTCCGATTGGTCAGTCTCTTCACGTTTATGGCTTTAGGCGTTGGAAACATTTAATTCGTAAGTTCTGTTATAGTGTTTTGTTACTTGGCACGAATATTATATTGCATCAAAGAGATAATGTGATAAAATTGCAGTCCTTAACACATAATGAGTTTACATCTCCTAGATACATAAATATTGTATGTTTAATTACGGCTGGAATAAAACCTGGTACCTTGACAACAAACCTGATAACTTCGTCACTTCTGTAGAATTCAGTATTCACGTTAATGTGTAGAACTGTTCTAAAGCTGACGTTGAGAAACTTATCTTTTTAAAACGATTTCCACTATTATGATCAGTAGCTATAGTGAGTAATTTCAGACAAACTTACATTTCCTTATGATTTCTTCATAGATTATTCTATAATCAATTTCATGAATATTATATATCTGATATGTCATTTCCATAACTTATATTTTTAAGGGGATTTTGTCAGTATGGTATGCATGTAAATGAGATTTTTGCCTGATATGTCTAACACATAGTACTACAGACGTGGACAAATTATTAGATTAAATTAATTATATGTACAACGAAGCTGTATTTATCGGTAGAAATAATGAACAAAAATGTATTTTGCACAGTTATAATGAACACAAAATTGAGTCTGGAGGTTACTAATATTTTGTGAACATTTCGTTATTCTTTATTAATACGTTGATTTTGTCAGGGATGCTGGAAACCATGTTTGACACTTTCTTTGAATATCAGCATCATTTAGCCAGATATCAGACGGTGCTTAAATGAATCCATGTTTTGTTGTAAGCCTCTTTTTATTCACTTCTTCAGTATAGATCACAGATTTTCAATTTCGTTCATGTTCGGTCTTCTTGCAGGCCATGGGAGAATATCTTCTGCAGAATATAATTAAAACATCAGTAGTACCAACACAGGCAGAAAAAATATTCTTAACCATTGGAAAAATATACCAGAAGATGTAAACAATCATATTTACAACAGTAGAGACTCTGTGAATTATACTGATAGCTGACACGACGAATTATATTATGTTTCCAAGAAAACTTTTTAGTCTAATAATTTGTCCACGTCTGTATTTGCATTGGCTATGGATTGAAGAATTTGAAAAAATCATATCTCGAAAACTTGGCTTTTTCCGAATGTAAAATTTATAAGGAGATTTCTTATTTCAAATGGAACGTATTGGGGGGAAAAATGAAAAATCGTTGTGAAAATCCATTACGACTTGGTGAGCTTTCCTTGTGAGAACGATTGTGTAGCTGAAGCGACAGTGCATTCACAAGAACGACGTTTTAAAAATAACATGAAAAATGGACAAAATATTTTAAATATCGACTAACAATATAGGCAATGCAATTAGAAACAAACATAATCAATTAATCAGAGTTTCTTCTCGTACACTCATCATTACCAATTCACGAATCTAAATAATTACATGTGCGATAGTTGAAGATGTAAAAAGTTCTAGCTTATTTTATGAAATTCACTTTGTTATTATTCACTTTGGTTGTATTAGATATGGTTAGATTTGCCGAAATAGAATGAGCCAAAGTTCCTTAATGTTAAACACGAACATTCTAATACAGTATGCCTATTTAGAACAGAATTTGTTACAACATTAGAACCTTGAATTCACTTACCCTTCGCAGAACTTTAAGAAACTTCTTGCACATTCAGAAACATAAACAAAACAGCAGGTGGAAGTATTGATAATATTTTTTGTACAGTACTCCAGCATTATAAACAGTCTTTATCATTAGTGAAAATCGTGCATGAAGGGTGATTTACACGGAGCTGGTTTTGACGCTAGACGTTAGCTTCTTCTGTCGCCACCTTGACACATTTCCGGAAACGAATATTTGGCTACAAAATTCGCTAACTGATAAACGTTTACACGGTGCTGGTAAAAAGTAGGAAGTTGCCAGCGTTAAGTCATGGCGTCAGAGGAGGATGTTAGCCTATACGAGCCGCTGTTACTCTTTGTGCACGAGTTATTAAAGCTCAAATACGCGATTTTTTAAACAAGCAGAAAACAAAAACAACAATGGGGGGTACGGAAATAGATAGGTCGGAAGTTAACTCATGGGGCTTCAGCCTAATATATTTAAGCAACCAGCATTGAACGACCCAATCGCGTACCGCAAAGTATTAAAGCTTGACGTGTGAGAAATTTGAAGAGCCTTTGAATCAAAGAGTACAGAAGATATAGAGTAGACTAAAGGTTCCCAACCTTTTTCGGCTCGAGAACCTCTTCCACAACGATCTGAGTTGGGTGAACCACTGACTTTTAAATATACATACAGTAGACATGCATAAAATGTAATTCCATGCAAAAGGTTTAATAACCTTAAATTAACTTAAGCCTTAACGGTTAAAACCTATAGTTACTCTAGTTACGGCTTAAAAGTTACACAACGTGTAGGTCTAGTTGCAATAATAAATACAAATTTTCATTGCAATTACTCACCTCTTCCTTGGAATTCAGTGAGAAAGTTGCGCCTGCTTTCCATGGGACAGAGCTTTGAAGTCAGGAACCACAGAAGTTAAATGAAGCCTCAAATCACTTTCAGCACAAAGTCTGTTTCTGTATTTATTTTTTTAAATAGACATATGAAGAAAACGACTTTTCGCAGAAATATGTAGATGAAAAGGGTAATAAAGCCGTTATGGCTTTATTCGCTAACACTGGGAACTCCTTTAAACTCAACCAAAAACCAATTAATGACAACGATTTTTAACTTTTCCGTAACTGAAAATCAGTAGAAATTTCAAGAAGCTGCTCTTTTTCATTTACCCTTAATGTGGATTCTAAAGTTGTTGACTCTTCGAAGGGATTGCGAATCCAATTTTTATTATTGGACATAGCAGGGAAATATTCTCTGAAGATTTTTCCAAGTCCCTTCAAATGTTCTTTAACCATGTTCTTGACATTTTCGTCCAAAGAACGATGATTTTCCACCAGGAAGTCGTGAAGGGTATCAAAGCACTCGGTTTGATTGCTATTGAAACACGTTTCCCAAAAATTAAGTTCTTTAATGAATGATTCGATACGGTCTTTATATTTGACCCCTGGAGAGAGAAGTTTAAACTGTTAATTTTTTAGAAAATGTCTGCCAAATAAGCTAAAGTCTGAAACCATATTTTATCTTCCATGCACTTTGCTTGGTGAAAAGCATGGCTGGTGAGAAAAACGTAAACTTCGTCTTTAATATCATACAGCCTGGAAATAGTTGTACCTCGAGATAACCACCTAACTTCAATGTAAGACAATAAACACTTATAAATGCTTCCCATTTCCTCACAAAGCACTGCAAAGATGCGGGAATTTGTAGGGCGAGGCTTAATAAAATTAATTGCACACATTTCAATCCATCGGGCATGCATTTAGAAACAAGAGCCTGTCTATGAATGCAGCATTGTGTCCAAGAAGCGTTCGGCGCTACCGATTTCACTTTGGCAACAAATCCAGCATAACACCCTGTCATAGATTTCGCACCATCTGAACAAATGCCTACACAGCGAGTCCAGTCTATTGAATTTTCTCGAAAGTATTCGTCGGTTAACTTAAATATATCTCCTCCCGTAGTTCTGTCTTTTAAGGGCTTCGCAGAATAGTAGCTCCTCTTCTACAGACTCCCCATTAATATAACGGACGAAAAGTAACAAAATGGCTAAATTGGCAACATCAGTCGATTCGTCAAGTTGAATCGCAAAAGGACTGGCACGAACTCTTTCCAAAATTTCATTTTCGACATAATTTGCCATGTCTTTAATCGGAGGTTGATCGTACTGTCGGACAATGGTACCATATTGACTTTTTTTGTGAAATATTCTCCAAGCATGCACTATAATACATCATTTATACATGGCCGCACTAAGTCTTCAGCTATTGAATGTGGTTTTGCAGTTTTAGCAATTCTGTAGATAACGCGATAAGACGCTTCAAGAGCATTCTCATTGTCACTGTTGCAGCGGATACAAAAGTAATTAAATCATTTTTCCACTCGTTAGCTTTTCGTGTAAAAAAAATCAGCATATTTGTTTACGTGGGTGGGGTGTTAATTTTTCTAAATGGCGTTTAAGTAGAGAAGGTTTCAGACTACTGTTAGCAAGAATGTCGCCACAAACAACACACTGTGGTCTTGGACAGTCCTTGTCACCTACATATGAAAATCCAAACCTAATATAATTATCATCGTACTTTCTTTTCTTTACACACAGTTCACTTTTGTCGGATTGACACACATCACTAGAAGCTGAATGACCTGTTGACACAACACTAACTTGCGATTTTGTTAAACCCTGTCTCCCTTTCAAACTTCCACTTTTCAACCAGTTATCCATTTTAATGTGAACGGAAACGATTCTGATACACACCTGACAACTTACTGCATTTGCCACAAGGAAAGAAGTAGGCTATTGTTGAAAATATAAAATTAAACATAAGTTTATTGAAATTCCACATTAACATCTAAAATCAAAGGCGTGACCGCCATGTAACAGTTCTTTAGTCGGAACGCGGTACTGTTGTTAGTATAGTTAGAACACCAGGGTTGCCAGATTTTAGATCTACCAAAGAGGGACATTCTTTTTTCATCATAATATATAGTAGAAATGGGAAAAGTTATTTTCTCGTAACAGTTCCAACTGTTCCAGTTCCATGAAAATACTAGGTTCCAAATAACAGTTCCGAAATAACAGTACCACTATATATTTTTATTAGGTTATTTTACGACGCTGTATCAACATCTCAGGTTATTTAGCGTCTGAATGAGATGAAGGTGATAATGACGGTGAAATGAGTCCGGGGCCCAGCTCCGAAAGTTACCTAGCATTTGCTCGTATTGGGTTGAGGGAAAACCCCGGAAAAAACCTCAACCAGGTAAATTGCCCCGACCGGGATTCGAACCCGGGCCACCTGGTTTCGCAGCCAGACGCGCTGACCGTTACTCCACAGGTGTGGACACCATCATATATTATACAGCCTACGCGAAGTTCGCTCCACAGCACCAGATCGAATCCCTCTCCTCCAGTGTTTTTCCCTTTGTGGCTTGACTCCATGTTGTTGCCATAACAGATAAATTCAGATCTGTAGGATCAGAAGTTAATCTTTACATTATATATATATATATATATATATATAATTTAATTTGGAAACTGTACCAAAATAAAACACATCAAGAATGCACGAAACTCCTCCAGATTAAAGTTAGGTTCTGTCATTCTGTGAAGCATATGACACAATTTATTTATGTTAAAACCCTTTAGTCAAAGTTGTTTATGCAAACATTTGCCAAGGCAAAAGTATAAGTCGAAGGCTATGAGAAAATCCAGAAGTCATACTGGCAGTATTGACACCACCAGTTCACGATACCCGTTACGTTATATTTATGCACGACGCCAGTTCAGGATTAAAAGTTGGTATTGATTTTGTCCCTAAAAATTGTTAAAAGTAGCCAGATCTAGTGACAAAAGTCGCTAAATTGACAACACTGCAGTGCCAAAGATATTCCGTTCTGTGGAACAGGTGTTGTCATCGTTGCTTACGAGACTCGTAAGCAATGGTTGTCATATTGTAGTTCTATAACATCGAGTATTTTGCAATAGCAAGTATTTTGGAACTGCGAGTATTTTGTAGAACAAGTACAGTACTACTAGTATGTAATGTAACAGTGGTGTTTTGGAACACGCCGTTACGTTATTTTATAGTCATAACCAGACATCGGATTCTAGGGCAAATGCCTATTTTGTTTCTTTAGGAGAAAAGTAAAAATAATTATTAATATTTGTGTTTCATGGAAATTGAAAGGTATTCAAAGAGTTTTATAGTGCCCTAAAATGCCCTAAAACGGTTATTAGAGCCTAATTTGTTAATATTCGCCTAAAAATGCCTAACTCACTGTAAAGTTTCGCATTTTACTCTTACTTTTTATAATTTATACATGCATTCACTGCGAAATTTAAGGCATTTAAAAAGTGGAAAGTTTGCTTCACACCGGCCATGAAACCATTGATAAAGGAAACAAAATGTTTTGAATCTCACGACACTCGCAATAGATTTCACCGAATTTAACATGTTTGGAGGCATAAATGCCAACAAAGAACCAACCTTAGTTTTGAAGCAGGCAACAATCACAACATGTGCTGCTACCGATTCAGAGATATACTATACTATAAAAATGACTGTTTTCGGTCTGAAACCGATTAGCTGTACTGCCCTTCAGAGTGTCATAAAATCACAATTTTTGGAGAAAGAGTGTTTTTGAAATATTTATGAAAAGTCGTAAAACTGCGAATTAGTAGGATAAACCGTTACAAAATATTTAAAAGAATGGCCCTCCTAGTGTTAACACTACCAGGAAATGCAACAATAAGTGGAACTTTGTATTTTTGTCAATTGAATCTCAATAACAACGGTTCATTTGAATGCTCGTTAACAGTTGCTCTTTCCCTCACCTTATTTGTGTTGAGAAGTTTTGAGCGGTAGGACGTTTTCCTGTGAAGTTTAACGCGATAATGCCGAAAAATATAAGTGCAAAATCTACATTGATCCGGCAATGGCTAACAGAATATTCAGAATTCACTTATGATGGAAAAATAATATTCTGCAAGATTTGTAGCAAACAGGTATGTAACAATAGTTGAAATATATCAATTCTATTAATTTTAATGAGTAGACCTATAATATTTATACATTGACTGAGCTATCCTGAGGTATAATTCTTTTTAAGACCACTACACTTTAACCTTTTAAATTCCGATAGTTAAAGTATTTGCAGGTCATTAAAATTTTGATTTTTCGAACCCACTAACTTTGTGATAGAAATACGGCAATACAACAATTAGGATTTTATTTTAATTCAGTTTACTTTACATTTTTAGATTTCGCAAGAAAAGAAGTGCCTCCTAAAGCAGCATGTGCAAGGAGCGGCTCATAAGGCTAAAGCTCAGCAGAAAAACCAACTGCAACAAACTTTACTAACACAGCCTACTTCATCCAATCTCAGCAGCAATTTCTATGCTGATTTAACCAGAGCGTTTGTTGCTGCTAACATTCCCTGGAATGCAATTGAAAATCCGGTTTTAAGACAGTTTTTACAAAAATACTGCAAACGAAATATCCCATCTGAGTCGACCCTAAGAAAAAATTACTTAGACAGAATATACAATGAAACTTTAGCTTCCATTCGGGAGGATATAGGTGATTCTTACATATGGGTCTCTGTGGATGAAACCTCAGATCCTATGAATAGGTATATAGCAAATATGGTAGTAGGAAAACTTAGTCCTGATGGACCTTCGATTCCACACCTCGTATGTGTTAAGGAACTTTCGAAAGTGAATAGCCAAGCCATTGCTTATTTTGTAAATAAAGGCCTACAGTCTTTATACTCAGGTAATATAGACGATTCTAAAGTTCTGTTGTTTTGTACTGATGCTGCCTCATACATGGTTGCTGCAGCTCCACTTCTTAAAACATTTTATCCTAACCTCACGCATGTAACCTGTCTAGCACATGGCCTTCACAGGGTTTCTGAAACAATCCGGAATGAATTTCCTCTTGTCAATTCGTTTATTTCTAACACAAAAAAATGTTTTTGTAAAGCCCCATCCAGGATTTCAATATTCAGAGAGAACTTTCCAGATATCCCACTCCCACCTCAGCCGGTTGTTACACGATGGGGAACCTGGATTCAGTCAGTGGTGTATTATTCTAAGTATTTTAAAGAAGTGGTCACAGTTATTGATAAATTACCTGAAACTGATAGTGCAGCGTGTGTGAAAGCAGTGAAAGATTGTCTGAATGACTCACGAGTGAAAAACGATATTGCCTACATAACATCAAACTTTTCTCTCATACCTGCAAGCATTGAACAATTAGAACATGAAAAACAATCTCTTTGTAGCCAAATAGCAATAGTAAAGGAAGCTCAGGTAAACATACATTCTGCTTTGGGCGAAACTGGGAAAAAAGTTAAAAATAAGTGGGACAACGTATTAAATAAGAATGTAGGATTTTCATTGTTGGAAAAAGTATCAAGAGTGATATCGGGGGAAAGTGTAAATGTTCCAGTAAGTATTGATGTTTCTATTGTACGTAATTTAAAATTTGCGCCTCTCACATCGGTTTCGGTTGAAAGAAGTTTTTCTGCTTTCAAAATGATTCTCAGTGACAAAAGGCAAAGGTTAACTGTGGAGAATTTAGAAAAAATTCTGGTGGTGTACTGTGCAGATAATTATAATAAAGTCTGAGCATGGAACTGAATTTCAATAACTTAAAATGAGTAATCTTGATATCAATAATCATTATTTCATTAGTTTCAATATATTAAATTTGTGCAGCTCTGTTTATAAATATAATATAGTATTCTTTTTTAATGTTTAAACATACTTTTTTGTGCGTATTTTAGTGTATAACTAAAAATTTCAGTGAAAGAAATAAGTATGATACCTTGATGTGCCTAAAATGCCTATTTTCATTAAAATAGAGCCTAATTTTACAAATTTTGAGCTTATTTTAGGCGCCTAAAACTGCAATTTTTAGTGCCTAAAAATCCGATGTCTAGTCATAACTCATAATGTAGTTCAGTGGCGGCTCCTGCACATTTCTTAAGAGGAGGATAGAAGTTAACAGCGCAAGAACACACGTTCTTGAGAAAAACATGCTACAAATTAGCCTACATGCATACATGTAAGATCAGATAGTGTTAGGGTTGGCCTTCCCTTTTGTATAGCAATAATCTGTTCTTGTAAACTGAGTTTCCTAAATTGTCCAAAATATGTTTTCACTCCCATTCATTGTTGGATAATTGCACAAATTAATAATTACAAGGAAATTCACAAACTCGCAGCATTTTTTGCGCACACTACAGCATCACACGTGTTGGAAGAGACTAGCTACTAACACATAACCAGAACCGTTTTACGGAAGTGAGAATGGGAAATAATGTTAGGAAAGCGAGAACACTGCACCCACTGACGTGGTCTGTGTTGCCGCATGTACATTTTACAAGTTTAATATCACAGCTTTTGAAGAATGTCAGTTCTTGTAAAGTCATACCGCTCTGGTCATGCTATCATTATTGTTCAAAGCTGCAGGTGACCGATTAATTTTTTATGTAAAAAATAATGTAGTTTGGAGTACTTTCAATTTCAAATACATTTGTACAAAACTGACAACTTGGCTGTTGCCCTATCTAGTACACAATGAATGGAAGTGAATTTCAGGGGCCAAAAAGATCTGCGATTCTAACATAGAACTACTTTGTCTTTGTTTTATATAAATCTAACTTCAACTTACAGATATCCTCGAACGTTTCAAACCATGAATAGTAGCTTATATAAAGTGCAATGGATAATATTATATTTTGTGTTGTAATTTAAAACAAAAGTTTATATGGTGTCTTTCATAGCTTTGTGTTAAAACTGTTTTATTGTGCCTCCTCCTAGATGTTCTATAGTCTGGTTGAATGCAGCATCGTAAGATGGCAGCGTTAGCGAGCTTGCTGCACGACCAGACGGATTGACTTTCCTCCACACAAACAATCTCGCATCTTTCTCACAGTTTTCTAGCAGCACATGATTGCGCGTCGTTTAAAACTCGATCAACCGAGGTTTTCTTATAGCTGTGAACTTAAAAATTATCGAATCTTCCTCAAATTTCAAGGCATATATTTCATTTGGTATTTACTTTGAAAAGAAGAAAAATGTGAGCAGGACGTTCCTCCCTTCCCTCCCCCGAGAAACCGCCACTGACGTAGTTCCATAACATCGAGTATTTTGTAACAGCAAGCATTTTGTATAACTGGTAGTATGTGATGTAACAGTGGTAATTAGGAACATGTACATACGTACGACTGTAATAGTACGTAAGATAACAGTGGTGTTTAGGACGCTAAATGATTACATACTTCCCTGTATGCCATGTGATGCAGTACCGGTATGTCATAATGAGTCGAGATGTGAATTCGTGGAAATGAAATCTTTTCTAATGCTAAATTTAATTCGTAGATCAGGTTTGTTGGAAGCAGGAAATGTATGTAATTTTAAATTATTTTTAAATTGGTCACGAAATCGCAGTGGATCCCTATGGTAAATAAAACCTAACCTATTCTTCCTCTTCTGCTTAGCTGAAGGTCACAATAGTGTTCAATTTCTCCAAAAATTAGTAAATAAAAGCTATAATCATTTCATATTAATACCGTCATGAAGAGTAATAATCTTATTGTATTGAAATATAACAATTTACCGTTGTACGTTTTTTTTAATAAAAGATCTTCAACAGTCATGCTTCAATGGATTTTAGTTTAATTTCAAGCATTGGTATTGAAACTATAAATGTAAAATATTTGGAAATAAAACATAACCTATATATTTTCATCTCCCTTGATAAAATTCACAATACAGGCATTATGTTATTTGATAGAATCCTTTACTCAGTAACATCAGTTCCAAGATAATGTGTACATTTTTTAGACGATCTTCGTATCTTTATTATTTATCTTTAATTTTAGTTTCCGACATTTATTTCAGTACGACGAAAGGATTCCCAATTCTGCTTTCAAACAGTGGCGCCAACTTATATGGGCTCGTGGGATCCGAGCCCACCCAATAATTTGTCGTGTTATGAAATTTATTTAACTTATACATACCTAAAATGTTTGAGCCCACTCACTGTTTTCCAAAAGTTGGCCTCACTGATTTCAATAGCACCTAACATGTTCCGTTCTGTGGAACAGGCGTTGTCATAATGTAGTTCCAAAGTGAAACGAGTATTTTGTAACCGCAAGTACTAGCTCAGAACAACACTGTTATTTTGGAACACAGTATTGTTTGGAACCGTTCCAAAATAACCGTTACGTTATTTTTTCCCCCACCTCTAATATACAGTAGGGTAAACATTGGTAATTTCATGGCAGTGGTTATTTCGTGATACTTTTTCTTTGCTCCTTTGTGAACTAACCAATGGTGTTACGAGATCCAAATTTCCGCCAAGGTGTTGCATATGTTGTCCAGTTTCCAGAAACATACATCTAAGCTTTGTGTGACTATTGTAGTTGCTTCAGTGAGCTTTTATGGTTGGAGAGAGCAAGTTTGCGTCGACTTCTCAGGCATACAAATTTTGTGGATGTTTGTAATTACATTACAGGCTTATTACTAAAGGTAAGCATATGATATTTGGTACAAAGATTTATTGTATCCTCATGAAATTTTAGGAAATGTTTTTGGAATTTTAGATACATCTGTAGTCGCCATATAGGCTTAGCTTTACTGATAGAAATCTTAGCTGTTTGAGGCGAAATTTTGTTGAGCACTAAGTGTTACAATTTTTAAAATAGTATAAAATGTATTACAATAGGAATTTTAGAAATCTGAAGACAAGATGTGATAACAAAAAAGAAAATGGAGACGCAATGGGTTCAGTATAGTTTCTGTTTGATTTGTTATCATGCTAAGTGTCAATGATAAGTACTAGATGACTTGTAAGAATTGTGACAGAAGATGGAACATGGCTCCACCATTTTGGACCGGAGACAGAGGCAGACAATGGAGTGGCATCATGCAGATTCACCAAAGAAATAGAAATTCAAAAGTACACCTTCGGCAGGAAACGTTATGGCTACTGTGTTTTTCGATTCAGAAGGACTCTTGTTTGTGGACATCATGCCACACGGAACCACCATTAATTCTGACGGGTATGTTGCAACTTTCAAGAAACTTCAAGTTCGACTGAGTCGTGTTCGACGACATCGGGAGAAGCAGGATGTTCTGCTATTGCACGACAACGCACAACCATATGTCAGTCACAAGACCACAGACCAGATGAGAAAATTCGGATAGACAACACTGAAACATCCGCCTTACAGTCCTGAACTGGCACCGTGCGATTACCATCTCTTTGGTAAACTGAAGGATCCCTTCGCGGAACGAGGTTAGAAGATGACTCCCTTGTGCACGCTGCTAAAGAGTGGCTCAGACGTGTTGGTCCAGACTTTTACTGTGCTGGTCTACAGGCCCTCGTTCCTAGGTTACGTAAGGCAGTTGAAAGGGACAGGGATTATATGGAAAAGTGACATTTTGTTCCTTAAGGATGCATCTACATTCTGTGAAAATAGCAAAGCTGTAGGATAAAAATATAATTTTTAAACAAACGTTATGCATTACTTTTGGAGTTACCCTAGTAGACTAATATAGGCTATAGTAAAGTCCGTAATAAAAGTATTCACCCTTTCAGGGCAAAGAAGATCCCTTTTCAATTTCAATTTTTACTTTGATTTCATTCTTATTATGTGTTGATATATATATTTCTATGTTTTCTTGCTATGAATATTAGACGGAATTACTATGTTTGAAGTCTTGTAACAATAAATGAGAATTTCATTTGACTTTAATGAATTTTTCCACAATTCTTCCACCTCTCACGAAATTATCAATGCAATATCACGAAATTACCAAGGTTATCACGAAATAACCAACCTTTCAGCTTAAGTTGTAAAAGTGGTTTTTGGCACATATTCAAGAACGTATCCAATCTTTTATGTCTCCAGATTTGTACAGCAAGTTATCGTCTTTTAGATGAAAAAATCGGAATAAGGATATGTTTACACATTTGCATTTTAAATTAGTTTTCATGAAATTATCACGAAATTACCAATGTTTACCCTACTTACGTTTTGTTTTGAAGAACGAATGGTATGAATATGGGCAGAGTTGACATTTTCATGACTAAAAAAATAATAATAATAATAAACCAAATAAAAAATATCCCTTTACATACAGTTCAAGAAACTAATATGAATCTCAAAATTGAAATTTTAATTTAAAAAACATATTGTAGATGCATGTTTCCAATACAAAATAATATTTATCTGTCTGAAAGTTACATCGCGTTTCTCTGGCGTCTTTCTGAAGGGCTTGTAGCAATAATATGTTATGCCAAATTATTAACTTAATGACTGACTCATAGATTTCCCCAGATATTTATTATTAATTCTAAAGCACAAATTCCAAAAGATGGCGCCAGATGTGACAAAATATTTAAATTTCAATGTTTATTAATTGATAACAATAACATAAAATTGACTGAAACCTGAATTCATATTACCATATTACTGCTCGAAATCCATAATTTAACATACCGTGCAGTACACATTTTCAGAGCTTTCTAAATATTTATTACTGGACTTTAGCATTTTCAACAAGCTTTTTTCCATTCTCTTTGCCATGCATTTGGGATGAACGTCTCTTTTTAAATGTTTAGAAATATCATATTCACCACTGAATTAGCTGTTACAAACCTTACACTTGCCAAAATTTTCATTTTTTTTTTCCAATATGAAAACCTACATTGTTAAGAAAATTAATTTAATTTGTTGTATTTAGGCCTAGAACAAAATAGTTACTAGGTAACGATACAATTATACAAGTGACGTTAATTTACTAAAGGAGGGGCTTTTTGCGTCCCGCCTCCTCAAATCGAAGCGGGACTCGGGATTTTTATATGAAAATCGGGACATCTGGCAACCCTGTAGAACACAAAGAAGCTGGCAGACTAAATTTCCATTGTAGGGAAATCAAATGCATTCCTAACGTTGTTACATGATAAATTCCGATGTTACTCATGTAACAAGGGGCATTATAGGGTTAATTGAATAATAATAATAATAATAATAATAATAATAATAATAATAATAATAATAATAATAATAATAATAATTATTATTATTATTATTATTATATTATTAATATTATTATTATTATTATTATTATTATTATTATTATTATTATTATTATTATTGCCTCAGAAATGAAGGAAAAAATAATAGACCTAACCTCGAAACCCACCATTAGGGAAAAGTTTTGGCGAAGAAATAATCTGTTGCCTGCTTTCATAGCACCAACTACAGCACTACATACGCATGTCTCGATGCATCTGTGGTTGGATCAATAGAAATCCATATGTTTTCGTGCTTAAGTTTATCCCGAATATTACAAATTACTTTTTTAAAACACTGTGGCATATAGTTTTTGCGCAATGTAGATTCGTCAGACACCCTTTTGTTTGTGTATTTTTTCTAAAAATACCCGAAGCTGCAAATTATTCAATTTACACAACGGTATGTCAGAACCAGCTATTGCTAAACATAAGTCTTTGAAAAATGTATCACTAGAACTCGATTGTTCACCCACATTGCTTTTATTCGGTTGCAGGTTTAACTTAGATTTATTCTTAAACTCTCCTCATGCCGCGTTGTATGAATATGCTACACAATGTGATATTTTTTTTTTTTTTTGCAGAAACACTCTTTTCACACATCAAACAAAATAAGACACTGCCTTCCTTACTGAAAATATTACTTCCAAACTCATTTACGCATTTGCGTAAGAATGCTGATTGAGAGATTTTTTGTGGGCGACATTCCTTAACTACAACAGCGAGCAATCTCTCACACATTATTGAACCAACGCGTATTGCACAACTTGCACATTGCAGCTTGGAACTCGAGGATTCACCATCCATGCACATGACATCATTCCGATAGGTGCGATAACCGATTGACATGCCTAATCGCAGAAGCTTGGCGGGAAATCCCAAGGTTCTCTCCTAATTAGAACTACGCGGTATTATTTCACAACATCTTGGGCATGGATAAATATATAATAGGGTGCGAAACTTACTGAGTTTCCCGTAACACATGTTAGAGGCGCTAATGTAGAAATTGATCTTGCTGTCACCTGTTGGGCGGAGGAGAACTTATTACATCTAGCAGCGCACCAAGTAGCGAAAATAAAAAGTAATTACTCCATGCAATTAGCAGCGCACCTGGTGACGGAAATGTTAAACTATGCGAAAAGTATTCCCTCCCTCCCACCCTCAATCCTATTCTCAAACTAACCCAATTTAAAATAAAACATTTAAATTTTTATTCCTCGCAGCTTCTTCCACTGAAAATTCTTACCGGAGTCAAGAGGAATATAAAAGAGACGGTCTATTTACACTACCCAATTAAAATATAACCAAACAGAGACAGAAAATAAAGCAAAAGGTTAGATAATTGGGATTGTATTCTTTGGGTATCTAGTGTACAGCGCAATGGAAAAGTCTGCAAAAACTACTTAGATAGTTCAATTTATTATATTACTATTACTTTACAATACATTCAACAACACTAATTTTACAACGTCCATAAACATTACTGTTTAACATACACTGCTTATACACACACGTAGTATCACTTTATGTACACTTACTATACTTGTTTTTTTTAAAGATGGAACATGACAGTTGAGCGGCCGAGCTTGGAACTACAGTGCTATGTTGCCAATATGGACTACCATGCTGCCAGCTGATGGAAGCTAGCAATTGACGTTAAGGTGGCTGACATTAAAACATTGATTGACAATTGACGCGAAGGTAAGAAAACAATACAAAAATCAACAGAGAATCAAAGACGAAACGTAACATTGTGTGCACAATAAATGTCGCCAAGAGAGATATTAAGCACTCGCCACGTGCGAACAGAAGTTTGGCAACTCAACCGTTGTTACCATAGCAACAGGCCTACCACGCTATGTGACATTCAGTTGTTTTTCCGATCGCAACGCTCCTGTCAAGTCCCATCTTTCAAAAAAACAAGTATAGCAAGTTTCTGGCTGCATCTTGTCTTCTCGAGCAACATCTCGAACGAACGGATAAATAAAGAACTCTGGGTAACGTGCCCAACACGTAATTCTAATGTTCACCACTTACGACGTCGGGCGCTGATCATCTTATTTGAGCCCCCTGCCGTCAGATGGTGCTGACCGCAGTTTCGCATCCTATTATATATTTATCCATGTCTTGGGTCTTACCATAGCATTGCTATCTTACGCATTCGACTGAAGTTAATTTTTTATTAGCCAATAAAAAAACAGGGAATCAATGATAAATGACGGCTAGGAGTGAAATATGCACTTTTAAAATTGCAGTTTTGGGTAAAATATGCTGTTTTAATTAAAAACCGTAAAATAAGTAAGCAAAAACGTTTTCCTGCGAAATAAGCATTTATAAGCACTAACAAACATAGTTAAAACTGCTTATCTAGGTGTGTCTTACGAAGTATAACTTTTCTGCTTACCTTTAAAAGTGTGGAAAAGAATATGCATTTTACTTATAGAAATCCGGGCTTTAGTCATTACTTTTGTTTTCGTTGAATTCATTAAGAGTCAATAATTCTAGCATTGACTCTGTAGTTGTTTCAGCATGTTTTCAAGTTCTTTGCTGAATTCGCAAAGAGCACTACGTCATCTGCAAATCGTAGATTTGTTATTTTCCTTCCACCAACATATTAGCAACAATAAAATCCATACATTCATTATTTACAACTTCTTTACAAAATAATAACACATTGAAAAGAAAAGGCCTTCCAATTTAAAATTAAATTTGGATATCAATAATGGATAAAAATGTATAGCATACCAGAAAAAAAAAAACAGATTTTATGCGTTCGGCTTCGCCTCGAGCGCTAAACTTTCCACTAGCGAATAAAATATAATTTTACTCTCTTGTACTATAAATTAGTAATACTTAAATAGTAACTTATAATAGTTATTATTACTTAAATAGTAATTTATAATAATTACTATTAAATAATAATTCATAATAATTACTATTAAATAGTAATTCATAATATTTTAAAATAAAAGTATCGTCATTCAATGTCAGCTAGACCTTGGAATCCATAGATCAGAGTAAGTCATTGATTGCCATGACAACCTGATAATGTTTTATATGCCTAGGCCTAGCCTCTTTCTAAATTAATTTTTATCTCTCTAGAATACCTTAGTGCTTTCTGATTGTGCTAACTGATCTCGTTATATGTCAATAATGTGACATTGAAACGTCTTGTGCTCAGCTTTCTGCCCAGCGACAGTCCTGTCATGTTGTGCGTGTACTTTTTATACATCCAAGGAGCTTTTCTTCTTCGAGGAAAACTAAAAAATTCCCCGAGAGCCGAGCCCGAGAATCAAACCCGGGACCTCCAGATCTGGAAACGAGCATGCTGCCACCAGACAACGGAGCAGTAAACTAGGCCTGCTGCAATAAAAAATATTAATACCTTCGCTGAAACGAATGATTCTGAAGAAAAATTTCCTTCGGATATTAAAAAAAAAGTTTCATTCCTTTTACTATAAAAATCGAGAGTTAAATATGAATTTATTTTATTTTAAATTTTATTTTATTTTTAATCCACCAACAACAGAAGCAGGCTTCCAATTACAGGTGGCTTACACAGATACATACACAAAATACATAATAAGAGAAAAAAACAACAAAACAAACAACACAAACGAAAGAAAGAAAATACGTAATGGTAATAGATGCTAGAATATAATATTACAGTTAATATAGTGAATTTCATGTTGAAGATATACCGATAAGCTATCACAATTTGACTATGATTATGTGTGTGTATTCCGTCTTTGCTTATCATACAATTAAATGAATGAATTAATTAGTCATATTTTTTCATTAACGTTTCGGTACGTAAATTGTACCATCTTCAGATGTATGTATATGATGCTAATTGTTAACCAAGCCTATGGGTACATGTATCGTGGACTTAAATGATCAGTGTTTTTGTGCATACTGTGCTATGTCGGTGAAGTGTTGCCATGATTACACAAATGATTACCTTAACTCTTATATACTATTTGCTGGTACAACACTTTATCAAAATTAAATTAGAATGTTTCAGTCAATATTTAAAACACTATTTAAAAACACTGTTTAAAAAAACACTGTTTAAAAACTGTTTAAAAAGCACATACTTTTTTCATCACTTTAAATATATGAAGTGTGTGATCACTTATTGTGTGGTCTTTGCCGGTGTGAAGTTAAATGAGGCAGTTGTGGTGATCTTGTTATTTAGCGTTGAGCTGGACGCAGTATCGTAACATGGCTATGTTTGCTAAAAGTGATGTTGAGACACTTCTATAATAGTTGATGGCATTACTGTGATTTGTATCCATAGATGTAATATTATAACAGAATGAAGGTTGTCAAGTCCATGGATTTAGTATCGCCTGGCGTGTCTGTAACAATATGATTAAGTATTAGTTTATGAATTTGAAATTGGGAATGTTTGTAATTGAAAATTTGGAAATTCCTTTAACTGTTATTGGTTATGGTTAACTGCTTGGGTAATGCCTATTATGTAAGAAAAGTAACTTACAGTTTTAACGTGTATTGGTCTACTCGTGCTTGATGCTAGGCTGATACTAGAGCGATGGGCTTGCTCACAGTATTTTTTTAGTTATATTGTCTGTTACCGGAAGTAGAGGGGGGATCGGTGAAATCTGTGTGCGTGATTGTTTGGGCGGGAATGGTTTGAATAAATTGAAGAGTGGATTATTTATGTTGGCTATTTGTTCATTTAGTAGGGGTTTTCCTGAGTTGTGTTCTTTTATAATATGAAATTGTTCCGCCGTTTCTATTGTGGGGTCGTTTGTGATTTTTAGTATTTTCAGAGTGTCATTAATATTTGCGAGTTCGTGGTTTTCATCTATGAGGTGTTGTGCGAATTTAGATCTGTTTCTATTATAAACGAAGTCAGAGGTGTGTTCCCGAAATCTTATTTTGAAGTTGCGCCGGGTCTGTCCTATATATGTTTTGGTGCAATTTTTGCAGTTTAACTGGTATATGCCACTGTTTAGGAGGGGTTCATTGTGGTTGGTATTATTGGGAATTATGTTGTTTAGTTTATTGTTGGTACGAGGGGCTATGTTAATATTTTGTTTTTTAAAAAAGTTACTAAGTTTGTTTGAAATCTTGCCGTAATATGTTAGACTATGCCATTGTTTTTTGTTTTGTGTTTTCTCAGGCTGTAATGTTGTGAATTCTATTATAGAAGTGTCTCAACATCACTTTTAGCAAACATAGCCATGTTACGATACTGCGTCCAGCTCAACGCTAAATAACAAGATCACCACAGCTGCCTCATTTAACTTCACACCGGCAAACACCACACAATAAGTGATCACACACTTCATATATTTAAAGTGATGTAAAAACTATGTGCTTTTTAAACAGTTTTTAAACAGTGTTTTTTTAAACAGTGTTTTTAAATAGTGTTTTAAATATTGACTGAAACATTCTAATTTAATTTTGATAAAGTGTTGTACCAGCAAATAGTATATAAGAGTTAAGGTAATCATTTATGTAATCATGGAACACTTCACCGACATAGCACAGTATGCACAAAAACACTGATCATTTAAGTCCACGATACATGTACCCATAGGCTTGGTTAACAATTAGCATCATATACATACATCTGAAGATGGTACAATTTACGTACCGAAAACGTTAATGAAAAAATATGACTAATTAATTCATTCATTTAATTGTATGATAAGCAAAGGCGGAATACACACACATAATCATAGTCAAGTTAATATAGTGCCAAATGTCAATATAATGATGCAAAATTATTTAAATCTAGAGTAAAACATTATAATACACTTATTCATAATTTAAATATCTAAGGAAATACAATGCTTTTTAATATTGTATGAAATTGTTCAATTGTTAAACTGAAATCCAATTGAGAATCACAGTTTAAAGACAAGTATTACACATAACAAACAATGGAAAGTTCTTGAAGAAAACAGTTCTAGGAATAGGAATAATAAAAGGTTGCCTATGACGTAATTCTGTTCTTTTTACATTGAACTGAAGGAATTTAAGAAAATCAGTTATTCAATATACCGTTAACAGTCTTATAGAGTAAAATTTGGGTATTTATTAATCGTCGAGATTTTAAAGTTTTATAATTAAATTTAAAAAGTACTATATGAAATTTGCTTGTCATAAGACGACACGTGATGTTTTTTAAAATATAAATAACGTAAAAATCTTTTCTGTATCCTTTCTATTTGCATCTGATGGGACTGGAACTGAGGTGACCATATTACAGACGCATACTCTAGCTTACTTCTAACCATAGTTTATATAGAGCATCAATAGTATTTATATTTTTTAATTCTTTTGTATTTCTGATTATAAATCCTAATTTTCTATATGCATCAATTACCACGTGATTTAAGTGCATTTTAAAACATAAGTTGTGTGTAAAATAAATATCCAGATCCTTAAATGATTTTACTCTAGGTAACTTCACACCATTAATTTCATACGAATTTTGAGCAATTGGCCTAATTTTAGAATATGTCATAAAGCAACGTTTATTAAGATTTAACAGAAGAAAATTATCGATACTCCATCTATATAGTCTGTCCAAATCATGAATGCTTCCTGAAATGGTGCGAAAGTAAGAAAGTAGGTAATATTACAAATGAGAAGGTTTTACTGGCTTAATTTCAGTTTTTATAAACCTTCGCCTCTATGGCGTATTATCCCATGTTGCCGATGTGATCTCCATGAATACAAACGGGAATATCAATAAGAGGGGGTCTGCTTTAAAATCTGCTTAATGCAGTTTTTTTTATGAAAATGAGTTATGTACCAAATCAGATATTCTGGGACATATCGGTACTCTATTAAATATACAATAGTAACTATGGGTATCAAATTTTACCATATTCCCATATAAAAAAAGGCGTGTAAAAGTAACGCTCCGCTGCCAAACCTGCTTAATGCACGAAGTTGGTAGTAATGCTTCGTATCAGAATCTGCCTAATGCAACGACGAAATAATAAGAATGCATGTTTTAAGATCAATAAAGACGCACGTGTTTTCCTTAGTAATGTAACAGTGTTTGCAGACTTCAGCAAGTCTTTTTACAGCGTTATTAATCGATAAAGAAACATATTTCACTCTAACTGAAGCACTCATAGTTGACACATAGTCATTTTAAGATTGGGTTTATTTTTATTTATAATCCTGAAACATAGTTTACGCTTATACTCGTTTCAATATTGGGTTTATTTATTTATTTATTCATTTATATGCAAAATAAAACAGAAAAAAATTTAAGAAACTAATTACTGTGTATTTCGACATTACAACAATAGCTGCTACCGGTACAAATTAACTATAACGGTCCTTTAAGTTAAATACATTTATAACTCTCTTCACATTCGTGTTATAAATTTCATTTTTTCAGGCAAGTTTAATAATGAAAAGTGTACTGTTTAAAAGTCATTAAATATATAAAGGCGCTAACATAAATCCCGTGCATTGTGTAAATTGAGAGTTGATTACTACACTGTTACGTCTAGGGCCCGGAAGTTCATGCATTTGCATGCATTTTCCTGGAGGTAAGTACTTCCACATTATCTATAACAATGATTCAATTTTGAGCTTATTAAGCGTGCATCTATGTTGCATATTATTTGCATATTTTAGTAATTTTTATAAATACATAATATTTTCAATAGTTTAAAACATATACTGCATATTTAAAAGATTTACAATATATTTTCCCTCGTGAAAGCAAAAGTAGGGAGCTGCGTGGAAGATAGAATGTGTCACCGTGATGTACGAACACACAAACATCATGTGCTAGGTCGCTGGACTTGCATGCCTTCATAAAGAAAATGTTTGTTAAATGTCCATCGAAGGCTTCAGTTATTTAGATCAAAAGCACCTAATATTTCACTTTCACCTCCACCAGTGTTATCCCAATGGGGAACGTGAGTTGATGCTGCTTTACATTATACTCAGCATCTGCAAGCAGTTAAAGAGGTTGTTAATTCGAGACTCCAATAATGCTGCGTCTATTGAGATAGCTCTATTGGCAAACAATGAGTTGGAAGTTATTTATATCTACTCATTTTTCCCGTTTACCAAAAGCAATTAAGTCACTGTTGGCACTCCCTTATATGTGTCACTAGCCACTTTTCAAGAAACGAAATCTAATCTGAGTTCTGTTCCTGGCAGAGTAGGGCAAAGAGAGAGAGAGAGAGAAGTAACTAACATTATTTTTAAAAAATCTTGGATAACAGTAGTTGACCTATATTCGAAACATTATGTAAGTAAAAGCCTCAATCACACCAATAGATAGGTCTGTATCTCTGTCTGCGGAACAATTAACATCATTTAAATACGTCCCTATAACCTCATGTTCACACCCATTAGCATTTTTACATTTTACAGGAAACGTAATTTCTCTTCATTTATTATTGCATATTTATAGGCATATTTTGCATTTTAAGGCATATTTGCTTGCATAATTAGTAATTTCTTTAAGGCACGAACTTCCAAATCCTAGGTATGTTAAACAGAAACAAGGCCCTCCTGTCCTCCTTGTCTCGTAAACTGGGGCGTCCTCGGTGATCTAATGGTTAATATGCTTACCGTTGAATCCGCGAGTCGCGAGTTCAAACCCTGCTGAGGTCAGTACACTGTTAGGAGAAATCAGAATCCTTAGCCTGACTTTCTTTGGAAGGAAATGAAGTAACGAGAATCGTTTCATATAGGCCTACTTACAGCATATTTAAAAGAAATCTGTTCCTGAACGATAAGGCTCCGGACAAAAATTTACCGATCATTTCTCGCCCATGTCAAAATTCGGAGTGATAAGATGGACTTCTATGTGGCTGCATGGTACGCGACTTTGTACTCTCCTGCAATCACCCACCCATCCATCCATTTATCCCGTGAATTAAGCAGCGAACTAGAACTAATAGAACAATTTTGTTACGAAAGCTACACATTTACTGCCTATTTTAATTATTGTGTATAATATTATGCCGAAACGCCAGAGAAATTTCGTAATCCAGTTTTCAATAAAAGACATCAAATAGATAACCGATTTATACTTATTCAAGAAAGATGAAATAATGAATATGTAGCCCTATTTTAATGCAACCCAAATTTTATACTTAACTACTCGTACTATCATAACAAACCTCATAGGCAAGTTCGAACCTGTTTTCACTGCTTCAAATGTACGCGTTCAAGCTTATACATTCCGAGATAGGTTGTTGTAACAGTCAGGTACTTTTCGAATTTCCCGCCAGTAATACCTGTTTGTGCACGGTTCAGAATTCGAGGTCAGTCATGATAGCGGTTATGAACATATTTATGAATTTACGCTGCTTGATTCTATTTAACGCAAACATTCGTACTCATTATAACTTCTGAAAGGTTAATAATTCTCCATTTTGTGATTAGTATTTGTCACTGACGAAAAGAAATGTAGCAATTATATTCTCCGCTCATTAAATTGCCAATGTAGGAATAGTTTCTAGTTCATCAATATAAAGCTGGAAATATTTATTTGATTAAATATGTTCAGAAGTTCAGTATGTTTTTTATCATTATTTAAGGAACAGTGATTTTAAAAGTTCCGAGAACAATGCCGTGGTGCTAAAACAAAACGCTTGGTCCTTATAACAACAAGCGCTTTTCTTGAAAGCAACGTGTTAGAGGAGCCCGTATCGAGCGAATTTAATATTGTACAAATGACCGATGGAAGGCCGATGTTTACGCAACTGCAAATACGCAGCTTAGCTTAAACGTTACGTGGCTATAGAACCATTAGTTCATTCCTCCTACAACATGAATCTTTGCCCGTTTACAATGGAATTTTTCATTAACTTACATTGAAACCCGACGTTGCATTGATTTCACATTACGGTAGTCACACCACATGTCCGTTTATCATTTTACCGTAGCCCTTCAAAGGTTGTTGCGTCAAGAAAGATGAACATCTTGAAGAATGAAAGCGGGGTCGTGGAGAGGGAAAGAATAACAACAATGATATTTGGTATGAACCCTTGCATAATAAATGTCACTGGAAGAAACGTTAAATGTTGCACTATTATCATCATCTACTTCCAAAGCTTGCGTCCTTTTATCTATTCATGTAGTAATTATGTTAGAATTTAGTAGGGTTCCCTGATCATGTGGTTGCCATGGCGCAAGACTACCGCATAAGCCAACACAGAACAATGGACACACAGAGTCTCTACGAGAGATGAAACTCCACCTCTGTAACGGGAGTCGAACCTAGGTGGGCCTATCTGCAGGGTGAACCGTAAGTAATATCATAATTTCAGGGAGTTATTCTTTGTGATATTTCAAACAGAAAGTTAAATACAATTTCTCTCGTTTTTGCTTCCTTTTCGAGATAAAAATGGTTTCATATGAAACGTTTCATAGCGTGTTTTGGGAAAGCCATTGATTTAATTCCCAATATGCTCAGCCATTTTAAGAGAGCAGAGTATTATGATAGTAAATGATTGGAAGAATATTAGTTTTGTCCTTTAAATGTATTTTTCTATTAAACTCTTTCGCAAATGTACACAGTTAAAAATGACATGTTGCCTAACTTCCGGGCTCTACTCATAAGACTACGTGTATAATCACTGTCACATCGAACTGCCGGGGACAAAACTGTCCTACCAGAGACAGAATGTCCGATGCAGTATGCTGACGGCCGCGGCCTTATAAATTGCATGCATGCATGCATACATACATACATACATACATACATACATACATACATACATACGTGTAGCTAGAAATAATCATCAGAATGTGTAATAGACGGCGGATTTTCGGTCCCTGCACAGCGACAAGACGTCACGGCCCTTGGCGTACAGAGAGAGCATAGCAATGAGTTCAATAACTTCCCTGCAACTGACGTACCTACGCCTAGTGTTCAGTATCGGGATCGAAAATCCGCTGTCTGGTAATAAATAAGCAATAATTCATAATAATAATTTTAGTAGGCTAGTATTTCCTGATCATCCGTTAACTCAGTGGACGCACCGTTAGCCAAACGGCTAGTGTCGGCTTTCTACGCTAGTTATCTGGGTTCGAATCCCGGCGAGTCCCAAGTGGGATTTATGGTGGACAAAGACGGTGCTTAGTGGTATGTTTCCGCTAGGTACTCTAGTTTCCTCTACCGGCATTTTATCATCATCATCATCATTATCATCATCAAGTGGTAGGGCTTGTAGTTCTCTTCCCATGATGCACTGAAGACAACTCCTACGGCGGCAAAAAGAACTACAGCTTCAACGCGTCGCCCATAGAGGAGGACGCTTCGATGAATGACGCAAAATTAAGAACACGAGTTCGGATTTAAAAACCTACCCATACATGCTTCATACAAACTACAGCCATCGGTGTAGCTTAGGGGGTTGGCGTGTTTGCCTGTTAATTCGAAGTTTCTCTTGGATGTGGGTTCGATTACCCGCTTGGGCTGATTACCTGCCTTGGTTTTTTTTTCCGAGGTTTCTTCCAACTGTAATGCTAATGTCAGGTAATGTATCGCGAATTCTTGGTCTCATCTCGCCAAATACCATCTCGTTACTATAAACTCCATCGACGCTAAATAACTTAGCAGTCGTTAAATAACCAACTAAAAATAAGAGCTACACTTTCTTCTTTCTGCAGTGCACTTAAATTGAAGCATTATTCGGGATCAGATATTTTATTTATTTGTTTTCAAGTGCGTAACCGAAAATTGACAATGAAAAAATACTAAAGCTGTGCCCCATAGGCCTATGTGTTGGTTACCAAAAAGGAAGATTCAGGTTTTGATTCTCACTTATAGAAATATCAGTATAATACTCATCTGAGCACTGAGTGTTTTTGAAAGCACTTCCGTGTGACATACTGATCTAATATACCGAAATTATATTCTGTGGATTTCTAATCATGGTGCACAAGTCATTCTGCAATTTTGAGACAAAGCGAATACAAGGAACCGATTCTTAAATATGAAGATGCTATTTAAGACAATACCGTACTGTAATTTGAATCTGGCTTGCGAGTGAAAGTTATACCAGCAATTTCATGGAGTTTCTACGACCAAACATATTCTAATGGTGGAGATTTTAGTTTGAAAATTATTTAGCGCTGTTATTACTAGCACAATGCTGTTTCAATTCTAATACAATTAAACAAATGACTTAATTTAACTAAGACGGATATTTCTGGAATAGCGTTTTGTTATTTGATTAACTTTTGGCAATAATTAGTATGACTATACTTTCTGTTGTGACCAAGTGTCATTTGTAATAATCTGTAAACTAGTCGAAGTTCTAATAAATGAAATTTTATTAGACTTGAAGAAAAATATAAAGACACATCGTTTATTACTCACTGACAATCAATTGTTACTTCATTCCTAATATGCTCTGCTCACTTGAAGGAGAGTTGTAAAGTGTTAAAAAATGGTACTTACTGCACTGTTTACTGTAATTACTGTATTAAAACATATTCCTTACTTTATTAATTGTAATAAGGAAAACAGCTAAATACACGTAGCAGGATCGTAAACACAATGGATACATCCACAAAGAACTAGAAACCGAACCAATAATAGATACAACATGCACGGAGAATGAACAGGGACAGAATTACACAGTTAACTCCCAAGTACAGACCATAGGATAGAAGAAATCAAGGATGTCCTCTGGAGAGAATTCTGGATGACTGAGGTCGGAACGGATCACAAGGTCCAACTCCTGGCAGTTTGATAATGATGATGATGATGATGATTATTATTATTATTATTATTGTTGTTATCATTATTATTATTGTTATTATTATTATTATTATTATTATTATTATTATTATTATTATTAATTACGTTTAGATATCTACAGTGTAATATCGCTTCCAACATAATCATGAACCATTGTATCTGTTCCTCTACTTCTATCACTTAATATTGCTAAGTTGCGGCTTTCTGGTTACACTCAAACCACGACGAGATGTGAATGGTGAGCGCAGCATTTCGGCCCCTTTTATTTTCTCGGCATAGTAAGTACAAAAACTGACTTTGAGATTTCCAAGAAAAACGCATTTACAAGTTTTCTGATTTTTGTGTATACAGTGGTTTTTCTTAGTGAGTACTTTACAAATAATTTCTCAGGTAAATATAACAATAAAATATAGAGCGTTCAATTTAAAACAGGACCCACTATAGGCAGCTATAAAACATGTTGGAAATAATGTCCCTCCGTTTCAATGCATTTATCCACAACAATTGATTGTTGTTGCTGAGTTACCGGTACTAATTATGACGTATACATCTGACGTAGAAATATATATTTCTATTGCAAACAAAAATATATACACAATACTTATGTTATACTGTATACTGTTCAGTGTGCAGTCCTCTTTTAAATTGAACGCACTGTATAAGACATTTTAGTGGAGAATAATAATGACAGTTCATGTCAAGTCCTTTGGCATTAAATAACATGCAAATATCGAACTATTCGAAATCGACTCTTTTTTTTTTTTTTCATTTTCGTCATCGTTAGGGTCATTGTCATATGATGGATTGGAAGCAATAGTGGCTAAGTCAGAATTTCAAAAAATGATATATTTTAACTTTTGCGTTGTATGTAATTGAAAAATCTATTGAAATATGCGTAATTTAAGCTGCTATTTATGCAAGTACGATGTTTGATATTTTAAACGCAAGTGAAAAGGCCAAACTTTTTTTTATAGCCATAATTGAAGTGATCGATTCTAAAACCAACTAAGTCAATTTTTTTTTATTTTTATTTTTAGCTATGCTGCTTAGTGTGTTCTCTTATACATGTTACACAATTCTAATGACAAAACATAAGTGAAATCCAACTAAGGCATGTCGATTTTAAATGTCAAAATTGACGGTGTTTTCCAAATCCAACTAAGTCAACTGTTGTTTTATTCCAGACCCAACGCATGCGCACTGGCTATCGACACAGCTGACTTAGCAGTGTTTGGCGCGTTTTATTTCAGTCCTACTGTAGTTGCACGTTGCAGTTCGCTACTAATATCCCTGATGTAACATTAAAAAATACCATTTGCTTTGAAAAAAGGAATGACGTTCTTAATCTGATGAAATACATACCCGAGGAAAATAGCAAAGCCAAATAATTTTATGGACAAGCACTGAAGGGGATAATGAGAATACTCTTCGTATGTATGACGAAGAAAAGCCATATATTTTTTTTAATTTCATATTGAAACTAACATGTACATATTAAGTTCAATTTGTGTAGTAATAAATAAGTTTAACTTCAGTTTCAGTGAAAATAGAACATTGCAATATTCATTCAACCATTTTCAATTTTTGTAAATGTAAAGTGTAAAATCTACGTTACAGCTAATAATATATAATAAGTTAAAGTATTTGTCATAATACCTACAGTGTATATATATATATATATATATATATATATATATATATATATATATTTATTCAGTTAACACAGCATTTGCAATTCAATTCTTTATTTCTCTAAATGGAAAATGTAATATTCATGTTAAAACTAACACGTAAAACATTACAGTACTTAGTAATAAGTATGTGCAACATTGTTTTGAGTTAACACAGCATACTTGAATTAACCAGTATTGGGAAATATTCTGATTTTTTTTTTCCAAATCAAACTAAGTCATGACTTAGTGCAATTTTGAAAAAAAAAAACACGCGCCTATAAATTGTAAGATATAAACGTAAATGCCACAAATATTTCGTAATGTCTTATCTATGTTATATGCCGGATGTGGTACAACATAAATTATTCAGATAATCAACTCCAAAATAATTATTTCAATTTTATTGTTCTCCTAAAAAGAAGTAGTTTTTTGACTTAGTTGGTTTCGGAATCCACCTCTTCAATTTGAAATGTAACAAAATCAGACTTACCCGCTTGTTGCTTTGAGCTCCTCACATAATCTTCATCATTATAAAACTCTCAAGGATCAGATCTTGATCTGTCCCGGCCCCTGTCCATCATCTCTACTTTGGATGTTCTATATCTCTTTTACTTTTTCACTTCAGTTTTAAAGACGTTCTTATTATTTATTTCTATAATAAATTGTCCAAAGTCTCGAGTTACATTTTCTTTTTGCCTCATATCTTCATATCGATAACGGTTGATCATGAATTAACCTCTTGGCTCTTACCATTCTATATTAAGCCACTCCTGCTACTGTCAGAGGCATTTTTAGAAAAGGAAAATATTCTGTAGTACCTAATAAAATAATGTGAGAATTGTAGACTTCAGGTTTCCAAACTTGTTTTATTCAGAAAATCATTTTTAACATGCAGAAGTTTCGCGCAAAAAAATTCGAAGCAGCACAACACACTACCTCAACAACAGCTGATTACTTTACTGTCAATCAGGAGCGGTGTCATAAAGTGTCTCTTACTCTACGTGGCAAGAGTAAATAGTATTGAATACATACATAGCGAACCCTACGTGTATTCGCTTCTTTTGAAAATAATGGTTATTTTAACTAAGATGAAATATTTGTGAATTTTGAAGTAGAAGAGAATCTGTAAAAATATGGTCACAGACGAGTGATTTGACACAATTCTACGCAAGGTAGCTATTAATATTTTACTGCACCTCTCGAGGACGTTACATAGTTTACCACATACTCTTATTTTAAGTCTATAAAGGTTACAGTGGGATTCTCATGTTGTGGGTCAGCATGATGCCGCGCAACATCTAACATGTAGGCAATGGACAGACATAGACGGGATACAAACTCACGACCGTGACTTTCACGCAACGTTAAAGCTGCGCGCCTCAGCCGATGTGTACACTGCAGTCGGCCAGTTTCATTATATAATTAGTGAAATGTATGAGAATGTATGTGGCATTAAGGGTACCGTTTGTTTAATTCTGGGAAATAATCTCCGGTAGGTATACTCAACGGTTAAGTTTAGCTTTGACATTGCATGAAGGCTACCGTCGTGGGTTCAAATCCCGCCTTATAAATATGATTTCCAACTTTAAGCTAGAAAGATCCGACCTTGTCTTGATGCCGCGTTACAGAAATTCGTGTGACAAAAGATTAGTAGCCCCCAGAGCGAAGAGAGCGAGTCATGTCACTGTCCGTGATTGAACTCATGGCCTTCGGACTTCCGTTAGTTCTACCAATGAATATCCCGTCTCCCCTGTAAAACTAAGTTATAACACAACTAAGTAAATGCAGGGTTTCGAAAACTGCGCTTAATTTTATTTTAATTTAGCAAATCCTTCGCGTGATCACATTTACACAGAACATAGCTAATCTTGTCTAATTTTACTAGTCAGCATTTTATTTCCAGAAACAATAGTACGACTGGTACGCTTTTCTCAATGTCTTAAATGAGCACAAATGTTAAATAATGTATCATACTTCTAAATATAAAATTGAAATAGAGAGGAAATCTACTTGATGTGAATTTTATCAAACGCATATTCAGTTCACATGAATAGTCAACTGACTGATTTTAGACAATAGTTCATACATCTTGATTACACAACTTTTAGTTTAGTATGAATTATGATAAATAATAATTCTGGCTCATAAGTAAAAAGTAGGCCTGGTTATAATTTATTTTCGTAAGTACGCGATACAGTAAGGTATGATAAATTATACGAATTGTTAAAAAAAACTCGTTTGATGTGTAATTCTTTGTTTTCGATGATACTGATTGAATCACAATTTCGTACTGTGATTAAATTGATTTATAAAAACAATCTTTGATTTTTATCAGTCATATTTTCATTACTGTTAATATTGAATATAATAATAATAATAATAATAATAATAATAATAATAATAATAATAATAATAATAATAATGATAATGTGTTCTCTCATGTGTTTGATTTCTACACACAAATCTTGATGTTTAAAATCGATTTGAGGGGGGGATTTGGTGCCAATATGAAAAGTATTTAAATGAAAAAGAAAAAAAGTATAGGCCAGATGTGCTCGTTGCAGGGCCGAATCCTTTTTTTTTTTTTTACGTATGAAGTACTTTTAACCGAACCGTCCCGAGTTGAATCAAGCCAAGCCGTGACGATCATAGACGCCACTACCTCCGGCTGCTGCCTGGAATATTTGGCAACCTCGCACGCGCGACCGGTGAGGTGACAACCTGGGAGAGACTGCGGTATTTACAACTCCCCCGCGGGCCAGACTGTCTGACTACTGCACCTCCAGGAACATGGAAATTAAGATTCCAATGCCAAAGTGAAGGAAATCACTAAGAACGAACTCGCAACGGAAGTCGGAAAGCTTTCTATTTTTCTTAGTTATATTTTTGTTAATCCGTTATAAATAATGACAGATTAATATCCCTATCTGTGCAGTATCATGGAATGAAGATAGGATGCGAAGTAATCATACGTAAAGAAGTAACTTGGTGATAGAGAAATCGTGGTATGAGTATCATTACGATGACGGCTGTGAATAATAATAATAATAATAATAATAATAATAATAATAATAATGTGGCAATATATATACATAATATTGCATTGTGCCTATTACTTATTAGTAGCTAATCCCTCATTTACAAAGTATATACTACGTTCTAGATGTAGCGAACGACGTGGACTGGAGTCTCTGGCAGACAGCTATCGCTTCGAGTCAAGTGGCAAGGTCAAATAATTAAAATAGCTGACTGGCCCTTTGTAGCGCCCTTGAACTGGACGGCGACGTTCGGTGTTAACTTGAACAAGACCTTCTCGCAGGCGTGGCGCCAGGTGATATTACCACGCTCTGAAAGACAAGCCAATGACCTCAATGACAAATGCCTTTATAATTAATTACTCCATAGACTAGCAGACATATACGTATAGTAGGCTTCATACAGTGTCGAATCATTGAGCTCGAAACTTCATGAACCGATTTATTATTCAACTGGCGTCTTCCGCGTTGTTCCAACTGACAGTCAAGTCGACAGACAATTTTTATGTACAAGCGTTCCAGAAGTGAGCAAAGTCACGCCAGGATAGACTGATCTACATTAGGACGTGGCAATTGTGTCTCAACTACAGAAAAGTGCTCGGAAAAAAAAGAGGCGGTGCTCGCTTAGGGGCCACCGCCCAGATTTAGGGAAGCGTCGCCGTTCAATTACATTGTGCCTAGTAATGATAGTCGTGTAGTGTTGCGGAATAGGGGGAGGCGGGAAGGGCTAGGGGGGAGAACTTTATTGATTTTTAGGGTGACACTGTCAACCGCCGTTGACTGTGAGTTCACGATGGAAGACTCGCAAACGAAAAAATTCGGTGGATGAAAGTAACGAAAAAATTAGAAAAAAAGAAAAGTTTAACTACAGAAGTCAGAAAAATAAGTTAAAACTGGTTGACGGTGGTGGTCGTCGTCTGCAGAGTGGCTAGCTATCATCGAGGATGTGTGGCAGGACAACATGCCCACCGCTGCCTCCCTCAGCCGGTCGCGTCGTGCTGTAAAAATGGCAGCATTCCGTGGCTTCTCGCAGGATAATTTTTGCAGAAGGCCTAAGAAGAAAATTAGTTGACACGTCTGTCACAACTTCCCGCACTCAAACGGCCCTCGCAAGAGGCAAGAAAGGTGGGCGTTCGGTTTATGATTTAAATATTTCAATATCTCTTTATGTGAGTTCGAAAAAGAAAAATGGTGTATTATGTCGGAAGTACAACCGTGCATTTTAGCGGAGTTTAATTATCGCGCTGTCATTAATCTTATAGTATTGCTATTAATGTGAATGGATATGTATATTATGTTCAGTTATAGTCGAAAAGGATTCTTGGAAGGAATATGTGAAGTTTTTTTGGTGTTTTACGGACTTTGTTTGGTGTAATAACACATACTTTGCGTTGATTTAAAAATGCGACTTGAATCAAGTGAGCAATTAATAATATGTTTTCATAAATATAAACACATCAGAGCAACATATTTAAAGTGAAATATTTAAAAATAATTAAAAATACAAGCAAGGATATTTTTCCTAAAGTTTTTGTGTGGAGAAATATAAGAACAGTGTTAATTTGATCATGGTGGTGTTTACTTGCTGCGTTTCTTGAGAAGTTATTTAGAAAAGAGGAATATCTAACCAGGAGGACTGCATTTTTACAGAATGAAGGAGAAATGCTGTGAAAGGACAGAAATGTTTATCCGGGATGAATTATTTCAATTTGTGTTAAGTTTTACTTCATGTTGTGTTGAATTGTGCGTCGAAATAGGCCAGAACTTAGAGTGTACTTCGAGTTATGCGTCTAATAAGGCAGAATACAAAAACATTCAATTTTCGCGTATTCTGACACTGACAGAATGAGACAAGGACGCGGTGGTCAACGAAACAAGAAATGTAAATTAATATTTATTGTTTATTGGTCCATAGGTCAACGTATACATTAATTTAAGTGACTTATTATGTGTAAGATGCGGTAGACATAGCATTGCCAACTGTAAAGATAGAATAGTGTAGGTTAACATAACCTAGATCAGTTTCTTAAGTAAGATGTTTTATGCACTTATTCTATTAACATCTTATAATTATAAGTCGGAAATGATTTATACAAGTAAACTTGCTATTGAAATGTAGCATTCTTCCCATATTAAGACTGACTTATCTGAAATAGAAGTATTCTTAGTTTATCATGGATCATGGAGTTGAACATGTTCATATATATATATCAACTTTAAATTCATTTTTGATGCTTTAACTAAATGCTGAGTAAACACTTTTCTTAAAGAGAGACAAAAGGCACATAAATTTAATATTGTTTGAAATATCACATTTGCATAAAACATTAGAGTAATAGGCTATAACGTGCAAATTTAATGGAAGAGGTTAGGACATATGCATTGTAGACTCCTATAAAACCTTTTTAAAGGTATGTTTATAATCTTAAAACTCACATATAAGTGTTATAACTATAGTTTTGTGTGTTATATGCTGTATCTACTCTGACACACACAATCAAATCTATTATTGTTAGATATAGGCCTATTTGATGACATAAGATGAACAGAGCTGAACTGCAGTGATGTAGGGCTATTTATCTTTGAATCTGAATTTTTAGATTAGCATTTATAGTTTTTCACGAAGGAAAATTTTCATAGTAGGCCTTGGTTAGTGTAATCAACCTGTTTTTGCTTATGTTTTTGTGTAATTATGAGTTAAATGTAGCATTTAATAAGACGTATTAGATTTACTTTTTTTCATTACGTGGTTTTGGGAAATGGGTAGACCTATAGATAAAAATCTAATAAAATTAATTCTTTTTAAGCAAAATGTAGGCTATTAAAAAATTCGTTAAGTTTTGGACATTTTATAAACATTAAATTGAGTTATTTAACAATACAGTAAGTCTACATAAAAGCTACAAAGTATGTGTGTGAATAATTTGGTGAATGTGTTATTAAAAGTACACCTGAAAACTATCTTATCGCTCTTTGAGAATGGAATTGAGATATCACATTCTTGTTTAAAAATTAATAGTTTTACTGTTACTGTTATATTTTATATAAACAACACATATTTAAAGGACTGTTAATGTCCTGCGTATTTACATTAACACTTGTTTTTATGTAAATTGCAGGCTGTAGTCTTGAATAAAAATTATCGTCCTTTCATGGTTAAATAGGTTAATGTAATTGAATCTAACTTTTATTGGTTTGTTGTGTTTTTTTGTCCCATTTTTGTTTCTTTCCAAGTTGGGTAATTATGAGCATTCTGAGTAACTAAATTTGAAAGAAATAATTTAATACTGAATTAAACTAATTAAATAGATTTTATACTACATCTAACTTTTATCCAAGTTGCTAAAATGTATGCTCGTAATACAAACAAAATTAAGCCAATAAAATATTTGGCATTTTATTTTCACTTTGATTAGTGTTTGGGTTCCAATTTGTGGCTGCAGGCTGTAGAGGTCGTGGTGTGCCACCAATCACGCTGCCAGCCACACTGGAGGACCCTGCTGCCACCTGGAAGGGACCGCCACCAGGCTCGGAGCCCCAGAACTTTGCACCCAACTCGGGACAAAACTTCTCCGGGCCGCCGGCGGGCTTCCAGGGGCCATCACCCTTCCAGGGCCCGCCGGCAGGGGCCGGTTCTCCAGCTGGAGCTCCCCCTTACTCTGGACCTCCTCCAGGATCAGGGACACCTCAGTACACAGCTTCTCCCGCACCTTCAGGCTCGTCTACGCCAGGACCAGGGCCACCACAGTCTGTTGGAACTGCAGGCTTCCCTCCTCCACCTAATAACGGACCACCCTATAATGGACCTGGGCCAGGGCCATTTGGTTCTCCGTCAGCTGGAGGTCCTCAGTTTGTTGGTCGGCCTGGCTCTTCCGGGCCTCCTTTCGTAGGAGGCCCTCCTGGAGGTGGTAATCCTCATTTTACATCGCCTGGACAACCGTTTGGTGGCCCTCAATTCGGCATTCCTCCAGGTTCACCCTTTGGTCATGGACCAGGCCATCCCATTCCAGGACCAATTCCTGCTCATGGCATGATGCCTGGCCAGATTCCAGGACCCAATCCAGTGGACAGGATAGATCAGGGGTGAGTGTTAATTTCGAGATACTATTATTATATAGCCTTAAGTAGGTTTTTGTTTTAAAATGTGTTCGTGTATCCCACATTCACTGTTGTCAGATTTACATGTCTGAATTCCATAGTGAAACAACAAGTTACAGACATGGACAAGAAATTTGACAGAAATAAAATTAATATCTGCTCATAATATTTGCTTACCACTATTCCATATGGTGAATTCATTTAATGTTACTAAATTTTCGAATAAAAAACAAATCACCCTTGTATAGGTTCAGTGTATGTGTGCTTCCACACAAAAACAAACATATATATATACACACAGGAAAGAAAGAAAAGAAACTGGCAATAATAAAGAGCATGTTTGTAATCAAATCGACGTACATTAATGTTACTCATGCGTATAAAATATAGCTAAATCACAGTGCATACTTATAATTTAAAGCCGCAGACATATTCTTGGGTCTATGTTACTTTACAATACACGGGGAAAAACTCATTCCATTTTTTTTTTTTTTAGACATTCCTAACAACTGTTTTCCCCTAGACTTCTAGAATCATCTACCTGAAACATATTTTTCCGTTAAATTCTACATTTAACGTGTACTGTATAGTCAAATAGAATAAATTGTTTTTTTTCTCCCCCATCTAAGTTACGTTTGCTGTATATTTCTATTTTACATAAAAAATTGTGTATTAGCAATAAGTATGTAAACATAGATTGAGCTAGTGTTTTATCAGGTTCTTCTTGTATTTTGTGATTTTAAGTTCATTAGTTTCAGTAATAGCCCAAATATATTCAAATTGTTTATTACTGGTATGTATGCAAGTTTTACTGTGCATATTACTACGTGATTTTACTGAAGCATTATTATTTTGGTCTTTGTTATTTTGATATTTCATTGTTGATATTTGAAGTTATAAATTTAATAGAGCCCTAATTTTTTTTTATTTGCTGCACTTATTTCTGTAGTTCGTCCTTAGGCAAATCATCTAGCAGTATCATCTGCAAATATTTAATTGTTTGAGTGTAAATTTAATTTAATAGCAATAACTTCATGGTTAGTTCTTTTTTTCCATTAAGACATATAGTCTAATTCAGATACAGTCTAATTGAATTCAGATGTATAATGAAGAGTAGTAACTTAACGATAATTTATAGGCTTGATGAACATTTTGATTTGTTGATAAAAAGTCTAATTGTTGAGATTTAGTTCTTCATTGACAAACTCACGAATTATATTCCTCAGAGTCCTGTTACACAAGTGTGGTATTCATCTCACACGTTATCATTGTACACTTGTTCAAAATTAGTGGAAACAAATTTGGGCAACACATAAGTTGAAGTAGTTTAACTTACTTTTGCAAAACTTTAAATTTCAACAAACGTATTACAGTAGTTAGTCATTTAATAGCATACTGTATGTTTTGGTTTATTAATGTTTGTGAGGGGGAACTGTTGTCTAAGAAATTGGACACCAGTTCCTAATGTGTTCGATATTCATGTTGTTACATTGTATATATTCTGAGGAAACTTTACCTTTGGTTAATTCTATAATTTTGTTTAATCCTATTCCTTGAAGTTATTTCTCCTAGAAATGTATAGGTGTGTAAAACTAAGAATCTGGTTGTATATCATTAACTTAGGTAGTATTGGAAATGTTTATTCGAAAGGAAAGAAGTTAAAAGTAATGAGAAATAAAAATATTAACGTCCAACCAGAGGAATGTTATTGTTGTAATAACTGTCATAATTCAAGCAACACAAAGTTTTGTAGCATTATATTGTATATTGAGCACAATATCTCATTGAACCTGTGTCCTTTAAGGAGAACTCGAGATATCAGGAAATTTCTTAATCACAGGATGAATCAGAAATGCTTTATAAAGGAAGATTACTGGTATAGTCTTACTGTACTTTCTAATATTTTATATGCATTGCATGTAAATTAACATTTTAACCTAAGGATATTGTGAAATTCTATAGTAGAGAAGTTATGATAGTGAAGTACTGATAAGTTTAATTTGTGTTACCGATACTTCATTTTATATTAGTTCTAGTGCCGTAATTTATTACAGAATATTTTAATTATATAGGCTAGGATATATATTATATTGTGGCAATCATTTGCAATCTTCTACATTCAGCTTACATTTCATGTACATCAGTTTCTTACCTTGGCATAATTTCCAATGTGATTCTATAAGTATTTTTGCATTTGTCTACCAGACATTTACTTTCTGACTTTCATGTTAAAATTTGGTGTTAACACGGAAAATGAAATACTATTGTGTGAAAATATTGAAGACTCTGTTAATCTTTGTTCTGTATGCCTGTTTTCTTCTCACAGTAAGTGATAATTGGGCCTTTATTGGTTACATTCCTAGATGTACAGATCATTATGGAGTACCAAGTTGACTTAAATTGTTATGAGGGCAGTAGCACTTACATTTTCTCAGAAAGAAATGTACAGACAGGAACACACCTTTAAATTAATTTCTATTACTGCTATTTGATCTATTTTTTGATTTAATAAACTTGTTTTTATGTGAAGTAAGACATGTTAGTAGAACAGTTTACTTCAGAATGGAATCAGATTCGTAAGATTTAATCAAAATTCGTAATATAAAACTGAATTTCTTTAAGCATACCAAAAATGCTTTTGGCATAGAAAAAAATCATGCTTTAAATGTTCTATTGATAATTTTAGTACTTCATTCATTTTCAATGAAATACTGAAGCTTGTGCTTTGCATGAACATCATTTTTGTTGTTCGTTGTAATATATTTAGTTGCAACACAAATCATGTACCAGTGCAGAATTGTTATAGACCTATCCTTGTAAAATATGAGAGTCATGGTTCTTCATTATTTCGTTTCTTATTTACATTTTATTATGTTCGGAAATGTAGTGTATCTTTCAGGAATAGGAACATTTCATGTATACATGTATGTGTGTACTTCAGATTGAGGTTCTCACTGATACAGCTATTATCAGGCAGTACATCTCACTTGACGATTTCTGTCAGAGGAAGAACAATTGTTGCATACATCTCAAGTCTGTTTAGTGAACTATGTTACTAGTCAAGTGATGTAATGCAATGGCAACTGACAATCCTACCCTATTATCTTCTGGCTTAGTTGCCTCATGAGTGCTGCCTTATTGGTGTCACTTATGAGATTTCAACCAGTCTTCGGATTGTTCACTTAACATGGTGTTTTGAAGAATGAAGACCCACAATGTGATTGAATGTTATGCCACACAACACTGTAGCCTTAAGACGACTTTGTGACTTCTCAGTTGTGGGACCCGATCCTCTTGTTACCCAGTAGTGACAGTTGTAAACCTTCTCACACGAAAAATGGCTTTGTCGCTCCAAATGATGTTTGTGAACAACTGAGGCTAGTCTTCGTACCAACCAAGCATGATTTCATCATACTCCATCTGATGGTTGCAATCTCCGCTGATAGATCTTGACAGTAATGCAGCTTCCATGGATGAAAATTTAATTCGTTCTTCATAACATTTTGGATTGTATAGCAGATAAGACCACCTTCACGAGCAGCTTGTCGTGTTGACTTTTGCGGGCTTCTGGTGAACATATCCTTCAACATTTGCATTGTTACCTCTGTCCTGGATGTCGAGGGACGACCACACCTGCGAGTTTCAAATCCTGTGCCCATGTGTTTGTAATGGCAATTCTTGATGGTCTTGGAAACCAATGTAGCATGAGATCTGTGCACTATTCGCCACCATCTCTGCATCAGTACAACAAAATGCCAGACTTCATAATGGGTGGCCACCTGAGCCCTTTCCTGCAGTGTCATGCAATGTTGCATTATGGATCACTTTCTACCTCTGTAAAGAAACTATGTATTAAGTTTCATAAAAAAATATAAATATATATATACAAATATTATAAGCATTTTACTGTAGGGAGTTACTTTCCGCCCACCCTGTAGATGCTGTTTGACTTGTAAACATCATATAATTGATAAACATCCCAAGTCCATAATTTACCGACTTTGGCTTTTTACCTGACATATGTTGTGTTTTACATAGTTTACCATCCTGCAACAAAGAATACCCCAAGTCGGACTCTTAAGTATATTTGTATCAGTGCTCTTGTCTTGCAAGCCTATGTAGTTTTCTTGCTCTCCTGAACAATTTACTTCCGTAAACTTTGGATGTTTGTCATTTCAGGTCTTATAATACAGGACAATTACAAATTATTCATCAGATTTTAAGTCAAATATTTGGGAAAACTATGGATGCAGTATGTTTGTGCTAATCATGAATTGAAAGAAAAATCCTGAAAGTTTATTTTTCCATTCTTGTAACTTTAGCGCGTGTAGACAGACGGCAGCACAAGCATAGTTTTCAAAATGGTGCCTATGCAGCAGAAAACATTTGCATATTTGGAATATAAGAAGTCATTTTCCTTTGTTACCGTACAGCATGCGTTCTGGACACAATACCCTGGAACTTCACTGCCAGGTCACCAAAGCATTCAGCAATGGCATCATCAATTTAAGGCAACTGATGCTATGAGTTAAGGTAAAAGCAGTGGACGCCCAAGTGTTTCTAATGAAACAGTGGAGTGAGTTAGAGGGAGTTTCATTCACAGCCCTCAGAAATCAACATATCGTGCCAGTCAGGAACTTGATATTCCACAATCGACTGTATGGAAAATTATACGAACCCGATTGCGAATGAGACCGTACCACATACAGTTACTGCAAAAGCTAAAACTGGAAGACCTTGTCAAACGATATGAAGTGTGTCACTACCTGAACACAGAACTCCCTCGCCATTGGATTGGGTGATGCGCTGAAGATGACTTAGCATTGTTACAGTGGTGTCCTAGATCCCTTGACCTAACGGTGTGTATTTTTTTCTCTGGAGGTATGTAAAAGCCATAGTGTACATGCCATCACTATCAGCAACTTTGGTTGAACTCAAAGATTGTATTACACATGCATTTACGACCATTACCAGGAATATGCTACTGTGCATATGAGACAAACTTTAATATTGCATTGATGCGTGTCGTGTAATGAGAGGAAGCCACATCGAACATTTGTGAAGGTGTGTCCGAAACTTGGACAGTTTCTGTTTATTTTGATGTATCATACAGTATATATTTCTAAGTGTTATATTTTTCTTTATGCAGCCGATTAAAATCCGAAGAATCATTTGTAATTGCCCTGTATATATATAGCCGCCATGGTTGTCTAGTGACTACAGCACTGGACTTACAATTTTGTGGACCCGGGTTCGATCCCCAGCTTATACCCCGAATTTATAACTTGTATTGGGCAAATCCATGGTCCAGGTAACATACGGATTTTTTCTGGGAGCTCCAGTTTCACTATGGCATCCCAACAAATCTCCATAATCATATACTCTTAACTTATAATGTGTGTAGCTTAGACCAGCCTCCTATGGTGCACCTTGGGCAAGGACTCTGTCGGTAAATTGGTCTACACAACTGGCTACATACAAGTGAACGACGAAAAAGTCAAGTACCCGCCATTAGTAAAATATGTATAATATTATTGAGACTGAATAAAGAACAATGTGATTAGAGAAAGGATTAATGTTCAAAATAGCCTTCATAATTAACATGGGCCTACAGCTAAAATAGTATTATGTACGAAAAGAATGACAAAGGATAGATTACCAAAGAAAATATTGGAATGGGTTTCACCTGGTAGGAAAGTAATGGGACGACTGAAGATTACATGGAAGGATGGAATTTTAAGCAGCATGTGGGAGAAAAGACAGGATGGAGTGACAGGAAACGTTGAAGAAAACCACAGAACATTATTTGGGCATGGGAAGATGATGTTGACATTGTAAAACCTATTATATTATATTGTAAAACCTGCTTAAAATTAATAATAATAATAATAATAATAATAATAATAATAATAATAATAATAATATGGTATATGATTTACTTTTTTATGAATAATGATATAGAAGCTTTGGAAACTTGTGCTAAGTACTTGATTTCGTAGAATTGTACAAATAGTTTGAATTAGTTTTTATTCCATTTTAATTTAAGACTTGTGTAACAATATTCTTTGAAGCAATATTAACTAAATATATTGCTGGCTTTGCTGACTGTTTCTTAAACTGAAATTTGTTGACTTACGAAGTATTAGTAATACAAAATATTTGGCGGGTCATATGCTCCTATAAATATCCGTAGTTATACTAATTACTGTATCTCGTATATAGAACACTTTGGTCATGAAATATTTTATTGTACTCTAACATTCTGAGTATTGACAGAATGTCATAGCAACTTCGGACATTTTGTTGTGTGAAACACTTTTTAAATTTAAAAATGGAAGTGATACCTATATTATTTTTGTGCATGGACCTTTTCATGATCGCTTTTAGTAGTTTTAAGTCATATACCTTTTACTATTTTGGATTTTAATTTCCCTTAAAAGTTTGTTGTATTCAAAATAGAAAGCGCTTGTAACATAGGTATTTTTTATTGAATAAAATCAGTATCTTATTCTCCCCTCCCTCTTCCCAAATACTAAAATACCGGTACTTATTAATTGACAATGCATTGTGGTAGTGGTTAATTACAGTAGGTCTCTTCCTTTTCACCAGAAGCTAAATGTGAACCCACTTCTATAAACATTTTCCTTCCTTTCGCTCTTCTGAACTTAGGAGTGTGTTTGAAGAATAAATGAATTTCATTCATGATCAGAATGAATATTCCATTGTCGACGAGTAGAATTTTTTTTTTCTGAGCTGTCAGATGTCAAAGGAGGAAGTCCAAACAGAAGCCTTTTGCAGTTATGTATGAACGATCTACAACGTGTCTTTGCTTTCATTTCGTTAAAGCTCTAATGGTAGATTCATTTTTAAATTTCTTTAGAAAATCAAATTTCTCGAAAGTTTAATCATTATTATATACTCATTAATACTATTACGTAATTCCACTATATCTCATTGAATAACCTTTACAGCATATTTTTATTACAGTCTTTACATAAGTATCATAATTAATTTTGCACATACACATAAGAGTTAACTTCTGATTTAGTCTCCTAGTGTAATTTTTTTTTAAATTAATGGCTTGTACTTGACTAGCCATCATTCACCCATATGAAGCCAGTTGTGTAGACCAATTTACCGACTGAGTCGTTGCTCACAGTGTGTCATAGGAAGCTGGTCTATGTTACACCTGTGGTAAGATGATGGAGATTTGTTGGGATGTGACAGAGGAACCGAAGCTCCTAGAGAAAACCTCCATGTTACCAGAACCATATGCTTGCCCAACACAAGTCATAAATTGGAGATATGCTGGGGATCGAATCCGGTCTACAGGATTAAAAGTCCAGCGCTTTAGTCACTAGAACACATTGACGGCTCTCTCCTAGTGTAAATTGACATTAAAACCATGTTGAAGTTAAGACACGCATTTCAAAAATGGATGGTAACCTGATCTTAATTTTTTGCATATTTTCAAAATCATGTACGTGTTTTGTCTTACAAAACAGTTATAGGAAGCATATGGTTGCATGAACGTGATCATTATATGGTGGTCTGTTTCGGATAAGATTATACATTGAAATCATTTAATAATCAAGTTATAATTTGAAATTCTATCACTGGACAAGTGATTAATGTAATAATTTATTCGAAGTCCTGATTTATTACCACATAAAGTGCTTTATCAAAGAGAAAAGGTGATGACTAATAAATATATAAATGTGGCCAAGGAAGCTGCTTAGTACATGAAGTAAAAATTTAATGTAATATAAAATATTTTCGTAAAGGTTTAGCATACCCACAGCTCTGTGAAAAATTCGAGTATAGAAATCTGGAGTACAAAATATATGCAAATGAAGCCCAAATTGAATGCTGATGCTTAACAGCTAGGTGGTGGAAACATACACAACAAATTAAACAAGAAACATCATATATTATACGAGAGTTGTAAATAAAGTAATGGCAACATAGACAGTACGAACATATTATTGAACTTCCATGGAAAATACATTTACATCCCTTCAATATAATTACCAGCGTGTTCCTGTATCGTCTGCCAAATTCCTGGTAACCATTGGATGCCATTAGTGATGAGGTTGTTTCTGTTGATTTCTCTGATGAACTGCCCTACTGCATGAAGCACTGATACAATATCTGGAAACCTCTTGCCTCTATGTGGTTCTTTCAACCCTGAAAACAAGTTGTAGTCACAAGGACTCATGTCAGGGGTATACGGAGGATGCTCCAATATTTCCCAATCCCATCTCTGTAGCAATTCAGTCACTGCTCCTTTGACATGACGAGCATCATCATGCAAGATGAAAGGTGAATTGTCTCTCGGGAAATGTGGACGTTTGCGCCACATAGCTGGACGTAGGTTGTGTTCGAGAAAATGTCGGTAGTACGCTGGATTGACATTTTGGTCTTGAGGTACGGCATGGCTAATGATAACACATTCACTGTCGCATGCAACTATCAGCATGACTTTCAGTCTAGAGGGTTCATATCGCACTTTTTTTGGATGTGGTGATCCTTTGTGGTGCCATTCATTAGACTGACGCTTTAGTTCAGGTTCGTATGCCCGTGACCACGTCTCGTCATTGGCAACAATACGTCCGCTTCGTTGTGGTATCTCTGTAGATGGAGTTAGCTATTGCATATCGGTGCCACTTCTGTGCTTCTATCAGGTTATGAGGGACCCAGTGTGCTGAAATTTTTCTCATGTGAAGATTTTTCTTCAGGATGTGCCACACAGTTTGATGACTGAGTCCAACCTCGATTGGATAATTCTCATAGAGTCCAGCAATGGTCAACAGCAAGGAGATCTTGCACTAACTCCACTTGTTCGTCACAAATGGACGGACGACCTGTGCGAGCCACATGTGCCGTCTCATTCCGACCTGTACAAAATACAGAGACCTATTTTGCAACTGTCTGATAAGGTAGTGCATCGTTGCCACAAGCTTCAAGTAAAACTTGATGACATTGGCGTGCATTTCTACCACGGGCTACGTCGATTTTTATCAACGATCGCTGCTCAAGTTTAGTAAACATACCTTAGAGCAGTTAAAACTAGTGCTCTACATTTAACTACGCATAATATCTGTTGTCATAGCAACTGGTTTTATCATTCAATACATCGACAATAGGTTTGTTCTTACAGCAAGTTTGTGATGGTTTGAGAACTGTTTGTAAACTGTTCCAACCTCACCTGTTGCGCACGATCGGGTTGAAAACTAATTTCAAACCATCCGTGATTTCAGCTGTATGAACGCATTTTCAAACTGGTTGGAACCACTGCCTTCTAGATAAGTGTTTGAACTTACGACAACAGAATCAATTTATTAAAATATTGTGATACTTAAATTGTTGAGAGAGATTCTCTGCTACATGGCGAGTTACACGGAAATAATAAATTCGCTGTTATTGTACCTAGGGTTAATATGTTGAACATATGTTTTATGTTTGGGTCTGTCTCTTTCCTCAAATACGGTAATTTCAGCAAGCCTAACCATCCCCATTGGATATATATATATATATATATATATATATATATATTTCATATCGTTATCACTAGAAATGTTTGAATCAGACATCTGAAAGAACAATTACAGGCTTAAATTAGCCTAACTTCTATTTTAAAACACTTCCGGAAAATAATTTTATTACAATTAATCTGGAAACTACTTCAGAATAATACCAGTAAGTACAATAAGGTTAAAAAAGAATGGGCCGGCGACAAATGTCTTAAGTTCCAGAAACAGAACATTGCACATATCTGGCTCCTTGAAGATCCAGCTCACAAGATGACACAATTAAACCATGCAAATGTTCTGTATTTTGTTCTAAATTATGTTATAATATAAAACGAAGGGTTGATTCTAGCTGCATCAGGTCCTCTGAAGAATGAAATATTAATAAAATTGAAAAATACTAAATCTATCGAAACGGGGTACGTACAAAATTTATCGAAACGAAGATGAACGAGAAAGCTACGTAATACGCTGGATTAACATACGAGTCATTATAGCGTAGGTGGCTTAAGCATTGGTTTAAACCAGATGGCATTAGATGTAGTAGGTTCGAATCTCCGTTAGTCTTAATTTTTTTACATTACAAATTTACCATAATAAGTTTTTATATACACCATTTACACAAATATCAAGTGGGGACATCGCCTGGAAGTCGATTGAATGTTTAGTAAATAGCACAACCCGTCCCCCGGGCAACACTACTGTCTGTTAATAAAACCGTCTGCATTTAAATCTAAGTTATAGTTTTTAAAAATATGTTTAACTACAACATTAAAACATGATACCATTGTAAACATTTAATTCTATTTGTTTTAATAATGGCAATATTGAAGTGATACTATTTAGCATTCTTCAGTTTATATTTAAGTTTAGTTTTATGTATGTTTTGTTTACCTACGCATATATTCTTCACAGGGAGCGTTGATATCATTTGAAAGCCAATTTTCATAAATCAAAACAATATTAGAAATAATAAAAAGTAGAGCTATATGTTATAATAATATATAACATATATTGATATTTCATATTCTTCGTGAGTCCTATGTCCGATATTTGCAGCCGTTTAGGTTCTTGAAGCCCCTCTTTGGACCAGTTATGATATTGCAAACATTATCGAATTAAACCGTAGGATAGTTCGTCTTTTTATTTTACTACATATTACAATTATTTTACTTTGATATATGTTTTGAATATTAACTCCAGAAATAAGTTATATTTTCGTCCAAAAACACCCGTGACACGAAAGTTTTACAACTTTCATAACATAAGACCACTCACGTCTTACAAATGTGTTATGACAAGGGGAGAGAATTCTATTACAATGAGATAGTCTTCACTCAGGGCAGCGATGATGTGGTTTGGACTGGGACATTTTTTCAACAAACAAGTAGAAATAATAAAATCATCAACACCATATTTTACGACCCAGATTAAGTCGAGATTGTTCCAGTTTCAAAGTGGTTTAATATTTGTTTGATCAGCGTTTTCTTAGGCGTCCTATGTTTCTTCTTTCAACTGGTTCGTAGTGAAGCAGTTTATATGATATTCCAGATATTCTATTCATTCTACATGTTCTCTCCATTTGTTACTGTAGTCTTCTCTTTGAGATATTTAATTGTAATTTTCCCTGTGTAGCATGGCTATGTTTATATAATACCGCATACAATTATTCATTTCTGCGAAGTGTAAGGGTTTGGGAACTTATTATTATTATTATTATTATTATTATTATTATTATTATAATTATTAATGTTACAAAGGTGATATGGTGAGCACATGAAACAGACTATAAATTTTGTTTATTTGTATTTGATGTGCTTCTGATTTTCAAGAAAGTAAATAAACTATTAATTTTGTATACAGGCCAAGTCGTGCCTAATAATAGACCGCAAATGATGGACTGTAATATGTTTGCAAGATTCGCATAACCAATTTTATTAACAAATTCCATTAACACTTGTCATTAAAATATAAAATAATAGAATAAAAAAATCAACTCTGTCGGGAAGCGAACCTACAACTTCTGGTTCCGAAATCGGAAACCTTACCCTACGCTACACCACCTCATTGTGCTAACTGCATTGTAGACAGATCACTATCAAAGAATCAACCGGAAGAAACATCACAGCATTGCCTTCGAACGCAATGAGTTTACTCGTGTGAACCTGACTTGAAACTTGATATTTTAACTACCAAGAGTTGGCCCATTCTTTTTGAACCCATTTCCATTATTTCATCATTAAATTATTTATTTTTGGTGCAAGAGACATCTCTTTTTTTTAATGCACTTATTTATCTACCCTTGTAGGCCTACCATCAATAAAAAACATATTTTAAAATTATTTTCAATTTGCACAGTCTTGCTACGTAAGTACTTACGCGGTATTGTGAAGTGTAGCGTTGATCTTCATCAAAAACACACTCATAATAATCACAAACTGTGGATTTTGTTATAAAAGTGAACTAAAATAAAAACATTGATTTCGTCTATGCTATATATTTTGTAAATTAAATAAAAACAGCTTGACATAACGTATCCAGAGAATTAATGTTAGAGCTGTTGAATAAGAAATAATAGTACGCTTACAACTTATGCGGTAAAACTTTAGAATAACACGCACGCTTACATGTAGTATTACCTTCCTGAAAAATGGAAATTATACGAAGACAACAGTACTAAAATACAATTGATTATATATTTAGTGCATACTGTAGGTTATGTTGTAAATAACATGCAGAAAATAATGGCAAAACTATCTTAATAGGCATGCGTCATTTATGATTAGAAATTGGTTTGTACTTGATTCGCAAATCAATTCTGACTGTCAGGAATCGATTTGTGACAGTTTGACATGCTGTAAGAACGCATGACTATTAGTCGGAAACGGTCAGAGTTTGAAGTTTGCGCTGTGCGAACAGAAAAATCTGTATGCGCATGCTCGCGACTGTTCAAACCAGTTTGGAACTACTGTACGAACAAACCTAATATCTCCAACTACGATCACCAGTTGTCTCGTATCGCATGCGAATGCGCATGACCCATTCCCGGCAGTGTTGCCACTACTTTATTTACAACCCATGTATGAAGGAAAGGATCATTGTATATATTCATGAAATCTGTAAGATCATTTTTTTTCCGTTTTCATAAAACATTTCCCTTCTCACCGGATGGGAGTATGTAAAATTTTAAATGTAGCAGTTTCATGAAATTTTAATATAATACAAATTGGATTAGAATATGTTAATGAAGTGTTTCGCATGTTCCTTCAGAAAATAAAATTTTCAGTATTGACTGGAATTGTGTTAATTTTATTTTGCTTGTATTGATTTTAAAGGCTCCCTCCGATCAAAAATCATATCTTGGAATTATTATATCAGATTATAGTTATCTGTCTGCTATGAGCAATGAAAAAAACTGCGCCTTTCTGCGACAAGGAGTCGAGTTACAAGATATTACAAGTTGTAGTTGATGTACTGCTGACGTCACCTCTACCATATACTGTGGAATACGAGTTCGTATTGCAAGCGCGTGTCGTAGCTATTAATAATAATAATAGTAATTCAATAATAATTGTTTCTTCATAGCAGACATCGCAGAAGTGGTAAGTCAAATTATAAATGAGGGTCAAAATAAAAGTTCTGTAAAATACAGCGCAAAGTAGCAATTTATACCTCCTTCGTACTACCCACTGATTACTAATATATTCAACTAAAATTCACCATTTACAAAAAAAATGTATTTTTATCATGTTCATACAGACTGTTAAAGAAATTACTTACACCATTTCATCTTTCAGCGGTTCAAATACACTTGGATAATTAATTAAACAAAAAAAAATAAATAAGAAAATTGACATTTTTATGTTAGGTTACATTGTAATTTCTATTACGAATTATTATGCTTGTTACGAAAGCGGAAGGCCTGAAAGAGGGAGAGAGAGACCAAGAAAACTACTCGTATTAAAACAAACTTATGATTGAGCATCATATTTATTATTTTACTTACAGTTTGGTATAAAACTCCTCGATTCTGAGGTATTCCTGGGATGATTCTGGTCGAGTTACAGGTGCAATGCATTTTAGGATATTTGCTGCATAAGATTCTCCTTTAAAGATAGGTAACAAATTATACCTCATCTTTCACAGTCTTCATAATTGTGTCAATTATATTGTCCCTTCACATGCCCTAGACTTTCTTTTGTCTCTCTCTGTCGTGTCGTAGTCACTCTCTCTGTCATGTCCTGGTCTCTCTCTCTCTCTCTCTCTTTTTCTGTCCTGTTTTGGTCTTCTGTCTCTGTCGGGTCTTCGTCTTTCTCCGTCTCTCTGTCGTGTCCTCGTTCCTCTCTTGTCCTGGTATTTATCAATTTCATGGCACATCCTTTCTTTTTCTCTCCGTTGTAATTCGGTCTTTTCTCGCTCGCTCTCTCTCTCTCTGTTCTTGGTGTTTCTATCAATAGTGTCTTGGCCTTCCTCCCTGTCTCTGTTGTCTTCGTTTCTCTCCCTCCCTCTCTCTCTCTCTCTGAGGTCCTGGTATTTACTCGTATCTCTCAATTTCATGTCATATTCTTTCTCTTTCTCTGTTGTGATGTCGTCTTCCTCTCTCTGTCGTGTCCCGGCCTTTCTCTCGCTCTGTCATGTCCTGATCTTTTTTCTTATTTTTTTTTCTTTCTTTCTTTCTTTTTCTCTCTCTCTCTCTCTCTCTCTATCTCTACCTCTCTGTCGTGTAATGTTCTCTCTTTGTCTCTGTCGTGTAATGTTCTCTCTTTGTCTCTGTCTTGTAATGTTCTCTCTTTCTCTCTGTCTTGTAATGTTTTCTCTTTCTCTCTGTCTTGTGCTTGTGTGTTTGTGTAATGTACAGGTCTCTCTGTCTCTGTCATGTCTTGGTTTTTTTGGCCTTACTCCCTTTCTCTGTCGTATCCTCGTTTCTCTCTCTTTCTCCCTCCCTCTCTCTCTCTCTCATGTCGTGGCATTTGTCTATCTCAATTTCATGTTGTATACTTTCTTTCTTTCTTTCTTTCTCTGATTCTTGTCTTGGTCTTTCTCTACCTGCCTTGTTCTGGATTCTCTCTGTCTCTCAGTCATGTCTTGGTCTTTCTATCTCTGTCTCGTAATGACTTGGTCTCTCTCTCTCTCTCTCTCTCTCTCTCTGACGTGTCCTGGTCTTTTTCTCAGTTTCGTGTCCTATTATTTCTTTCTGTCGTGTCTTTCTCTCAAATGGAATGGAATTTAAGTAAAGGTGCACTGATGGCCCAGCACTGCGACCTGTTGAGATCTATTGCGCTAACCCTCGATATGGAATGAGTTGCGTGCCATAGTTCCCCTACGCGCACCAACCCAACCACATGACTCTCTAACAACCAGTCCCTACAGCCAACAGAAATCCATATACCATTCCTGCTTCGGCAACTTCCCCCAAGGTCCCCCTGTCGGTGCGAGGCGAAACTCCTCCCCCGAGTAGGGTGCTCGTTGCAGAAGCCATCCAACGTCGTTTAGCTACAGTCTACGGAGGCCGGTCGAGAGAGCCAGTAGTACCGGGAGGCCGCCTGTAGAGTGATCTGAAAAACCAGAAACGGGATGATGAGGAAAGGATGATGGGGGAGGAAAGGTAGTGGCGAAGATGAGTGGGGTTCCAATCGCCTGATAAAGTTACCTGATATTCATCCATAGGAGTGAGGGAAATACCTCGAAAAAACCTCACCCAGGCAACTCGTCCTAACCGGGAATCGAACCCGGAACTTCTGGGTTCGGAGTTAGATTCGCTAACCCCTCAGCCACAACGGTGGTCTATCTTTCTCTCAATTTAGTGTCTTTTTTTTACCTCTATCGCGTCCTAGTCTTTCTTTCACTTTCGTGTCATATTCCCTCTCTCTCTCGCTCTCTCTCCCTCCCTCCCTCCCTCCCTCCCTCCCTCCCCCTCCCCTCTCTCTCTATCGTGTTGTGGTCTTTCAATTTTGTATCATATTCATTCGTTGTATGCATCTGAAGTCTGATTAGTGTAATATGTAGCTAATCACCGGTGTATGCAATGGAGGGGGGAAAGGAACTGGTAACCTTACCCCATTATCTCCTGGCTTAGTTACCTCTTGAGTGATGCCTTATTGGTGTCACTTTTGAGGTTCAAACCTGTCTTCGGAGAGTTGACTAAATAACATTCTTTCTCTCTCTGTCGTGTCCTGGTCTTTTTTCTGTCCGTCTCACTCTTTTTTTTTGTGCCGTGGCCTTTCTCTTTCACTGTGACTGTTATAACCAAAAACGCAACAACACTAGTGTATACCGCGGAGACGGTAAATTGCATCCTCAGGTCAAAAAAATTGTTGCCACCTGTTTGCCTTAGCTATGTTACGTAAATTGCCTCATCTTTATCTGAGAGTGAGCGTGCTTCTCATTTGTAAGTACATCACTATAACCAACATTTTCCTTCCCATTTGCAGACTTAAGACTGTCAGTAATATAGACTAACGTGCATAATTCGCACAACTTACTGGTATGATTAAAATGTGATTCAATATGGTTAAAATGTTGTTCAGGTAGAAAAACGTCGTCATAAAACTTAAAACATGTTTAAAACGTTAAATACTGACTTTAAAGAGGAGGAATTTAAAACAAACAGTCCTTACAAACTCATGTCGAGTAATCTGTTCTTGCCGAAGTGCAAGTATTTCATTTTATGAAAATAATTCTTTGCGAAAAATTGATTCACCGGTATACCTTTTGCCCAGGCTTCTAAGGGACACAGATTTGTCTCTGTATTTGTTAAGAACTTCAAAGAAGTGATAAATATTTTGATGGCTGGCGTTGAAAAGACTCAAGTTTTCAATGGAGTGGTGTAATTTTCGGCGCATAAACAGTGTACTACCTTGCGGGATGCACTTAGTTTTCGATCTGAAGATTCAACGTCGTAGGCAAATGGGAAGCAATTTACGTACTTCTATAGTAAACACGAGGAAATTCACGTATTTATATAAAGGTAAATAGTCCCCCATGGTGGCAATTTACATCACCCCATATACCGTGCTGGAAGGCAGACTATGAGACTGGTTGGTGAACGTGACGTCACTACTCCTAGCTGTGCTGGATAAAACACCCGTGTAACTCGAGAACGGCAATTGATATCAAACTCGGATTTTTTTTCAGATATCTTGTGTTTGTGTGTTCTTTTAATTAAACCCCCGCATTCATTTTTATCGGAGAGGTCCTTTTTAAGCAATGTATAATCGCTCAGCTTTTGACAGTAGATTTTCTCCATTTTAAAATGGTGGAATTGTGAATTCATGAGTTAGGTTTCATATACAGTAACTAAGCAGTTTATCCTAATTTTTTTTGGACAACTTAAAAACGAAGTAATGATGGAAAGTGGAAAAATGTAGTTTATGGTCAGAAAAAGCACTGGCCTAATGTGCAATTATAATTTTATGAAACTACAGATCTCAGAAAATATATCACAAGATTTCATAACAAACGGGCAATGAGAATGTTCAGATTGAAGTTATGTTGGCATAATAGCTATGTTATATAACATAAGATATGATTTTTTATGACTGTTGAATTGAGTGATATAGTTTTAAAAAATAAACTAATGGCTCGTACCTGACTATTCATCATTCACCCATATGAAGCTAGTTACGTAGGCCAATTCACCGACAGAATCGTTGCCCAAGGTGCGCCATAGGAGAATGGTGTACGCTATACTCTCAGTGAGATGAGATGATGAAGATTTGGAATGCCACAGGGAAACCGGAGCCCCTGGAGAAAACACATTTGTTACCTGGACTACGGGCTTGCCCAACACATAAATTGGGGTTAGGCCGGAGATTGAACCTGGGCCCATAGGATTGAGTCCAACGCTCTAGTTACTGGACCCCATAGTCGCTTTAAAATTACCTATATTTATGCAATAATGAAGCGGCGGCATGTCTAAGTAAAATTATATTAAATAGTAAACAAAAACAATTCCGTTGTTAAAATATTTGCCAGTACAGTTAAATATTTTGTACTATATGTGAGTATCACTGATACCATCACCACCAGATCCATTCTAAGTAGATAGCCATACCATCTACTTACACACTTATATATTTGAGAGTTTAAAGTCTTGCGGTTATCCACGTCACCCTGTACACTATAGCTAATCTGCCTACAGGAAGATTACTTCAAAATAAAAGTTGGGAAGTAGACTACCGCGAGGCATGAAGTCTGGTAGAGGAAAGAGTTCCAGCAGAAAACCCTACTTATTTCACGTTGAATGTGGTTTGGTACTAATTGGTGTAAGTATCTGAATGCTTTAAGTCTTATATTTAAGAGACTACAGGGTTAAGATTGTTTTATTAATGTAATCCTAACCATTTTGAAGATAGAGCAAGAAGGAACATATGTACAAAGTTAGCCATTTAGAATATTGAATGAGAGGCAGCATAATTATGTACTCGCGATGTGTTGGTTAGATGAGGTATATTGTCGTTATTTGCACAATTGTTATTCATCAACACTGATTTTATGAAGGAATCAGTGAGTAAACGTGTGTGTGTGTGTGTGTGTGTGTGCGTGCGTGCGTGCGTTCGCGCGCGCGCGCGCGCGCGCTTTTTCTCCACGTCACTATTAATATTTTTTGCCATAATTTTATTATAAGTTGGAGATGACATGTAATAGGAAAGAAAAGTTCTGAAGTTGTGTAGTCGGAGAAGTGTGGTCGGTTTTGTGTACTTTTCTTTCGAAAAAAAAAAAAATAAATAAAACAAAAAAAAATTGTCATCGCGAAATAACAGTGATTGAACTGTGACGCCATGTTTTGGCCAGTGAGAGACACATTGTTGTTCATGTCTTGCAGTTTGCATTCAGAATAAGTACATCACCGTATTTCAAATTGTTGCAAAATCTGTTACTGCTTGTGCACATGTGAGCCTATTTTTTTATTTAAATTTTATTTTATTTAAATTTAACTATACAGAATAAAGAAATATAATTACAAAACAAACAAAGAGAAATACAAATAAAATAATACAAGCAATATAAAAAAGAAGATACAGTAGTATTAACAAAATTTGAGACCGAACGAGCAGCGCTCGTGCTCGGTCGCAGTTCAGATATAATATTAAAATAAAAAAAAATAATAATAATATAAATAAATAAGTAAAATAAAATAGGAACTAAAATATAATTACAGCGGCAATGGAATTATATAATATAATATTAACACTAGAGAAGAATAATATCGCACGTGAAAAGTAGGACTAATATATATTTCAAAATTATAGAATACAAATATAATATAGGTTGATTAATTCATACACATAGGCTATAAATTTATTTAATCAAATTGAAGATATTAACACTTTTTTAATTTTCTTGTTATATGTTGGTATCTAATTTTCGTCAAAATCATACATACGCGAAATTTTCACTATTTCTGTCCAAGGACAGGTCTTTCACTGCAAACCCAGCATTGTTTAATATTCCCTCTCTTTCCCGCATTCAATATTTTAATCAGTAATGTTTAAATCGTAGTTGATATATTACCACAGTTTGGTATATACAGTTGCGAAGCTCAATACTTAATAAATATGCAAACATAGTTGCCGACCACCAGGATCGGTACTATCGCCTCAGCATAGACCTTTTCCCGAGCAGACGATAATGTATGTTCGGGTTTTCTATTTCAGTGTGTGGAGCTTAGTGAAATATTATATTATAACTTTATTGCGTATCATTGCTAAGTTTTATTTAGTGTAATGTGTCCATAAGTTCCGTTTACTTCTGATTGCTTAATTTGTTGCAGAAATAATTACAAAATTGTGTTCTTTTAATGTGAAGAGAATTTTACATGTTAACTTAATCTATTCGCATCAACATTTTAAGTTTAGAATGGAAGCTATTTTGAGATTTAATGAAAAAGAATTTATATTGCGATTTTAATTTAGCACATCTACCTTCCTTAATTGTAGATAGAAAATTTACCATACAATTCCTATGAAATTAGTGCTCGTACGATTGTGTTACTTCGTCTCTTAGGAAGTAGATAAATACAATAATTCAGTACGTACTCGATTTTAATATTAAAATACAGACAAATTGAATGTGCGGCGTATCATACAGGACATTATGCTTAATTATAATGTATAATTGAGGCACTCAGAATCAAAGTGATACAAGTGACAATTTTGTTAAAAATTGAGATAAGTGTATATTCTAAATCTTTAATGTCACTTCTGTTCAGAGAAATAGTAATTTAAGTACAATTCCAGTCAGTGCTGCACCATATTGGCCTTACTCTTGTATTACAATGCATACAGAGTTTTGACTGAGAGGCAAACTAATACAAGTGCGTTGTTTACATTGTGTTGTTGCGTTTCTTCTGTTTATGACTAATTCATTTGCCACAATGGAGAGAGGTAACATATTACATATTCGATACATCTTCGTGGAAGGCCTCCACACATTGAGCTGGACCAACTACACAATAAGGACAATTTTGCTAAGTGGAGGAACTTGCAATAGCTAAAGAAATTCATCCCACCCATACACTACTCTTTATTTGATGACCTGAAGCATGAAGGATGGTCCTATAATAAGGACTGCAGGACGTGGAAGAGAAAGTTCAAGAAATACTCGTGGTAGGAGTCCTACAGATGCACTTCATGACAGAAACATAGATGTTGCAGCAGAGAGAGATGCGACTTCTTCAGATGAGACTAGTGACGTAATGAACGCGACTAAGGCTGAATTACATTTAAAATTATACATTTTCTTAACCCTCTTCTTTCGGAGAACTAAAAACGACATCAATTGTTGCCCTAGAAATTGAATGTAATAATCAACCTATCAGACACTATGTATTAAAAAAGGATCTAAAAATACATTTAAAATTACAAGCCTCATCCAGGTCTCAGATGTTATTCAAACTGTCAGATAATATCATGTATGATTTCTATAAAATAAAAAAAGAAGAAATACCAGTCTATATCACAGACACACTCATTGTTAAAACTTCAGTTGTGAAATTCCTCCATGGAAATGGGTAATTCCAGAACATAGCATACAAATTCCAGGAAATCATTCCAAAAATTATCCTCCATACATTCTTAAGTTAGATGCCATGGAACTACTCTGCAGCACATATAAGGATCATCTTCAAATTTATACAGATGAATCTCTAAACCCTGATGATGGAACATCAGGAGCAGGGTATTATATTCCAAAATATCAAGACAGTTACTTCATACCATGTTCATCCTCCTCCGTCTTGACACTGAATTGCTAGCTATTGATGCTGCTCTTCAGTGTGTTACTCAAATTTTTTGAAAAATCTATATGGATACTTACCGACTACAAGGAAGCTATATTTAATATAGTTAAATGTGTACCAAATCTATACGCACATAGAATTATTCCAATTCAGAAACAACTAATTAAACTAAAAAATCCAAAAGGAAATAACATTTCAATGGATACCTAGTCATTGTGGTACACCTGAAAACGAGAAAGTCAATAACGTTGCGAAATAGGCAACATATTTGCTACCAAGACCTCTTCAAGTGATATCTTTATCCATGGCCTTTGCTTCAGTAAAGTCTCATTTTATAATCTTATTGATCAACAATTGGTTCTCTTCTGAAAAAGTAAATATTTTACAGTCCGTTCAAAAGAAGCCAAATGACCTGAAAATGTACAAAAAATTGCACAGACATGTTCAAACATTTTTAACAAGAGCCAGAACAGCTCACATTGCCACACGATTGTATCTACACTGATTTCACCTTTCTAATACTCCTACTTGTCTGTGGTGTAATAACCATGATGAAGATCTGGAACACATTCTTATCCATAAATCACAAAAGAAGTAAATTAAAATCATCAATACCAATTGCAGATGACACAGCTCTTCAGTATATATTGACTACTCTGCTACTAGCAACAGGCATCTATAATGAACACCGTTCAAAATACCTCTCACTTCTGATGAAAAACAAAAACTTAATAGACTATAGTGGAATTTATGTTGTCAGCAAACAGATGGATACGTTAAGAAAATTGACTGAGGGATTCTTTCGGTTACATACACACGTTTTGTGTTATAATATGATAATCAGAAAGCTCAAATGTTGTTAAGACAAGAATGTTTCAATGTTGTAAGCAATGTTCTTGTTCTTGTTTTAAATAATGTACAAATACTGAAAACTCTTGTACTTACATTACTTCTCCACAAAAATATTTTCGTGGCAAAATAATACAAGTGACTTTAGGACCCTATTTTACCTAAAATGTTTGAGAATAGATAATTTATATTTAGAAGTTAAAAAATATAGGCACCAACATACACAACTGTAAATTTACAGCAATATAGTCCTGTAACAGATTTTTTAATTTCCTTTTCAACTTCAAAGTCATTTATCTAAAAACTTACTGAATGTCACTTGTATCACTTTGCTTCTGAGTGCCTCAATTGTGAATATAGGAATATAAATAATAACCTATAATTTCCATATGACATAACATAGGCCTACATATGTAATGGCAGGGCATTGGAGACTTTGTAAATCTAGTTGCTCTAGTAATAGCGCTGTGAGGTTACCATATTTCAATATAATCAAGTGTCCGAAGGTCAATAAGGCAGCACTCATAAAGCGGTGGAACTAGCGCTGAGGTAATTCCTGCGATTTCGAAAGTGAAAATAGTTGAATGTATGAGATTTTTTTTGTGGAGGTGCAGGTGATCGTATAAGCAAGGCATAATAAAACCCAAACCAAAACTAACCAAACCTAACCTGTCACAGATCCATATATGCAAAGAGCATGAGTACAAAGGAACTACCTCTGGGCTAGTTTAACCTACTAACGTAATACATTAATCAGACTTCAGATTGGAGTACCGTAAGAAACGAATAAATACAACTGAAAAGAGATAAATTGCATTTACAAGTTATCACACGTAACTTTATGCTTAATTATAATGTATAAATGCTAATATTGAAGTATTGATACAGTAAATATAACTTATAATTTCAACATATCAAAATATCAGTGCGGTGCAACTGAAAATTATTCAATCGTGCATAAATGAATGTACAAGAATTTCGCAATATTTAATCCAAATAAAGTCAGGTATTACACATACGAACAACGTAATTTTCACACCAAAAATAATATTACACCTTAACTCGCAAGTGAATTATATCTGAAGTGTCTCATAATCATTGTTTTAAATTTATTAGTGCAATTACACTACATTTTAGAGAAATATATGTTACTCTTCATGCATTGCAACTAATTTGTATGGTTGAAACGCCACCCTCCGTGATCGGGTTAAGCGAGTCACATGGTCTGCCTATATTAAATCACGATGGCAGTGACACAGTCTATTGTTCCTAGTACTCACAGCGCTCCAAGCGGCTAGCAACTATTGCGAGAAATACAAAAAAATCATCCCAAGCTTCACAACTAACTGTGATATTACGTCCATGCATTTATGATGCTTAAAACCGATCTCCCTGGCACTTTCTTGGAAGATCTTGTTGTTGTTGTTGTTCTTCTTCTTCTTCTTCTTCTTCTTCTTCTTCTTCTTCTTCTTGGAGGTTTGTATTCTAACAGCATTTTGTGATTGATCATTCGACGGTGTTGTTTGAATGAATTAATTTATTATCGATCTATTGTTTGTAATGTGAAAGTGTTACGTATTCTCGTTCTTCAATAAATTTGCCGTAATTATTCTTGAGTTGAAGTCGGAAGAGGACGGGTTGATTATAGAAGAGTAAAGAAAATTTCGTCTGGCACAATTATTTCACAAAATACTGGTATTACAGGAACTGTTACTGACTCGTTTGTAGTCCTTCCGTTCAACATTTCAATATTTGTATTTCATTGGACGATCATCTTTATAGAAATACTGTCCAGTAGGAAATACGTAAGTGTATATTATATGAAAGTAATTGTCGAGCTGATACAGTAGCCATCAACAGAACAACGAAAAGAGGCCTTCTTCTTGACTCAACATTCAGCTTTGAAGAGAATGGTGATCAAACTTTGCGCATGTAGTGCAGACTAGACCAGACCAGACCAGACCAGACCAGACCAGACCAGACCAGACCAGACCATATATCGTCCATGCGTCCCTCACTTTAGAGTTATAGCTTACCTGAAATTGCTTGGGGTGGGGGGAGGATGTGAAGGATCTCCTTTTTGGCGCCCGAGGTACGAGCTTGAAATTCACAAATGATTTTATACGTTTCTTTGGAATTTCAAAAAAATTATTGTTAAAATTTGTAAAAATATCTCGCAAAGTCCTTGTATTTATATTTTACTTTGCGTTTTTTATTGTATTCTTCAATATTGTAGATTTTTCTTTTATTGTTATTTTTTAAATTGTATCTTTCAAATTTTGTTGTCTAGGTATTATGTTTTCCCGCGTATGTGGCACTTAAGAGGTTATATCCATTTTCGGCTTTTCCTTTTCAAACTTTTCTAGAGCTCCTTCAGTGGAACAGCGTAACCCGGAGTGAGACAAGTGGCCAACAGGCTTGGAGCTCACATATTCAGTTTCTTTCAACTCCGAACCCTTTGCGAGGACGCGTTTTGCGTACCTTTTAAATTTCTCCTCCCACTTCTCTTTCAATTCAATTCAATTATGTTTTCCTTCTTTCAAGTGATATTTTTCTTCTGTATATTTTTTTCTGGATTTTTAATGGTTACCTGGGATGCCATACAGACGACTTTAAGTATTGTCTCATGAAGTTATGTAAAAGATTTTCAGGATATCGTTTATTTTCGTAATTGGGTTGCCACTGTTGTTTGATTAGAGGACATAGTGTTGAATGTATTTCAGTAAGGGATATATTGATACATTTTCGAGTTAAAGCATTTCAGAATGATTATATCAGTTCTTGCATTTACATAGATGGATGTGGCATTTTCTATCACCTCTTATAATATTATTGTTGGATTCTTCTTACATAAATTTTAGGTACCAGTACCCAATTGTAAATCATACGCTTGTATTCAATGTTCTAGAAAGAACTTTTTTTGGTGGTACGTTTATCTTAAATTTCGTATACCGTAAGAGATTTTATAGTATACTTTGTGTGTTTATGTTGAGATGATATAGGCTACTTGTTAGTTTAACGCTAAGTGTGGCGAAATGTTAAAAGGTTTATCATTAACTTTCGTATTGACATTCATTTCGTCACAACCTTCGCAGGTGATTTATCCAATGGAAATGAAAATCCCACATGATATTTCATAAGACTATTTTGTAAATAGAATAATAAATAAATGAAGTAAATAACGCACATTATTTACTTGGATCGTATAATATTTTGTTTACATTTGTAAAGAAAGAATGAACATATTTGTATTCATAAACACGACTAAAGTCATCTTCCTAGTGTTATAATTAGTCTACTCGTGAATAATAGAACAGAATAATGAAGATATTTACTAAGTTATTATGAACACAAAGGAATTTAAAGGAATCAAAATTTAATTAAAAGTAGAATTATTATGAAAGTGACATTCTGTGAAGTAAATTTGTTGAATGCAGTTGCTGTTGAAGAAATTGTAGTTAATTATGAGTTTATTGATAATTAGGTTGTGGCGTTCTTACTTAATGTGTGGAAACAATTGCGAGTCATCAGCTATAAGATAAAATTTATAATTTGAAATCGACAGTAATGAAGTGATAGATTACTCTGGACTCTGATTGATTGAATTTTAACGGATTCTTGCAATCCATTGGTCAATACTTGTATCAAATTCAAGAAAGCTAAACAGTTTTAAATGTGTGCAATGGAGGAATGAATTTAGATTTTATGTTCTAAAGGTATCTGCTTATAACTTCTTGAAGCCCGGACGTAATTAAGGTTTATACAAATTTAAAGCTGAATTCATACTTAAAAATATTGAAAGACTCTAAAGAACAGAAAAACATAAATCTGAAAATCATAGAAACTCCACCAATTTCAACACCACTTAGAATATGTATTGAAACAACAACCATCCTCCTGTAGCTTTTATACTGGAGCGAAATGAGATGTTAGCAATACAGTCCAGTTTGTTTACTTCGAACAAGAGTCCAAGGTTCTTGCTAGGGAACTGTCATTCAGCTCATGTAGAATTCTCTCCTCAGTGTGCACACATTGATCTTCACAGCAAATATATGATTATCGAAAAATTGAATAACCTCCGATCTTGAGTAGATAGTGCTCACTCCTTTGGCGCAACACGTTTGCGTGACCTTGCTTTATGTGTCACGTGACAGTAAATATCGACGTAAAAAGACAACTCTACTTTCTCAAAGCATGCGCAATTTGTTTCTTAATGAACATACAGTTAGTATGGGCAGGTAATTGTTCATATTTCTGTATATTCTGTGGATATGTAGCTCTCCTATTTGAGGAGAGATTTAGATATGGGCTCTTTAAACGTTCCCATGTTAGTTCTTGAGAGACTGAATGGCATACACACTGTTTCTCCGGATAAAACCTGTGTTCTGTCAGCCTGTAGCAAGTTCATACAAACTGAACTGCTATTATATAAAAACTTTCTTCATTGAATAAATGCATACGATGCTCAACATAAGCAGTTCTCACTTGTGCAGTATAACATCGAGTCTTCGTGAAGAGCTTTCAAAAAGCAAAATAAAAAAAAAAAATCGTGAAAACGAAATTACAAGAAACAATTGAATATGAAGGAAATAACCTACTTTGTTTTGAAGATAAAAAAACTATCGTAAAATCACTTCAGAATTATGAAAAATAAACATTGGTCAAGAAAATTCACGTGATCATCGCTGTTGGCTCGCATAACAGAAGGCAATTTCAGTAGGGTATTTGACAAATAACTTACTATTTGTGTTTAAATTTTGGGAGTGTAACGGAACGGTCAGGGATAGTGATTGTTATAAAATAAATATTGGTGTGTGGCGCCCAGTTACAGCACAGTCTAGTATATACAGTCACGAAGCTTGAGTTGTGAGGGTGCTAGGAACAATAGACTGTGCCGGTTCTATTTCGCATTGTCTGTAATGAGGCGATATTAGCGATCCTAGTGGTTAGCAACTATCTATGGATGCATATTTACTACGTATTGACTTTCGTGACTGTATACACTAGACTGTGGTTATAGTCCGGATCAACTTAATACCGTAAGGGTGAAACCTAACCATTTCCCTCCCATTACTACAAATGCTAGTGGATTATGGTGATTTTCTAGTTTGAAGGTTAAAGTTTCTTTTGTCAACTTCGTTTCGAATTTCGATACTGAGAAATACAACTGGTAGTGATTTTCTAACTGTTATGTTGGCAGTAGGAACACCTGTTGTCGGTAGTGCACATTTTGAAAATTAAAATTTTTCTAGATTTCTGAGCCGATTACCGGAAGCTAGTGAAATTCGAACATAGTAATAATTAATTAATATCAGTATTATATTAATACATAATAATTATTTTTATGTGTTGCGTTGCTACAATTCAAGATAAGTGTAAATAAATGTAACATATGGTGTTTATACATACATTTGGGTGATTGATAGAAAATGCGCACGGAGACAGCAATTATAACTAGAGTAGCAAAATTATTAGGAGTAAGTAAGTATTCTTAAGCATACATTTAAAAGTGGAATTCGGTTTTCGGAGTTTGTACTAACCATTTCGTGTGATCAAACAAAATACATTTTTAGGTTAGGTCTCGTGAATCGTAAACTGTTTAGCCAAAGCAATGAATTTCATGTTGTCAGACAAAATACATTTTAATATTAGGTCATATTAATCTACTAATTACCAACATAATGTGCGAGAGGTCCAGAAGGAAAATACAGGCATACTCTTTCACAAATAAATTAAACCATTTAGAAAACACCTCGCAACATAAAGATGAGATGAGAAATAAGCAAATAAGCAAGACATCGTTATTGTTAATAGTATATTATTATTATTATTATTATTATTATTATTATTATTATTATACATGGCATTGTGATTTTACCCTCTTTGGTGATATCTGGTATTAGTTGACAACACTGAAGAAACGGCCAAATTAGTCTTTTAGAAACTACTCTTAGTGATCCTCACTATAGTCGATTTTTCTCTGTTCGTTACATATACCTACAAAATAAAGGTTGGGGTCCACATACATCGTTTAGTGAAAAGGTTGTTTTTCTCTTGACAAATTTGGGAATCTCTTGTATACACTGCAACTTTCAACCACAGCTTTTCTTGCGATGGAACAAGAGAAAATAGTAGTTTAAAATTGTATTACTGGCTATATTTATGACTATAATTGAACTTTTAATGCAGTTACTACTTAAAGCGGCGCGTTAAGTAGAGTTCACTCACTCACTCATTCATTCAGAGGATCAAATTATTGTGCGTGAATTTGTTACGTCCCTTTCGGGTGAACGCTTGATTCACAAGCGGTCGGATATTGAGCGTCGTGGATGAAGCCAATGTGATTCAGCCGAAATCTCGTATAACGCAAAACTGCTTCCTCGTGAAGCAACGCTTATAGCTCAGCGGTGAAGCACGCAATTTGATGATTCTGAAACTGTGTTTCATGTGAATTTATTATCGTTTATTTCTATCTTCCCTGTGCTTATTTGCATATTTAATTTTTATTTTCTGGAAACGTATTGGTTAATCACTGTTTGATTACTGTTTTTTGTAGTTAAGATTGCTGAATGTACGTATGTGCGTGAATTAATGCCGAGGCCACACATAGCGCAATGTTAACTACGTTTGCAAACTATAGCTCTCTTTATTCGCAGTTGGACTGGCCACAGTACGCGATGTTCGCTATCTTAGCTACGTCGCGGAGTGTTTGATTATCGACTATATTTTCAAAACGTTGCTGTGTACGGGCATGTGCAGTAGACCATTGGACAGGTTTCTTTCATGCCAAGTGCAGAAGTCGCATTCAGGTTGCAACAATCATCTTAACAACTTGCGTTTTCTACGTATTTTCACTTGAATAAGCAGGTACAGTACATATTGTATATGAGCAGTTAATTGAAGAATTTTGGAAGTATGCATGTATGTGGAACAAAGCCCTAGATCACATTCTATACTTTTATTGCATATAAATCGCCATAACAATACATAAATATATTTTTACTTTTCATTCGAGCTCAAGACTAAATAATATGGATGATTATAGTTTGATCGAAGGAAATACTGCACGCGATTTTTCGAAAATTTGGTAATTTAATATCTGCGGAACGGAGGTTATAAGTTCCTGCACAATCAGCGTATAATCCTTCTTGGATGTAAATTCCTACACACGACAGGATTGACCTAAAAGATGTTGTGGAAGTTCCTTCACGAAAAAAAAAAAAATCAGCAGACAAAATTTTCCTTCCACTTTATGCTGACTGTGAACTGCCAACAAAATAATGTGGTGTAGTTACAAATTTTGTCATGAAGTGATTTCTTACATTTGCATTCGTCCACTTCTCTGAACGTCGCCTTTCAATGAGGAATTCTGTTCTTATATGAAACTCTTTTACATAATGAAATCTGGATATTCGGCCCTCTGAGTAGTATTTATATATTTTTTGGATGTATTTCAGTTTATTTTGTGAGTTTCTGTCTCTTCTGGACTGAATTCCAATTACGTCTAATGCGTGCAATGTCCACCGTTGTAATTTAATTTTCATTTTCATATTTACTAACATCTAAACGTAAGATTTTTGAAGATCGTTGACATAAATTTCCACAGCTTTTCGTTTGCATGCATTACTTACAAACCTACCGATCCGGAGCTGCGCTCCCGCTTGGGCTGATTACCTGGTTGATTAAATAATCAAGTTAAAAAAAAAGTAAAAAAAAAAAATACTTTCAATTTGTTGATTGATTGTGCTTTTTCCATTGTGGTTATGGTTAAACTCACACTTGTTCAAATCATATATTTTTAATGTTTCGCCTTCTGTATAAACTTTAGGTCGACATGTTTTATATACACAGCGCCACAATATAAATATTAGACTTCGATATTTATAATGTCGAAATAATTGAAAATTGTTCACTAAAAGTAATGTTTATTTTCTTCACTTATAAATCATTATATCAATGGTGACCGCTGTATTGCCTTGCTAGACTCTGATGATCAGATCACTGGTTGTTGAGGAGTACTGTTGTCTCAGACTAAGGCTGGTATTCATAGTCGACACTTTCGATTAAAGTGTCCTTTGGAAGACGCAAAGTATCACTTTTCCGTTGCACAGTCGACACTTTGGTGCAAAGGAACACTTTGGATGAAAGTGTAGTTCCGACCACACTTTGAGCCGAAAGTGGCACTTTGTATAAAAATGGCGGACGTCTTGGAAGTTGTCGAATTATTAGAACGTGCGGAAGAGATGGCACAATTAGTGGACAATGTACAAATTAGAGATAGGCCTAAAGACAATCTCGTGGAATTTTATAATGATATAGAATTAAAAAAAAAACGGTTCCGATTTGATAAAGAAACTTATTGAGATTGCTTATATTTTCGATGACTGGTTGACAAAAACGAATAATAGACGTTTGCCAGTGCCTCCAATAATACAGTTATTGACTGCATTAAAATTCTATGCTACAGATATGTACCATACATTTATATATATATAATATTATAGTTCAGGTATTTTTGTAGTAACATTCGTGTATTTATAACCTCAATTCGATGAAGTGATATGTAGGTAGATATGCCTATATAACCTACTTTTTATTACTGAAACGAATTTTTTAACTTAAATAATATTAAACTAACTTCAATCTAATGCAGGCATAATTATTTTAAATTAGCATTGAGAGACCTCACGTGCCTGCCTTCTAAGCAGATTCCATAATTATATTGGGTTTAAAATGATTTTGATTTTTGTTGACTACCTGTATTTTGAGATAAGATTTATCTTGATGTTGATATAATCATTACTGTTTTGATACCGGTAATATATATTTTCACGCCGGTAAGCAATACATCTACTGTCTCTAGTTCATGTGCAGTCATAATCTCACCATGAAAAGAGATCTCATACTATTAGGCCTATTTTGTTTTGCATTATAGAAACATTTGGCATTCAAAATATTCCTGAAGGGCAGGCAATAATGGAAACGAGAGAGAGAAAATAGTAGTAGTAGTAGTAGTAGTAATAATAATAATAATAATAATAATAATAATAATAATAATAATAGCAGTAGTAATGTGTTTATCTCATTCTTTTTTTACTTCTATTCACTATTCACGAAAAAGACAAAAATGAAAATAACGGAAATAACAAGATATATCAATGAAGCAGATACGTATAAAACCTAACCTAACGATATAAATTTAATGATTATATATATATATATATATATATATATAAACTTAACCTACTCAGTCCAACTTAACCTAACTATATAAACTAATAGAAGATATGTAGGCTACAAAATCTAACCGAACTGTATAAATCAGTGGAACGGATACATACATAATCTAACTTAGCGACATAAATCAATGAAAAAGATATGTACAGAACCTAATCTAACTATATAAATTAATGGATCAGTTATGTACTGTACAAAACCTAACCTAATTTCACCAGCAGTATCACTAACTATTTAATAAAATGTTATATATCTGAACTGACTGAAATAATGTAAACTATCGGCAACAAAAACTAGAAACTGAAATAAAACAACTTTAAATATATATTTTCTTCCTCGCGCAATCAATAGGCTCCCAATTCAAATCACAAGCATTGTAATTTGTAGGTTATACGTCATTAATTTGTTATGTTTGTTCACTTGTTTTGAAAGGCATTGTGGGACTTCTATTACCAACCAAATTTTAATTCTACACTTTGCTGGCGTAAAGTGACACTTTGTGAAGTGCACTTCTTCAATCGTCTATGAATACCACTAATATGAAAGAGCCACTTTCGTCAAAAGTGTCACTTTGCAAAGTGGTGATATAAAGTGTCGACTATGAATACCAGCCTAACAGTCATTTAACCGAGTTACCAACCGTTTCTTGTTGTTCAATTGTTTGATGTTGAAATTGTTCTCTCAGACCAACGGGGAACCATGTTAGCAACTTGTTCAACGAAATTTTACCGTGCAGATTCTACTTTCTTCTGGCTGTGTTGAAACTTACACATTACCTTTTGTAGGAACTTACACATCCAAGTTGGTTTATCTCCTAACCGTGTAGGAAATTACATCCGCCCCTGCAGAAATATTGTTTCTTATACTTACTTATTTATGGCTTTTAAAGAACCCGGAGGTTCATTGCCGTCCTCACATAAGTCCGCCATCGGTCCTTATCCTGTGCAAGATTAATCCAGTCTCTATCATATATCCCACCTCACTCAATTCCATTTTAATATTATCCTCCCATCTACGTCTCGGCCTCCCCAAAGGTCTTTTTCCCTCCGGCCTTCCATCTAACACTATATGCATTTCTGGATTCACCCATACGTGCTACATTCCCTGCTCCATCTCAAACGTTTGGATTTAGGTGAAAAATAATGCGTGCAGTTCTGCGTTGTGTAACTTTCTTCATTCTCCTGTAACTTCAGCTAAGAAGTCCCAAATATTTTCCTGAGAACCTTATTCTCAAACACCCTTAATGTCTGTTCCTCTTTCAAAGTGAGAGTCCAAGTTTCACAACCATATAGAACAACCGGTAATATGACTGTTTTATAAATTTTAACTTTCATATTTTTTGACAGCAGAGTAGATAACAAAAACTTCTCAACCGAATAATAAATATTGTTTCTTATAGGAAAAAATATAAATACACACGGTTAAATTTATTTTGGTGTTAAACATGTCTGAAAATGTTTAAAAAGAATCGGAGTTAGCAATGTCGAATCTTGATCTTTTGAAATGGAATGGCTCTTATGCTAAAACTAGAGAATGAAACAAAACAGCTTCATTCCATGAAATAATAATAATAATAATAATAATAATAATAATAAATAAATAATATGAAATTCTTTTCATTCTTATGAATTTCAAAGTAAGTCATAGTAATGTTCAATCTGCATGGATGTTATGTAATATAAATATTTTAATCAAATTTATAAATTCACGATGAACTCGAAAACCTTAAGCGATGGGGAAATGTTTTGTAAACATATTTCAAATTAGCTCGAAGATTTCACATGAAAATCCGCAAAGTTAGTCAAGCCGTATGCAGAATATTATCATCCAAGCAAAAACACTCGTTTAACTCGCTGTAAATAGAAAACCAGTAAAGATTTTTAGTTGTGATAACTTTTAAAAGTAATTTCCATTTATTCTCAACATATCCCTCGCTTTGACCCCTCCCCCATCTAAGTAAGAGTTTGTCTCTGACCAACTTTTGAAAGTGTAAATGTCTATTTTGAACAGACCACTTCGATGTTATTTTTTTTCCTGACTTAAAAAAAATTACATCGCGAATAAAGCAAGCATCGCGTACGTAGCGTAGCGCTCTGTGTGGCCTCAAGGTAACTGTGGCATAAGGGAAGGCAGTATTCTCTCCCGTGGCTGAATGGTTAGCCCCTCTTCCCGGGTTTGATACCCGTCCGGATCACGAAGGAATTTGTGGTGGACAAAGCGAGAGCGAGGTATTTTCTCGGCGATCTTCCGCTTCCCCTCACCATTATCATCATTCCACCAATACTGCACCCTCACTCTGCGAGGTCCCGAGCAAGGTCTTCAGAATAAATAAAAGAATGCTGAAAATTGTACACATTAGTATATTTTAATAAACATTATTATTATTATTATTACTATTACTATTATTATTATAAGAGAAGGCAGCAATCAACTTACTGTTTTCATCCTTCTGAGGGATAAAGGGCAACCGCGCACATGGAAATAACGCTTGTAAACAAACTCTTTATCCTCTGGTTGAGGTTGTAGCTGATATGTACATTTGTTATCAGGCAGTACATATCACTTGACAATATGTGTAAGAGGAAGAACAATTGTTTGTATGCATCTGAAGTCTGACTAGTGTGAAATGGAATTCAACTGAGGGGGGCACGGATGGCCCAGCACTGCGACCTATTGAGATCTATTGCGCTAACCCTCGATATGGAATGAGTTGAGTGCCACAGATCCCCTACGCGCACCGCCCTATTCACATGGCTGTCTTAACGACCGGTCCCTACAGCCGACAGAATCCATGTACCATTCCTGCTTCGGCAAATTCCCCCAAGGCCCCCCTGTCGGTCCGAGGCGAAACTCCTCCCCCGAGTAGGTCCGCTTCGGGTGCCGTCCAACATCGTTGAACTACATTCCACGGAGGCCGGTCAAGAGAGTCAGTAGCTTCGGGAGGCCGCCGGTAGAGTGATCTGAAAAACCAGAAACGGGATGATGAGAAAAGGATGATTGGAGAGAGAAGGAAGTGGCGAAGATGACTGAGGTTCCAATCGCCTGATAAAGTAACCTGATATTCATCCATAGGAGTGAGGGGAAAAAATCTCGAAAAAACCTCACCCAGGCAACTCGTCCTCGCCGGGACCGTTGGGTTCGGAGTTAAGGCTGGTCCACAATAGACCGGGAACGGAAACGACAACGAGAATGAGAACAGAAATATTGCTAAAATGTATTTAAATGTAAGCATTCACAATTAACTGAGCCACAACGGTGGACTCTGACTAGAGTAATATGTAGCTAGTCGGCGATGTATGCAATGGAGGGAGGAAAGGAACTGGCCACCCTACCCCATTATTTCTTGGCCTAGTTGCCTCATAAGTGGTGCCTTCTTGGTATCACTTGTGAGGTTAAGACCTGTCTTCGGACAGTTGACGAAACAAAAACAACAAACTCTTCTTTCCTTGTGAGGAGCGCAGGATTCTCCGGTTCTGAACCCGCTAGGCGACTTGAGGTAGATACCCGATTCCACTGCACAACGCTGGGTGGGTGAGATTATCCAGAGCAATAATTGAACAGCATAGAGTAGGTTCTGGAAGGAGACAGGTGTCAACTCCTGTACAGAATATTGCATTGATTAGAGAAGCGGGACTTTCGCGGGATGCAGGGCTCTTTTCTAGAGTGACAGTAGTGAAAGTGCGTCACGCTGACAACCGTATATTTTTCACCTTTGTTTTGCTGAGGAAAATACATGTGCGACAAATAGTCTATCGTTGACGGGCATCGTAGCATGATGATCTTCAATTCAGGCGGACCGGATTCGATTTTCGGCCAGGTCGTGCTGGAATTTGTGTGGACAAACCAGACGTTGCAGAGGATTTTTGTCGGGGTACTTCCGTTTCCCTCTACCATTTCACCAACACTTTTCATCTACCCCTCATTTGATATATTATTTGCAGTAGTAAAAATACCCTGGGCCCAAGTCTTGGGAGTATTACGGGTTTCCGACGCCGTTTGTGTGTAGTTTCACGTGGTATTAATTTTATTCCATGATCGCTATCGTAATATTTCACCCATATTGTGTATTACTAGTACGGTGATTGCTTTGGTCGAAAATGGGAACACTTCAAGTTCAGCTGGATCTCGTTGCAGTGGAATTCCAGCTCGCTCCGGTGGACGTTGGATAGTGAAGTAGAGGACTTTCGGGTTGAGATTGTGACGAGTTTCAACCCAAGCTTAGGATGCCGTGCTGGTGAGTTCGGCTCGTGAAAATCCATTTCTCAGTCCCACTCAATTGAAATGTATCAATAATTTTTCGGGTGTTATAGAACTGTGAGGAACCATCTGAAAGACGTTGGCCTCAGATGTAGAAGCTCGGCTGTGAAGGAGCGGCTTTCCGAGGACCACAGACTGTATGGCTCGCATTCACTCAAGATACTGTGGATCGAAATTGGAAAAATGTAATTTTCTGAGAGTTAGTGTTTTCTTCGGGAGACGATGGATAGGAATAAGTTTTTCGACTCGATACAATGCAAAACACGTGAAGGAGTCTGCTTTCTTTGGTCGCGTTTCTATACCTGTGTGGGGATGAACTCTTCCGGAATCAGATGTCTTCACAGGATGGACGGTACCCAATATTCATATTCTTAGAAGTATGGTCCCTTCAGTACAACATATACGTCCCGATGGGGCAGTTGTTTCCAGGTGGTTCAGTCACCAACGCATAAAGGGGATAGTCTGATGTTGGCTGGCTTGACTATTTCGAAGTGGTGGTGTTGATTGGCCTTGCGGGGCTGATTTAAGCCTCATCGAAGACGTGTGGTCGGCGACGAAACGTATCATTGCTAAAAACTTGCCTAGCCCACCCCCAGCATCTACAGACGCTCTATGGGATGTACTATAGAGATTGAGGGATTCTGGATACGATATTGGACAGTAATTCAATGTGGCGTCCTGTCCGAAGTTCTTTTCAGGACTACCTAAACGTTCAGAACATTTGATTAACAATATATGTTATATATACATATACGTGTCCTCTGATTTAGGTTCTGGCTGATGTACATCTGTTAACAGGCAGTGCATCTCACTTGACGATATGTGTCGGAGGAAGAACAATTGTTTGTATGCATCTGAAATCTGACTAGTGTAACTTCTATGTAGCTAGTCGGCGATGTATGCAATTGAGGGGGGGAAAGGAACTTACTCTACCCCATTATCTCCTGGCCTAGTTACCTCATAAGTGGTGGCTTCTTGGTATCTCTTGTGAGGTTCAGACCTATCTTCGGATAGTTGACTAAATAACAATACATACGCACACACATACAGAGCGGTAAGATTATCTTTCGGCCGGTACAGTGCGGGAGCTGACAGAGCTACTTTGAAGATCACATTACTGTCTGCTTTGTGCGATCAGTTGAGTCCGAGTGCTGATATAATGTGGTTCTGTATACGTCAGACTGATTTAAAGTCTTTAATTGCCTATCCTTCTGTAGCTCATATAGGAATTGTAATTGGTGGATTAATAACCTTGAATTATTGAGGATTTTGTGGGTGTTATATTTTAATAATTGCTTATGGTTTATGTTCTTCTGGTTTATTTTGTTTGGCTAATATTTCTTATGTGTAACTGTTTTGTGTATTAATTTCATCTATTAAATATAATAATCGTAAAGATGGTACTGTAATAAAAACTAGAATTGAGGCGGTAGCCGGAAAATGGGCCCATAGGTCTATAGGCCCTTTTTCGGGATAATGTTTAATTCGATTCTCCGTTTTAAAACCTACTTGCTCACATAGTTTCGTTTCAATATCTTGTAAACAGAGGACAGGGTAGCTAATTGAATGAACACATGCACCCTTGCGTAGTTGTGGAACTCAGCAAACATCAGTGAAGATGATCCTCTAAGTGAGTGTGAGTCCATCCAGGATGTGCACTAAAGTGTAAACTGCACTCTGAAGATAAATTTGAAGTGAGTGTGAATCAATTCTAGATTAATACTAATCTGTATTGTGAACCCAACAGATATTCTTCATTTTTACGTAGGCCTTATGCTATACAATTATGACGTAACTATGGAATGTAAGAAATATAATTTTATTAAAATGATTATGAAGTTATGAACCTCTGTAATATGCGCTGTTCAATGCTGATGTTTAATTTCTGCTAAAATATAATCATATTGAAAGTATTTTGATAAAATAAAGTTTTTTTTTCAGTGTAATTGCGGTGTGTGTGTGTGTGTGTGTGTGTATTTGTTATTATCCGAGTGAAATGGCAGCCGAAAAGTTATTATCCGAGTGAAATGGCAGCCGAAAAGTTCACATTAAAACAAAGAATTTTCATGTATTACACATACGTGGAACTCGAGTCATATCGAGAGGTCTGTAGTTAGTTTCCATAGAAATTCTCTGGGGTTCAAGTTCCAAACGGAGATACAGTTAGGAGACTAGTTCTTAGATTAATAGAGACTGGTTCGTCAAACGCTAGAATTCGTAGGCGAAGAACGGTTTTAACAGAAAAACTGGATGAAATTGGAGCATCTTTAAAATGCTCTCCAACGAAATCCCTACATCTTCTATCTCAAGAAGTGGGCATTTCAAAAGGATCAGCACACGCGGCAACTAAACTGTTAAAACTGAAGCCGTACAGGGTGGGTGTAGTACAGGAATTACAGCGACGCGACAATGTAAGTGAAATGAATTTCTTTTATTGGACTTCACAGAATATTGGTGACTGTACGGTTGATCCAGAGTTAGTTATTTTCTCTGTCGAGGTGTTGATTTTATTTACCCCATTATGTCTGTATACAAAACAACAAATACTAGAGCGCAGAAAACTACTACAGATTTTACGAAGTTCCCTTACATGATGCAAACATTGGTGTATGATGTGCTGTCACTGCCAGAAGAATAATAGGGCCAATATTTTTTAGACGACAGTAAATGCAGAGAGGTACCGGACGTAGATACTGTCAAATTTCTTTCCGTTGTCATATGAGAGAGAACACTGGTACTCGTATTTTCAAGATTCCGCCATAGCCTGCACTGCTGACTATTCTCTGAACGATATAAGAGAGGTTTGAATGACAGAGTTGTTTCCAAAGGTTTACGATCCTCACGTTCACCAGATCTTACCGTGTGCGACTTATTTATGGAGATCCCTGAAAAACCGAGTCTATAGAAGTAACTGATACACCATCGATGAACTGAAAGACAATATAAGAATAGAAATTACCAGAAATAGTAAACAAGAATTTTTGCGTGTTAATGCAGATGTCATCACAGGATGGCCACCACTTTGAACAGAATTACTTGCATGCTTTACATCAGGCTCCGCCAAGTCGAGTCAAGATTGCGCGAGGGCGTACAGGCCTGCTTACGGTTTCCACTGCGGGCCGTACACTTGTACACTGCAGTCTATCAGTGGTGGAACCTATCGAGGTCGCTTGGGGGCACCGGTGCACTGCATTTTGCACCAGGAATATTTATGTGCTAAAACATGAACCTTAGCAATGTAATGGATGTTGTTATGCGAACAATTAATTTCATAAGGTCTAAAGGACTCAATCACAGGGACTTCAGGGCACTGCTTGATGGTATTAACAGTATGGGGATTTACTCTACCATACCGAGGTAAGGTGGTGAAGTCGAAAAATTCTGGAACGTTTTCTCGCACTTAGAAATGAAACTGCCTTATTTATGGATGTACATGGGAAACCTGTTAGAAGCCTTGGACATGAAAGAATATATAATAATAATAATAATGCAACAATTGTGCGAAGTTTCGAACGTAGATTTGAGGATATTAGAGATCTTGAACAACAATTTAAGATATTTGCAATATCTTTTTCAGTGAGTGTCCTGGATATTCCTGCTGAACTACAATTAGAAATACTTGATTTACAAAGCGATATTGAGCTAAAGGATAAGTATCAAAACAAAAAGTATTAACCATTTCTATACTTGTTTTCCACGAGAAAGGTTTCCTAAACAGTACAATCTTGCTGCAAGAACGTTGTAAATGTTCGGGACAACCTACGTATGCGAATGTTTAATGAAGTTTACAAAGTCACGTCACAGAAACAACTAAGTGATGAACAATTGAAAGCATGTTTGCGATTGGCTGGTTCTAAAACAATAGCTCCGAGAATTAAATAGCTGCTTACTAACAGAAAACTGCAAAAATCGCAGCGGATCTCTGATGTTTAAGAAAAAGTACTATTATTAGAGAATTGTATTTGAATGACAACGTTTGTACTGTTGTTTTATTTTGATAATTGAATTGTATAGCAATGAGAAGAAGACAAACAGTATATTAATCTGTATAAAAGTGTATATTTTGTTTTGTTTCATTATTGTGCAAACATGCAAAAATTTGTTTCGTATATAGTTAACTGTACAAAATTGTATAGAGTACTGTTTTTCAGTATAGTGCAATTAACAGTGAAAGCGTGCTTCAATTAAAAGCTGAAATTAATTTACATTCTTATCACAAATTTGGTTCACATACAAGTTCTTAGCTCCGCCACTGTGGAAGCAGCTACCCTTGCCCGCAGCCGTACGTCATGGCTTGAGGGTTTGTACGTACGCACGAGAGTGTAGTCACTTGACGGTCCCTGCTTTACATAATATATAGGGTAGATGTGGATAATTGTAAACAGGGGATAATTGTAAACAAATGCTGTGAGAAATACAAAACTGTCAATATAAAAAGTTTAATTCGGGGGAATATTTAAATTAAGATGTTGGCTAACCTATAAAGCAATTTGGCACCAAATAGGAATAACTAATTAGTTGTAAACGAATGGTTTGTAAGAGTCTACAAATGAGAAAGAATTTTGCTTCACCTTCATTTTTGGCATTGAAAGTAAACGTACAGTGCTATTGTTTAAGAATATGTTGTTTTTATGAGTAATGTATAGAAGTTAACATTTATTACAATGGTTTTGAGATCTCCCATAACCTCAGTTCATGAAATTATGACGTGTTTATATTTGCCCCATAGTTTTAATTGCTTGGGGGTAATTGTAAACATGTTTTAATATGGATACATTTCGTACTTTTCAGTAATCAAAGAGACCCCCACCCAACTATACTGTAGAGGATTTAGAGAGGGTTGTCACAGATGTGAAAAATAGTAACTACAGTTACCGTGAAGTTCAAGAGAAGTACTGAGTTCCTATATCGTCATATATCATAAGCAGGCTTCGAGACTTTGGACCCGATACAATAAGTTTACTGTGCATGCACTATAGGTTGTTGACTCGCTGCAGGTGGATAGAGATGTGTTGAGGTAACAACGTTGCTATTTAGAGTAGAGTACGGTAGTATGGGGAAACACACATATGTACATTCTGAAAGTAAATATACATAAACAATGATAATGTCAAAAGAATGTGAAAAGGTTTTATTCTCCTGTCTTTTATAAGCATTTCTGTTTAATTATACACAATGTTAATGGCGGAAATAAGCATGTAGCAACTTTAATTTTTTTATCTATGCTATTGGTCGTCTTTAGGAAGTGCAGTTACAGTACCGAAATGCAATGTACTACAAGATACATTCTCAGTGTCTGAAACATAAATCTTTTTCGGTTATCTACCGAAGTTTGTACTGTAGAAAGCTGCGCTCTACGTCGCATGACGTGATAGGAGCAAAACGAAAAAATCTAACATCATTGCAGTCTCTAAGAGATAATCCTTTATTCTCGGGTGACTCTATGTCCACTAATTTGCTGTTTATATTACACAATGTTCCATATCCGTTATTTTTACATAAAATTGATTTCCACTTCTGTTTTACACGTTCAGTAACCGGTGTACTTGATGTATCCTTAATTCTCTGCATCATTTTCTAAATTAATTTGAGGGTTTCCGGCATCTCTTGCTCTGACTTTTCTAACCGTGTAATAGTTTCAGACACAGTTTGTATGAAAACCAAATTATTCGTCAGAACCTTCAAATCCAGAGCGTTTTCCTTTGCGTATTTGTTGACATCCATTCTACAGTACCCCAACCTACTGTACGCTTTACCACTATACTCAGTACGCCGTTGTGCGGATTTCCCACTGAACTGCTCTATCGGGTCCGAAGTCTCGAAGCCTGATCATAAGTTAAAGGGACGAAATGTTCCAGTGACCAAAATTGGAGTTTGAAGGAGTACAGCTCTTTCTTCTGAAACAGAACAAAAAATCTTCAGTGTCTGATAGCCCGTGCGAAAATTGGTGTTTACAATTACCCCCCTCTCAAAGGGGTAAATGTAAACTAGCAATTAAAAGGTGAGAAAAAGTCAACCTTATTATTTTAAACCCGTTTTCAGGGGAAAGAAAGATCTAAAAATAACACAATGTTTCTTTGTCATGCTTACCGTTACTGAGGGTTGTGTAATGTTGAAATATATTTGAAATCAATGAAAGATCTTTACAATTACCCAGGTCTACTACGTAAAAATGAGTTGAACATTCTCTCACAGGTTAGTTTTCACTTCGCAATAAATTATAATTACTTGCATGCTTTACATAATACATATGTAAAAATGAGTTGAACATTCTCTCACAGGTTAGTTCTTATTATGCAATAAATTATAATTGTTTGCATTCATTCATAGTTTTCAAGGATCAAGGGCAGGTCTTTCACTACAAATCCAGCATTATCCAATCTTTACTATACTAAGCCTTCATCTTAGTCTCCGCATATATATTTGTCGTCTATCGTCTAATATCTTCTTCTGCACCCGAACTTTCCTCCCCTTCATCATTCCTTCCAGTGCATTCTTCAATGTCTTTTTCTCTCCCTGACCAGTTTCAGCATCATTTTTCCTTCACCCACTCTTTACAACAGCGATTCATTTCTTATTCTGTTCATTTCACAAGCTCTGTTCTTCTCCATGTTCATATTTCAAATGCTTCTTGGTCGCTTCTTATCACATCCTTGTTTGCATTCTTTATAGAATATACGTAAAGATGAACGGAACGTTATGGAGCGAAAATTCCGAGAGCCAGGCGCAACCATACTGCGTCAGCTCTCGCGCGCCACCGGCCGAAAGATAATCTGATCTATCTGTGTGTGTGTGTGTGCGTGCGTGCGTGCGTGCGTGCGTGCGTGTGTGACGGCCGCGTACTTCGAAATTTAGCTTTCATATTACTTACCGCAAGTATTTGAAGCGACAGTTTTCTCATGACACGTTATGAAATATTCAGCTCCACTGATTGCATGACACCATATTGTATTATAACGCAGAAACGAAAATTGTAAGGTATACAAAACCGTGTGAAATTTTCTTCGCAATTGAACGGCCTGGCTGACTGTTCGAGCATCAATGTTTTCTCCCCCCTCCCCCCCACATTGTGTACGTCAAGGAGAGTAGGAAGTTTTGATTTGAAAACACGTGTTTGTCAGTGAATCTGTCGCCAATAATTCCTGCCCTATCGTTGATACTGTAGAACATCTCTGTTAAAAGCTAGATTCACAGAATGATAGCATGGGGATTGATGTTTGCCTGAATATGGTCATTGTGAAAGTTCAATACCATCTTTTCTTGGTAGATAAATTCTTCAGTAAATAGCGTATATGTAATGAATGTCAACGCTATCAGTATCGAAGCATTACAGATTCGCTGTCATACGAAATAAAGCTTTAATTTGGTACTGAGAATATCAGTATTAAAACTGCTGGTATTTCTGATAAATGGCAGTTTTTACTCCATGTTCAGAGGAACTTTCTTACATTTTACCCAGAAACATACACACGAAGTTTTTAAACATACTGTACTTATGAGTCACCCCCTATACACGTACGCACAAAAACCTGTCTGGTGAGTCTACAATCAGTAGTTGGCAAACCTGCATTTTACAGTGTGATACCAAATTCAGGTAGCTTCCCTATGCTCTGGATTAAGGAGTGTAAGCAGAGTTGTTAGCCAGTATGCTACAGTGTGAACCAGTGCCCTGCAATGTTCGAACATGAGAGAGGCAGTCAAGACATTACGTATTTTGTCTTATTTCATTTGAGAAACTAATCGCAAGATCCGTGCTAAAATTTCTAAGCGGCTAAAACATGAGTGGAGAACAGCGAGTATCTTTATAACAAGGTGGAACAAACACGACAATCCTCTTCCTGCAGAGCGAACATCGACGAATATCGAACTTCGCCATATTCGACGAACTTGAACCGAACATAGAGCCTGCATTGCACGGCGCTAGTGTGAACATATAACAGTAAGCCCAAAATTTAGATGAAATATATAAGGTACAAACATGTCATTTATTGATGTATTATGTTTACATTTCGTTTTTATCATACTTTCATTTGTAAGGTGTATTCGAATTGGCGGCCCTTTCTATTGATGTATATTTTGTAGTCTCTTCAACTTCGTTGGGGCGATATTAATGATTAGAGCTAGGAATTAGGTACCAAAACTGTTAAGTTGTGTGAGCTTGAACCGAATGAAAAGTAATAGGGCATCCCTTAATGTTAGTCAGCCAGGACGACGAACACGTACAGCCGGGTGGTAAACCCAAACATGTGCTCCAATCGTCCACAACCTTAAAACAAGAAAATAATAAACGCATAATATTAAAAAAAACAATAATTTGTAGTTATAAACTTAGTAACTAAGATAATTTACCCATACATATAAAAGTCGGCTTGGTTGGCGCAGTTGGTATAGCGCTGGCCTTCCATGCCCGAAGTTGCGGGTTCGATCCCGGGCCAGGTCGATGACATTTAAGTGTGCTTAAATGCGACAGGCTCATGTCAGTAGATTTACTGGCATGTAAAAAAAACTCCTACGGGAGAAAATTCTGGCACACCGGCGACGCTGATATAAGATCAGCAGTTGCAAGCGTCGTTAAATAAAACATGACATTACATATAAAAATAGCATACAAAGTAAACAATTATGATTCTAGCCTCATTATAACAAGTAACATTTTCGTTTTATCAACGGTAATCTCACTAGAGGTTTTGATTTTATTGATAAATCTGCGAGTGGAACACGAGCGGATTTATCTAGAGAAAATCAAAACTCGAGTGGGATTTAATTGACTATTATACGATTAGAAGAAAGTATATAAAGATTAGAAGTAACAAAGTACTCCAATACAATAAAATATTAATTGGCTTACGAAAATACAACTGTCTTCAAATGTATCAACTATCGAACCTGACGATGTCATATCCAGGCCTTGTACACTGGTTCCTGACAAATAAGTATTATTATTATTATTGTTGTTATTATTATTGTTATTATTATTATTGTACCATCTCAACATTACGCTAGATGGCAGTAGTGTTTTATGATTATGTTTTCTTGTTACCGGTATCAGTTGTGCCAACTATGGAATCATCATTGAACTCTGTGGACTGTTACTAGTCAAGAAGGCATTGTTGATTCAGTTTCATTTTTATTAAAATGCAACATTCCACTTCAGTTATCCGAATCCCAGTAATCAACGTCACTTGACAGATGATTTTCAATAAATCTTAATATTAAACAATCTCTGATACGTGATTATCCATAATATCATATAGCAGAAGCTATAACATAACCTAACTAATATACTGTACACAAGTGTTAGAAAAGTTTTAATTAATGGCGATGACATAAAAAATAAACATGAATAATTTTAAAAGGAATAATTATTGAATGTACAATTTTCAAATTTGAATGTGGTTGGTGGTTCAATTGATGTTATATTGGACGTGTGCGTAATAGAAGTGAACTCGTTGATTTAGGCCTACATGGTGTATTCAACTTATTCAGGATTTCCGAATGAATAATTTTAAAAGGAATAATTATTGAATGTACAATTTTCAAATTTGAATGTGGTTGGTGGTTCAATTGATGTTATATTGGACGTGTGCGTAATAGAAGTGGAACTCGTTGATTTAGGCCTAAATGGTGTATTCAACTTATTCAGGATTTCAGAATGGTGCTCTTCATTTATTTGTAAATCGGATTTCAGAAGATGCATAGGTATGATCAGTGATTTTTATTAATTCTTGTTCTTGAATGCCAATGCGAGTCATATTTGAAACTGCTGTGCATCGACTGGAGTGATTTGTAATTATATATATATATTTTTTTTACGTCCAGAACAGCGCAGTTTCAAATGTTGGCAAACAAAGAAACAAATGCTAGGGACGCGATAAAATTAAACAAATGCTAGGGACGCAGCCATGATTGGTTGAAATACGTCCTTTCATACCGTTTTATTGGTCAAAAGTAGTATGACGTAGTAAGAGTGTAATAGTCAAAATAAATATTCCTTTTATATTAAAAAAAAAACAGTATTTGTACTCTGAAAATATTCGTTCTACGTCACAAGACGTTACTGAAGCAAATCTGAAAATAATATCATACATTATATCTTACTATCATTGTAATGACAGCTAGGAAGTTCGTATCGTAATTCCGATGTTGGACTCTAACGCAACCGAATGCATAGCAGCACGAGACGTCAACATGTAACGAAGAACAATCCGGGAAAAAATAAACGTGTTACACACTTCTGTTTGCTTAATTGTTTAATAACAGATGAATTTAATTTTTTAGAACCATGCATAATATTAACATCATGTAAATAATACAATAATAACAGAATATATCATTTTATTCGGAATCTAAAATATTAATATAAATCAACAATATTCTTTTTGTGAACATACTGCGTATCGTCTGTAGCGTGCGGGACAAGGCCGAGGTGCGGGTGACATCTGTACTCCTCGCTGTACTCAACTGAAATCTACTGGTTTGGTACGAACTTCCTACCTATGGTAATGAGTTAATGACAAGTTGCGATGATGCTTCTTGAACTGTTGGGGGAAAAATCGGCCGCTACTGGTAAGCAGTATCTTTAAGTAGCCTCATAGGTAAAAGTAAATAAGGTTGAATTTAATGACCGTGGTGGCCAGGTTCTCTGATCCATTCCCTCTTGACCATTATTGTAAGGTGGTTCGAGGTGGCGTGTCACGCGAGGGCTCGAAGTGGTGCTACGTCGTGTCGTTGCCACATGAGTCTCAACTGCATTCAGTAGGGTAGGCAGCACGTACTGCAGAAAGTGGACATAGTAATTTCCATTGAGTAATTCACAATAGAATGGTCATACCAGACGGGCATCGTATATAGCAGTCCCTACACTGCATTCTCTTAAAGACTCCCGCATTCACTGAGGGTTCACGTGACACTAACGCTGTCGGTATTGTGGAATCAAGCACAGTGGCCAGAAGAGTGGGGCCCAATTTACTTGTAGAACCCACTTACCGTCGTCAAACCATTAGAAAAACACAATAACTTATATTACACTACGCACGAATGAGTAATCCCTTCAGTATTCTCAATTAAAAACAATAGCTTGTATTACACTAGACATGGATGAGAAATCCCTTGAGTAGCTCACAATAGATTGAGGTGAACTGCTGGTTTGTAACTCCAGAAAAACGCCCTGGAACTTCGGCATGTACGGCAAGCTTACTGTGCGTTCCGTGGCGTTTCTGTAGTTGCATGTGGTAGTCTACACGTTGAAGACTGATATTGTATAGCCTAGTTATTTCCCTCGTACTAAAGTGAGAATGGTTGATAACATAATCGATCACACGCTCGGTAGTTGATTGGCCGGCGACAAGTCGATAATCACTATGCATGAGACGTCCTACGCATCGTATCTGTCACCAGATGACGGTTCATAACTCGTGTGTATGATCAGTAGGAACCCGCCTATGCGGGAACTTACGTTGGTGAAGAAGACGCGTCTGTACAGCATTTTGAGTCAACATGACCAGATGCTCTCTGTTTAGGATAATCGGTCGAACTAATTAGACATTAGACCGATTTAACGAAATTATCTGTACAATAGCAATATTGTATAACTTCACAATTCGCAAGATGAGTTGATTCACATGATATATATATTGTAAAGGCTGAGTGTGTGTGTGTGTGTGTGTATGTATGTATGTATGTATGAATCAATCCGTATCACCCTTTTTTCTCGAAAACTACATGCCACTGGTGTTTGCGAAAAAATTTCGTGATCAAAACCTATATAAAGAATTTATTGGTGGTACTTCATTTTCCGGGACAAACAGGAAATAGGGGTAACCCCGATCAGCTTTGAATTTTCAGGCGAGAACCTAGGTTGTGTAAGGTATATTTGGATAGGCTAAAAGAGAAAAAAACTTTTACCGAAACGTTTTTTTCTAAATTTCATTATCTATTCACAATAAAAGAAACCGGGAAACGTTAATATGGTACCTCAGTTATTGTGCTAACTGGAAACACTCATTCTCATATAACACTTGATAAGTTCTCATAATTTCCACCAATATTTTTTCTTTCATATCTTTCCTTGTTGCTGGACGGACTTAGTAGACGATTTCTTTAATTCGCTCGCACAAAACTAAGTAATTTGGAGATAAGTCAGGAGATCGGGGTGACCAGACTACCGCTCCTCGTCCAATCCACCGTCTCGGGAATAATTGGTCACCTAGTTCTCGAGACATGAGTGAAAAGTGAGGTGGACAGCCATGTTGATTAAGCCCTGCTCGGTGGAGCAGTTGGTATAACACGTTGTAGAGGAAGTCTTCATACGTTGTTCCCTCAAAAAAGTATGATCCTGTGGCACGGTGTCTGAGGAGGTGTTGAGGTTCCACACATGCTAGTTATCCACTGGACGTGGCCAGTGTGGATTAACAGCAGACCAGTAGTGGGTATTGTGAATGTTCATCCCTCATTACTTTTGAAAGTGGCCTCGTTAGTCCACAGAATGATGCGCTGGAAACCTCCGTTTTTGTTCACGAACCAGTTGTAGAAGTCGACGCGATTTTGGAAGTTATTTTCCCCAAGATCTGGATGAAGATAAACGTTGTACGATTGAAATTGAATTGAGGATTCTCTACTCTATACCGTGGTGCAAATCTGAGTCGCGGGCAACCCTCCTTGTGGAGTCGTGCACTGCAACTAGGATGTCAGGAGCTTTCTCATCCCTCACAGGTCGTCTAATATGATCACCCTTGTGTTTCGGCTGCACCAGATCAGTTGTGCACACACGATTTGCGTGACGTTGGAACATCTCTCTGCGTAAACACGCGAGGTGCTCTGCAGTTCCGACGGCATTCTCCAGGTATCAGCAGCATGTCGAATACTTCTTCATTTGTAAAAGGCATTTTCCAGAAAGGAAAACCATACGTAGAGACTGTTGCTATTGACAAAAACAGAAATAACCGTCACAATGCAAAATAAAGGACTGCCGAAATTGACGTTTCGATTATCAGTTGTCTTGCTTTCAAGGTCTGCAATTCCATTACTGTGCTATTTCTGAGTAGTAGGTAAATTCAAATAATTCCATAATTTTAAGCATTTTTTTTTGTTGCTGTTGCCTAATTTTAGGTTCGTTGAAAAACTGTTTCTTGCAGAAGAAAAATTGTAACAACATTGAAATAATTACTCTTTGTTCTGAGATATTTAAGAAAGAAATTGGATGATAGAAATGAGGTAATTGACTGATATTCTCGTTACTCCATGATAGTCTGTACCAACAAGTTTTATATCAATGAGAAGTATTCCCAATGTCACAATAATTTATTTTTCTTTATCACGGTATATCTCGTGACCAAAACGGAGATATCGTATTTACAATTCATTTTTATGTTTTCTTTGATTGTGAATAATAGCTGAAAGAAAAAAATTCTTTATATAAGTTTTGGTAACGACATTTTTCTCACGGACACCCAATGTCATGTATTTTTTTTTCATAGAAAAAGGATGATACGAGTTCTTTGAAGCACTGTGTATATAGACACATACGATGGTTGTAAATATAGTAGTGGCAACATAGACAGTACGAACATATTATGGACTTGCATTGAAAATACTCGTACAAGGGTTGGATAAAAAGTTATGGCAACACTGCTGTCACATGACGATGGTGCGTTCGAGAGCTGCCAGTTGTGTGGACATGAACAAGGAATGTTAGATGAGTTAGTGCAGCCAGCGGCGACAGTACTCCGTCAATCTACTGCAGTGTGTAGAACGTTGACTTTCATAGGGATAGTTGTGAGCGCTCTAAGACCATGTTTACAAAACTAGAGCAACGTTCCTGGATCAAAATTGAAGTGCCACGAGGCCGTAGTGCACTAGAATGTTTTCAGGGACTGCGTGAAGCATGTGGCGATGCAGTGTTGCCATATCGCATCCTGGTACCAAAGGGAAGGTGACGACTTTCTTGGACGAATCGTCGCTGTGGACGAAACCTGGGCTCGCTTTTACGAACCAAACTTGAAACGCCATCAAATGAATGAAAGCATCCTGATTCTCCTCGTCCAAAGAAAGTGCGCCCTACACAAAGTGCTGTGAAGGTGATGTTCATTGTGGCGTATGACACTGATGGGATAATACTGCACCACGCTGTACCTCCAAAGGAGACTGTAAATGCGGACTACTACTGCAGGTTCCTGCAGCACCACCTTCGTCCAGCGCTCAGGAGAAAACGAGACATTTGGTGGTACAGAACCCCATCATTCTTTATGACAATGCAAGGAGTCACACTGCTGCTGCTGTCAAAGACCTCTTGCGCCGCTGGCAATGGGAGATTCTGGAACATCCACCATACTCACTCGATATGAGTCCATGCGATTACGATCTCTTCGTCAAAATGAAAGAACCACTGTGAGGGACCCGGTACAATACCAGACATGAACTTATCCATGCTATAGGGCGGTCAATACGGAACATCAACAAAGATGGACGCGTTGATGGTGACGCCTTCCAAACATTTCGCAAAAGGTGATAAATAAGGGGGAGACTATATTGAAGGTACGTAAATGTTATACACCTGTGAATAAAGCCATGTCAGAAATATCGAACTGTTGCCATTACTTTTTATCCAACCTTTTGTATATTTACATCCCTTCAATATAATCATCAGTATGTTCCTATATCTTTTGCCAAATCCGTAGTAACCGTTGAATGCCGTTAGCGAGGTTATTTCTGTTGATGTATCTGATGCATGAAGCAATGATGCAATATCTGGAAACCTCTTGCCTCTATGTGGTTCTTTCAACCGTGAAAACAAGTCTTAGTGACAAGGACTCGTGTCAGGGGAATACGGAGAATGTTCCAATACTTCCCAATCCCATCTCTGCTCAGCCATTGCTCCTGCGACATGACAACGAGCATTATCATGCAAGGTGAAAGGTGGATTATCTCTCAGGAAATGTGGAGTTTGCGTCGCATAGCTGGATGTAGGTTGTGTTCGAGAAATTGTTGGTAGTACGCTGCATTGACATTTTGGTCTTGAGGTACAGCATGGCTAATGATAACATCTTCACTGTCGTATGTCACTGTCAGCATGACTTTCAGCCTAGAGGGTTCATATCGAATTTTTTTTGGATATGTTGATCCTTTGTGGTGCGCTTTAATTCAGGCTCGTATGCCTGTGCCCACGTCTCGTCAACGGCAACAATACGTTGCAGGAATACGTCCGCTCCGTTGTAGTATCTCTGTAGCTGTAGTTGAGCTATTGCATATCGGTGCCACTTCTGTGCTTCTGTCAGGTTATGAGGAACCCAGCGTGCTGCAATTTTTCTCATGTGAAGGTTTTTCTTCAGGATGTGCCACACAGTTTGATAACTGAATCCAACCTAGATGGATAATTCTCGTACAGTACAGTGATGGTCAACAGGAAGACGACCTCGCACTAACTCCACTTGTTCGTCACAAATGAAAATATGTATGCATGTATTTATTTACACTGCAAGTGGGCAAGCACCGGTGGCAGTGGTATACACAATATAAACAATACACAATACAATTATACAATACACAATACAATTTTATACACAATACAATTTAACACAATAATAATAAAACACAAATAAAATACCTAATTTTACAATACAACCTACATAATTATGTATAAGCCCTACACAAGTTTCAATAGTCTTTCACTTTACTCTCATCTCACTCACTATAGTGGCACTATGACGCATTTCACTGACACTTTAGCACACATTTCACTGACACTATAGAACACATTTCATTGACACTATAAATTATCACTGATCGGAACTATTCACTGCACTGTAAAACCATAAGGTCACTGACTCACCTCGCTTCACTGATACAACAGTTCAAATAAGTCAAATAATTACACCCTTATGCATACTTATAAACAGAACTAAATTTAAACTAAACATTTCTAGGTTAAGGCCCTCTTACACGCTATTTTTAAATAATTTACAATTCAAACCAAGGAAGTAACTCGTCAGGCTAAATAAATACATGCCACCTTAAAAAATTAAATGATTAAATGGGCGATCTGTGCGAGCCATATGTGCCGTCTCATTCCGATCCGTACGAAATGCTGATACCCATCTTGCAACCTTCCGATACGGTAGTGCATCGTTGTCACAAGCTTCAAGTAACCCTTTATGACATTTGCGTGCATTTCTACCACGGGCTACCTCGATTTTTTATCCACGATCGCTGCTAAAGTTTAGTAAACATGCTTTAGAGCAGTTAAAAATCGTGCTCTAGATTTATCTGTTGTTATAGCAACCGGTTTTATCATTCAATACATCGACAATATCTTCAACTACTATCACCACTTGTTTCGTATCCCATGCGAATGCGCATGACTAATTCCCGGCAGTGTTCCACTAGTTTATTTAGAACCCATGTAAGTTATATAGCCTATAGGCTTACACACCTGTGTTACAGAGCATATTTTAGTGTACTACATAAAAATAGTAATGTTTTTACGATGTAGGATTGATCAAAACCTACTGTTTGTAGCAATAACGAGTGTTATCGAAATTCGTGCTAATAGCTTTTTTAATGGAACGCACTGTATTTAATTCCATAAATATGTTACACTCTTCATCGTGATTCAAACGATATAAGCATATATACCATAGATTTGTATTCAGGTCATTAACAATAAAACATAAAAGTTATATTTATATGTTTTAGCTATTTCATGAAAAAATATCTTTGAAAAGGAACATTTCAGTACAAATATTAGGTACTAAAATACTTTGTAAAATTTGAACAAAAACTCCGTCGTGATAAAGAAAAAGGCGATTAAAAATTGGAAGTGAGTTCATGGACCCTGTTAAATTTATACAACGTGCAATTACATAGACAGGGAAGCTTCTCAACCTTCAGAACAAAGTTCATATTGCCGGCTTGTTCTCTTCTTGATACTATCCATGACACCAAAATGTGAAAACTTGCAGAGCTTGAAATATGTGGTATATGTGTACTGTATGCTCTTCCACAAGTGCACGCTGGGACGACTCGACTAAAACACAACTGATCGCCTGGCGGCAAACCCGTTTGGTTTCTTACAATTTATCGCGTTGCATGTAAGTCATTGCCTCGGTGGACGAGCGAAGTATTTTTTAAATGGAAAAGTTGCGTGGGTGATTAATCGCTTCATCGTAGGCGATTAGTTGTATAGTTTTGGTTGCTTTGCTGAACAAACGGCCTAATAATACATATACACATGCGTAACCGTGTGCGCGCAGGATGGTTCGCTTGCTCCTTCCTTTCAATATTATGGAATCTTGCAGTTTGTATCATGCCCTTGAAATTGCAGTATCTATTTCTAGGAGATTTCAACGCAAGGATAGATGTGAAACTTATAGAGTGAGTCGCCTGCTTTACCCTCACTGAAAATGCTTGCATCCTGCATTTTATTGCGTGACCAAAGAAGTTTAACACAAATTGATATTACACATTTTATAGTGTTTTTATTTTTCTAGAGATGCTAAAGAAGGAAGAATCTATGATAGGTTGCACTGGTAAAATTGAGTAACATTTATTTATAGTTACATTCTTATTTATAAGTACCAGTATGTAAGGTAATAGTGTTGAAAGTAAAACCATTTTATAATAGTATAATATGCTCAAATTACTGATATTGTTTTGCATCGCATTCACGACATATTTCCGGCATATTGTATGTACGTACTTACCTTACAAGTCTTAGTGGAAAAATGAGGTTTCATGTTTGAACGTGTGCTATAATGGAGTAAATAAAGATAATGTCCACGTTTTATTTTTGCTGAATATTGTTGTTTCAGCTAAATATGTCTTATTCCAACCAACGCTATAATTTATAGGTGCTGCACAGTTTCTGGAGTAATGTAGAATAACGTAAAAGGAGTGACGAAGAAATTTATGTAATATTCCGTAGTTCCGCATTAAAACAACATGCATAATGTCTCGAACCCGAAACCTCACCATTAGTGATGGGCAGAGTCGAATAATCTCCTCTTGAATAATATTAAGAATCAAATAATTTATTGGAATAAAAGTTCTCGATTACTTTCGTCATTCGAATAATGATTTGATTACTCACTGGCATGTTCTCATTTCTCGGTTCTTTTATCTAACATGACAGCAGTAACGATAGCAGTGACAGCAGCGTATTGTGCAAACACAGGAGTTCACAATTTTTTATTCCAATCACATGCTGGTAGCTATCTGCAACTTCCGATAAATATGTTTATTCCTGCGTTCCGTAATTAGACGAGAGAAAGAAAGAGAAGCGAGATGGAGCAGAGGGAGACGATCTGCAGCAAGTCTTTGTTGCACGCAACTACCTTATGTTTGTGGGCGAGTTTAGCCGAATGTATACAATTGATGAGCAAACGGTGTTCTCATTCTTTACTTCTCGCAGCATTTACCATCTGAGTAAATTATTTGAATACTTGTTCACGATTCGAGATAATCTCGAGAACTTACAAGAATCGAACAATTCGTATTTTTTTATTCGAATACTTTCATCACTATTGCCATTATTAACTGAACCCCTATATATATATATATATATATATATATATATATATATATATATATATATATGGTTATCATCCTGAAATTGTGATTACTAAAATTTATTAATTTACTATATTGGTTTTCAGATTTACTATTAAAGTGCATTGTTCAGCTGTTATCTTTTTTTTTTTTGACGAGAAAGGGTAATTAGAGTGCTTAATGAACAACAAAATTCATGTACGATTATCTTGAAGATGAGTGTACATATTATATTGTACCGTAGGCCTACTCCCTTTTACTACTGGACTTTACGATATTAGCTTATATCGTACTAAGAGTATAACTTATGTCGGATGCCTTTTGCGACGCAGAGTGGTCCAGAATGCAAATTTAGCGGGACAAACTAATAACTTTTCTGCTACCTAACAGATTTTTATGAAATTTTACACAGTAGTTACAGGTAGCATATACGTTTTGTATACCAGCTCTCATTATGTTGGTATAAGGGGAACTACCCCTTATATGGGGGTGCAATTAGACAAAATTAGTAACATTTCTCCTATCTCAATGATTTTTATGAAATTTTACACAGCAGTTACAAGTAGCATATATTTTTGTTTACTAGGTCTGATTACGTTAGTACAAGGAGAACTACCCCTTATAGGGGACGCAGTTAGACAAATTTAGTAACTTTTCTCCGATCTAACATATTTTTATGAAATTTTACACAGTAGTTACGGGTAGCATATATGTTTTTTATACAAACTCTCATTACGTTGGCATAAGGGGAACTTCCCCTTATATGGGGGCGCAATTAGACAAAATCAGTAAATTTTCTCCTATCTAACAGTGTTTTATGAAATTTTACACAGTAGTTACGGGTAGCATATATGTTTTTTATACAAACTCTCATTACATTGGCATAAGGGGAACTTCCCCTTATATGGGGACGCAATTAGACAAAATTAGTAAATTTTCTCCTATCTAACAGTGTTTTATGAAATTTTACACAGATAGCATATATGTTTTATATACAAGCTCTGAGTACGTTGGTATTGGGGGAACTACCCCTTATAGGGGGCGCAATTAGACAAATTTAGTAACTTTTCTCCTATCTAACATTTTTATGAAATTTTACACAGTAATTACGGGTAGCATATATGTTTTGTATGGAAGCTCTCATTACGTTGGTTCTAAGTGGAACTACCCCTTATAGGGGGACGCAATTAGATAAAATTAGTAACTTTTCTCCTATCCAACAGATTTTTATGAAATTTTATACAGTAGTTACACGCAGTACATTTGTTCTGTGTACAAACTCTGATTACGTTGGTATAAGAGGAACTACCCCTTATAGGAGGATGCATTTAGACAAAATTAGTAACTTTTCTTCTGTTTAACAGATTTTCATGAAACTTGACACAGTAGTTACAGATAGTAAACTTGTTTTGTATACAAGCTCTAATTCACTGGATTGTTTTTGTTTCGTACTTGCTGTAATGGAAAAGCTTTCTTGGGCAGCCACGACTTTTTCCAGGGGTAAGTTTTCTATAAATTTTCATTACTATCACAATGAGAGCCTAATTTAATAAGTAGCTCACTAAGACAATGTTCATTTCGTTAAAAAGAAAACTCATATTCTTTATCCTCTTGCTCGCCAACGATAAATTATCTTATGGGGAAAATGTAACATATTAGGTACTATTGCACCTTTTGGGCACTCTGGAGCATATTTGACACATAATTAACAAGCTGCCATCTTGAATTCCCTGAATTGTACTTCGGAAGCAAATTCAGTTCACAAATATTTAAATAACTGTAATCGAGAAAAATTGCACTACTGCACCTCGAAATAGTGCGCATAAGTTATTACTTCCGGAAACCTGTTCACTGCATTTAAAATAGAGTTAAATACTCGAGGAAGTGGAAAAAAAAAATCATTTTGGGACGAAACAAAGTTTTTTTTTTTCTCTACCTTAGCAAAGTCTGCACTCAATGGTTATATGTATATTTTGTGCCGTGTCCATTCATGCTAATTTGACATGCTAGAATAACTTTAAATGTAACAAAAATAAACAGTGTTACGTACCTAAAGAAGTACTTGACATGTTGATACCAGAATGGAATCGACCACTTACAACAGAGTTACAGCACAAAGAAAACGGCAGACTTGCGGCACTTGCTGAGTAAGAATGCTGGGTGGCGAAATGTGGCATGTTACCGGCCTCTTATCTCGTTCTGCAGACACCTCCGCTGATTAAGATTATCAATTCAGTGTTACTCACTTATATAGGACAAATAATTTAAGGGTTTTATTTCATTTTTTTACATGTCATTTTTCTACTTTTGTCCGCCTAAATATGGATTTTGGACCACTGTGCGACGGTTCACTACTGCGTGCAACTCACGGCATTGGACTTTCTTACATTCATCAGAATTTCATTCTGACATAATGTATCTCATAATTAAATAGACTGCCTTACTTCACTTTGTTTTCACTTATAACTCTTTACTAGTTTATCATACGAGGTGCGTTTGAAAACGTCGTGGCTGGTCTGACACATAGATGGCATTGAAAACGTGTCAACAATGCCACCATTGTTAGCGGCCACTTTACATTAGTTCAAGCACGAGAAATCATTATTTTCTGTTGACTACATTTTGTGTAGTTTAATTTTGAAGTTAGTGCGCCGAACAAATTGGCAAAAATGGAAAATATAGAGTTTCGTGCTGTCATTAAAATAAATAATTCGTAAAGAAAGGAAGGAGTCAAACAGAAATTAACGCAGACATGGATGCTACACAGGGAGAATCCTTTCCAACGTTTTAAACTGTGAAAAAATGTGTGGCACTTTTTAAACATGGTCGAGAGAGTGTGGAAGACGATCTCCGTAGTGGACCTCCAGTAACAGCGTCAAGCGAAGAAATCGTAGAAAATAATGCACGATATGGTGTTGAATGACCGCCGACCAAAGTGCGGGAAATTAGAAAGGTTATGCATATCTCAACTGAACGGGTGCGCCACATCTTAGTCAATATCTTGGGCATGTCCAAGGTCTTCACATTGTGGGTTCGGCGTTCGTTAACACCGGAACAGAAGCACTACGATGTAAAATTTCAAGGGATTATCTAGCTCGTTTTCAATTTATCAATAGAGGATGAAATGTAATGCAGCAAAATAACTATAACTTGGGAATCTCAGCAATTCTAATACAGAAAAAGTAGTTTTGTGCTTTGCGTTCGTCCGCTTGTGTATAGTAATTTCTCCTGAGGTAGGCTATTGGAATAAATCATTTTCCCTTAAATGTTAACACTCTTTTACTCGATAAGTGCTATCCATACAATTCTGATTTTTACTCTTATCATTAAAGAAACTGATAAGAAATTATTTGTTGCTTCGCAGTTTTTAAATAAAATGGACGGTTTTGTTGCAAATCAAATAAAATATTAACGCGTACCGTTATTTCCTGTCATTATAAAGTCTGACAACTCTACTGCAGTGACTAAAGGACGGAACGCTGCTATTCAGACCGATTGCGTGCATGTTTTCGTAGGTAAACTTGCTACGTGCTGTTGTCAAACAACGCAGATTTTCAGCCTAATTTTCTCATTAACTATTTACTTAATTTACGAAACGCACAATAGGTTTTTTATTTAATATATATAACTATTCCCTTCAATCTACACAGTTATATCATTTCCATACTGTGTTTATCTTCTTATTGCTAGCTGTGGTAGTCTGTCTTTAAGGATTCTTGAAATATTGTGTGGCCATTATAGACTGTGCTGTTGCAGTTTTTCGACGTTAAATTATTTAAAAAACTTAAAGGTACATAACCTTTTTAAAAAAAAATTTAACACTTTTAACGTGTCGTTAAACAATTTTAATTTTTTTAAACAAAGTGTTAACGTGAACCAGAACCAATTAAATTATTTGTATATAGTATCTTCAATTTTCATTTCATTTAGTAATTTGTAACATTCTTGTGTTATAAGATATTTCATTTCACATTTCAATTTTTGAATATTTAATTTTTAAGGGTCCACAACTCGGTTCCGCATAGAAAAGTTAGAGCTGTCATTTTGGATGTTAAACTACGTCTTTCTCCTCACTACAGAGTAGGTATGAGAGGGTGGATAACTTGAGAATTGACCATTACATAAAATGCGACATCCTCTCGCCGTTATTGATTGTATTCCCCTTGTTCTTCTTGTATTCCCGTTCTTTTATTTACCTTGTTCTGCATGTCATCTCCTTGATCTCTTTGCCCCATCATTTTCCTTCTATTTTCATAATTTTCCTTCTATCTTGTTCTACTTTTCGTCTTGTTCTCTTGGTTCTCCTTGTTCTTGTATTCCCCTTGTTCTGATTATCGTCCCCTTGTTCTGATTGTCATCCCCTTGTTCTGATTGTCGTCCCCTTGTTCTTCTTGTCTTCGCCTTGTTCTTCTTGCCTTTGTTTACGTCTCCTATTCCCTGTGCTCCCCTTTGTTCTCCTTGTCTTCCCCTTATTCTCTTTGCCATCCCGTTCTCATTCTATTCCTTCTGTACTCTCTTTGTTGGCCGTTTGTTCTTGCATTCCTCTTGTACTCCTAGACGTATCCAGAAAGGAGAATGCCGCCTTTCTTGAATTCATGCACGACATGTTTGGTTTGAGGCTCGCCTCGACAAAGGCGCCTACGACACTCGGCGTCTCGTGCGTTATGGTCTTCGTAAGAAATTTCTCATATCGCCATATTCTTGCCGTATATGATTCCATTGAATCTGTGTTTTGTCACACAATAAATTATTATTACATACACAACCTCCTTTCATTTCTCGCATCACCCCTTTGTTCTACGTAAAGATTTGCAGCGCAGTAAAGCTCTGCACGTGCCGATTTTTTAAATGCAGTTTAATTAATGTTCTCCCGCATGAACGGGATAGTGAACTGTTACTGTTGTGAAATGTAATTCGTATTTTAAGCGTGCTTAATGTGAAAAAAAAAAGGGTTGTAAAGGCTTTTGCTTTCATAAATTAATACATCTTGCTTTGATCACCAACGAACCCTTCTTAGTTATGTGAAGTCATGATGAAGAAAATATTTTCATGCTCCTATCTGGTATTGAACTTGTGTTCTGTCACTTTTAATATTCATAAAAGAAAATGAAATTGTATTGAAATCCTTGGCGTTTTAAAATCGTCCGTAGATTTTCTTAAAATTATTTATGTTTTGTATTTGGATTTCTTGTAAGTTAGTATAGTGTATATGAGACAAAGCAAAATATAACATCGTTCCACTACAAATCCACCTTGTTCTTGCTTCTATTTCTGTATACATTCTTGTTATGAAACCACCAACTTAGTGCACTCTTCTCACTCATTGAATGGTCATATTTTTTTGTAAGAAGTGCATGCATGGTCTTCCTCTCTTCAAAGCCCCAGATGCCTTCCATTCCAAAATTGCCCTGGACTTTTTTTCTTCTGACTTGTCCAAACCACTTCAGTTGATTTTGTAAAACATAAGCATTGATTGAGATCTGTAATTTCGTTTTTCCCCAATCTTATTCCTAATATTTATTATCTGGATGTCATTGTAGGCTTTTTCATTTATCCATTTGTTTTCCAATTATTAGCTCTTCACTACTGTTTATTTCATATATAATGTGTTCCATATGCTGCTATATTTTTTTTTACTGTTGTGTTCGTTACAATACAATATTCTTTGTGTCTTTAGTGATCGGCCTATCTCATAGAATACCATCTTACAGTCGAATCAGTCATTTAAGAAAGGGCTTAATGGCACAATTTCCAATTTTTCAGGAGAAAGAAAAAACTGATTACATAAAAACATAGCATTATTTGATACAAAGTTGCACACCTGTCCTATAATAATCAATAGTTTTAGCATTAGCATGTATGAAACACAAGCAAAGTTTGTTCAGATAAGTTGTTATACTGATTCAAAATTGTGGAATTGAGCCCCTTCAAAAGGAATTTCCTATTTTGAGAATAAAATTATTAAAAATGAATTCTATTTCGACTAATATTTTCAGTTCACTGAAATCATTCTGATATTCATTATCACAGAAACACAAACATTAACATATTATGTTAAAATTATAATACAGTGTTAAGAACAACAGAAAAAATGAACAATAAATTTAATGTCCTTTATGCATCATCATCACTTTTGCTGCTAGTATGTCAAGCTACGATGTCCCTGTAAAACCATAAGTGTTCATCTGGTTTGTAGCACATTAATTTAGACAAATCATCAATCTTCTTAACGTTAATGGGAACTTTTTCACTTTAGGCACATTGATCCGAAGGTTTCACAATATCTGTAGCAGATATCTTCAAATCAAAAGTGTGTCTTATCAATATCAAACCTCCGATGAATGCTGAAACACATACTTTCCCTGGGTTCTTTGAGTCATAGTTGAACATTGTTGGTTGCAGTTTAACTTTCTGATCATAAGGTGTTTCTCTCGATTGTGTTTCTACTGACAAGCAGGTTCGCTTGTATTTCTGCCACCAATTACTAACCTCCTTAATATCATCAGTTGGTACCAATTTTACGATAAATCTTACTTCTTTTGAAGCATTTGCAATGATTGTTACATATCTCACTTTTATAGTTTTGCTTATTACATTTACCTTTCTTTTCTTCTCAAATAACAAATACCTGCATTCTCTTCAAGAGACGCCATGTTTATTTAAAACAGCTGGAACTGGTAACCAACTGTGACTAGATTATTTTTATTTTTGTCATTAGCTGTCAAGGCAAATTCACTTTATAAAGGCGTCAATTCCAGGAGTTGAGCCACTTCTGAAATGAATACTATATTCAGACAGTTATAGAGCCAATGTTATTCAGTGGAAGTGAGCTCTTTTAGTGCAGAATCATGTATCTACCCATTATGCACCATTATATCTGAATAAACCATTTTCTTAAAAATATGCCATTGAGCCCTTTCTTAAATGACTGATTCTCGTGTTTGCACGTTGTATAATTTTTCGGCGAAACATTTTTACGTTTTACTTTGTTAATCCCATTGATTCTTTCATTGTTAATATATTATACTTTACTTTTCTTTATCATAGTATTGTCTTATTCATTACTAGTGATAAGAGATGAATCACAATTTATATTGTTGAATTGGACAAGCCTTGGGGAGGAACACGTAGTGCAGATTCAATGCACTCGACTGTCCCACACACTCTTCAGCCCGCGGGTATCTGCTATGAGGTCGGGTCGAAGCTGAGAGAGCCCCGCCACGACGCGAGAAAGGCACCCAACTCAACCCATACCCAAGGTTTTTCTAATAATTACATCCAGTTGCCATGGTTACGTGCTAGCTGCTCAGCCGATCGGTAAGGTACATCCAGCTTCAAAACTCTCTAAAATTAACATACCTTTCAGATTATGTTTACCGAGGTACAGGCTGCATATGACTGTATAGCTGCCACCAGATAAGAAAGAGAAAGCTGAGATACAGCTTACTTTTTATTTTAAAATATAGGTGATTTATATTTTTAGTAGGTTATTTTAAGACGCTTTATCAATATCTAAGGTTATTTAGCGCCTGAATGCGATGAAGGTGATAATGCCGGTGAAATGAGTCCGGGGTCCAGCACCGAAAGTTACCCAGCATTTGCTCATATTGGGTTGAGGGAAAACCCCGGAAAAAACCTCAACCAGGTAACTTGCCCCGACCGGGAATCGAACCCGGGCCACCTGGTTTCGCGGCCAGACGCGCTAACCGTTACTCCACTGGTGTGGACTAGGTGATTTATAGTTGGAAAATTAAATCTACCAATTACAGTACCTACGTAGATTGATGCTCTATTTTATTTCTTATGGCTATAGTCTTTAAGTTTAACATGATATCGTAATAATCGACGATCTATGCATCCATATTGTGAAATATTGTTAGGAATGTCTGCTATTTATCATATTCTATATTGATCCCTTTGACACGTTCCGTCCTCTCAAAGTGAGGAGAAATTGTGGAACTATGTGGTAATATGGTCTGCACAGCGCAAGGTCACCGTTTTACACAACATCGTCACTAAATGAGAGACAGTCTCAATGAAAGGAAGATGAATCACAAATTACCTGCCGGGAATCGAACCGGAGTGTTTTGGGTTGGTATCTAGAAATGCTACTGCGTGAGCCAGAGCGACAATTTGTGATCTTGTAATACTTAACAATTGTAGATATTATTAAACATCGATGTTAGTAAGGAAGTGGAGGTGGTGAGTGTTTTCTTTATTGTTGATTATTTAACGACGCTGTATTAATACTAGGTTACTTAGCGTCGGTAGAATTGGTGATAACGAGATAGCATTTGGCGAGATGAGGCCCAGGATTCGCCATAGATTACCTGACATTCGCCTTACGGTTGGGGAAAGCATAGAAAAGAACCGAACCAGGTAAAGAAAACAGTCCAAGTGGAAATCGAGCCCACGCCCGAGCGCAACTCCGTATCAACAGACAAATGCGCTATCGCCTAAGCTATGACACACTCTCGCCATGAAACAATACTAAGAATACCATCCCATCGCATCTCCTCGTACTCATCTTCTTTCACAATAGCCTGCCAAGACTCTGGAATTTGCCACCTGCTAGCATCAGGGACTGTCGAAATAAATTTGAATTCAAACGCAGACTTACTAGGCACTTGGTCAGTAATTGAGACTCGTTCAGACATGGCTTCTTGTAAATAGTTCTCTTAATCTATCACAAAATATTTCAATATCCGGTAATTTCATCACTATACAATTTTGTTATTCTAGGTTTAATTTGTAATTCAGAAAATACAAAAAATATTCTTTGTTCTTAACGTCTATGATAAATTGTCTAGCTTTCATTAATCAGGCAATCTTTTCGTACTTTGATTTTTATTGTAATTGTAAATGTAATATTAATTGTAATTGTAAATTTAATATTAATTGTAATTTTATTTTTTATATTATAGTTGTAATCCCCTGGTAGACGGGAAGAGAACGCCTGACGGCCTTATCTCTACCGGGTTAAATAAATAAACACTACTAATACTACTATGCCGGTGGGTGTGGCGAATGGTAAAATTGATTAATTGGTTTGAAGATTTGAGATTTGAAAACAAAGATGTAAAATAAACGGCCTTGTTTTAAAGTTCAATTTCGGAGTTAGCCTTAGCTGGACTCCTAGAATTTAATTTCGGACATTGCATATATGAAGCTAGCATCCAACAGTAGGGCTCTTCGATTCGGTCCCCTAAATGTAACTGTGTTGTATTGCCATATTACACGACTGTTGGTAGTGTGCACGTCGTTATTAGAGAACGCAAACATTTGCTGGCATGCAAGAGGAGAACATTTCGAGCACCTGTTCCAATAAAAGGTACTGAGATTAAATAATAATAATAATAATAATAATAATAATAATAATAATAATAATAATAATGATTATAATTATTTACTATTACTACTGCTAATATGATCGTAAGCAAGTAAATCACCCTAATTGTGAATTAAATGTTTGTCCTTTTACAACTGTGAAACTGTTGCAAATAAAACATGACACATTAGTGAATCCGATGTTGACGGGTGTGTCATCCTGCCTTAGTCTTGACAGAACCAGATCCCATATTCAGATTACCTCTTAAGCCTCTAGGCCCGTACACTCAAGCTGTTCCTGTACCAGCATCAGAAACCCGTATTACCCCCCTCCAAGACTTCGCCCCAGCCTATTTTTATCTATTGCAAATTATAGATGAAAAGAGGGAAAGGTAAAGAGTGCTAGTGGAATAATAGAGGGAAACCGGAGTTCCCTAAGAAAAGCTCTCTGCATCATTTTTGTCCAAAATTGTATAGCGATCAGTCAGTCCGAGGATCGAACCCGTATCTCCTGGATAGCACTTGAGCCACAGACGTGGTCTAGTTGTACTTATTTCAACATCACTGCCCCCTATACGCTTCATAGTGAGCACCGCAGTAATTTACCTGTACAAATCAATGAAGTTGCGTCGGTGTAATAGAGTTACAATGAGAGCTTCTTGGAACTTCAGCACAACATCCAGTAGCTTCATGATCAAAAAAATATGGAACTTTGAATCCGAAGCTTCATCATGTCAATTGGACATAAATATTAATCCGAGCATTACTCCTTCCTTGTCAGCATTGTTTTCACTTTTTTAGTTGTATTTTTATTTTCAGACTTTTTCTAAACTACATTTTCAAAAGATTTCTGTTAATCATTATTTTGTTTTAATCGTCTTATTTCATTCAGGAATCCATTGCAATTGCTTACATTAAAATTGTGTCATTGCTCCTTGCCCCAGTGATAGGGATAAACGATTTTTGAGAATTGTTAGATTTTCCAGCATTGTTTTTACCACTACAAATTTCTCTTGGATCTAATTTTAATTTAGATTTTCCGAAGTGAAAAGTAATTAATTAATTCTATATCCATAGTGCGCATAAATTCGTACGTTACTTTTCTTTTTCTCATAGTCTATACTGCACGTTTCTTTTAAAAACCTCTTAGATTTCCAGCATTTGACACTCCAACATTCTCTTGTTATCTTAATTTTTCATGTTCCGTAAATTTTGTAGGCTAATATTGATCTACGAATTCTTCTGTGAACCACTTGGATTGCAAATTTTGACATGTTATAGAATTTTTTTATACGTATGAAATGTTTAGGCCTATATTGCTAGACTGCGCGATAGTTAATGGTGTTACTAATTGAAGAGTCCACTGCAAGAATGATGGATGTCATTTGGAATACATTTTGCAGGATAAGCGATTGAAAGTTTGAAATGCTTAGCGCTCAAAGCTTAACTGTGATTTTCCGATCATTACTGGACAATGACTATCAGTGTTAATGCCATGTAACTGTCTATGTACATTCTATATGTCTTAAGCTATGCATTGACAGTGTTGGTTCATTTTCGAAAAAAAAAAGTGACATCCATTATTCTTGCAGTGGACTCTTCAATTTATTCCGCTTGTAATCATATTCCTGAGCGAGAAACGATGAATCAGCCACAAGACCGACCAGTACATAGTGATCCGAAATTCTGAAAACGCAACCAAAATTAACTTTTTCAACGTTTTTACTAACGATCTTTGCTTACAGTACTTGATTAACAACACACTGGACCATTTAAATTCGACATTGAAAAATTTCTAGTTTAATAAATACCTCGGTAAAGAGAGCTTGAATTTTAGACTAATGTTTTAAAATTTCATTTTTTACACTAATGAAAACAATACTTTTTTCTAGTATTTAACATATGTAGTTTTATTCCTAATGTATTTTAATGTCAAGAATGACTTTTTAGAACACATATAATTAATAAAAATGTAAATATGGTTATTCCTTGCTTAATCATTGCATATTCGAAAAAAAAATGACGAAATGAACTCTAGTTGAGCTACAAAAAATTTGCAATTGAAAGTAGCTAGGAGTTTACGTTCCAAAGAAAGGTTATAGTGTGTAGAATGTGATAAATTGAAAACATGTTGCAGTCATGTAATCGTGAGTGTACGTGATGTTTTTTGATATTCTCTATTAATGCTTGGGCCAACCAGGCAGGTAGGCTCCCCAGTCAGCATCCCCACACTGGCACCACCACACCGCGTAAATTTCTACCCATTTTTATTAGTTTGTATTGGTAATTTTAAGGTACGCTAATGTATGTAATAACATTGCCAGATAAACTGATAAACTGTTATTAAACTTCAGATTTCCAGCTTAATGTATATTGTCTACGTAATTGACAGTAATACAGTCACTGGGACAGAAAAAAAAAACTTTCTGACTAATTAGTTCTAAATGCATTGAAATGGTTATTTATAATATTATTTACATGCATTTATGAAAAAATTATAATAGTAATTTTGCCGATTTTTCTGCTCTTATGGATCACTGTGCAGTGGTGCTTAAAGTTGTACAAGTATATCGATGGCTAAGAAATGATATCTCGTATCTGTAAATTTGCATGTGAATTAAAAATTGTTTTAAACATTAATTTTTCTCAAAATAAACAAACTTTGCAACATCTTCTACTCGAGGATAAAATATTAGTTAACGGTCCAATTTTGTGAACATAATGCTAATAATAATAATAATAATAATAATAATAATAATAATAATAATAGTGGGGCAAAGGATAATTGGGATTATAGGTCTCCGATCGGGCCAAAAACTCTGATAGAATTGATATTTAACCCTTGCGGTGAATTTCGGTGGAAGTCTGGAGGGCCTACTTAGTCAAATCCACTCTCCACCGTAAGCTGCCGCATTTATCTTTCCCAAGAAAAACTGCAAACATGGCAAGATGCACGGTAAAAGATTCCGGATATAAATATAAAGAAGACTTTTGATAGAGTGGATTGGAATAAACTGATAGGGATCCTAAAGAAAAGTGGCGTGGATTGGAAAGAGAGAAGACTGTTCAGTAAACTTTATATGAAACAACGAGTGAAAGTCAGGACAGGAGAAGAAATGTCAGAAGGAAGTAAAATTGGGAGAGGAGTACATCAAGGATGTCCTTTATCACCTATCCTGTTCAACGTCTACTTGGAGGATTTAGTAAAGAACCTTTTTCAGAACATGGGATGAGTGATAGTAGGAGGAAGAAGAATAAAGTGCATAATATTTGATTTGCTGATGATATGCCGTTGTTAGCAGAAGAGGAAATGATACTAAAGGATATGCTACTGCAGCTAAATGACAGCTGTGGCCAGTATGGGATGAAGATAAATGCAAATCAGATGAAGAGCCTGGTCATAGGAAGAAAAGTACAGAAGATAAACTTGCGAATTCTAAATGAGGCAGTAGAGCAAGTGGACAGCTTCAAAAACTTGGGATGTACTATAAGCAGTAACATGGACTGATGCCAGGAAGTCAAAAGGAGGATAGCAATGGCCAAGGAAGCTTTTAATAAAAACAGGAGTATCTTCTGCGGACCTCTGGAGAAAGAACTAAGGAAGATATTAGTGAAGTGCTTTGTATGGAGTGTGGCATTGTATGGTGCAGAAACATGGACATTACGACGAAGTGAAGAGAAGCGAATAGAAGCATTTGAAATTTGGATTGGAGAAGAATGGAACGTGTGAAGTGGACAGACAGAATAAGAAATGAAGCTGTGTTGGAAAGAGTGAGTGAAGAAAGATTGATGCTGAAACTGATCAGGAAGAGGAAAAGGAATTGGTTGGTCACTGGGTGAGAAGAAACTGCCTACTGAATGATACACTGGAAGGAATGGTGAACGGGAGAAGAGTTCGGGGTAGAAGTAGATATCAGATGATAGATGACATTAAGATACATGGATCATATGAGGAAACAAAGAGGAAGGCAGAAAATAGGAAAGACTGGAGAATGCTGCCCTTGGGCAGAACACTAAGTGAATAATATAATAATAAGAATAATAATAATGATAATGTAGTTAAACTAAATAATAATGTAGTTAAACTAAATGACCAATTTTGTAGATTCGAGGTATTACCACTTAGCCGTCGGCATGCTGTTTCTTCTTCTTCTTCTTCTTCTTCTTCTTCTTCTTCTTCTTCTTCTTCGTCGTCGTCGTCTCAGGTTATAAAGTCCTCATCTCTGATTGAGATTCTGGCTGATATGTATGAGGTTATTCAAAAGTAAGTTCCCATTTTCAAACAGCTGTGTCTTATGTATCAGCAGTTTGGTTTCATATAGGTGTCATTACTATTTAGAAGGTTTGGGTTTTTTTGTCGATGAGTGTTTAGTTGCTGTGTCACGCTTGTATAAACAATAATTGTTGTGCAAAGAATACAGACGGCAGTTGTAGGAGAGTAATTTTAATAATTTTTACAATGGTTTTACTTTTACGAGTTCGAATTGGCCTCTTTCAGTGCTATTACGAGTGCAATAGACAATATACATATGCATTGAGAAGATATCGAACGTTACATGGTTTGAAAAATGGACGGATGACGCACATTTCGAATTGAATGGAGGTGTTAACACTCATAATTGTAGGATATGGGCAAAGGATAATCCGAACACAATTATACAGCAGGGATTACATGATATCAAGGTTACTGTCTGGTGTACTTTTACGTCGCATTTCATAATAGGACCGTATTTCTATGAAGAAATTGAAAATGGACAAACAAAAACAGTGACGGTAACCGGGTAGCGATATTTTCAAATGTTGCGAGACTTTGCAATGCCAGTGTTACTACGTGGCGATCCTCAGCCGGAGTGTAATATACAGAGTGTAAGGGGTATAATTGCCATTATTTTAACTGATGATTATTCATGTCATAAGAAAGAAAAAGTGTCCTCACAATTTTTTTCTAATCGCAATATTTAACTAATTGTTAAAGTTTCTAATATTAGACGTTTTGCGACGTTGTTGGATGGGGTGTAGGGGGTTTACAAGTACATAGTACAGCTTAAGCGGGTACAGATATACAGGTACAAAACAGATGCTCTGTTCTAATGCAGGGGCGGACCAGGGCAACTGTTGTTTACAAAAAACGAGCAGCAAATACAAAGTTTCAATCTCATTAATCTCTCAATATTTGGGCAGTAATGTATTGCTAGAAATAGTCCTGTAACAGTTTGTATTACTAAACATAACCATAATAATGAACCAAAGTTTCATCATGTTCTAATATTGGATGGTGTTGGTAGATCAATTAAGGCATTGTTGGCAATCTTAAATAAAGGGTATCTAATTCGTATGGGTTTGTTCAATTATGTTAAATTTACATTTTATTTAACAATATTGCTCCATTTTTTATTGTACGTCTAAAATGGTTTACTGCACAAAATCACACGAACTTTTTTTCTACCTAATGCAAAATTTTAATCTCTCCCGCTTCCGTAAAGCAGTATCATTTTTTAAAGAAATTTCTGGCTGTGTGATTTTCGAAATGGGGTAAGAGACTCCCAGTTTCTAATAATCGTTGAGAAACTATTCCAAAGTTCTCCGATTAAGTAACCTTCTTTGCGGAAAACGTTGACGGTACATCCTTCTTGCCGCACTTGAATTACGACGACTTTCTCCATAAATTAATAACATATCATGATATTCCTGAATTGTGAACGACATTGTCGGTTGTTTATCGAATAGGCCTACCTCAAGAGGTACCTGTACTGAACTGCTATCCGCTCGGCAGGAGACCTATGGACAGGGAACTCTGCTGATCTGTACGTCTGGGCAGACTGCTGTCAGCAGCATGAATCCTGCTAAACATATTGCCACGTCTTTCACGCCAGAATATTAATGAATTTAAGCATGCATTATTATTTAATTTCACGAAAACGTAATAGAACATACAAATACTTATTTAAACTAACATTAACTCTTTGATAGATATACCTACTGATGTAATATTGTTTTCGTAATTTTATTCATGATATAAGCAGTATAACGCAAATAAAATAAGTAAAGAAATATTTTTTGTGGGAAAGCTATAAATTTTGACCCTATGTTGTATGGACATTTTTTGATCCTGTAGACCGTCCCCGACGACTGTGAAAAGGACGGCACTTATACCTCTTACAGCCTGTATGCCGTGTACCACTTACGGTCGAACATATTTTATTGTATTATAGGAAATATATGACCGTGACCATCGACAATATGCAATTCGGCCGAATCTGCGTGACGCTCTTGGAAATGATTTTAATTGTGCAAATGCAGCTCTGAGATTTTTATCGATTACAGGACTTGACAGGGTGATTTAGTTTTTTATTGACCCGTTTTAAACATCCTCCGGACCTTTTATATCGGGATGTTAGATTTGTTGTTTTATATGAGGGTGGATAGAAAAGTAACGCATAATAATTTAAAAAAAAAAGTTTAACAGGTAAACAAAAATGAAAAATACACAAATGAACTCGCATCTTTTAGCCACTTTTCTACATAGGCGCCAGTTTTCAACACATTTCTCCCATCGTGGTACCAATTTCAGTATACCCTGTTCATAGAAATCCGTTCGGCTGGAGATGGGCCATCAGCGGACAGTTGATTGTACTTCTGCATCGGTCACAAAACGATGGCCGGCTAGGAATTTCTTCATGGGACCAAACAGATAAAAGTACGACGGTGCAAGGTCTGGACTGTATGGTGGATGCTGGAGCACCTCCCAACCAAATGTGTTGATTTTCTCACGAACAGAAGCCGCAACATGAGGGCGAGCATTGTCATGAAGTTTGACATCGTCAGCATTAATGTTACGGCGTTTGTCACGGAGGGGACGATGCCCGCCGAAGTGGTGTGCAATTTGAAAATGGGTCAAAGTGCTGCCAACTATCCGCAGTATGCGGAACCCGAGTCACGCAAAGTGAAGTGGGTAGGCATTAGACACACAGACACACACATTAGTTCTATTCAGATCAGCGAGGTGTGGTAATAGCTCCTCTATCCAGCTAGCGATAGGAATTGTCACTTGCTTCTCTTGCGCGCTCATATAGCATAACTTTTTCACAAATGGAGCCGTTTAGCCGTGTATTGCGAATGGTGGTGGCATTCGGTGTGCAACCTTTGAGGCTGAGCTTTGTTTCTCTACGTAGAAGATGATAAAAACGTGTGAGAGATACCTTGGGACAAGAGATAATTTCGGCGTTAGTAATGCTTTAAGTGGAAAGATATTTTATCCTGAACGTTTATAATTTTAACCAGGAAGTTACCGGTAAGTTCATTCGTAGGAAAGAACGTAAAATCGACTTCCTTTTGAAGGAAGACTGAGTGTTTTCAAGGAGGATGTTTGATATACGAGGGTAATTTGATAAGTCGTGGAACTATATATCAGCCAATAAAGCTGCAGGAATAGAAATTCATTATATGCGATTGAAGGTCACTGGAATGTGTTTTGCAATGCTAGTATCAAATTGGTCCGGGTGCAGGGGGCAATGTGTAAGGGAAATTGAAAGATGCGTAAATAGAAACATTGTTTTATTATGCACAAAAGGAAACAAATTACATTACTTACAGCTAACACCCTTCAAAATAATCCTCCAAGGCTTCCACACATCTTTGGCAACGATGATGCAGGCTTTGAATACCATCGGCTGTGTGCGATTCGTCTACGTATACCACCTCTCGTCGAAGAACTGTTAAGATGTCCTCCCTGTTTGCAAACCGCTTCCCACGCAGCGGCCTCTTCAATTGTGGAATGAGATGAAAGTCGCATGGACTGAGATCAGGCGAGTAGGGAGGGTGTTCCACCCACACCGCTGCAAAAGGTTCCTGACAGGAGCTGCAGTGTGGGCTGTTGCGTTATCATGAAGGATTATGGCATTGTCTAGCAATGCCTGACGTGTCCTCCCAATTGTACGACGCAGATGGTACATCAGGAATGATCTGCAGTATTGAGTATTGGCGTGTGGCTCGTGGCTCAGAATGACACTGACGAGCATTTCTGCCACGAAGAACTGCAATTTTCATGTATGATCGTTGTTCAACTTTACTTACATCCATCTTGGAGCACAGCCTCTAGTATACTAACTTTTACGTGTGCTGCCAACTAGTCACCAATGCACACAGACGCAATCTGGCGGTGGTATGTCGTACAGTGTACACAGGTTTTCAAACGTATATATTGAAGTAACCACATCTTCCCTTATTCGGAAGATATAACATAGTTGCCATGACTTACGAAGTGACCCTCGTGCATAGTGTTACTTGGCATTTTAATTGTGTATATGACTTTAATAACAGCTGATCCTGTACTTAGTTACGTTTTACTCCTAATTTCGTTATAAAAGGGGAACCCCCTTCCTCATATTTCGTTACTTAAATCTTTCTATGTGAGTTAAATCCATGTTGAATGGTTTGAAGGCAGTTTTCGGAATGTAACATTTATAGATATTAGTTACGTGGAACTAGCTATAAATTACACAACGAACCGTCACTGCCAAATGGTGAAAACATGACTACATACATATAACAATTACGCAGACCTCTCTACAACTTACTGAAACTTCTCATTAAAAACATTATTTAGTCTCCTTTAATACACACAGAAGATCAATTTTAATTTTTCTTCACTGAACTATGAATTTACGAGACAATTTTGTCACAATTAGAATTAGTTTCCATATCCGTCCTCAGTTTGTAAGCAGTGAAAGCAATGCGAATTTTTGTAAATCATATTTATAGCGTCCACATATACAAGTATTTAGGTTATAAAATGTGTAACTACCAATATCTGAATTAAGCACAAATATCTATATACTATATATAATTTGAACTGGTAATGGAAATTACGGAAAAACGGCTGAACGGATTTTAATGAGTGACCCCTCATTTTCATGCCTGGCATCCAAAGTTTTTCGGAAAAGTAGTTGTTTTCAGTGAAATGTCAATTTTCCTACATAATTTTCCTATTTTCCAAAATTCATCTGTTGTCAGTTTTGAGAACTAATTTTATTCAATCACGGCCGATTTGATTGAATTTCAGAACAAAACACACACTGCAATAAACAATAGGCTATTACACGAAGGCCATGACCTGCAGGATTGCCGACATATTTAGAGCTCAATCTATATATAAAATTTGAACTGGTAATGGAAATTACGGAAAAACGGCTGAACGGATTTTAATGAGTGACCCCTCATTTTCATGCCTGGCATCCAAAGTTTTTCGGAAAAGTAGTTTTTTTCAGTGAAATGTTAATTTTCCTACATAATTTTCCTATTTTCCAAAATTCATCTGTTGTCAGTTTTGAGAACTAATTTTATTCAATCACGGCCGATTTGATTGAATTTCAGAACAAAACACACACACTGCAATAAACAATAGGCTATTACACGAAGGCCATGACCTGCAGGATTGCCGACATAGTTAGAGCTCAATTCAATTTGTTATTAAAAACTGATTCTGCAGTGTATAATTTTCTGGGTACAGCTGTGTATTGGATATTCAAATCTACGAAACTTGAGGTGGTTTGATGACATTATTACCATTAGAAATTAAATATTATTATAGTTAATATCATGATGCATCTATTTTTTCATTAATTGTACACAATATTGATGCTACATTAATGACATGAAAGTGAAACGTTTTGAAGTTATGTAAGTAAATGTAGAGAATATCTTAATTTAGATCTTCATTTCTTTTAATTTACTGAGTGACTGCTATATATAACTACAAAACTTAAATAAGATAATAATATTGTTATTAAAAATCAAATATTTTTATACTTATTAACCCAGTGGGGTTGGGTCTTTTCATATACTTAATGGCGGTGTAGTGTAGATATTGATATGTGTCATGTCTCCAGTATTGGCTCGAGAGAGCGCAAAAATTACAGTTCCTAAGGAAAGATTAAAAGGTATTACTTACTGATAAAATAAGAGGCCTAGAAAATTTTGTAGTCTCCAGATCATTTCAGCAAGATCTCTTAGTAGGATAAAATGATTTTACGCTCTACATTTCAAGTTCTACACGAAAATGCTATTGTTCGAAAGCTTAGCAAACCTGACTTTTTTTTAACGTTTGCCTACAATCCACAATGACCTGAAATAACTACTGCTATCGTCCTTGACATTGATACTTGCGTTTTCGCGTTGAAACTCAAAAACTGAAGTTGGATAGGTTCAAGAAAAAGTATTTGGCCTAAAAAAATCCATTCAGAGGGAGTATGTTTCATTATTATGGAAGCAAATAACTATCAAAAAGACAAGTATTCTTCATTGAAAATAAATCTGAAAATTTTTATTTGAACGTCTAACGAACTTAGTTTGCAGCAGTATTTGCTGCACAAGCCACTAGTACGTTATATTTGTAACTATGGAATAACTCCATCTCGAAATGCCTTACAGTACCCTAACACCTATACTGACCTCAGACACCGTTCACACAAAAATTGTGCACGCAAGTTCAACCGGAATAAAGGCCGGCTAACATTAGAATAGTAAATGATAGAATCAACGAGCTAGAATAGAGACTACGTAGCTCGTTGAGTAGAGTGCTTACTATTCCGAATACTAGCTTAGTGTAAAGGCCGGTTTACATTAGAATAGTAGCCTAAATGGTGAGAGTCAACGAGCTAGAGTAGAGGCTCCATTCCAGTTCGTTGAGTAGAGTGCTTACTATCCCGAATACTATATTAGTGTAAAGGCCAGAGTACATTAGGATAGTAAGTGGTAGAGTGCTCACTAGTTCGATTACTAGCTTAGCTAAACAACTTGGAGTGGCAGTCGAGAACTAAAGATAGTCGGTAGAGTAGAGTGGATAGCACATGTGGTATAGTACAGCTCTATTGTTAAATTGTCATCTTTTTTTTATATTTGTAATATTATTCCAAGATATTAAAAATGAAGTGAACGGAAACTGAAAATATATATTAATAGACTATAAAGAATATGAAAGCATAATTATGAAACATTACGAGTATTTAATTATAAAAACAATCACATGAGAATAACATCATAATGAAGATAAAGAAAAAAAAGTAGTAGATGATTCACGAAATCTCAAATATTTGTTGTTCGTGATTGTTATTGTGAGCTTTGTTGGGATTGTAAGGGAGTTTGGAAAGTTAATTACATTTTATATTAATTATAAAAACAATCACATGAGAATAACATCATAATGAAGATAAAGAAAAAGAAAGTAGATGATTTACGAAATCCCAAATATTTGTTGTTCGTGATTGTTATTGTGAGCTTGGTTGGGATTGTAATGATGTTTGGAAATTTAATTAGATTTTGTATTAATTATAAAAACAATCACATGCGAATAACATCATAATGAAGATAAAGAAAAAAAAGTAGTAGATGATTCACGAAATCTCAAATATTTGTTGTTCGTGGTTGTTATTGTGAACTTTGTTGGGATTGTAAGGATGTTTGGAAATTTGGTTACATTTTATGTTAATTATAAAAACAATCACATGCGAATAACATCATAATGAAGATAAAGAAAAAGAAAGTAGTAGATGATTTACGAAATCCCAAATATTTGTTGTTCGAGATTGTTATTGTGAGCTTGGTTGGGATTGTAAGGATGTTTGGAAATGTAATTACATTTTGTATTAATTATAAAAATTACATGCGAATAACAGCATAATGAAGATAAAGAATAAGAAAGTAGTAGATGATTTACGAAATCCCAAATATTTGTTGTTCGTGATTGTTATTGTGAGCTAGGTTGGGATTGTAAGGATGTTTGGAAATTTAATTACATTTTGGTATCTCTAATCATTTCTGCCTTTATAATCTCCATATTTAATTTAACAAGGCGAAGTCTTGTCGTTAACTACATCGTAATCACTTAGTCACTCAATGAGTACCTAGTCGAGACGACAGTGCAACTGATAGTCGAATCTATTCATACATCAATATAACGCCAGTGAGTTGTTTGAAATTGTAATGTTAGGGGGCGGATGTTGATGACCTAAAAATCTACTAAAAATGATCATTAAAATGCCCTTAAAGTTATGAAAAAATAACATGAAATTAAAAGAAAATGACATTTAAATATTATTCACCGTACTCGCACCACAACTTCTTAAAAATTAGTCACCTTGTTTCAATGACAGCCCTGCAAATCTCGAGATAGGAGGCAACTTCATGGAATTTGGCTAATATAAAGGAAAAGAACATGCAACAAAATGAAGTTTTTAAAGGAAAACTATATATTTTAATGAGGGTTTACACTGTGTTTGAATCAGGGGTGGTCCATGTCAGTGCCTTCATTCTCTGTCTCCTCCCGCGCTTTACTTTTGTTACCAGATCTCTCAGATGAGGGAGTGTGAATGACAAAACAAATTGTGGGCGCAGCGTACATTTTTGCAATCTTTGTGTTAAAAATACTGTCTACTACAGTAGACATCCCTTCCGAACCACTTTGAGGACACAAAGTCCTGTCCAGGACATGATGAAAGTTTCTTCCCTTCCAAACATAAATTCTAAAGACACCCTTGTACCGACAAAAGAACAGTAGCGTTCAAACTCCTCACTTAAACTAAGCTGCTGTCAAGCATTTTGTATTACTTTCGTTGTGTGAAGTGAAGCCTTCAGTGGAATGAAGGATGGACTTTAGAGTCTGTTCCAAACTATGAAACTCAAACTTCACTGTTTTTCACTTATTAAGTAGGTAATTACTACTGACCTATTTGGTTAGAAAATTATTTAACAGACATATCGGTAAAGAAGAAAGTAAAATGCATTCCAAATGATCTCAGAGTTCTTCAAAGTATTAAAAATGACCAAAAAATGCCGAAAAAATATATAAATGACCTATTAGTTCAAAAACGTCAAAAAATGCAGTATAAGAAATTACTTTTTTACGTTGATATTAACATAGAAAGGATTTCTATATTAATAGGCATCGTCCTAGTGTAAAAAATAAGACGATGACTTTTCATCAACATTCGCCGCCTAGACTAATGAATAATGTCGTTACAGAGAATTGGATTGATTTGGAATTAATTCCACAGTGAAGCACTTCAGAATTAGACTGTGTTAAATTAACTATTTCTGTCCTATACTTCTCGCATTTATTAATTACCTCATTTGTATACGAGTAATATCGCTTGCGTGACGTAGTGTGCATGCATGACGTGACGGTCGGTATCAACAGAAATTGTGACCAGATTTTTCTGTCAAGCGCATAAACTTTTCACGTTAAAGGATTACAAAAGAAGACTTTGGTGTTGCTGAACTGAAACATACATAAAAAAAATGAGGTACACTTATAATCAAGAGGTTTTAAAAATAAAAAGAATCCAAGAATTCTGAGAGGCTATTGTGTACGCTCCCAATATAAAGTTTGCACTTACGGACTCATTTATGAAGAAAAAAAAAAGAGTACAATCTCTGGGTAATGCACAGAATAATACAGCAGCACTAAAACGACGTGCAACGATAATAATTCATTATTGTTAAACTCTCTTATACCAAAGCACTAGCTTTGTGTAAACGGTTACTCTACCAAAAGCTATAAGATAAGGATAGTCTGAAGAAAAGTAGCCTAGTGTACTCTACCACTTACTATCCTAATGTAAGGCGGCCTTAACGTCTAGCTGCAGACTGCGATCTAGTCACAGTCTAGTATATACAGTCACGAAGCTCAGTACGTAGGGAATATGCATCCATAGATAGTTGCTAACCACTAGGATCGATACTATCGCCTCATCACAGACAATGCGAAATAGTACCGGCACAGTGTATTGTTCCTAGTACCCCCAACAACTCCAGCTTCGTGACTGTATATACTAGACTACGATCTAGTAATGAGATCCAAGCAGAGACGGAGGTCGTCCTCGTCAGCCACGACCTACAAACCGGCTCTCATCCAGACTCGGCGTTCAGTGAGTTGACCGCTCAGACTGAAGAGTCACGAATATGTGCCACGTTCCACATATCCCTGTTGCGACTCAGAGGTTTGACGTCGTCCAACTCTGCGTTTTCAGCTTTCATCAACTTAGAATCTCTACATCCACGAGATTAAAAATAATAGCGTTGAGAGGAAGCAACCGGCGTTTTTTAAATTTACGTATACTCGATCCACAGTGGAACGGATGGAAAATCTAGCTGAAATAAATAAATAAATAAATAAATAAATAAATAAATAAATAAATAAATAAATAAATAAATTCAAATCTAATATTTTGACAATTTCAGACATCAGAGCTGTTAAGCAATACGTATAGTATCTCTCAGCATGTTTGATACTTCTGGAAATGTCTTATTTTTTATGTTCAGTCTAGCTTCAGAAGTTAAGCGTATCGGGAGGACTGAATCGGGTCTCGTCCAGTCACTGATAGAGCGAAAGTAAATGGTTGTAAATTGTTTGTTAATTTAAGGCAGACTTGTGAAATGGAAACTGAAGCTGAAGATGTGTACTATCTTCCGCATGTATAAGTAATGAAACATATATCGTGATGGAAACCTTTTATTTACGTCATATTTATAGGCATTCATTTTGTTAAAATTTTGAACTTAATGAATGTTCGTCTACACTTTTAAATATGAAGCGCAGCAGTGGGCACTGTATTTTTAGGACAACATATTAAGGTAAGGATATATTGAAAATGTGAGTTTTTAAGTTAGATCGTGCCGCTAGTTACTAATGGAGCGAACATTTAATTTTTGCAGTGTCCCTGCAGAGTCGCTCTCTGAAGCGACTTGAACTCTTTGAAGTGTTATCTTTTGTCACTGAAAAACTTAATTTGGAGAATTGTTGTCAAGATGAAAGGAATCTCTTTGCACAGCTGTAGGGAATTTCGTTCACGAATTTTATAAGTCCTAGATAAGAGGTATAAAGATATTTTTGTGAAAAAGTATGGCAAGTGGCGCTACGTGAGATTATTAATTTTTCATCTGAAGTTTCTGTATTGTTAACAAGTAGAATACAGTCATCTGTAGTAAAGTGACCCCGTAAACTTTTTGTAGAATCGAGCGAAAAATGTAGTCGAAATGTTGTGAAAATTTAGTTTCCTCATACCCTGAAGAAGAGTTCGGTTTTGTAGTACAGTATTCCTTACGATCTTCGGGAAGGCGTGATGCTGCCCGAATGGTCTAAGAGGTGGCTGACACTTCTCGAAGGGCAACGAAAGTAAAGAAAGCATACCAATCATTCACTCCCATAAAGGGGTAGTTTCTCTTATCCATACGTAATCAGCCTTCGTACACAAAACAAGAATGCTATCTGTAACCAATTTACAAAATTTTATGCAAATCTGCTAGACAGAAGAGAAATATTATTAAATTACTTTCGTATACATTCACTCCTATAAAGGGTAGTTTTCTTATCCAAACGTAATCAGATTTCGTACACAAAACAAGTATGGTACTTGCAACTAATAATATGTGCCTACTATAGATAGTGAAAAATCTATTACATAGGAGAGAAGATATTATTTTTGTATGGATTCACCCTATAAATGAATAGTTTTCCTTATCCAAACGTAACCAGATTTCGTACAAAAAACAAGTATGGCATTTGTAACTAATACACTATATTACAGGCTCATAATCGTGACACAAGACGAAATAATAATTCAAAATTAGTAGAACCTAAATGTTTCACTTCTGTTGGTCTGTCTAAAGCATAGCATTAATTTTGGCCCTCGGTTGTGTAATTCTGTAGCTAAATTACAACCAGAACTTCTAACATGTAAACCACTAACCTATAACAAGAAAATTAGAAACGTGTTAATGTCTTTAATTTGATTAAATAAATTTATAGCCTATGTGTATGAAATAATCGGCCTATATTATATTTGTATTCTCTAATTTCGGAGTATATAGTTTTCATAAATATTGTCTCACTTAATTCACGTACGATATTATTATTCTCTATGTTAATATTATATTATGTAATTTCATTGTACTGTAGCTGTAATTTTACTTTTAGTTCCTATTTTTTTTATATATTCCTCTTATATTAATAATATGTCTGAACTGCGACCGAACACGAGCGCTGTTCATTCGGTCCTCAAATTTTATTACCAGTAATTTATTGTATCCTCTTTTTTTATATTCATGTATTATTTTATTCTATTTCTGTTGTTGTAATTATATTCTGTAGTATTTTATATTCAGTATTCTATATTAAGAATAAGAATACATAAATGTTTTATGAAAATGTGCTAGTTAGAGAAGTTATCATTTTTATATAGGCCTACATTTACCCCGTATAAATTGGTAGTTTTCCCCATTCAGACGTATTGAGACTTCATACACAAAACAAATAGCCTATGCTACCTGTAAATAAGATACTAAGTTTTGTGAACATCTGTTAGGTAGGAAGTTATTTACTCCAGCCAGGTTGCCCATCCGTCCCACTGTACTATCGTTAGATAAATTGCATATACATTTCTGCTAAATTGAATTTCTTATGAAACTCTATAAAAACTTGAAAGCAACAAGAAATCTCTTGATGGAGACACTTAAAGAACTGAATGGGTTGGAATTTCGAAAGGAGGGCACTACGACCCAGCACTGCGACCTTTGAAGATCTATTGCGCTATCCCTCAAGCTAGACGCATTCCCAAACTCACACTGTCTGACTACACTAATGTTCTCTGCGTACCTAAGTTTCGAGTAGGTAACAATCCTCTTCTCTAGGCCGTCCCCCACCGTACGTTGCCAGCCGGCGATCGGGGAATGCTATGGAATGATGAAATGGAGAAATGTTGACGGAATGATGTAGGTGCCTAATATGGGGAACGGGTGAACCTCGAGAAAAACTCCAACTGCGACCTTGTTCGCCACAACGGTCACTATGATTTTTTCAATGAAAAAAAAAAATCCTAGGTCTTACTGGGACTCGAACCCGAAAGGCCTGCGTGACAGGTTGAAGGTTTGACCACTCAGCCGCCGCATGAAAAAACAGTTCGCTTGCATGCTCAAATATGGAAACTTTAAAAGAGAAGTTCAAATTTAATTTTTTATTCACATAGTAGCAATACCCGTGCTCTTCGCTGCACTTGTTACAAATTATATATAATTGACTTAAATCTATCATATTTTAAAATATGGCTGTGTTATTACTTAGTGAATAATTAGTTAATTATAAATTGTAACTCGTTTGCTTTTCAATTATTTTCAAAGTTGTATTTAAAATTATGAATATAACTGTAATTGTCGTATAATAGGGCAGACTCGGCAAATTTCGTGATACGAAGGTTCTGGCGCAAAAATAAGGTTCAAATTATAAAAAAATAAGTATTTTTAATGTACGTACATTATTAGATTTCAGTAAGTTACATGTCAACATTTGTACCTCAAGTTTATTCGATAGTTACAAACAAGCAATGTGTATAAACAACAACAAAAAAAAAAAAGCATTCTAGAAGGGTTAGTATAATTTCGTGATAGTAAAAGGGTATTTTCGTGATAATTTAAAAATATTTAGGTATATTCAGTCAAATCTTAAATACCTTTGTTAGAATCATACCTACAACCTTAACAATTAAAGTCACTTCGGTATTTTGTAACGCCTTGACATGTTTCATGAAACCACTGATCACAGCTGACGCACTGAATCCATTTTTCACCATGCTTGTCGTCCTCGAAATTTCCTGAGCAAGATCGCAACAAATGATTAAGCTTATCATTCGGCTTTTCTTTAAGCATAGATCTTCTTTGTTTGGCTCCTGAAGACGATGCTGTTTCGTTGTTACCTCCTTTAACTCACTTGAAAGGTTGGAAATGTCATTTTGCTGACTACTGTTTTGGACCCTTATGGTTCTCGTCGAACTTGCCAAGAAAAAGACGAGGTTTCTCTGGGTTAGTTTTTCTTTGTTTAAGATACAATCAAGTGCCTCTTTCATATAAGTTATATTGTATTTCTTTCCCCGTGCGATGATCTACCATCTGGAACATGCACAATATATCACATGCTATGAATACACACACAAATATTGTACGTTTCATGTATTTGAGTGTGTTGTTATAGCATAGAAAATATTTAAAGAGAAAAAAATGTGGCCTCGTGGAATGAAAAAAAAGCTCTAAAAAAGTAACCTCCTAAGATAAGACTCCGTTACATAATCAGTGCATTGATAAGCATATATTTTTCTCAAGTAGTATACGTCAGTACTTACCATTGAAAACAATTATTTGGACCACAAAAACAGCAAAAAAACTCTTCTTTTAAGAAAGGAAATTGTATGGTGTATTCACTCACAAATTCAAAGCTATAGATCTCACAACTCTTCAAATAATTTCCAAAAAATCCGCTCATGTCACTGCAAGAGCACTGTGAACAAAATCTATGTTATAGTACATCTTCTGGCATTTATACTATAATATCAAAATTACATTTTTCGCTGGTATAATTTCTTGGTAGCCACGGCGTAGCTCGGTCAGCTAAGACGCTTATGTGGCGATCCGGAGTTGCGCTTGGGCGCAGGCTCGATTTCCGCTTGGACTAATTACTTGATTGGGGTTTTTCCGAGGTTTTCTCCAACCGTAAGACGAATATCAGATAATCTATGGGAATCCTCGGCCTCATCTCGCTAAATGCCATCACCCTAATACCAATCCCATCGACGCTAAATGACCTAGTAGTTAATACACATCGCTAAATAACCTTACTTACTTACAAATGGCTTTTAAGGAACCCGAAGGTTCATTGCCGCCCTCACATAAGCCCGCCAGCGGTCCCTATCCTGTGCAAGATTAATCCAGTCTCTATCATCATATCCCACCTCCCTCAAATCCATTTTAATATTATCCTCCCATCTACGTCTCGGCCTCCCTAAAGGTCTTTTTCCCTCCGGTCTCCCAACTAACACTCTATATGCATTTCTGGATTGGCCCATACGTGCTACATGCCCTGCCCATCTCAAAGTCTGGATTTAATGTTCCTAATTATGTCAGGTGAAGAATACAATGCGTGCAGTTCTGTGTTGTGTAACTTTCTCCATTCTCCTGTAACTTCATCCCTCTTAGCCCCAAATATTTTCCTAAGCATCTTATTGTCAAACACCCTTAACCTATGTTCCTATCTCAGAGTGAGAGTCCAAGTTTCACAACCATACAGAAGAACCGGTAATATAACTGCTTTATAAATTCTAACTTTCAGATTTTTGGACAGTAGACTGGATGATAAGAGATTCTCAACCGAATAATAACACGCATTTCCCATATTTATTCTGCGTTTAATTTCCTCCCGAGTGTCATTTATATTTGTTACTGTTGCTCCAAGATATTTGAATTTTTCCACTTCTTCGAAGGATAAATCTCCAATTTTTATATTTCCATTCCGTACAATATTCTGGTCACGAGACATAATCATATACTTTGTCTTTTCGGGATTTACTTCCAAACCGATCGCTTTACTTGCTTCAAGTAAAATTTCCGTGTTTTCCCTAATCGTTTGTGTATTTTCTCCTAACATATTCACGTCATCCGCATAGACAAGAAGCTGATGTAACCCGTTCAATTCCAAACCCTGCCTGTTATCCTGAACTTTCCTAATGGCATATTCTAGAGCGAAGTTAAAAAGTAAAGGTGATAGTGCATCTCCCTGCTTTAGCCCGCCCAACTAAAAAAATTCGTGGTACATTTAAAAAGGAATATCACGAAATTAGCCGAGTTTTGCCTACTGTCTGGAGTTGTTCAATTCTACTTTTAAGGGTGGATATACAGCTTTGAGCACTAAAAAATTAGGGAAATTCAATATTTTTTTTCTCACCGACTAATGACTTTCACCTTGCAATTTGACATTCTCAGTATTCACTGCTTCTGCAATTATAGACTAATTTCAGATTTACTAAAAGTTTCACCATTTTGAGTAATTATAACAAAAAAGTGGTCATTTTTGTGCACTGATGTCCACAAATATGAATATTTCTGAACCATTATTTTTTTCTATTTATTTCTGAATGCCAAATGAACAATATGAACTACAATCTTTGAAACGCCTACAATAGAAGTATTTTTTTTTTAATTTCTTATGAGAAGTTAAATTTTTAATGTTTTCGGTGCTGGACCTCGAACTCATTTCATCGGCATTATCACCTTCATCTCATTCAGACGCTAAATAACCTAAGATGTTGGTAAAGCGTCGTAAAATAACCTACAAAAAATTAATTGAATAACTATAGAGTGGCCCAGAGCACGGGGTTTAAATTTTTTATTCACTCGCGGTTTTTTCCCCTCTGTACAGAGAAGTGTCCCGTAGGCTGGCACCGTAGTCTCGATTGGGCTTATTGTGCCTTACAACTTCTATGATTAGAAATGATTGCTGAATTCGGAACAGCCGCTTTCTTTGTATAAACTTATATTGTGACTCAGTTGTGTGATACCATCTGTCGATCCATCAATGTAGGCTTAAGGTTCCGATGAAGTCCCATTAGAGTGCACTTCAGTTCCTCAAAATTTACTACGCCTTATTAGGTTGATGCCATCTGTACGCTGATAACAAGCAATGCTGCATCACGCCACAACGGTTTGAGTGAATACTATTGAAATTATGAAAATTAGGCTAATATTTAAATGGAGAGTGACTGTGGAATAGTGGAAAGAGACGGGAGTACCCCGAGAAATATCCTTTGTATCCTTGGCTTTGTCCACCATAAATACAATTTCGTCATGAGCGGCATTCGAACCAGGGCCAGCAGTCATCATTAGTTAGTGCTCTGCCAATTGATCTATTAAAGCCGCGCTGACACGATACGAGTAAAATCGGACCGAGTACCCTCGTACGAGCCAGCTTATACGAACATACTCCTAGACGTGGTTGACACGTATCGCCGATCGGATCGTTTTAAAAATGGCGGATCTTGTCCTGCAGGTTATCGTAGCTGTCGCAGATATGTTGATGAACGGACTAGCAATACCCGTAATTGGATTCTAAGGAGCGAGTAGCTTAACGTTAACCTAGAACAAAGATTCCCTAATTCTTTCTACTAAAAATTAATGCGTCTTTACTTGAGAATGAAAATAGCAAGAAATGACCATTTACCCTACTTAAAATAGGCTGTAAAAATGTTCATCTAACATAAAATGAAATGACACATGAAACGTTATATACTGTATGTCCCCAAAAACTACACTTCAGAATAAATAAATTATTATACAGTATAGGTAGCCTACGTAATTATGTCTCCAATCAAAAACTTGTTACGAATAATGTTTTGAAGCTTAATGATATCTACATGAATTCCTCTGTAAAATTATCCCAACCCTAACGGCTATGGAAATTGTGATAAAATGAAACTACGTTATTTTTCTGTGGAATCTACACTTTTAGTGTAGCCTACCGGTGAGTCACGGAAGTGTCTGCACAGCTTACACGCGTTGTGGCAGCATAATTTTACATTATTTAAGTTTTCTGATTGAACCTAGTCACTTAAATGTAGGGCCTAGTGTTATAAAGTTAAGGAAAGAGTAATTTTGTATTCTACATGTGGATCGGTAATAAAATAAACGAGGTCGCCCTGGTAGCTTAGTAGATATAGCGCTGGCCTTCTGTGCTCGAGGTGGTGGGTTCGATCCCGGCCCAGGTCGATGGCATTTAAGTATGTTTAAATGCGACAGGCTCATGTCGGTAGATTTACTGGCATGTAAAAGAACTCCTGAGGGACAAAATTCCGGCACACAGGCGACGCTGATATAACTTCTGCAGTTGCGAGCATCGTTAAATAAACTATACGGCTATTAAAAAATAAACGAACTACTTAATAATTAGTATTAAATTTTTTTGGCGCTAAACCTGATCTACTTGAGGTTTACGCTTTACTATAGACGTCCGCGCATCCTTGTTTTTATATTCAGGCAGTCTTCAATTCCATATAACTTCTGTTTCGCATAGCTCGACTAACTATACCGTTTCACGCTCTGTCCATTTTATTGAGCGGAATATTTCAACGTTCCGCTAACTGCCGCCATTTTTAATTCACTCTCGTATACGATCATATTCGTAAAAGTTGAGCACGGTCCTGGTCAAGTCGTATCGGATGTCGGTGTCCGAATTCACTCTTGTTACCTGTTGCTGTGTTGCTATGATACGAGTAACGTTCGAGTGACCGTCCGAACAAACTCGGTCCGATTGTACTTGTATCTTGCCAACGCGGCTTAAGGCGACCATCCACTTGCGAGTACTTGACTTTGTGTTATTCTTTCAAGCATTCTACTTTATGAGTGACGCAGCGCAACTAGATCTTTTCGCCGCCATAGCTTTGCCCTCGGTGCAGTATGATTAATGGAGCTATGGTAGAATGCCGATAGGGGAAACGGGAGTACTCCGCGAATATCTACCAAGCACCACCGCCTTTGTCCACTAAAAATTGCACTTGGACCCACCGGGGTTCGAACTTGAATTACCAACGTGGAAAGGCGACTTTCCAGCCGTTCGGCTAACGGTGCGCCTCGAGTTCAAACTTGGTCAGTGCAAGTGAAATTTGTGGTGGACAGATATCTTAGAATGCTTATATCTGTGCATTTCGAACTGGCGGCTCGAGGTCAAGGAATGGACTGCATTTGCCACGTGTGTTTACCCCAATCCTGGATCATTCTCCTCAATTAAAGTCAGCTGGGACAACCGGAATTATCAGTGCTTCAATTCACAGTTTTCATTTGAGGGACTCATGCGTAGTTTGTACTTTTATACGTGACCTTGAGCCGCCAGTTCGAAATACACATATAATAGTTTCAGTTGTTATTATTTCACTTGTTCTTCATAATATGAAGTACTTGATTTTATCAGACAGCACTGAAATACCCAATGACACATATATGCCCTGCCACTTCATCTCAAAAGAAACTAAAAACAGTAGAGAGAGCGGCTGTATTTTAAAATGAATACTGGATTGTTTCTCGGGGAGTGCAGACGTTATGAAGGCACTGAGCTCTACCTTACTTTCCCCTTGGATTATAAAGTTTATGCGCAGTTTACCTTTCCTTTTTTTTTTTAGATCATGTACACTTAGCGGCAAAAAGAATGGGCCGGCCGACAATTTCTAAGTTCCAGAGACATACATTGCGCATGCTCGTCTCGTCAACGCCGTAGTTCACTACGTAACACATAATTAAACCATTTAAATTTGCTGTATTTTGTTTAAGAGGCCAAAATATGTAATAGAATCGAATGGCGGGTTGATTCTAGATAGGCCTACATCAGGGCCCTTGAAGAGTAAATTAATAATAAAATTGATAAATACAAAATGAACCGGAGGCGAATATGAACAGGAAAACCATGTATTATGCCGAACCGATATAAACAGTTACAGTAGCGTAAGTTGTTACGGCATTGGTATATTGAACAAGTTAGTAGTAGTAGCTCAAGGTTCGAATCTCCCACAATCTTCTTTTTTTTTTTATTACAAATTTGCCATCATATGTGTCTCGCAAAGCTATAATTATGTGGCGATATCTCTTAGAACAGACGTGGGCATCAGTAGTACATGTCGAACGGAGTCGAACGGAATGACGTGATCTCCCTCCCTCCACACCCCTAGCTGTTTACGTGGGGAACCTGTCCGACCGGTTGAGGTACAGCCGGTGGATTTCACTAAAAAAAAGTCGCTCTCTGAGGAAGCTCCTGAAGTAAAAAAGTCGAAAAATATTATTTCCACAAAGAATGGGAAAATGAATTCTTTTGTTGTGAAGAAGGGGAAAGCGTTAGGTGCTTATTATGCTACAAAATTTTACTAGCACGTTCAGCGACATTATGAAAAGACTCGTTTTAATAGAATATATATTTTTTTATTTTTTATAATAATAGGAATAATAATACTGGTGTGGTGGTGGTGGTGGTGGTGGTGGTGGTGGTGGTGGTGGTGGTGGGTAGTAAGTAGTAGTAACGTAATAATATCGTCGGTTTACAAACAAAACACATTAAGTAAAAATATTACGTCTGAGAAAAAGGCGCTTTTATTCCGACAAAACTGAATCCTCAAAATATTATTAATTTGAGTAAGTTGTTTCTTTTTAATTGTATTTTATTTTCAAATTCTAACTTTATACATATGCAGTATGTAAAAATACATATTCCTTTTTCTCAGAAGTAATATTTCTGACTTAATGTATTTTGTTTGTAAAGCGACGTTATAATCATAATGCGTTTCCTTTTCGGGATAAAACGATAAATGAATTGACAGACGAGAGATGGGTCATTGATTTGGCTTTCCTGTGCGACATAACCTGCACTCTTACCGATTTCAACATTTCTCTTCAAGCAAAAGATAAAAATATCGTACACATGTACGATGAATTAAAGCTGTTTGTGTCACAACTGCGTCTATTTCTGATGCAGTTAATTCAGAGAGAATTTTATCATTTTCCTTCTTTAAACTCGCTTAATCTATCAACCGATGTTATCATTAGCCACTTCTATCAAATATTTGAAAATGTAATAAATGAATTCACAGACAAAAGATTCAGTGATTTTAATAAATTAGAGAATGAATTTCTATTATTTTAATGCATTCTCCGTTAATGATCAATGTGTACGATTAGACCTTCAGTTACAAGTTCTTCGACTGAAAAATGACACGTTTACCAAGTGCAAATGCACAAATATGACTGGTTTAGATATATATATATATATATATATATATATATATATAAACAACTTTGCAAAGTAAAATATTCACATCTTCGGAGTTTTGTTATGAAAATTGCTTCTATGTTTGGCTCAACCTTTATTTGTGAACAGTTTTTTTCTCAGTTGGCCATTGTAAAATCCAAATAAAGATAACGCATTTCAGACGAAAATGTATTCCATCAGCTCACATTTGCAATGTCTGACATAACTCCAAATTTTGAAACATTTGCTAATTTACGTGATGAAGAAGAATAAATGAAACCTTTCTTTTAAGGGCATGAGTCAATCGACGTAAATTGACGAAAACAACAAATAACTTTAGTAAGAAATTTAAAAAATAGCATAATTGTTGTTTTTCTGTTTCTTAGTAATGTGCTTGATATTTTGTTAAGAATCTATTTTTTCTTAGTTCCTTAATTTTATTTTCAAATGATGCAAATCAGTGACTGATGCCCTTTCAAAATAAATAGGTTCAGATTATGGCATTACATTTTAACTGTTTCAGAATTGTACTTTTTATGTCATTTTATAAGGTTTTTACAGTAATTGTTTAAATATTAGAAATACAGTTATGTTTCAGCTTTTTGTTAAATAGTTTGTACTTGTTTTGGAAAATTTGTTTTCTTTCATTGTCATTATTCATCAAAATAGCATTTGCAGAAAACTGTATCTTCTTGTCCTGCGTAATTACTTAACGTTCCGTGTTTGAATATTTCACGCGATCCACCGCTGAGTATTACGTTACCAGGTGATGCGTGTTGCAGCAATCAGAGTAGTACGGCGCATCTCTTTAAATGCCCACGTCTGTCTTAGAATATGCCCAAACTCTAATAAATAATAAACCTCTCTCTCTCTCTTTCTTTCAAGCAATACTGCTATCTCTTAATATAACGTTCTGTCTCGTCATTACGCTTGAAAATGACACAGAAACAATAACTCATTGCCCTGGTTCGCATAGGTTATTCTGCGTATGCTACTCTCCGACAGGACTTCGATTAGAGAAATGTCATTTTCTCCGACCAGGTAATTGTCTCCAGTAACATTCTGTGTATGCTAGTCTCCGACAGGACTTTGATTGGAGAAATGCCATTTTCTCCGACGAGGTAATTGTCTCCAATAGCAATGATAGTACTCCCCTAGTTTATTGTATGAATGACCACCGATACGCTTCGCGTGAGGGTCGCGTGTTGGGGGTGGATGTCATACGATGGGGCAGGACTTCTGGAACGCATCCACGGTCTGTTTACGGCAGAAGTTTACGAACACATTTTGGCAAATGTAATGATCCCTTCCGCCCGAAAACGATATCCAGAAGGAACACTTTTCTTCCAGCAGGATAATCATCCGATACACACCGCCAACCGGATTCAAACATGGTTTACGAGGAGGCGTGATGTCGACCCAGTCGACTGGCCTCCAGATTCACCAGATATGAATCCGTTTCAAAATTTGTGGGCTGCAGTCAAAAGGATCCTACGCTCTAATTGGGCAGAACAACCACCCGTTCGGACACCTGAGGAATTGTGGAACAGAGTTCTAGATGCGTGGGAGGAGATGGCCAAGAATTTAGACCTGTTCCATAATCTTGTGGATTCCATGCCGCGCAGAATGAGGGCAGATGTTGACGCCGGTGGTTTGTAGACGAGATACTAGTCCCCACCACAGCCTTGTTTTGTTAATATATTAACAAATTGTTTGTTTTTGTTAATTTAATTATTTATTTGTGTTTGATATGCATCCGTTTTTTTAGGATGTGAAACAAGTATTTTTGTTTATACAGGCCAGGTCTCACCTATTAATAGCCCACAGGTGATGGGCAATAATATTTTTACAAGGCAGGTATAACGAAGTTTGTTAACAAATGCCATTTCACATTTAAACTAATAAATTAAATAAAAGTTAAAATAAAAAAAAATAATTTTACCATACCAGGAGGCGAACTCCCAACCTCTGGCACGGATGTCAGACTTCTTACCACTGGGCCACACACTGCTCGTAAGGTTTGTTACATTATAGACGGACGACTTTCAATGAAGAGACACCACAGCAATGCCTTGCACTGGGTTACGTTTACACGAGTGAACCGCGCGATGGGACTTAGCATTTCTATCGACCAAGAGTCGGCCCATTCTTTTTGCCGCTAAGTGTACATGCTACTTGTTATTGGATGTTATGTAAATTGTTGCAGTGGAACTAATATCGATTTCATATCTATATTTAAATACAGTATTCACGCCCGTATATGGATATTTAAAAAATGAAATGAATTAACACAGCACACCCTCTGTCATAATCAGAACCCGGAGTTCCATTATTTGAAGTATACACATGAAGCCCTCGAAATATGTAACTAAATATGTAGCAATGAAAAAAATGTAATAATCGTACTTGAGACGTTCTATGAAACAAGAACTTAACTACAAAATAAGAAATGAAGCTGTGCTAGAAAGAGTGTATGAAGAGAGGAAGAGAAAAAGATATTGACTGGGTCATTGGATGAGAGGAAACTGCTACTGAATGATGGGATGGGATGGAAAGAATGTTGAACGGGAGAAAAGTTCGGGACAGAAGAAGATATCAGATGATAGACGATATGAGAACATATGGATCATATGTGAGTCTAAGAGGAAGGCAGAAAATAGGAAATATTGGAGAATGCTAGGTTTACAAAGACCTGCCTTTGGGCAGAAAACTATGAATGAATGAAAACCATTTTATATCTGGTGTAACAGCATTGCGCAGAATAACATACATATGTTTCTAGAGGATGTTATGTTTGTTGGAGTGAAATAATATTTTGTCAGGAAGGAGATATTTTATTAAGGATTAAATATATGCTGAAAATGAAAAAACGACGTAACGTACATTAAGTTCTTCCAGGTAACTCCTCAGTTGTACATTTTATGATCGTTTTAGCTTTACGAGTAACGTTAATACTGTTAAAGATAGTGCACTTTAGAAAACTTATTCAAACTCACAAATTATAGGATTAAGCAATGGAATTTACTTCTAATTGATACAAAGATGAGAAGTTTACTCAGATTGTTCCCTTCATATTTAATCGCAAACGTAATGCAATAATCACCATTTTTAGTGTAATTGGAGTGTAATTATTTCAGGTGATTGTTAAAATTGATTTTTATATTAATTATTTTTCTGTGGAATTCTAGAACATGCAAAGTTTTTCATATATGCCGTTGTATGTCATTCCATTTTACGCATTTTCCCCAGAATAGCACCTGTGAACTTTACTAAACCTCATTCGTCAGTAATTCAGGGTGAAAGTACGTAAGAGTGCGCAGTTAATAAATAAACTTGAACGAAATAACTACATTTAGTTGGAATATGAGATCTTTCATTGATGTTTTACTAATATAACTTTTTACTCGGGGTAAAGGCACCTAAGGGTGCGCAGTGAAGAAACAAACTTAAGTTTAAATATAATACTACTTCTGCTTAAAAATCGCCGTGCGCCGTTAAGAAATAAACGTAAATAAAATGGCTACTTCCATTGTGACTTGGGATAGAGAAATAGAATTGGCATATTTTTAAGAGTTCTGAGAAAGTTTCAGTGCTCGTAGTACTATTGGAATTGAAGAATTTGCACCATTGTTTATCTAAACTTAAATATTTGTCCAGATTAACTTGATTGGCATATCTTTGTACATTGCAGAATAAAATCGATAAAATAGCTTAGAATAAGTGTAAGAATTAATACATGTCAATAGGTCATCATATTTTATGTTTTTATGAACTCCAGCTTCAACTATTGAAAACAATTACATTCTTAATAGGTTTTTACCATTTGTGTAGATATTCTATGCATAATGTCGCACATTATTCAATATTCATATTAATTCTAGTTGAAATGCGAAATGCCAGACATTTATTTTTTTTTTAATGTCTGTGGGACAGAATAAATGATTTAAAAAGAGGACATGTCCTCCTTTTGCCGGACGGATAGTAACCCTATCTTTTCCCCTAACTCTACACTTGCCATTCTTGTCAGAGTTCATTTTTCAGATCCGCAGAACAACTTTTGGAGAGTTGTCTCTTCATGAATTTGAAATTTGAATTTCTTGCGTCTCTATATCACCAAATAATAAGCGATAATCAAAAGCAAATTTAGTGTATAATTCGAATCTCAAGATATCAGTGAAACGAACGGGCTAGCCGTGGCAAATTGTGTCACTGCAATTCCCGACGCCTGCATCCTGTGTTATTTTATTAGACATTCATAATTATTGTTGAGAAGGTTACATCCCTTAGCTTTATTCTGCAAATTGCTGTTGCCACATAGTCTACTTCTCTGAAGATAATTAACTGTTCGCATGAACGGAGCCTCTATTATAATATAAGAAGTACTAAAGTGTTAAAGAATCCCACTGGTGTCATGTTGGAGTTTCCCGCCAGTATCACGTAAGTTCTCTCTCACTGCCTCTTTTGAAAAGCCAAATCTTGTCATAAATTCCTTTTATCCATACTCTTCTGATTCTTTAAGTCTCGCAGCAGTCGGAGTTATCTGTTTGATAAATTGATTCAGTGTTCAAAGCAAATAAAATGGACATATTTCATTTTGTATTCCAGTCTGGAGACTGTGTTCAAACCTGGTCCGTAGCATTGTTCAGATATCGAATTTAGTAGATAACGTTTAAGATACAGCACGTGTCTGCAACGGGAAAATCGTATTTAAGATACTGTTTAAAGGTAAATTATCTATAATTGTACCATGGACCCTAGTTTTCATGTTTGTCTCACTGATATATTTCATATTTAGACGTGAGTATGCCTATACTGATTTCTTTTCTTTCAGGGTCGGCATTCAAGTTTTTGCTTGTAGAAGAAATTTTATTTTTTAGGGAAGACCTTACAGTCTATACAAAACTAGAAAGGTAGTGACAGTTCTCTCTCTCTCACACACACGGGAAGAGAGCGACGTTGTGAAGTTGTGCGATGCGACTAATAGAGCCGCCTGTCTGCCGTGTCGGAATTGAGTACCGGACACGAACTCGTAAATTTGTATCGTATGGACTCTATGACTACACAAATATTATAATTATAAAAGCAATAATAATAATAATAATAATAATAATAATAATAATAATAAAAGTAATAAAGTGAATGCGAATATGGTACATAGTGTGCAAGCGATATGTAAGTTTAGTATAAACTGTAATCAAGATTTCATGCTATAAATTGAAGTTATAAACGAAAGAGTTTTAAGCTGCATGGACTACCTTACATCAGCTAATAATATTTCGTGGAGAGGTGTCAGACCTACATAAATTTGAGTGTCATAATGTGTCGAACAGTATGCATACAGAAAATAGTGAGGCGTGGGTAGTATATCATATATTAGTAACTTATCAGTAATAATGACGCGGAATCAATTAGCCTATTTCATCACTTAAATAAGGCGAAGGGTGATAGTGATCCTATTTCTGACGATCCTACAAGATGTATAAGAAATTAATAGCTTCACAATCATATCGCTAACTGAAGATACGTTACTCAAAATATGGACATAAATTTTAAAAATTCACGTATGCAATATTATTGACTTTCCGAGGTATATGCATACTTGAGTAAAAGTTTGTTATACAGTACCATGAAGAAAGATTAAAAACAACAAATATATTTTCAGTTATCTCCATTAACATCTTGCAACCATTGATTTTTTTATATTTAAAATCTAAATTCTTCACGATAGTTTGCAGAGAAGAAACATTGTTGTGCAAGATTGCGCATCTCGTAGCATCTTTTTAACGTAGTCTGTATCATAAATACATATGCCGCCGGAATAACTACGAAAACAATAGCCACGACAAACACCAATATCTGCTGCGACACAGAAACGAAAATTCAACTCTTCCAAACAAAACAGCTAGCTGTCACGTGCTCGCTGTGAAACAACCGGCAACGCCGACCTGTCACCATAGACTCCGATTGGCTAGTTTGAACGGTTGCCATGGTGATGCCTCGATGCTGCTCAACTGTCAATACCTTTCCTATTTTGTATAGACTTGTATATAGTGTATCGCTTGGCATAATCTCTCCCTATTTCCTGTAAAATTAACTATTTTCCATACCGTAAACTGTGGTAAACTTGAACGTAAGAAAAAAAAAAAAAAGGTTTTGAACCTTATTATTAGATATAGTGAACATATTTTTTAAGTTCATTATTTTTTCTCAATTTCTCAAGTATTTTGTTTTATGTGAAGTCACAAATAAGACTCATATAGTTTAAATTGTTTGTTTGATGATCAAGTTTTCTCCCCTAGTATATTTCCAGTTTCCATACATCCATACATTCGCCTAGTTTTAATATATACCGCTTATAAGTTACGATACGTAATTTGTACGTACTTGTCGTTAAATGATTTAAGTGCGTACAAATGAACACAGAGTTTTATTGATAAAGAAAATTTGATTTAAAAAAAAAAAAAAAACTTAATTGGTAACAACTACTAATGTAGTAAATTAATGGTAACGCATCGGTTTCATTTTAGCAAAATCATCAACTAGTCCATCTTTTATCTTTTAAGCGTTTCTAAAGTCAAATACTTTAATATTAAAAGTATATTTTCACATATTTTCTTTAGTAGTACAATCCAGTATTTATGTATGTATGTATGTATGTATGTATGTATGTATGTATGTATGTATGTATGTATGAATCCTCCCTGCTCTCTCTAATGACGCCTCTGTTTTCTGTCTTTATTAATTGGTGACATTTAAAATTTTCTGACTGAAAAATATTTGCACTTAACCAAGAAGTAATGGTTATTGATAAGAACCTTAACGGCTTTATTTCATGTTGATTTCAACTATGGAAACTGTTTAGCGTTGGCGGAAAGATGAAACGATAATGGTCGGACAAAGAGAGAAGTATGTCCGTCTTTCCATCTGTTCAGTTTTCCCTGCGTTCCTCTCTCACTCTTCCCACGGTCAGCCTGTTCCATCCTTCCGCTCGTTCGATATGTAGTTCAGGTTCACTACCTGCACACCATGGCTACACAGCCTACACGTACGAGTACAGTGCGAAACATTTCAGTTGAATTTCTGTGTGTGATGTGGTATCTTACTCGTAAATGAATTTGTTGTATTAAAATATTATAAAATATTCTTATAGGATTCATTCTTTTTTATTGTTCACTTTAACATTTTATTAAAACTGTAAAACTTTCAACTGTTAAAACGTTAAAAGTTAAAATTAAAAAAAAAAAGTAATGTACCTTTATGAGAGACGAACCCTGTTTCAACACCTGTGTGGTGTCATCTTCATTGTCTTTCGAACTATTGCTGCTCCAACTGTTCTTGATAGAAATTAGTTATAGGAATGGATGCCTGGACGTTAAAAAAGAAACAGCATTGAGTATACGACCAGTAGGAATGAGATCACAGTCTAGTATATACAGTAAATATGCATCCATAGATAGTTGCTAACCACTAGGATCGTTACTATCGCCTCATCACAGACAATGCGAAATAGTACCTGCACAGTCTATTGTTCCTATTACCCTCACAACTCAAGCTTCGTGACTGTATATACTTGACTGTGATGAGATTATGATATGGTTATTTTCTTCATATTTGAAATTGCACGCCTATTATATATAGAAATAAGTAATCGATTTCCAAATTTGGACTGAAATAACTAATTTTAATAACAATAATGATAATGATAATAATAATAATAATAATAATAATAATAATAATAATAATAATAATAATTTAATGGTTTATTTTCAGGTGTTACATAATTTTCGACTTTTGCACTAGGGCGTAATGTTTGCAAAGCAAGGATATTTTCTGATAGAATAACTTTTTCCTCCTACTCCGCTAATTTTTCAATGCAAAATATCTTTGGACGGAAAGAACTAGAGTGTTTCCATTCTTTTCACTGTTCTTTTGTTTCTGGATCGTAATAATGTGTCCATGTTTCGTCCACAGTTACAATACGATCCAAAAACTTAAAGAATCCTCTTCAAAGAGTCTTGGAAATTGTTACTCTGAGTTATTTAAGATCAACGTTTAGGCACTTAGGGATCCATTTAGCAGATTATTTTTCTCTTATCTAAATCATGATATATGACGTGAAATACACATTCATAGTAAGTTTTCGAAGTTTTTTTATAAACGTTTGAGACCAATTCATTCGTCGATATTCCAAAACCATGTCATGCACGGTATAGATGTTTTCTGGAGTGGTCTCAGAAAAAAGCCTTCCAAAACAGTGTTCATCTTTGAACTCCGATTTTTCTCTCTTAAATTGCACAATCCAATTTTTTTTGGTGGCGTACAAAGGGCAATGATCCCTCAATGTATCCGTCATATACGCTTAAATTTCCTTGCTGGATATACCTTTAAAAATAGTCACTTTATCACCTACAGTATATCTGATTGAGGTTCTGGCTGATATGGAAATCAATTATCAGGCAACACATCTCAAATTGACGGTGTGTGTCAGAGGAAGAACAATTTTATTCTCTGTAAGCCTATACATTTCAAGTCTGATTAGTGTAATATGTTATTAGTCAGCGATGTATGTAATGGAGGGGGAAAGGAACTGGGAAACCCACTCCATTATCTCCTGGCTTAGTTGCTTCATTAGTTATGCTTTATTGCTGTCACTTACGAGGTTCAAACCTATCTTCGGACAGTTGGCTAAACAACAACAATCTTGATCTTAAACGTGGCTTTATTTATTTATTTTATTTATTTATTTATTTATTTAATCTGGCAGGATTAAGGCCATAAGGTCTTCTCTTCCATCCTACCAGCTTTCTTAGTTTCATTAATGGAAAGAACTGCTCACATATACATAATGCCTAACATAGAAATAATTTGAACTTCGAGAATTACGCACAGAACTGAAAGACATAACTCGTTTCATGCGAATGACGACGAAACTGTTTTTAAGGGAATTTTCCAAACAATATGCCATGTCATCCAAATTTTCTTCGGTGAGGACAGTAGACTTAGGTCTTCTGCGTTTCTTATACCTATCTGAACACTTCCGTTAGCCGGAATGAAATGCTTCTAAAGAGCAGTTTTTCAGAGTAATGTGAAGGAAAAAGAAGGTTTTGAAGAAGCTACTGGTCCAAACCAAGTGATTGCCCCTCTTATTGTTGGAAGTTGAATAGGACTTTGCATGAATCGATGATATTGAAAATTTTGATGGCGATCTTATTGCCAGTGAGAAGTGCCATCCACTTCATTATAAATGTTGGGACCTCGTTTCTGTATGTATACATTGTACTACCTGTGCTTGTTTTCGAGATACATGCTTCAAAGCCTGTGTATGTGAATTTGTGTTGTTTTTAATGTGAAACTTCTACAGCAGCGCGGTCGGAAAATGTGCATTTAGTACAAGTCGAACGCGACTTCTTAACCCCCACCCTCTAGTAAGTATGAGATTAAATTTAATCTGCCTTACCCGACTGAAGGAAGAATGAAGATTCTGCTACTCGAAAAAGACCTATTTGCGAAACAGTTTGTACACGTAATTGCTGCATAAAAATGCAACCCTATTTCAGTGAATAAAAACATAATTTGTTTCGAATCATACTGTATAACTGCAATATGGAAAGTATTTCATTCACATCACTTTTCGCAAGACATCAAGGATGATCTAACAGGACGTTCGTTTGTTAAAGAATTCTCAATATTCTGTGGATATTTTTCTTCGGGATTTTTTAACACACTGACTGACAATTTTTGTCAACAATTTAAAGATTGCATTGCATTCTACACACGCTTTTGTGCATTACATTTCTGTACACAACTTGTATGTTACAAAATAAAACGCTTTCAAATTATCCCTTACAGAAAAATCAATTTCGTCATCAATGTCATCGTCTTCGAATCTATTTCCTTTCCTATTTCGTGTCACATCTTGTTTATATACAGTATACTTTTCTTCTCACATTTTATGGCCTTTTCTTCATTGGAGTCCTTCATCACGGAGGCATTATATATATATATATATATATATATATATATATATATATATTAGGCCTATAAATGAATTATACAAGTGGTCAACGCAACGGATTTTTAATATAGTTTCGCTCACTTATCCTCGCTTCCGAATAATGATCATCAAATAATGTAATTCACCGCTAGAGCGCATAATTTCATTGTAATGTTCTGGATGTAACCTGGAAATAAAATTAATAGTTCTGAAACTTAAACTACGTATGAAGTAGTCCTACATACCTAGTTGATTAATTATTTTCCCAATCTCATCCTATATCTTTTTTGCATATTATATTTCTATTATTTAATTAGATGTATTGTAAAGGTTTTCATACTGTTGGACTAACAAAATGAGCTTTGCTTCGTCCATTTCATTTATATCTTCAATATTACCGCGATTGGAGGCCTTGCAGTCGACAGAATTTGTGTGCACTCAAAGTTGGGTTTCTGGCGCCTTGTCAGCCCACTTGAGGTGTGTGGATATAAAGGGAAAGATTGAGACGGTGTCGGGTGAAGTTCCTGGGTAGCTCAGTCGGTAGGGCGTTCGTGCGCTAACAAGCAAACATTCTGATGCGGGCAGATAAAAAAGTTAATTTTTTTTCCTTTCACCATGTTAATGTCAAAAGAAGTGCTTATACAAATTTTGACCACTCGACCACAATTACGAGGGCCGTAAAAAAATAAGTTCGCCAGGGGCCATTAACAGAAAGAAAACACAATTTCATTGGAAAAATTTATTGAAACAAACACAGAAATTGTTGAGCTATTTTTCAACATATTCCCCATCGCAATTGACACATTTGTCATATCATGGGATCGACAGTGTGTGCAGACTGCTGTCAAGCGCTGGTTCCGATCCCAGGCGGCAGATTTGTACGACATAAGGATACAAAAATTGATCCCATGGTATGACAAATGTCTCAATTTCAGTGGAGGATATGTTGACAAAAAGCAGAAAAAGTTTTGTATCTGTTACAGTAAATCTTTCCATGCAATTGTGTTTTTTTCTGTAAACGTTCCCAGGGAAAATGACTTTGTCGACGGCCTTGTAATTGCGGTCGAGTGGCCAAAATTTGTATAAGCACTTCTTTTGACATTATTAACATGATGGAAGAAAAATATCTGCCCCCCCCCTCCATCAGAATGTTTGCTTGTAAGCGAAAGGTCTCGGGATCGATACACGGCCCCGGAACAATTTTTCCCTTGAAATTGTTTGTCAAGGTTGTTCCTTTTAAGGAACAAACTTTTCCCCAATTCGATAATTACCAATGCATTAGTTACCAACAGACAATCTGTGGAAACTTTCTGAAAAGAAATTATGTTATGAAACTAGTGATGAAAATTGCCAACAAAGTGAGAGCATAAACTCTACACGTACAAAGGTGTCTGTTCAAAGCATTGGCCGACAAATTTAGGTTGTCAGTACGGAGACTTACTGCTTCACAATGAGATAAGTATGGCAGTTGAGTAATGATATTTTATTATAGTTCTGCCTCTGTGCAACGTCACAGTTTGCGGTGAGGTTGAAGAGAGAACACAAAGTTGCAATGCTTTTTAATGCTCTGACACCCACGACCAAGATAAACCACTTGAAATTTAACAGTCACTCACCGACAGAGATACAATAAAAGAACTGTCTAGGACGAGTTCTACGGCGTTTCAGTGAGCTGCAGTGAAGTGGAAGATTCGATTTGGCTGCAGGATTTCGCATTTCCCGTAAACATCACAGGAAGTCTTGATGAACTAAATTGCCATTTCCAAGGTAAGGACGAAGGCTTGGAAGAAATGTTATTGGATATTTAGATATTTTCAAGAAAACTTCAGTTGTTGGAAAAGAATCTTAGCCAAGCTGATGTCAAACAATTTCCCTGTTTTTTGAGCTGGAAAGCAAGTTCTTCACAGTCTTTCTTCTATGAAAACAACGCGGAAATTGTTGCAAGTTTGAGAGTGCAGTTTCAAGAACCTTTTGAAGATTTAAACAAAATTAAGCGCCTGGCGCAGTTCATTACATCACCTCGTATGGAATTTAACTTTGAGGAATTTTTTACCTGCGTCACGCAACACTTTCAAGAAGACGACTGGCTGTCCAGCAGAAATGGAACTGATAACATTTCAAAGTAATTTGTCTTTGAAGTCTATCGTCTGCAGTCCTGGACTTAACTCGTCTTGTTATAGTCCTCTTGTGTCTGCGGAAAAATATTTTATTTTGATTGGTGTTGTACTTCGAATAAAAGCGTTGTCTAGCTCTAAAAACCGTATGAGCTTCTTTTTGAACGTGAAGGCAATTAAATACAAGTTCACAAAACAGACTCACAGAAAAACATTTGTACAATTGCATTCGATTGGCAATAACTAACTACTCACTCAACATAAGAATTGAAGCGTCGGCTGGAACAACGTTGTAAATTACAAAATTTTCATTCGGCGTGTTTCCGTGTAATAATGTTGTATGTCATGTTACTTTGCTATAATCCTTGGCTTGCAACTGTCCATCAATGCAGTACGTGAAATTTGTCCACTCAAAAGTTTGCTACCCTCATAAGAACAACGTTGTACGCGTATACACATATTTGCAGCTCCTGTAAATTTTACCAAATGTAACTTATAACGTTGTTCCAGCCGACGCTTCAATTGTTATTGAATGTGAGTGCCATCTTTCTTGTTAACAAATAAAACGCAAAGTGACAATGGATAAAAGCCGCGTCTGTGGCGTTAGCTTCCGTTTCCTGTCATTTCATCAATACCCTCCATCTTCCCCTCATTTCTTGTACCGGTATCTATCTCTGTAATACAGTAGTTAAATATAGGTCGGAGTGAAGTCTTGGGATTTCCGATGCTGGTACAGGAAGGACTTGAGGCTCCGGATTCAGGAGCTTCTCAGGCTACTCGTCCGAGAGTGGAACCCGTCTGTGACAGGGCTGAGGCTGAACCAGGGTGGCACACCTGTCAGTATCACGAAAGTCAGCTAGAAAAAAGTATGAACCATCGCCGCCCTCTAAGAATGCCGCCCCAGACAGCTGCCTAGCTTCCATGGGTCTAAATATGACGCTGCAAATCACTGTTACCAGCATTAATGGTTAACGCCACTGACGTAACTCAGTCGGCCGAGGCGCTTGCTTGCCGATCCGGAGTTGCGCTTGGGTATGGATTCGATTCCCGCATGGGTTGATTACTTGGTTGTGCTTTTGCCGAGGGTTTCCCCAACCGTAAGGCGAATGTCAAGTAATCTATGGCGAATCCTCGCCTCATCTCGCCAAATACCATCTCACTATCATCAATCCCATCGACGCTAAACAACCTAGTGTTCATACAGCGTCATTAAATAACCAACTAAAGAAATAAAATTCATGCTTAACAGAGGGCGCGTGTTGCTGCTACACTTTAAATCTAGACCACACAATTTCCATTTCGACTACCTTCATTTGTTAATGAAGTGCATAATGTTGATGTGGGAGATACGTATTCGTGTTAATCATATGCAAGGGAAACACAATTTTTAAGTTATATATTTTCAGAACATCAGTATTTTTTTTCTTACGTCCGAGAATAAGAATGTTCTTGTCCCTAAATCCCCATGCAAGCCTGGTACACAAACACAATCAAACTTCTCAAATTGTACTTCTGAATTGGCGTGAAGTTTAGCATGTAACTGTTTGCAAACAGTAACAGTACACATACATTTTTGTTTGTAGCTGTGCACTTAGGTGGTTGTTTTTTTTTTTGTACGTAGTTTATGTTGTGTCTGAATGTTATTCGCATTATTGATGGTTGATGGTTTTCGTGTTTATATTAGTTTATCCATTTCAAGTATATTTTCAGAAGTGCGTTAGCTGAAGATCATGTTACGTTAAGATACCAAATTTAAATCATTTAAGGTTAAATATGCGAAATTAGTTATTTCACTAGTCGCGCATGTTTGAGAAGAATAGTAAGAAAAGTTCGGGACAGAAGAAGATATGAGAGATACATTATACATAATTAAGATGCACGGATTCTCTGGTTGAGGTTCTGACTGATATCCTAGATCATATATACCCTATTGCTCGGCTTTACAGGCTTTGACTGTAACAACTTTTGTCAGGTTTGCCATGCTGCCATCTAGTTGTTTCATAAAGAATCACGTCATAACTCTAATTTGAATTGCATTAGCGACTGTACTGCCATCTCGTGTTCGTTTACGGCGATCCTGGCGGTTGTTCTCTTCAAAGTGCTACCGATTTTAACATAGGGATGAGCACTCTGTTATATATGTGATCTGGGATGTACAACTGTTATCAGGCAGTACATCTCATTTGACGATATGTATCATTGTCCGAGGAAGAACAATTGTTTGTATGCATCTGAAGTCTAGTGCAATACGTAGCTAGTCGGCGATGTATGCAATGGAGGGGGAAAGGAACTGACCACCCTACCCCACTACCTCCTGGCCTAGTGGTACCTTCTTGGTAACACTTGTGAAGTTCAGACCTGTCTTCGGACAGTTGACTAAACAGCGTGATGCGTAGATCACATGCGGAGAGCAAGGAGATTAAGAGAAATGCGGAAAATAGGAAAGGTAGGAGAATACTGGTTTTGCAATGAAAGACCTGTCCTTGGGCAGAACACTATGAATGAGTGAATAATTACTAAGAAAATTAAGTTCTTGTTGGTAAATGTGCTTTTCCTTATTCAAATTATCTGCTTTTAGAGGAGAGGAGGAGGGGAATACTGCTGCTGGCATATCTAGTGCAACACATGGAAAGTACAGGGCCAGAGTGCGGGGTAGCTAGCTAGAGGAATTCCTCTCCCCTCCTCAAGAGGCATACAGTAGGCAGGCAGTATTGTTGTGCGTGGAAAGAAGTATTACGATTGATAACTGATACAAGGGTTTATGTGGAATCGGAAAGGCGAGCGACGAATTTAGTTCCTATTGGCTGTTCCAAGCGGACAATAGGTAGGAGGGAAAGACGTTACGAAACTGTCAGAAGTCTATTCTTTGCTTGTGATAGCTTTAGCCTAATTATTTCGCCGGATTAGTTCTCACTTCCGCTACAAACAAAAGTACAATATTGAATAATTTCAAGGGAAAAATTGTTTTGGGGCCGGGCATCTAACTCGGGATCTTTGGCTGAGTGCGCCAAAAATCTACCGACTGAGCTACTCAGGAACTCTACCAGGTCCCGGGTCATTATTCCCTCTTTATCCACATACCTCAAGTGGGTTGGCAAGACATCAGTAACTCAACATTGAGTGCACACTTTCTGTATGACTTAAATTTGTAGTTTTCTGTTAACGAACGGCCCTGGATACAATTTTTCCTTTGAAATTATTCAAGTAAGCTTTACAGGGAACTATACCCGATAGACAGATTTGTATAAAGATACAGATAGTTTACTGATTTTCAAGATCTGAATTCATAAGTTATCTCTGCAGATTACTTTGATATGGCCGCTGGATGACAACATATGAATTGTGCCGCTGGGTACATGCCGGTAGATGGCAACACGTCAGTAGCACAGGTCTGTGGGTTGGTCGGTAGATGTAGGGAAAAATGGAAATCATTGTACCACACCCAACAAATAGTTGCAATATAATCTTCCAATTGAAGCGAATATAAACATAATAACAATTTTTTACTGTACGCCATGGAAGACCCCATCCCCTCTTTAGAATAGGTATAATGGCCTCAAAGCGCCCATTTCGTCCGCCTCTTTTCTGAAAAGTGATTTATTTCACGTACATTTCGTTGTTCATCTTTCATATACCGTATTTTAGATATGTGGAAGAAACTGTCATGCCTATGAGAGGAGGGGTAATTGTTTGGGGAAATCTAAAAATTCTAGAGGGAAAAATACCCTTCAGTTCCTTAGGTAATTTTCATACAGCTTTGAGAGATTGCACAAGCTGAACATGTCAGATTTTTGAACAGCACTGTGACGTAATGCGCCATTTGGATGTAATTCAAGAAATTGAAAAAGGGAAGTAGGCTACATGACACCATTCTTCAAATAATATGCGTATAAATGTCTTTCGGCTATATTTCTTAATATCAAATAGAAAGATCTATTGACTAATATATTTAGGCCTATGTATTTATTTTAATTACATCAAATTTATAGTCTACTCTTTTGGACTTATTTTCAGAGCTTTGCAACTGGTGCGAAGTGGTGTGATTTAAACGAGTGACTCTCATAGTGGGATGCAGAAACAGTACTCACAAGTAACATACATCAACTGTAGCCTGTTTCTTTGAAGAATAATAGTGTTTATTTTCGTCCTATGTTTTGAAAAGTTTACCTGCATGAGAGGTTGGTCTGTAGGACTTGCAGCCATTTCACTAACTTGTTATCGTGAAACCGAACAAGTGCCCTCCAAATTTCCAAACCAAATCGATCAGATAGCTATTTTAGCTTCTGCTGGCAGCCCTGCACCTTTACTATTCATCGGTCCTCAATTAACATTCCCCTTAATTTCTTGTATTTATTATATATACAGCGCGTTTAAAAAGTATCCAATATTTTAGGAGGTGAAGTGTGCATCAAAACAAGAAAAAGTCTAATAAACATGGGTCCTACAATACATACTTCCTGATATCTGAACACTTGTTCATAGGAGGTGTGACGTCCATTTATGGCAGTGCATTTTTCTGCAGGCTACTAGATAATCATACCGTAGTTGACACCCCTGGCATTGATACGTCGCAAGGAATACTGAAAAGAAAAGTTTGGTTGCGGATGAGCAGAAATGATGTTGTGAATTTTCGTAATCAGCATGTGTGGGCTGATGAAAATTCCCATGCACTTGAAGAAACCATGCATGAGCACCGATTCTCAATCAACGTATGGGCAGGCGTTCTTGGTGATAGATTAAGGACCATACGTGCTACCACAGAGATTAACTGGGGCTCGTTATCCGGACTTTCTTATTAACGTATTGCCTACCTTGCTGGAGTATGTGCCATGTCAGCAAAAGCTACAGATGTGGTTCATGCATGATGGCACACCAACACATTTTTTTTCAGGACCCCTGGATTGATTGGGGAGGCCCCACATCTTGGCCTGCTCGTTCCTCAAATCTAAATCCCCTAGACTTTTGGTTATCAAGAACAACCAGGCCATTTTCAAAGTGTGCGTGATTCCTTACTCCGACGGGCAGAGGAATGCATTGCCATGAATGAACGTCACATTAAGCACCTCCTATGAACAAGTGTTCAGATATCAGGAAGTATGTATTGTAGGACCCATGTTTATTGGACATTATTTTCTTGTTTTGATACATACAGGGTGCGTCAGAAAGAACGGATGGATTTCACATGGCAAGAAAATTGTAAAAATTCATCAAATCAAAAATTTATTGTTACCAACATATTCACCAATACATGCAGTTTATTTATGTAAAACAACATTATCCATATGATGTCCTTGGCTTTCAATACAGGCATCGAGGCGTTTTCTGATGTTCGCCATCACTTTCACAGTCATAGCTGGTGCAATTGCCACGATTTCTTCACGAATCGCTGTCTTCAGTTCGTCCAGTGTATGTGATCGATGTTTACAAACTTACGTCTTCAAATGGTCCCAAAGAAAGAAGTCGCAGGGCGCGAGATCTTACCGTAGCCTCGGACAATCTCAGTGCAATAGAATTTCGTCCAGGTGATTTCTTCTTTAATGTTGAACCTGTGATACGAAATGAAGCCACCCACCGCAAAATTGTATTCCGAGTTGGAATCCTAGCGTGACATCCGATGTCGAAATGAGTCCTGAGTTGCGATCACAGACTCTTCATTTTTAAAAAATGTCTCTACGATGAAAGCACGTTGTACACCAGACCAACACCATATTCTCAACTGAAACTGCATTCTATGGCTGACCCAACAGTCGTGGTCCCCCTCACTATATCTCTCTCCTCGTTGCGTATCGATAGTTTGAAATCCATCCGTTCTTTCTGACGCACCCTTTACTAGCACTGCCTAAAATATTCGATACTTTTTTCTTAACACCCTGTATATATATGTGTGTGTATATATGTATATGTATATGTATATATATATATATATATATATGCACACACACCTATATATATCTTTTTTTTTTTTTTTTTTTTTTTTTTTTTTTTTTTTTCGTAATTCACATTTCCAAAATTACTCTTTTAATACGCTTTTATCCTCTGATTGTGGTTCTGGCTGATATGTACATCTATTGTTATCAGGCAGTACATCCCACTTGACGATGTGTGTCAGAGGAAGAACAATATTGTTTGTATGCATCTGAAGTCTGACTAGTGTAATATGTATAGCTAGTCGGCGATGTATGCCATGGTGGAGGGAAAGGAACTGTTCACTCTATCCCATTATCTCCTGGCCTAGTTGCCTCATAAGTGGTGCCCTGTTGGTATTATTTGTGAGGTTTAGACCTGTCTTCGGACAGTTGAATAAACAACAAACAACATGCGCTTTTCATTTACTCGTAAATGCATCAGTGTGTGTGTAATGTTTATGGCTTTCATATTTCATACTGTCTAGAGCACGAAGCTATAGTATTCTTTGTTATCAGAATTCCAAAATCGCATTGGTGCAATTTCGGCAACAACGCCATTTTGTAATTTCTTTCTTTCATTACATACACGTGTGTTGAAAAATATACAAAACACAAACACGATTATGTTTTATACAAACATAATAGAAAAAGGAGCATTTTCTGCAGACCTCTGGAAAAAGAACTAAGGAAGAGACCAGTGAAGTGCTTTGTATGGAGTGTGGAATTATATGGGGCAGAAACATAGACATTACAACGAAGTGAAGAGAAGCGAATAGAAGCATTTGAAATGTGGATGTGAAGAAGAATGGAACGTGTGAAGTGGACAGACAGAATAAGAAATGAAGCTGTGTTGGAAAGAGTGGGTGAACTAAGAATGATGCTGAAAGGAAAAGGAATTGGTTGGGTCACTGGCTGGGAAGAAAGTTCCTTCTGAAGGATGCACTGGAAGGAGTGGTGAAAGGGAGAAGAGTTCGGGGCAGAAGAAGACAATCAGATGATAGACGATATTAAGATATATGGATCATATGAAGAGACAAAGAGGAAGACAGAAAATATGAAATATTGGAGAATGCTGGATTTGCAATGAAAGACTGACCTTGGGCAGAACACTGAATGAATAAATGTTGAAAACGAAATATTATGCCAGTGCTTTAGGAAAATAAAATTCAGGATAGGCATCTATAGGATATGACAGTAAATGATAATTACTGTATTAATTTTTATATATGACGAATCTGAATGTATCTTTGTTATAAGAAGTAACATTTTACCAGGTTCTGTCAATTATGAATTTATACTTAAAAGTATTTTACTTGATAGTTACTTAGAATTTAGTTTATGTTGTGTTCTAAAATATTTGCTAAGATTCTTGAAATGAGAACCATTCACAGCCAAAAATGTCAAGTATGGACAGTTATAATGATTGGCGTTGTCATTTAAACAGAAAATTGCCTAATTTGATAATAAAGTTTTAAGACTTTGAAAATTAGATAGTATAGGTGTCGTTAATTCTTTTGTTATATGCTGTATACGCGAGTAATTTTGTCTATAAAACAGTACATTGTATTATTTGATTAATGTATTTAATTATAGTTAAGACTAATATTTCATCTTTTCATATATTCTCTGTAACGACGTCAAATAGTAAATGAAAGTGTGCCAGTAGTGTCTTAGAGTTTCGCCTTGTCTGTGTTACACAAAGTATAGGCTTTCACACTCTTCGACATTCTAAGAACATAGTCGTTTCCACTGGAGCTCTAAACTTCTGAAAGATCACCGGATTTTCCTTATGTTTAAGGGTATAGATATGCTAGATAGATCACAAAGTAATGCGTTCGGTAATATTATATCCAGTTGTGCGATTTAAGAAATCGATGTTGTATATTCTTCATACGTAACTGCATATGAAATCCTCTTCGGCTCTTCACTTGCCACATTCTATTTAAAATTTTTGCACTTTCGGCTGAGTTAATTAGCAACCGAATAAATGTGGCTGAATTGAATTCTGCGATTCTACGGGATTTGCTGCAGCAGGACGGTTTTGGGTCACATACTTCACCAACAGAACTGCGTTAAATTTCGTTCCGTTAGAAGTTGTTAAAGTTGTGGTATACAAACTTCTGGGAAACAGATTTTCTCGACGCATTTCTATGTCCCATTGTCCTTGTTACTTCGTTGTTTCAATATCGAGACACGTGAAAAAATTCTCTCTCTCGGGCCAAACCTGAATCATCAGAATCTCCAACCATTTCCCATTCTCTACCCGTAAAATGGAATATCATTGATGGACAAAGTCGCAGAGTCGCTGTGATATTTCGTGACATAGTATGCACATTGCACATGGTCTAGGTTTAGTGCTCATAGACATTAGCAACCTATTCTGTTATTTTTGTTCTCTAACGGCGGGTATTTTATTCTTCATTATTGATGGAACCCAAGTCGTCCTCAACGAGTAATGCACCGAAAACGTACGCGACTTTGCTACCTTAGGTGCTGCTTTTGATCTGCATGTGCCCTAATTCTGTTATTAAAAGTAACTCTTTTTACTTTTTATATGAAATTTGGCATTCTGTTTTACGACACCTGAGCTTCCCTGTGATAATATTTTGTGTACTGTCATTTTGACGTAATTAGTAATTCTGTTTGCTTTGGTATGATGTCAATAAGAGATCTACTATTTACTTTCTCATTGTATGAAATATAAATGTGGTGATGTGTGAGGCTGCAACAGTTCGATCTCGATATATTTGCTGAAATGGTTCGAGTATCTCTGATAACCGAAAAAAAAATGGTTTTCGGTATGCCATCTGAATGGTTCTGTGTACAGATGTTTATCCTCAATTTTTGGATGGATTTTGTTGGTATTCAGAATCTACGAGTCAATTTATTTGGAAATGACGGACATGAAATTTAATGTACAGTAGTGGCAATAGTGCAACAGTGAGCGATATTTTACTACTTAATTAACTTATTATTCCCAGAACATGAATTTTACCAGCAATCGAAAAGTATTGGGAATGAATTTGAATAAGGAACAAAAAAAGTTTCCTTCCCAGGCAGGATTCGAACCACGAAAGTCTTAGTTACCAGTCTATCGTGCTCTGGAGTGAACAAGGCTCTGAAATCAGCTACAAGGGTCGGTCCGGGTTTTTTTGCCACTACTGTACGAGTAATACTCGTAATTTTAAGTTTTTACCCATTTCTGCCAGACGATTGAATACTCTGGTGAGGAGTTACCTTCTCCTTACAAGATTGTTACCAACAGTGAACCCCTTTGATATGTTTCAGTTACAAACGTGTCGAATATGAAAAGAAATGTAGGTACCGGTATTGAAATATCATATATATATATATATATATATATATATAGCCCATTAGGCCTATAGAGGGTGAATTTAGATAAAATTTGTAACTTTTCTTATATAATGAAACAGATTTTCATCAAACTTTATATAGTAGTTACAGTTAACATATTTGTTTTGTATACAAGGTCTCATTACATTTAAAAGGAGGAGAGTTCGGCCGACGTTGTGGATCGGGTCTCGGCATAGCTCAGATGGTAGGAGCATTAAGCGCGCCAAGCTGAGGTTCCTTGGTCGATTTCCGGTGCCGGAACGAATTTTTCTCCATTAATAAGTATCTAAATGATGGCTACATAAAGTCATTTGATTATACAATATTCAGTGGAGGTCGGCGAGGTTCTGTAAGGGTCCTAGGTTCGATTCCCGTTGCGGGAACGAATTTCTCTATTAATAAACTCTCATTACGTTTGTGATTTTAGACAAATTTAATAACTTTACTCTTATCTTACAGATTTTTATCAAACTTTGTGCAGTATCTACAGACAACATATTTGTTTTGTATGCAAGCTCTCATTATATTTGTGTAAAAGAAAATACCCTATTATAGAGGTGGATTTAGAAAATTTGATAACTTTTCTCCTATCTTACAGATTTTGATCAAACTTTGTACAGTACTTGCAGGTAACATATTTTACAAATCTGGCTTTCAGGTACAGCTTCCTGTAAAGCTGACTTGAATAATTTCAAGGGAAAAATTGCTCCATGTCCGGGTATCGAACCCGAGACCTTTGGCTGACAGCACGAAGTATCTTCAGCACAAAGTTTTTATTTTATTAATGGAAAGATACCCATAAGCGCAGCAGAAATTAAACTAAAATTAGAATAATGATGGCGTTTACCACATGATTTTAATACAAATAGTTAACGAAATATCGCTATTAAATTTTTATCTTTCTGATGAAATGTCTGCATGAGAAAAAAAAAAGTGCTGCTATGAGGAAGGCAGAAAATAGCAAAAGGCTGGAGATATCTGGGTTTGCAGTGAAAGACCAGCCCTTGAGCAGAACACTATGAATGTATAATGTTATTTTGTTTACTGCATTAACAATATCATTCTAAGATAGATTTTTATCTGTTATGTGCCTTTAAAATAATTTAGCGAAGAAGCTCGTCGATATCACAAACAGAATATGAAATATTTAAGGCGATAATAGTTTTAAGTGCCTCACCCGGTATATATATATATATATATATATATATATATATATATATATATATATATATATATATATAAAGAGTGTCCGAAAAGTCTAGCACCATAGGACTAATCGCAGTATGTGTTCTACATGTGCTCCACAATGTTTCACACATCTGGAGGAGAAATGACATATTGCTTACAACACGGGGCCAGATGATATGGCATGACACTCATCTATCCTCGAACCTTCTTCGTAGATATAAAGTCCAGGGGATTCAAGAAGGCGAGTGTGAAGCCCAATGGACGGAATCTCTGAGATCAATTCAACGGGAAAAGTTATCGTCAAACGATACATAAAACACACAGTATGATTTGTCCTATGGTGCGGGACATTTCGAGCACCCTGAATAGAAAACACAGACATACACATACACACACAAACACATATAAGCCTTAATGACGTGTTTACTACAACGTACCGATCGAAATTAAATTTGTTTACCTAGTAAACACACTAGTAAATAAGCCCTACTGACGTGTTTACTACGACGTACTGATAGAAATTAGGCTAAGTTTGTTTACTTAGTGAACACTATTAAATAAGCCTTAATGACGTGTTTACTACGACGTACTGATAGAAATTAGGCTAAGTTTGTTTACTTAGTGAACACTATTAAATAAGCCTTAATGACGTGTTTACTACGACGTACTGATAGAAATTAGGCTAAGTTTGTTTACTTAGTGAACACTATTAAATAAGCCTTAATGACGTGTTTACTACGACGTACTGATAGAAATTAGGCTAAGTTTGTTTACTTAGTGAACACTATTAAATAAGCCTTAATGACGTGTTTACTACGACGTACTGATAGAAATTAGGCTAAGTTTGTTTACTTAGTGAACACTATTAAATAAGCCTTAATGACGTGTTTACTACGACGTTCCGATCGAAATTAAATTTGTTTACTCAGTAAACATACTAGTGAATAAGCCTTAATGATGTGTTTATTACGACGTATTAATCGAAATTAAATTTGTTTACTCAGTAAACATACTAGTAAATAAGCCTTAATGATGTGTTTATTACGACGTATTAATCGAAATTAAATTTGTTTACTCAGTAAACATACTAGTGAATAAGCTTTAATGATCTTAGAAGCCAGCGATATGTCATTAGTAAGGCCGTGACATCGGCATATTTGTATTAGTTTCAGGTCGATTGAAGGTGAACACAAGGCGCCGGACGTGTTTCAAGTACTGGCAGCGGAAGCGAATTTGACACACGCCTAAGCAAGCATTTTCCGTTTTTTTGTATACGATTATTGCGTATTATAAAATCAAGACAATACAGTTATTGTGTATAAGGGTAAAAGGAGTCATACAGATGTTTAACGGAAACGATGCAGCTTCCATACGTAATGCCCAGACTCTTCTTGATGACCCAAATATTAAAAAACAGGGGATATTTAATCTAATTTTGGATTTATCCCCTCTACAATCGAATGTCTCGAAAAGACTGGTGTGAGATTGGTGAAGCAAATTTCGATAGTAAATAATCTCATCTCAAATGTGAATGATCTGCAAGATGATATAAGCAAAAAGGTGTGTGCGAAAATGAACACAGTAATACAAAAAGGAAAAAAAACGGTGGTTTAAATCCATTATGCAAAATTGCAAGAGTTTGTCAGATGACAAGTGCGATTGTTATCAACTTGATGTAGAAATGGAAGATATGAAATATTTTACATATGTGCCCTTGGTTTCAACCGACGTTGAACGCAGTTTTCCCGCGTACAAGGTTATAGGCTACTATCCGACACTCGGCGGTCATTTTCATTTTAAATTTTGAAAATGAATGTTGTTTATTGCAGCAGGAACCGAAACCAGGCAAACAACATGCAAGAAAAGTAAGGTACGAAATAGATGTGATAAATAAATTAATGTAATAGTTAAGTATATGGAAAGCAAAATTGTACGCCATGTACGTTTTCGGCGTTCTAAAACTCTAATGCAAAACTCTAAATATTAAAAAAATAAAACATCTTTTCAGACTTAACGTTTTACCACATTTGTGATAATTTAAGTATGATTTCCGACAATTATTCTCAACCTCACCAGCATTTTAGACCTTTCCAATATAGAATGATTGTATTGTCTTGATTTTATAATACGCAATAATCGTATACAAAACACGGAACGTGCTTGCTTAGGCGTGTGTCAATTCGCTTCCGCTGCCTGTACTTGAAACACTTCGACTACATTCTGTACGGCGTCATGTGTTCACCTTCAGTCTAATACAAATATACCGATGTCACGGCCCTAGTCATTAGCGATAGCGAACTCTACGTTAACGGAACCTGCAACTCTTAGGAGAGCCCGAACGTCGCGTTGTGGTTCCTCTGTCTCTCACCCAGTAGTATTGTATTGCATGGGTAAATCTGATTGGCTTATCCACGTCAAATGCATTCTTATTATAATAATATAAACTATCAGTTTATAACTATAACCCTAATGCACTTTCGGGTAAATAGGGTTTAAGAAATTGTATATTCAAATAAATAAATACATGGGTAAATAGATTATTGACTGGAAATCTCGTAGAGGAAGTGAGAGTGAGCGAGCGAGTGATGATGAGTTGTGTGAATGGGGTTGTACGTAGCTGGGTCACATTCGGCGAGCAAGTAAGCAAGCGACGAATGAGATGAATAATTTGATGAATAGGTAAATGGTAGATGAGTTGGTAGGTAGGTGGGTCACTGCGTCGATGAATGGTTATCGGAAGAGTGGGTGGAATTGGGTGCGTGTACATAGCATTGTTCATACCAATGAGAGAGAGAGAATATTTAGAATGGAATGGAATGTACAGAAAGGGGGGCACTATGGTCCAGCACTGCGACCTATTACGATCTATTTCGCTAACCCTCAAGTTATGCGCATTCCCAAACCCACATCGGTTGACTACACTAAGGTTCGCTGCGTATACAGGTTTCGAGCAGACATCCTCTTCGTCTCTAGGCCAGCCCCCTCCGTGCGTCGCCAGCCGGCGATCGGGGAATGCTATGGAATGATGACGAAATGGAGGAATGGTAACTAAATGATGCAGGTTCCTAATATGGGGAAAATGGGAGAACCTCGAGAAAAATTCCCAATTGCGACCTTGTCCGCCACAAGTATCACTATGAACTTTTCAATGAAAAATCCCAGGCCTGACCGGAACTCGAACAGGGCCGCCTGCATGACAGGCCGGAGGTCTGACCACTCAGCCACCGCAGGGATTCGAAATGACTTTTAGCTCATTACTACGATCTCTGACGCTACACTGACATAGAGGAATTTGAGTTTGACCTCATTAGAGGATCATTGCACTGCCTAGCTTCTACTGGAGAGTGGGCCATAAGTCACGAAAGGGTTTAAAGGGTTAATAACTTCTTTATTAGCAATTTTATTTTCAAATTTGTTTAAGATATTATAAGGACTAGTTTTGAAAATTCGTCATAGAAAAATTCACAACTCTGCATCGGACCAAAAGTGTGAAACTGTATTTTGAAAATCAGAGGTAAATTATTTGCACGTAAAGAGCGTATCGTCACTTCAATGTCAGAAATCCGCCTTCGGAATAAATAATTCATCGCTTTGTTTGAAGTTTTAAAGAGTAGAATTCGGTGACTTTCCACGATTCGAGAGACCGCTATTGCACGTGTACAGGCGAGTAATGAAGAAGCATCCAAACAAAGACCTGGCCAGTTGCGGATATCTCGGACATCATTGCGACGCATTTTGAGAAGGAATTTGCATCTGTATCTCTATAAAATGTAATGGGTACAATAAATTGAAAGCAGCAGTTCATCGACTAAATTAAGCTTTGCAGTATGCGTTCAAGTGTTTGCCAGAGAAGAAAAAGAATTTGTTCATCATCTGATTATGTGCGATAAAGCCCGTTTTCACTTAATGGCTTCGTGAATAAACGCAATTGGAAGTTTTCAGAGTCAGATAATCCAAAAGCTGCCCACTAGCGTCCATATTACACTCCCTCAAGTGTAGGCCTATACTGTCTGGTGTGTTATGTCAGAGAAGATCATTTGGGCTTTGCCTCTTTGCAAATGAGGATGACGTTACAGTGACAGTTACTGGTCAGCGATATCAGCGGAGCTTATAAGACAAATTTTTGAACGGCAAATAATTTCAAGAAATGCTGAACTTAATTGGCCATCACGTTTTTCGCATTTGACAGCATCGATTAATTCCTTTGGGGTTACCTGAAGGAGAGGGTGTAATCCATGTTAACAACCCCCAAACAATCCAACAGGTCAAAGACAACCTCCATTCAGAAATCTAAACATTGGAAAGTATAATGACAAATGTGCTGATAAGAGTCCGTATTTGCGAATGATTGTACATTTACGTGAAATCACTTTTCACAAATAGTTGGAAAGAAATCTACTTTGTATAGTTTGCTCAGGAACAAAATATTAATATGTACAAATAATATATACAGAAGTTATTAACAGCTGTTAAAAAAAACTGCTTCGTGACTTATAGCCCACTCTGTAGAATCATTACGATGCCGAATAAAAAGTACTTTGAAGCAAACATCGATGGTTCATTCAAGGTACCAACCCTGAATTTTAATACTCGCGCATGAAAAATACGTAGGGATTCTATTTTACGATGAATAAAATCTTAAATTTCGGTATAAAAATTTGATTAATTTCGTATTATTTCGCACAAAGAAACATAAATTTGGTGTTATTTTACGTTTAATAAATATAACTTTCTGACTCTCGTCGTGCAAAATACTCTATATTCCTACAAAGACTAGAGGTCTGGGTCATCCAGGAAATGTTAAGGTTCTTTGTATATTTTAACAATACTTAGTTTTCTATCGGCACTTACGCGTTGAGTAGAGAAATTTATTTAATAGTCTCAGGTATTGTGTGAATAATATACTAAACTAATAGGCACCGTAAAACATTCAGGACGGCCTGGTTGGCGCAGTTGGTAGAGCGCTGGCCTTCTATGCCTGAGATTGCACGTTCGATCCTGGACCAGGTCGATGACATTTAAGTGTGTTTAAATGCGACAGGCTCATGTCAGTAGATTTACTGGCATGTAAAAGAACTCCTGCGGGACAAAATTCCGGCACACTGGCGACACTGATATAACCTCGGCAGTTGCGAGCGTCGTTAAATAAAACATAACATTGAAACATTCACCCTATTTCTACTCCATATTTAAAAACAACGTTACCCAAATCTGACTTCAATATTAGATTTGAAATTCTGTAGATAGGGTTTCAATAATAAATTAAAAATGTTGCACATACAGTAAATATCACTCTTTGGGCACTTTTAATTAGAATTTCGTAAAATAAATTAAAACCTTTCTTGAATCCCCCAAATTTCGAATAAATTCGTGCAAAAAAAAAAAAAAACAAACAAAACAAAACAAAACAAAAATTCCACATACAAAAAAGATTTCGTATTAATATTTCCTGAGCTTAAACGTGTATTTTCATCTAGAAGAGTTTGAAATATAAAACTTTTGCTTTTATCGACTGAAAAATCGTATTTCGTGAATCTGTGGTTTGCGAGAACTAGACATCTTTAAAAATAGTACGACACGCCCAATAAAGAGAAGTGAATAGGAGGTGAAATAAAGAACTTTCAGAAAATGAAGTAAGCGTCTATTTAGGCCTATTGTTTAAATATATAGAGCAGATAAATATAAGTCCCGTCTGAAATGTAATAGATGGGTTATTTTATAGTAAAAAGGTCTGTCAGAATATGTATTAGAAAAGCCACATCCGAACATTGCTTCCTCATTTTACGAAGCCTTGAGGCAAAGCAAAGTGATGCTATAAAATACCTATTTCGACATTTGCACGGAAACACAATTTTAGCATCCCTGATATCGGAAGATTGTTATTGGGCATGCGGTCTGTACCCATATATAAACAGTGATTTCTCCTAAACTATTCGATGAATTTTTTTCATATTACAGCATTTTTTTTTCTATGAGGCCGGGAGGGGAACATTCCTGTGCACCGCGACCTGAGGTCTATTGTGCGCCCCTGAGATGAGTTGCAGCCCAACGACCGCATCCACACTGAACCGACCTAACCCCCAACACCTTAACGACCAGTCCCGCCATCCCTCTAAGTCCGTGTGCCATTCCATTCCAACAGCCCCCCTCCACTTCCTACCTCAAACGGTCTGAGGTGTACGCCACCCCTCCCGTCTGGCCAACGGTCTGAGGTGTAGGCCAGCCCTCCCGTCGGGAGGGGAGTGGGTTCCGTTGCTGGTTCACCAACTACCATGCTTTGACATATCCATGGAGGCCGGCCGAGAGCGTGCGGAGCTCCGGAGTGCCGCCGAAGGCGCGATCTGAAAACCAAGAAAGACAACCGGAATGATAAGGAAAGGATGAGGGGAGGGGGAAGGAAGTGGCGAGAATGAATAGGGTTCCAAACGCCTGATAAAGTTACATGATATTCATCCATAGGAGTGAGAGAAAAACCTCAATAAAACCTTACCCAGGCAGCTCGTCCCAAGCGGGGAATCTAACCCCGGCCCGCTACCTCGAGACCACAGGGGTGGACTATTACAGTATTTACGAGTCAGTTTATCCTGGAATTACAGTACACGTAATATAACAAATTTAAATAAAAATTATGACCGGGGGATTCGTAGAATCTCTATAATTGCGTGAAACGTTTATATCGGCATGCTGTTGTGATAATTATTTTGTGCGTATAAGCCTTTCGTCATCAATACTGCTGCATCCATGAGGGGTTCGTATATTCTTGAGGTTACTTCACTTTATTAATGCATAAAAATATTGTTCTGTTTTTTCCATAGCCCCCTTGCCTAAGCGGACACGTCCAGTTACAGATAGTTCCTTCATACGGAACTGCGAAAATCGGAGTGAGTCAACTGGTCAACAGGCTTGGAGCTCACGCAGACACTTCCTCTCAGTCCCAATTCCCCTAATAAAGACGCGTTTTCGCGTACCATTCATATGTTTCTCCTCCAATTTTCCCATTCATTCAACAGAAAGCGTGACTAGAATTCTCGAATGTCGAGCACATAAAAATTTCACATTAAAATTAATAAGATATTATTATAAATAAAAAAACATGCAATGGCAATTTAGTCCAAAACATGCAATTATTTTGTGACCTTTTGTATTACGTAGAATGCAATAAATTTGTAATTTAAACAATACAATCTTAATTCTGGACGTGACAATCTATAGAGGGCCAAGATCGACGAGCCTACTATTGGTCTCAAGTTCACATGTCTCAGCAGAGGTGAACGATCAACCAACTGGGGCTTTGTGTGGTCGGCACGACTCGTTGGCCGACTGACCGACCATCCGTCGCAGCCGGACACCAGGGCCGGCGTCAACGATACATTTTGTCTGCGAGATAAAAATTAAATTATGGTTTATTTAACGACACTCGCAACTGCAGAAGTTATATCAGCGTCGCCGGTGTGCCGGAATTTTGTCTCGCAGGAGTTCTTTTACATGCCAATAAATCTAGTGATATGAGCCTGTCGCATTTAAACACACTCAAATACCATCGACCTCGGCCGGAATCGAACTCGCAACCTCGAGCATAGAAGGCCAGCGTTATACCAACTACGCTACCGAGGGCGACTCTGCGAGATATTTTGTAATATGACTCAGGTGAATTCGGTATCTTGGGAATGACGTTAGGAAGCATTTCTCCGTTATTTTCTGTTACGATGGTAGGGTAATTGTGATTTATGGAGAACTGGTGAAACTGAAGTATGACAAAATCTTTCCAACAACGTTTTTCGACAAATATTCCGTTGTCATACTGGAATACGTAATACTGGTGAGTGATAGAGGAAACAACGCGACATTCGGACTCTCCTAAAAGTTGCAGGTTTCGTTATCGCTAATGACGTATCACTGGCTTCTAAGGTCAGCTCACATGAGTCGTGTATATAGTAGAATTCCACCGAGTGTTTTATATAACTTTTATATAAGAGTGTTAAATTCAGCTCGTGTAGTTCAACAACTTTCGATCACCAAAGTCCTAAAACGACCAATGGCCTTGTGCACAAATTCCGCGGAACAGAAAGTGTCACATGTAGACGACGTATCGTGCTTACCGAGGAAAATTAGGATTGCACTGGGTCCTTTTCCACAAAAATATGGTCTAATACATTACAATACATGTATTTACCTGTAATTAACAGTGGCGAAACTCGTAAGAGGCTTTCGACGCTTAGCCTACCCAACAATTTTGAGTTACACTGTACCAAGTAACATTAGGCTTATAAACTCGTAATAACGATGTATCGTAACACTTGGTTTAATTCCGATTGTTCCACATATTAAGTTCACTGTTGGCAGTAATCCCAGTTTCCGAGAGTTCAGTGCGAAGCTTGTGACAGAAGCCTCTAAAGGCTTGACCTTGACTCGCAAGCTTGAGGGGGAACCGGGGAGGGGTACGATTTGCTACATCTCCGTACGAAACGAGGCTAGCCTTACCGCCGCAATAATACGTCGCGCTGTATTTATATTCTCTTAACACATGCGTTGTTGAGTGTTAATTTAATCAAAAGTGCATGCGTGTGTGTGTCACATATTAATTTTGTGTAAAATGGCTCACACTGAGAGAACATTGAGGTCATTATTTGTAGATTTGAAAGAAACCGTTATAGTTGGACGTATGAAACAAAATGTGTTTACAAATATAGAAGATTGACATCACATTTACATTATTAAAATAGCTGATGGAGGAAGATAAAATAGAAATGTTCAATTTTCGTGGTATAAGAAATATTCTCGGCTAACAAGGTGCTCTGACACAAGTTATATTGTTATACCTGTATTCTGTTTGGGGATGAAAATGAGTGGTCATCATCTTCTTGTGGGGTCTTTGTCACAAAAATATTTTGATAGGAAAGCCGGAAACATCTGCTGTATAAAAATATATAAGGTAAGCAGATTTTTTCAGCCTACCCAGTATTTACACCTTAGCTTCACCACAGATGATTTATAATTATTAGTAGAATAAAATTGTGTTCCACGAAATATTATTGTACATATTTTGTACTTTATTACTCCATACTTATAACAGTAGAAGTGATTTTTCATTGTTCTGTTCCACGTAAATACTAGTATTAGTCATATGTTTTAATTTGTACAGATTTCTCTACAACTGAAGGAATGCTAGTACTGTAACTTCAAATGCCGGTGAAGTTAACGACATTGTTGTCTGAAATATGTAGTCTAATAGTAAGACAAGTAATGTTAATGATAATATCCGTGTATATAAAAGGGGAATAAATTTTCATTTTAACTTTGTATTGGAGTACAATGAACGTTTTAGGTTAAGTGCACTTGAAGTAGAAGGACCTTCCACTAACATTAGGCATGGATTAGAACATCCAACGAATCGAAGTAAATCATTATCAGATAAGCGTTAGTTACTAAATAGTACACTTAATTGGTTGGCTAATAGTAGTCAATATCATGACATACCTAGCAGATATGCATGGAATATCAAAATTTTCAGTGTGTAGATGAATTCACTCTGTGATAGCAGCTGTAAATTACATAGAATTTCAGGACAACTCCTTATTGCGTGTGCGTCTGTGTGTTCTTTAATATACTTTTGCAAAATGTACCGAACAGAATGTCTTTCCTTGTCCCTAGCTCTTCAAAAATAATTTCGTCTCTTTTCAACACCATTTTCACGAATTTTCCTCGGTTGCGAAAAAAATAACGAATGAACGTGCGTATATGGAAAGATCGATACCGGTACTTGCACTATCTCTCGACTGAAATTAGTACGTACGGAAAATTACGACAGCCATCCTAAAGTGGAAGATTATATTTAAATATTGACAAATACATGATAAAGTATTTAAATTTTCATTTATTCCTGATAAAATAATTCAGACATAAAGTATTATATAAATGATAACAAACCCTTTTTTGCATCCTGAAATACGAATTTATTACCAAGGAAGCGACATAACCTAATTCAAGGTATGACATCATGTGGTAAAGAGCCATACACTTTTATGACGTCACTAATAACTTTTTACTAATACTGTACAACTGTTGTACATTATTTTGTGGAACAAAAAGTTACAACTCCGTACTATTTAAGATCTTCTACTAATAACTAATAATGTATTAGACCATACTTTCACGGAATAGGGCCCTGGACATCGCTTTGAAAATTGTCCTTAAATCACTTCTTCGTCTTTCGCAAGAAAAAGGTAGCACTACATATTCTAGTTCTTTGCGAATTGGAACAAAGCGATTAAAAAAACTACAGATTTACAGTGGTGCAATAATTACGACCCGGTGATTCTTTAATTAGCGTGAATTTTGTTAATTGATTTTAAATGGAGTGAATGATAGTGAAATTTACCCTAACCTCTTCGTGTTTTCTAACAAGACTTGATTTCATCTACATGAGTACGTAGATACCCAAAACAACAGGTATTGTAACTCCGGATGTTGCGTCCCTACAGCCCATTGCTCTATGGAAGAAATCAGTAGCGTAATCGAGGACAGAATTATCAGTAAGAATGTGTGGCGGCCTCGATCCCTAGACCTAACCCGTTATAACTCCTTATCTGTGGAGAACTGTAAAAGACAAATTGTACAAAAATAATCCATGTAATCTGCTAGAACTGAAAAATATTATCCGGGAGGACATCCCCTTCGTTTGTCGAAAGGAACTGCAGCGATTGATGTGTCATTTAACCATTTATTGACCGAATTTTTATGCGACTTACGCTACTTTCAATCTATTTCTTAAGCCTGGTATTTTATACCTATCACAAGAGTCCACACCTGTGGAGTAACGGGTAGAGCGTCTGGCCGTAAACCAGGTGGCCCGGGTTCGATTCCCCGTCGGGGCAAGTTACTTGGTTGAGGTTTTTTCCGGCGTTTTCCCTCAACCTAATATGAGCAAATGCTGGGTAACTTTAGGTGCTGGACCCCGGACTCATTTCACCGGCATTATCACCTTCATCTCATTCAGACGCTAAATAACCTAATAGTTATGATGTTGATAAAGCATCGTAAAAAAATAACCTGTCACAAGAGAGGAGTATTGGGATTTGGAAGCTGTGCGGTCTAAGGCATCTCAGTTATGAGTGTCCAGCATAAATAGTCTTATATCGCATGTTTAAAAGTTAGCTATTGTAATTTGAAACCTATGGTAAAGAATGGGGGGGACAGTAGAAGCATTTTGCTGCTTTCTTATAGAAAAAGTACAAATTCATTAGTTACAAATGGCTTTTAAGGAAGTCGCAGGTTCATTGCCGCCCTCATATCAGGCCGCCATCGGTCCCTCTCCTGTGCAAGATTTATCCAGTCTATATCATCATATCCCACTTCCCTCAAATCCACTTTAATATTGTCCTCCCATCTACGTCTCGGCCTTCCCAAAGGTCTTTTTCCCTCCGGTCTCCTAACTAACACTTTATATGCATTTCTGGATTCGCCCATACGTGCTACATGCCTTGCACATCTCAAACGTCTGGATTTAATGTTCCTAATTAGCCTATGTAAGGTGAAGAATACAATACATGCAGTTCTGCGTCGTGTAACTTTCTCCATTCTCCTCTAACTTCATCCCTCTTAGCTCCAAATATTTTCCTAAGAACCATATTCTCAAACACCCTTAATCTCTGTTCCTCTCTCAAAGTGAGAGTCCAAGTTTCACAACCATACAGAACAACCGGTAATATAACTGTTTTGTATTCATTAGTTAGTTACTTTTTTTATCTTATTAGGAGGGAGGGAGGGAACATCCCACACACTACGACCTGAGGTCTGTTGTACACCCCCCCGACATGGGATGAGGTGCGTGCTCACCGATCCTCTACGCGCACCGACCTACAGCCAACAGAGTCCATGTACCACTCCTGCTTCGGCACCCCCCCCCCCAAGGCTCCCTTAACTGTCCGAGGCGGAAGTCCTCCTCCGAGAAGGTCTGCCCCGAGTACCGTTGCAGAAGCTATCCATCATCATATGAATATAATCCACGTAGGCCGGTCGAGAGAGCCAGCAGCTTCAGAGGGCCGCCTGTAGAGCGATCTGAAAAACCAGAAGAAGTAACGGAGTGATTAATGAAAAGATGATAAGGGAGGAAAAGAAGTGGAGAAGATGAGTGGGGTTGCAATCGCCGGATAAAGTTACCTGATATTCATAGGAGTGAGGGGAAAACCCCCGAAAGAAACCTCACCCAGGCAACTCGTCCCAACCGGGAATCGAACCCTGGCCAGCTGCTTAGTTACTTATTGCTTTTAAGGAACCCAGAGGTTCATTGCCGCTCTCACATAAGCCCGCCATCGGTCCTTATCCTGAACAGGATTAATGTACTCGCGGACAGCAGGTGAGGGGTGGTCCTCCAGCCTGGGGGTTGGGCGAAGGGTTAACAACCCATCCCCGTAAAACACAACTTGTTACGAAACCACACAATAAGCCTCGGAATGGGACTGATACTGTAGCACGACCAAAACAAAGGAATAGATAAGGTTATGAGATTTGATATAAATTCATTACAATTAAAATTAAAAAGTATATATTAAAATATTTTAATTATCTTAATGCCATATAAAATTAACGTATATGTCGTTCCGAAAGTATTGCTTCATATTTATTTTCATAGAAACTACAAGAGATACAGAGAGCATAATAATAAGTAATAACCAGGCTTAGGATCCGGGACACATTAGCAACCAATGTACGCACAACTTGACTATAGACTTCCTTGAACATATTAGACAGACATACTGTGACTGTAAACAACGACGTCAATGTGCTTCGTTATATTCTGTTTTTTTAGTAGGTTATTTTACGACGCTTTATCAACATCTCAGGTTATTTAGCGGTTGAATGAGATGAAGGAGATAATGCCGGTGAAATGAGTCCGGGGTCCAACACCGAAAGTTACCCAGCATTTTCTCATATTGGATTGAGGGGAAAACCCCGGAAAAACCTCAACCAGATAACTTGCCCCGACTGGGAATCGAACCCGGGCCACCTGGTTTCGCGGCTAGACGCGCTAACCGTTACTCCACAGGTGCGGACTTCTTCTGTTAATAGTACAGTCTAGTGACGGTGGAAAATGAAGTAGGATACATACTTCACAAGTTTTCATGTCCCTCGGCGACAATGAACAACCTTGTACATACTTGCAGCTTGTTCGAAAAAACTGTTCACTATGAATTGAAAATGCACTGTGATAGCCTGAGTTCGTTTCGTAGGGAGAGACGGAAGAATACTGCATCTCTGATCACGAACCGGATTGTACAGTAACACATAGGTAAACAAAACTCACCGCACCACCTCACTCCATCTATACTCCGTTGCACTGTTAACATCACTTCATTCTTAAGTTGTCTTGGATCCTAAGCGCGGTAATAACACAGTTAACTATGCCAAGATTTCATTTCGACTTCGTTATGCACTTCTGTCAGCGAGAACAAGAGCCTGTGTGCCGCGCTCGTAAAAATCTGCACCAGAAGAGGAATGTCATTTTGTTACAGGTGCGATGACTATACTTGTCTGGAAAATGTTGCCCACGTAGTCCATCTTACATAGGCTCAAAGAGTTGAAAGACTAAAGCTGCCAAATCCGGACTAAACGGTGGATATGATAGGACAGTCCAGCCAAATTTTGCAACGTGCTCGGTCGTCGCGATACTGGTATGAGGCCTGATCTTATCGTGTCGCAAGCGAAATGTTTTCTCTTCTGGCCTGACTCTGGAAATTTAAGCTTTCAACTTAGCCAGCATCTTCTTGTAGCGCTCAGAAGTGACAGTTCCTCCAGCTCCAGAACATCCAAAAGAATCACACCCCGAGTATTCCAAAAGACTGTCATTTTCCCCACTGTTGAAACGTATTACCACCGCTTGACTGTGCTTACATCCACACTATCACCTCCATAGACCTTTAGCAATAGTCGATGGATGTCATTCATTCATTCATTCATTCATTCATTCATTCATTCATTCATTCATTCATTCATAATGTTCTATCCAAGGGCAGATCATTCACTGCAAACCCAGCATTCTCCAGTCTTTCCTATTTTCTGTCTTCCTCTTTGTCTTCTCATATGATCAATATATCTTAATGTCGTCTATCACCCGATATCTTTTTCTGCCTCGAACTCTTCTCCCGTTCATCATTCCTTTCAGTGCATCCTTCAGAAGGCAGTTTCTTCTCAACCAATGAACCAGCCAATTCCTTTTCGTCTTTATGACCAGTTTAAGTATCATTATTTCTCATCCACTCTTTCTAACACAGCTTTGTTTCTTATTCTGTCTGTCCATTTCACACTCTTCATCCTTCTCCGTATGCACATTTCAAATGCTTCTGTTCGCTTCTCTTCACGTCATCGTAATGTTTCTGCCACATACAATGCTACACTGCACACAAAGCACTTCACTAATCTCTTCCTTAATTCTTTTTCCAGAGGTTCGCAGAAGATGCTCCTTTTTCTATTAAAAGCTTCCTTTGCCATTGCTAGTCTCCTTTTGACTTCTTGGCAGCAGCTCATATTACTGCTTATAGTACACCCCAAGTATTTGAAGCGGGTTTCAAAGGGTGCAATTTGCTGAGCAGTGAGAAATTCAGTAGCACATACCTTTCGTACGCACCTCTCTCTCAGGTATTATTTCGGTAGACTCACTGCTCTGGGTAGACTGCCTTGCCTCCACTATCTGTCGCACGACAACCAAACTAATAGGGCGTCAGCTTGAAGGTACAACCAACGAGTTAGAACTAACTCGTTGGATGCAACCTTTCTTACAACGCCACACATTCGTCTCGGTCGTATAAGTCAACACTAAAAAATGGGAGGCATTAATTTCGAAACGATCCTCGTACAAGTGCATAACGTCACACAGAAAAATGTAATAAGAAAAAATCGGTGTGCAGTGTTGGGGACACATCCGTAGGTTTTACGTGCATACGTATCGACAGATCTAGACAGGCGAGATGTTTCGTTTGGCATCAAAATCAGGGCACTAACACTTCGGAGTCGCGAGATACATGCTTACTACCCGGAAATTTTAGCGCACGCCCAAAATGACCGCCAGTGGCCGCAGGTCCACACAATGTTCATGCTCGCATCGTAGTATTATACCCGATCGAACCAGACCACATTTATTTCAATTCTGTTATTAGTGACGAAGTTTTGGCGTCGTAATGGATCGCCCTGCAAACGTTACATCGAAGTTTCCGTCCTCGTTCCCCATATATCGGTCTGATTTTAAAGACGTCACGTCAGAATTGGAATCTTCTTTGTTTTTCATCATTACTTCTTTAATGTGGATGAGTGAATGACGTTTCAACTACTTATCTTTGATAATATTTTACATTAATATTTTGTTGAATTATCACCATCACCAATAACACACACACACACACACACACACACACACACACACACTGCATGGCTGAACTGTCGGTTCTTCGTAGAATCAGAAGCCTCTTGCGGTTTCTCTACTAGGCCTATCTACTCGATAAATTCACTCGCCAAACAGTCTTACTTATCACTGTCTCAGGCGACAGCCCACTCGGTTGTCCTCCATAGCCTGACTGGCCATGCTGGTCGCTGAATTTGATGTTGAATAACCTCCGCATTTGAAAGTGTCGATAAATTAATATAACTTAGCAATGGCAAAGGAAGCTTTTAATAGAAGAAGGAGCATCTTCTGCGGACCTCTGGAGAAAGAACTAAGGAAAAGACCAGTGAAGTGCTTTGTGTGGAGTGTAGCACTGTATGGGGCAAAAACATGGACATTATGATGAAGTGAATAGAAGCGACTAGAAGCATTTTAAATGTGGATATGGAGAAGGATGGAGCGTGTGAAATAGACAGACAATAAGAAACGAAGGTGTGTTGGAAAGAGTGGATGAAGAAAGAATGATGCTGAAACTGATCAGGAGGAGGAAAAGGAATTGTCTGGGTCACTGGTTGAGAAGAAACTGCCTTCTGAAGGATGCACTGGAAGGAATGGTGAACGGGAGACGAGTTCGGGGCAGAAGAAGATATCCGATGATAGACGACATTAAGATATATGGATCATATGCGGAGACAAAGAGGAAGGCAGAAAATAGGAAAGACTGGAGAATGCTGGATTTGCAGTAAAATACTTGCCCTTGGGCAGAACACTATGAATTCTTCTTCTTCTTCTTCTTCTTCTTCTTATTATTATTATTATTATTATTATTAGTAGTAGTAGTAGTAGTAGTAGTAGTATTTGTAATTGCAGTAACGTTCTTTTGTTTCTTTATTTTTTTCCCTAACTTCTTACGTCATTGTGGTAATAGATAATGTATTTGTCAATTTTCCTTTATCCGCTGATCGAAGAAGTGCTGTTCACAGAGGCCAATATTAAAAGAGAAAACACAAAATTTTTTGTCTTTTTGAGAACTCTCTGTGGACACCTTCTCAGATGCGGTACCTTTAATTTTTACTACACACTTCTAGATTGTTTCTGATCATATTGTGATCTGGTAGTTCAAACATTTTTAAAGAATGAACTGATAAATTCAGTTCACAGCATAGTTCAGAAGAGTTCATTAAGAGTTTATAATCAGTGATTTTGAAGTTAATAAGATTCCGTATTAAAAATAAAACTTGAAGACATGTGATACGCAGGGGGGCCTTTGCATAGCAAGTACGACGGACTTGGTTTTATTCCCACAGAACTTGAAAATGAAAACTGCGCAAAATTTACATTTTGTGACTCAATAATTGAAAGCACAGCAACGCAGCGTCTTCAAGCACATAGTAAGTAGAGTATGTAACTAATTAATTTACTTCCATGAAAGTAATTTAATACGCCGCGTAGGAAATTGTGTAAAATATTGATTTTTCTATGCGATGTAAATTACATGTAATTTACGTGAATTATATATCATGTAATTTACACGGCCAACCCTGATTTCACCTGTCCATTTACCCAACCATCCACTCACTTCGTCTGCTCGTTCAATAGAGGCCGAATAATCACTGGATTTTATAACTTCGTGAAATGAACCCTAAATATGATGAAAGCGCGTTTTTATGTAAATAATAATAATAATAATAATAATGATAATAATGTCACTTCATATAATAGAAATGTTCATGGTCACTGACAACTCATAGACTGCATGAAATATATTTTTAGACTTTGTGATAATATACAGTGATAATTATTTGTTTTTACAAATCATGACGATATTTATGTTTTGCATTGGGGAGGTTATAAGTACGTAGGCTACTGGACGCAAGTATAGGCCTATGCATTGCCTTTAGAACTGCAGCTGTCGTCTGAAAAAATATACAATTATATCTTTAGTCCTAAATTTTGTTTGGGGAAGAACATTTTTCGTTCATTATTTAGTTCGGGAAATATAAAACTTAACTTCTGGAAATTAGAATTGTTAGTGTGTTACTCATTTGTATGATAGCATGTTTCTGCTTTGGGTTTCGTTCCGTCTGCAGTGTAGCCATGTGTGCACAAATCTAAATCAAGTGTTATGCTCGGTTTCGGAAAATAATATCTGTAATATTTTTATATCGAGTTTTTCATATAGGCACAGTTCTGTGTATGATATAACGTGTGTGTGTGTGTATGTATGTATGTATGTATATATATGTGTGTGTAACCACATATGTAGGAGTCCCACGCCGTGGCGTCGTGATCTAAGGCATCGTGCCTAGGACTCGCGTTACGGAATGCGCGCTGGTTCGAATCCCCATGGGAGAAGAAATTTTCTCATGAAATTTAGGCCAGTGTATGGACCGGTGCCCACCCAGCATCGTGATGCACTTGGGGAGCTACGATAGGTAGCGAAAATCCGGCGTCGCAAACCAGTTGTAACGGCTGGGGGAATCGTGCTAACCACACGATACCTCCATTGTGGTTGGATGATCGTCCACCTCTGCTTCGGTGTGTGGACGTGAGGCCAGCAGCCGGCTGGTCGGTCTTGGCCCTTCATGGGCTGTAACGCCGTGGATTTTATTTTTACATATGTAGGAATAATAGTCATAATCTGCGGCGCAATAACCCATGAAGGGCCTAGGCTGACCACCAGTCTGCTGGCCTCACGTCCACATGCCTTAGCTAAGGTAAACGATCATCAAACCAGGACGGGGTTATGTTTTGTCAGCACCTAGCTGGTTTTCGAAACCGGATTTCGATACCTATCTTAGTAGCTCCCCAAATTCATTGCGATGCTGGGTGGGCACCGGTCCCTTATGTAGGCAAAAACTCAATGAAAAAATTCCTTCCCTATGAAAACTCGAACCAGCGCTCATAACGCAAGTCCAGGCATGATGCCTAACTTATAACCACAACGCTAGGGCGCGGGAGACATCAAAATAGAGAGCTGAAGGCAATGAAACTTTTTTTTTTCATTTAATAAATGAAGGGTACACGGGAAAAACGAACAATGTCACATTTGCATTAAAGGTCAGATAGTGATCTATTTCAGTTTATTACTGCAAAATTGATTGATGTTTCTACTTGAAATGAAGGAAATTATAAGTGTTTACGAGGGTTTAATTCTCCTTTACCACTTTTGGTAAAAATAACACTAAAGTTTACAGTAATACAGTGAATTAGATAATGACATCACCCTTAACAGCATTGTGACATTGTTCGTTTTTTCCGTGTACCCTTCAAATGATTCCAAACAGAACGCCGTTATTTTACTTTTATGTGTAATTTGCAACTTAGAGTTAATTTATGTACCCAAACATTTCATACTTAGAACGAAGTATGTGAGCAGTCGTCCCAGTATTCCCGACAGTAGTTCATTCGTTACACATGCAGATGAACAAACGTGTTTATCTGCCAAAGTCTCGAAATCAATAACATGCAACGTTACAATGCTTTCACGATATTTCGTGTGATGAAAAAGTAAAAATGATGAAAGTCTTCTTCTCTGGCACCAGTCCAAGAAGTATAAACTTTTTCATTGCGTACGAAGTTCAAAATATTATTTGCAAATCTGCGCCGAGAGAATAGGCGTGTGCTAACCTCCACTATTTTGAAATCTTACGCGAACAGGACTCCTCCTATCTTATACATCTGTAGAAAGAGAGCTGGAATATAGAAAGTTTTAATTTTGACTGCGATAACAGGGAATAATTTTGATTTCAATTTGTATTTGTCATAAACCTACATTGTCATGTAGAAAAGGACGACGTTCTTGTCACGGCTGTGTGTTAACATGGTTTGGCTTGGCAACCGTGCATTTCGCGTTACCATGACTACAGCGTTACGTAAGCACGACAGCATCCCATCCCGTGGCTCTACCAGGGCTGGGCAAATTCTAGAAAACAAGCGCTGGCAATTTTTTTCTCTTGTATTAAAGTGTACACTGTAGGTGAGTTTGAAGCTTCGTTAATTTGCGCACTTTTAGGATAATGATAATTTCATTCATTAGGAGAAATATTTTTAAAATATACAATGTAAATGAAAAGTGTATATATAAAATATTTCAAATTTTATTACGGAGATGGCTTCTTTTGACGAAATCAGGATCTAAACATTTTCGCAACTGTTTTCTCGTATTTTCTTTCCTTTTTTCATTATATAAAAAACGCTGGAAATATTATAATGCTAAGAAATAGATTTCTAGATTTTAAAGGAAATGTACATTTTTTTATCCATAATAACGAAACTGTGGTGTTTGGCATGTCAACTCTGTAACTGTCTTTCCGCCCATTCGTCCTCTATGTACAGTTATTCCACATCATCTACTAAACGGATTTTATTCATTCTCAGTCATTTCGAATCCATTTTATCGGAAAGTGTGTAAATTGCATATGATGACCTCTTACACTTACCTCTTTACTAATAGACGGTAGTATATTATACACACTATTTAAAGGGTGTAATTGATGTTTTGTTATTTGAAGTGTTGTATCAGTGAAGAAGTGTGCTGTGTCACTGAAGACAGTGTATTGTGTTACTGAAGTGCGTCTGTGTCAGTGGAGTTTTATAGTTTAGTCCTATAGTGGTAGTGCAAAGTATTTGAACAGTGAAATGTTTTTGAAGTGTTAGTGAAATCATGATAGTATCAATGGAATCTGTTGTAGTTCCAGTGCAATGAGTGAGTTGACAACGGAAAGAGTGTAATATCGAAAGGTACTTGTGTATGTATGAATATATCACACTCGTGGATTTTAGTTCGAAATTAGGGTTAAGATACAAATTAGATTTAAATGTTATTTTAAGTGATCGTGCTTCATTTAATTTAGGATGCTTCTTGTTAATATTATTATACTATTATTATTTATTAATAATATTATTATTAGTATGATTAATTTATTATGAATTATATTTATTATTAATTGTGTTTATTATTAATTGTCATTATTGAGTGTTATTAGTTACCACTGCCACCGGGTATTTATCCATTTGCAGTGTGAATACATACATATATACTTACTGTACATACATACATACATACATACATACATACATACATACATACATACATACATACATACATGAAAAATGCTGATTATTCTAATCTCTTCGACATAATGTAAACTAATGTAAACATAATGTAAAGAATGTTCACTCTGAATCAGTTGTAACGATTTTCATTGTAATACAGTATTTCCCCCTCTCCGCAAACGTGAATAAATTTCTCTGTGACGCACGCTTAATAAAATTGTTAACAATATCATCCAGTATTCATTATCATCATCATCATCATCATCACCATCATCATCATCCATGGAGGATTCGGAGTTCCTTCAAAACAATATTTTAAAATTAATTCTTGACAAGTTTAGATCATATCTTACTCTACGCGACGTAGAAAGCAGAAAGGGGATTTAAATATATTGGCTGACAGCCAAAATGATATACCTTATGCAATTTTCTTAATGAGCTTAAGAATGCTGTATCAACTACTAGATTATTTGGCGTCGATTGAATTGATGATAGCAAGATGGTATTTGGCGAGATGAGGCCAGTTTGGGAAAAAGCCCAGCCTGGTAATCAGCCTAAACGGGATTCGAACCCACACCTGAACCTCCGAATCAGCAGGTAAATGCCTCTATCTACTGAGCTAGCTTACCTTAAGCTAATAAGTAAAACAGTCGCTTATGAAAATAGTAATTGAACTTATTATTACTACATTGGCCGACACAAAGAAGCACATGACAAAAAGTAGTAATATGTAATTGTCCATTTAACCAAGGTGTAGCACTTTCTGATTTTTCTTGGGTAGGTAAGATTGTCGCTTGGTGTTATGTGAGAAACAATACATTAGTTAGTTGTAGTTTCCATTTCATTTTACCTCACTGTAACTGAAAAGTGTTCACTTCGGAAGTTGTGCAGAAATATTTATTGTCCAGCTCTTGCACTCTTCAACCATTTCGTGGTGTTTTTCTTTCAATGAATTGGATTTTCGAGATTTTTCTTTCAGTTTTAAAATCAGTTTTGGATATCAAACATGCTGTTAAATTCTGAAGATGCTGCACTACCCGTTGCTTTGGTGGCAAATGGGCGTAGCATGCAGGAGTTTGGTGGTGGTTAGACGCAGCATGCAGGAGTGTTTGGAACTACTGCTTCCATGTTTTCCAGAACTATACGAAGGCGCAGAAAAATGGATTCTGCCCAAGGAGACCAGAAGAGCAACATTAATAGGAATGATCAGTTCCTACTGCTACAAATTTTCTGCCACCATCACATTACCGTCATGGAAGCTCTAAATTTACACCGACAAGTTTCAGGGCTCAACATCAGCGAGATAACTATCCGAAGAAGGTTGCAAGAAGCAATCTTCTCTCCAGAAGACCTGCCATAGAACAAGAACTCACCTGATAGCATCGAGCTCGAATGCATTATGCGAGAGAACATCATGGCTGGAAAATTCAACCACGTGGGCAAGTAATGTTCATTAAAGAATCGCGATTTTTTCTGCGGTCACCAGATGATACAGACAGATTATGGAGGACTGTAGAGAGGTATTCCTCCTGAAAATTTTCATCCAAAACCTCTTTTCTGTGTTGATCTGGACGGGAGTAAGCCTGACAGCAAGACAGACTGTTTTAGTGAAACATGAAATCATTAGTGCATATCGATGCAAGGAGAAAATCCTTCAAGAGCATGTTGTGCCTATTACTCTATTTATTGGTGATGGTCTCATACCCCTCAAGTCCACATATGACCCGATATATGTAAAAGATATGAGATGGGGATTCATGCAATGGCATAGTCTGCTCGAAACCTAGATTTGAAACCTATCCAACATCTGTTTGAAGAAACATGTGCCAACATTATCCAGACATCCTACAGAACGTGAGGAAAGCCCTCCAAGAAGAATGGAAGATATCTTAGGAGGAGATTACAATGTGTTCAAAATTCAGTGACATAATTATGAAGACTACAGGAAGAAAAGGGGTAATGTCAAGATTTTCAGGAGAGCTAATTTAAATTTCAAAACTAATTTATTCATGAAGTGTGTTACAAATGATAAATACCACCATGCATTTTGAAAGGTGGTTTAATCTAGTAATCAATACTTTCAGTATGTTTTATTGTCGTCTAACTATAAACTTCCAATTTTTACCATTATCTCAATTTTCACAAGAAAGTGACATTCCGCACTTTTCTTCCTGTGGTCTTCATATGTAAGACATGGGACATAAATTCCAGCATTTCTTACATCAAATATAAACATTTTGTTATTAATATACTGAACATAGTTGATTTTTAAATATTATTATTATTATCTATTTATTACTCTGTAATTTGCAATTTATAGCTACATTTTACATCTTTCGGTTATGATATTTACATTTATCTATTCTTCACTCTTTTTTATTCTGTATTTTTCATTTATAGGTATGTGTATCTGTGTCTTTTATTTACGTAGTATGTATTTGTTTTGTTTTCATTTGTATTTACACTTGCACCTTGCATTTGTATCTGTTTTTCCCTCTTTTTCATTTATCTCCAATTTTATGTTCTAAGCAAATATTTGTACTGTCTATTGTAATTGGGTCTTTGCCCTGTTATAGACATAAATAAATAAAATAAATAAATAATTAAACATTAATCATGAGCATGTATGATAAGATGAAAACCGTGATTATTATAAGAAATGGCAATACTCGCTCTTGAAGTTGAAAGAAGTGTCAGTGAAGTGCCCTAAATAAAAAATAAATGTTAAAGTAAATAAACATAAAAGATCGGCCGAAGTGTAAATAATGATTATATCACTTGCGTTATTCTTGCATACAAATTTTTTTCTTAAACAGGATTGTAAAACTTTTAAGATTTAATATGGAATAATAAGATAATCTGTAAGTGTTCATGGAATTCAGGGAAATTTTAAATAAATATTATTTAAATTGTTGCGTTTGTTTGTGTCTGTAATTGTATTTTAGAATAAATTATAATGAAAGAAATTAGCTAATATTGAGACAATCCACATTTTTAAACTTCATCCTCACGATGAAAATTATATTCTCCGCATTTAAAGAAAAAAACTAAAATTTATATTGCCATACACCAATGGTACCCAAATCTGCGCCCTTAGTCTATCAGGATGTTTCCACGGCGCCCGAAGTCAGAATATGGACTTCCTAAAAGTTGTAGTGCAGTTAGGTTGGTTAAGTTAAAAAATGAAAGAAACACGTGTTTCAAATTCACAGACGATTTTTGTACAAAGTATTAAGTAAGTGCGTATTTGAACAGTCAAATCATTGAATAAATAAATAATGTAGTAATTAGTGGGCCGAGTGAACCTGTTGTATAGCCTACTCCACATTTTATTAAATCGTGGAGTCAGACTGGATACAGCCATTTTCATTTCCTGTTCCAAGTCGATTTTCGCACGAATTGACATTCGCGCCGAAACTTGGTCAACCCAGTTCATTAATAAATTTGAGATGATCAAATTAAATTAAATGTTGTTTAATAAACTATCCGAAGACAGGTCTGAACCTCACAAGTGATACCTGCATGGCACCACCATGATTGCAATTAGACCAGGAGATAATGGGGTATAGGGCCAGTTCCCTTTTCCCTCAATTGCATACATCTCTGACTAGCTACATATTACACTAATCAACCTTCAGATGTATACAGCCCGATCGCAAACTCATGACACCTGCGCGAAAAACGAATTGGCATTTACTTACATGGACTCGCCCAAGAGTCTTGCTGGGGGGGGGGTTGTTTTAACAGTACGCTCTATGAGCAAGCAGTCGCCCGCACACACAGAACCCCCCACTACGAAACCCTCAGAAAGATGTTCGCGCATGTTGGTACCACGAGTCTGCGATCGGGCTTTACAAACAATTGTTTTTCCTCTGAGATACCGTCAAGTGAGATCTACTGCCTGGTAATAGATGTGCATATCAGTCAGAACCTCAGTCAGAGTAAAAATTAAATGTTTGCATTTATAAATTGTATAATGTAATTATTACTGCGCACGCAGTGATTTCTTAAAAAATCTAGCTTTGCATAAATATGACATCGCAAATGGAACTAAGATTCGCTAAGCTTTACCACTTACAAGCAAACATTCTGATGGGGGCAGATAGAAAAGTTGTTTTTTTTTCTTCCACCATATTAATAATGTCAAAACATGTGCTTGTACAAATTTTGGCCACTCGGACGCAATTACGAGGGCCGTAAAAAATAAGATTCCCTGAAAACACAATTTCATTGAAAAAAAATTATAGAAACAGATACAACGACTGTTGGGCTATTTTTCAACATATTCCTCACTTTAATTGAGACATTTATCCTACCATGGGATCGACAGAGAGGTGCAGATGGCTGTCACACACTATTTGCGATCCAGGCAGCAGACTTCTACAACATAGGTCTACGAAAGTTGATCACACGATATGACAGACATCTCAATTCCGGTGGGGAATATGTTGAAAAATATCTCTACAATTGCTGTATCTGTTCCAATAAATCTTTCCATGAAATGTTGTTTTGTTTCTGTCACGGCCCAGGAAAACTTATTTTTTACAGCCCTCATAATTGCGTTCGAGTGGCTAAAATTTGTATAAACACTTGTTTTCACATTGTTAACATGGTGGAAGAAAAATAAATACATTTTTTATCTGCCTTCATGAGAAAGTTTGCTTGTTAGCTGCGGATATTCATCTTTTACTGATATCCAAAACCAAGTGTAATGCCGCCAAATTTTGTCTTCAATATATTGTCGTAATACGACTCGATAAATTTTTCTTCTTCCATATAAGTAAATTCAGTTGTCATTTGGCCCTAAATGTGTCTTGAATTCATGCGAACTTGTTAATACATATTATCTTCTTGAAAAGTATTTTTCAAACCATTTGATACGCTGTGATAGATTTTCTGTTGCAAGAGAAGGAAAGTTCATTGGAAATCACAAACTGCTGCAACAAGGAGAAACACTCTTGCCACAGTCTTCATTAATTTTTCTTCTGAGTAATTGTCATTTTTTCTGAATGCTGAAATCTTCTCTATCAATTTCAAACTGTGCATGCTGCCTCCCTGCAGGGAGAGATTCAATTTTTCAAATATATCACACAAGTATGATAGTTTTACCAAAAAATCTGTTTTCGCGAAGTGTTTGTCATACTCATGGTTTTGTCTACAAAACAAGTGTGCATTTCCTATCATAATTTCAATGTACGGGAGAACCATCTCGAGGTGCCGTACCATAACAAAGGCACTTATTCGGCTTCCGTATCTTCACACAATTTTTGTTTAACAAACCTTGCTTTCACTAGTCGGGTTTTCATTAAATTGACCACATTCACCACACACTTCAAGACCACATTCGGTGGAGGACTCAGATACTTTGTTGCGAATGCTTCTCTGTGAATGATGTAGCGGGCTCGGGTTGAAATTCACTTAATGCTTGTCGAGTTCGGGCCGGGCTCGGGCCTTAAAAAAACGCAAGTCATATATTTCAGCGAAATATATACTGATTAAAAATAACACGAAAATTTTCATGCATACGCGATTAGATGTCCACCCGACACCCATCCAGAACAGTAGATGCCGTATCGTAAGTTATTGTTTAGTTCGACTTCGTATTTCGTAACGGAATTTGCCTCGTCTTTACTCTGTCATAGACTTAGAGCATTGATTTTATTTGTTTTACGTGGGAGACCGATAGACCACTCTTTTTCATACTCCTACTGGAGTGATATCTCTCGGAGCTGTTTCTGACCCTTGTGGCCTCTGGCCTCTGGCCTCTGTTTCACCTGATAATCATCGGGTTTCGGGTTGGGCTCGGATTGATAATTATAAGCTAATCTCGGGTTTCGGGTCGGGCTCGGGTCTCGTTCAGATCTGGTCAGACCGGGTCGGGCTCGGGTCTCGTTCAGATCTGGTCAGACCGGGCCGAGCCTAAGAATTTCGGCCCGTACAGACCTCTACCATCACTACAGACACCAGCGCACTTTGTCCACTCCAGATTATTTTCAACCAAAAATGTACCCAGGATTTCGAATAAGCTTCAGAGCATTTATACTTGCAGTGATATTTTTACGAAATGGAAGGTCTTCCACAATATCATTACTAGGCTACCTAAAGACTGAAGTTAAAGATACATTGGGTAGACTATATAGTACGCCGCACACAGGTAATGCAACGGATAAAGATATAAACAGGTCGTCGCTGCGTGCTCGTGGAGTACAGTCAACTCTCGATATTCTGAGGCTGTACTAGTAAACACATGCTTGAGTCGTGATGTTCATTTTCGTCGTGATCTTTGCATTAAATAATAACTTGTCTTCGTAAGTTACGGAACTTGAACATTGCTATGCGGATGGCACTTTAAATTATAGTATATTGCAAGAAATTCTTTCAATAGCACGTAACGATATTGGTGCATGATGTAGTACAAGATATTTGTATTGTCTGATATTTTTTCGTGTTTCATTAGGATATTACATGTCGGACATGAGTGAAAACCCACTAATTTTCTATGTATTTTTTAGAAATTCCCTTAAAATGTAGATTATTTAATTTATTTATTGGGATGTTAGGCACTTGAAATTATTTTATATTGCAAGAAATTCTTTCAATAGCAGATGACGATATTGGTGCAAGATATTTATATTGTCTGATATGTTTTCGTTTTTCATTAGGGTATTACACGTCGCACATCACTGATACCCCACTAATTTTCTATGTACTTTTCTAGAAATTCCCTAAAATGTAGATTATTCAATTTATTAATTGGGATGTCCGTACTGAACATCATGCTAGGCTACAAAAATCCAGGCTAAACGTCGAGTTAACATCGTCATAATTTTCAGATTGTGATGGTACTGGTTCTTTTGGATTACGTTCAGTACACTTTCTGTGCCTTTTGGTATTGAAATGTCTTTCAGTGCACTGTTTTTTACGTTTATTTTACACAGTTTATATGTAATGTTGTCTGTATTGACAGTGAACATATTAGTTCAAATATCCTCAACTATTTCCTGCAATATTACACGCTTGAGCCTCTTACCTATAACATTTTACCTCTGCAATGAACCTTCAATCAGCCACAAAGATATAGTTATTTAAATAATACGACTAGTAAGAGCAGTGATCGATAAGACTACTCACTATGACTGCGTGCCGATTTTGACTTTCTAGAGGAAGAGGGCAGAGGATGCGTAACTATTTTGTATACGAACACTGTGACATCACATATAGTTTGAATCAGGCAACTTCATTCTAGTTTATAGGTAGTTGGAATACGAAGCCTAATCATTACCATCTACTAACCGTACACAGCAAATCAAATGTGCATACTTGTTACTGTCTGTGGTCTTATCTAGTTGAAACACAAATTCCTTCCCTTTTACTTTTGCAGTTGGTCATTGAAATCCTCCGCCAAGTTCTGGGTTCTGTGTCTTATAGTATTGTTAGACAAAGGCACCTTTAAAAGCATTTTTCCGCAGATTCACCGATCATAATATTCACCATATCTGCAGCAGGCAAAAGGATTCGTTCTGGGATGGTATAGGGCGTTTTATACTCGCGATTTCGTCCGCCGAGTTAACTCTGTGGCATAATAGTCGGCCCGAGTTCGATTCCCGGCGGAATCAGAGACTAGGAGAGATGGCCGTGCACAACTTCTAATCACTAAATTGTACACTAAAATGCCTGGATTAAATACCAAATCTCTCCGCAGTGCATATGAAGAGAAGGCATATGTCACTGTTGATGGTGATTCGTCCGTCGGAGGGAACGTTAATCCTGGCGGCCCCCTTGATACTATTCGACAGGAGTAGGCTACGTCCCGACACCGGGTTTCTCCTTCCTCACTTTCATCATCATCTTCATCCTCACCCATTCCCTACACAACACTTACACGAACGCTTACACATACTCTCACCCTAGTACATGCTATAACCCTTCACAGATAGGCCCTACACATTATGTATAGCATGACCCGCCGAAGTGGTGTACAAATTGAAAATGAGTCACAGTGCTACCATCTAACCGCAATGTGCCGAACCTGAATCACGCAAGTGAAGTGGGTAGGCGTTAGACACACACACACACACACACACACACGATTTCATGTGCAGTCTTGTGTGATGCTAGCAAAGTGTTGCTTGATATTGACACCTACTGAGAAAAACTACCTTTCGGTTCTAGTTATGTTAACTTTCTGGTAAAATATTCGCGAGAAGTACCACCATGTTTCGATGATTGGTTTCTAAATGTTATGCAATGGGGGAAAGGAACTAGCCACCCTATCCCATTATCTCCTGGCTTAGTTGCCTCATAAGTGATGCCTTGTTGGTATCACTTGTGACGTTCAGACCTGTCTTCGGACAGTTGACTAAACAACAATAATCTGGTGCCGAAACTTTTATACACATTGCACACTGCGGCCTCTCTTCATCGTTAATATCTCTCGATGTGAAGGCAAAATCGAAGTAACTGTCGTCATATTTACAATATTTCCGTTTTTTCACATCCTCGCCAATCGGTGATTCCTCTTTATTTTCACTCCTCTAATGCTCATTCATTTAATTTAGTGTGCTTCCCAAGGGCAGGTCCTTCACTGCAAACCCAGCTTTCTCCAATCTTTACTATTTTCTGTCTTCCCCTTTGTCTCCTCATATGTTCCATATATCTTAATGTCATCTATCATCTGATATTTCCTTCTGCCCCAAACTCTTCTCCCGTTCACCATTCTTTCCAGTAAATCCTTCAGCAGGCAGTTTCTTCTCAGCCAATGACCCAACCAATTCATTTTTCTCTTCCTGATCGGTTTCAGCATCATTCTTTCTTTACCCACTCTTTCCAGCACAGCTTCATTTCTTACTCTGTCCACTTCACACGTTCCATTCTCCTTCATATCCACATTTCAAATGTTTCTATTCGCTTCTCTTCATTTCGCCGTAATGTCCATGTTTCTACCCCATACAATGCCATACTCCATGCAAAGCACTTCACTAGTACCTTCTTTAGTTTCCAGAGGTCCTCAGAAGATGCTCCTTTTTCTATTAAAATCTTCCTTGGCCATTACTATCTTCTTTTTGATTTCCTGGCAGCAGCTCTTGTTACTGCTTACAGTACACCCCAAGTATTTGAAGCTGTCCACTTGCTCTACTACCTCATTTAGAATTCTCAAGTTTATTTTCTGTATTTTTCTTTCTGTGATCATGCTCTTCGTGTTATTTACATTTATCTTCATCCCATACTGCTCACAGCTCTCATTTAGCTCGAGTAGCATATCCTTTAGTATCATCTCCTCTGCTCACAACGCTATATCAGCAAATCTTATGCACTTTATTTTTCCTCCTACTATCACTTCTCCTATGTTCTGAAAACAGTTCTTTACTAAATCGTTCAAGTAGATGTTGAACAGGGTAGGTGATAAAGGACATCCTTGATTAATGTTCAATAAAAAGTGTTTTTTCATGAAGATAAAAACAATTTTTTTTTTAAATTTATGTGATGACAATACAATTCAGTTGGTTCAATCTGCTATAAATTAAGATCGCAGAGACAGTTAGGCCTATATATAAACACCAAATATCGGGAAAGTTCGTTAAATAAGTATAATTATGCAGTTACTAGATTCATATTGACGCACTGAGCAACATTCACAACTTTCCGCGCAGCGGACTGGGAAACAACTGCTTTTGCACTTAAGTGACTAGAACAATTGTGAGATTAATAGACTTTTATTAAAATTATTGTAACCTCGAGGAGCATCTAGTATTAGTTTCTGTTAGATTCCTTCATATCATCGCACCAACACATCGATTGTCTGATTCTAAAACCCCGTGGACTAAATAAGTGTAATTTAAGTGAAAATATTGGAATGTTTCGCGGCGCCTCTGTAAGCCAGCCGCGACTCAGAACTTGGTAACCACTATCATAAATATTCCTTCATTATTTTCCACAATTTATTTGAGATAGACTGGATTGAATCTACAAATAATGTGTGTGTATTCAGGACTATATTTTCCATTTTTCTATTTATTATTATTTTTTTTAATTATTCTGTATTAGAAATTTAGGGTGCTATGCATCGACATTTCGCTAGCCCGCGCTACGAGCGTGCTAAACTGGCCCCGGCTATCGACTGATTACTTGCACAGGATTCATACCATATCATGTCGCTAACACTGATTTATGAATACGAAAACGTTAGTTCGCTGATCATCCACCGGAAGCCCGCGCTAAGAATGTCTATGTATATGGCCCTAAGTATTTTGGAATTTATTTTCCAATATAGCTCAACGATTTTCCATGACATTTACGGTAAGTCTGGTGTTTGAGTAGGGTTTTTCATTATTTTTAGGCAGTCGTATAAGCAGCTTTTAATTTTTCGGGCTATTATTTTGGAAAAGTATGACATAGTCTTGGATCTGTAGTTTTTCAGTAATCAGCATAAGAATTTTGAAGTAATAATGCGTCTTCATTATCATACTACCACAGCCGCCTTTTAACAGCTCTATATACCTGCAACAGTACTTGTAGTTTTAACCACGTGTAATTTAATTACGTATAAGTGATCAAACTAAATTGTTTTTATCAGCAGTCAAAACTCTTTTCCACAGAATCATTTTGTAAACGATTTTGTGAATATTCCACTTAAGAGTTTTTTTTCTTGTTGATGTATGTCACCATGCTAGCCACTTTTCCACGGAAGTTGTGTTTTCTGAACATCTTTCGAACAATTTCCACACTAACATTCTTAAGTGAGTACTGTTTTCCTGTGTCCAGTTTTGTCGCACTTAATTTCATATCTCTAAGTCGTTCTCCATCCCTCATTATAAAATCGTTTTGAATCTCCTCCCTCCTTTACTAATGAGTACTTCTTCTTTTTATACAATACTTTTCATTAATCTGATGCACAGGAACGTGACATCTTTCGGTTCTTTCAACTATTTTCCCGATAGATTTTTCTTTCATGAAATAACTAGTGAGTGATCCTTCCCTGTGGATATGTGGAAAGATATCTGAGATAGTATCCGAGATTCGACTCCCGGCGTGGGCATTAAAAGACATTTATCTTAATGAATCTCCCTCCTTGACTTGCAGTAATGTGATGGAACAATGGGATTTACAGGAGGAGGGCACTATGGCTCAGTACTACCACATGTTACGATCTATGCAGTCGTGCGCTATTAGATCGATTGAGTCTTTGCAGACCACCTCTTAACTCCTCACTCCACCTTCCTTGGCTGAGATAGTTATGTTTTGGTGCGGTACTAGCGGACAGGAAGATCAGTGACGGATCGTATCAGACTTTTAGGAATTTTTGGCTCTCGCTGGTCGCCTAAAACCACCACTGATGCACAGAGCCTTTCTCCGCATTTGTTTATAAGACGCTGTAAGCGAAAAGGACGTGGCGGGGTTTCTGCGTCTCTTCCACTTCCCTTCTTATGCCCAGGGCTGGTAGATAGAAATAGGGCGAAAAAATAATGAAAAAGAACGATTTTTATGAAATATGAAAATTTTACGAGAATATTATGAAATATAACAATTTTTAGCATTAATTACGTTCTACACATCGTAAATCGTGAAAATTCTTCTTTCCGTGTCACTGAGAAATGGTCTCGTGTAAAACACAAAGTTCATATTTTTTTCCGTCTCTAATTATGACTTATTATTGTTGTTGTTATAATAGATCGATCTCTGGACTGAGTTTGAACATAGAAGGCACTGACGATGACACTCTCTTGTCATTCATAGCAATATTGTGTCTTGCAGTGAAAATATAGCTAAAATTGTATGGCTAAAATGTCGATTCTCCTCAGTGCACACCAACTAAAGTACGTGAGGATTAGATTTGAGCTTCGTTTGTCATCTGTAGTAGTTGCATAAACCTTGCAGTGAGAAATTCATTGCAATTCGATCGTGATAATTATGATAGTGGTAATTTTTCTGAATACGAAGATGGTGGCGAAAAGTTTCCGCGTTTAGGATCATGTGTTAATGTATCTACTTGTATAGTCTATTCATATTTTTACAGACGAAACTTTATGAAGGATTTTCTATCACTGTTATGTAACACTGAATTTTATGTACTTCTGTATTTATTTTTATTTTTTTAAGTAGGTTATTTTACGACGCTTTGTCAACATCGTAGGTTATTTAGCGTCTGAATGAGATGAAGATGATAATGCCGGTGAAATGAGTCCGGGGTCCAGCACCGAAAATTACCCAGCATTTGCTCATATTGGAAAAAACCTCAACCAGGTAACTTGCCCCGACCGGGAATCGAAGCCAGGTCACCTGGTTTCGTGGCCAGACTCGCTAGCCGTTACTCCACAGGTGTGGACTTCTGTATTTATGTTATGAAAAGCGTTCTTCAACAGCAACAGATTTTTTACAATATTTACGTGAATATATTATACCTAAAATTAGGATTCTGATATTCATAAAATCCTAAGAATAATGCCAATCTATATGTTTATTCGAGAGAAGTCTATAAAATGAATAACGACTAAAGTTGTTAATGCACCTATTTGCATTCAAGCTTATACTGTCCTTTGTACTACGTTATTGAAATATTGGGCTCTCTGTAATTGATCGATTGGACGTACTTGAAATGCCTGTTTCCAATGATTTTACGCTGTCATCATGTTGCAGATGATGTGACTGATGTAAGAAAGTGACATGAGGCCGAGAAATGTGACATGGTTAGAATGGGTTAGATGAGGGAATAGCTAAGTGACATGAGTAAGAGAAATGTGACAAGGTTAGAGTGGGTTAGACGAGGGGATAGATAAGTGACAGGAGTCCATGCTGTTTTCTGCTGAAATAAACAAATTCCTTCAAGTCTAAGGCAGTTGATGTAAGTAAGCTGTATTTTACTTCGTAGAAACGATTAGGTTACCTTGGCTTGATTTAGTGCCTAGTTGAGTGACGAAGTCAGACGCTGAATTTCAGACAGTAAAACTAAGCTTCATAATCAGGCTTCGCATTTTTGTCACACTGAATTTATCGATAAATAGTCTTGTGCGGCGGGAGTTCAAATGTCTAGCGCTCACTGCACAAGTGGCGCTACAGTAGACCTACGGCGAATGTAAATAATGGAGCATATCATGACAATACTGCAACTTAATTTTAATGATTTGCACAATCTAAACGTTTTGAACAAATATGTTTACTCCTCCATTGACTACAATTGCATTTCAGAATTAATAATCTGATAATAAATATACGACGGAAGTTTTTATACCTATATACAAACGAAATAAGTACTATTGTAATGACAAAAAATACACATTCTGAAATTATGTAACTGGAACCTTTTCCAATTGTCAGTTATCATTAAGCATAAATCGCTGAAAAACTGCGAAAGGTCACAATTAGAATCTGCATCTCTTGCAGCAAGAAACAATTGCAAATGTTCCGAATGTTTTTTACTGCCACAGTGAATTTGAATATCTCGTCGTCTTTCTACCTTCAGTTCCGCTTTGCACACTTTACAGAAATGTTACCATTCCTTACACAGAAATAATCATTTCCAAATTCCGAAATAACTGCAATGTAGATATTGGTGGCGGTATTTGTCTCCTGGTGCACCTCCTCTTTGGACTGAACGGGATGATAGGCGCATACGCAACAACGTGCACTCCTACATAACACGAGTCAGAACTCATAGAGGTCTTCTAACCTGCTTGTGCCTTTGACTGACGTCATTAATGTATCAGGAGAAACTACTCCATCCAATATAGGTCTTGTGACAAACATGCGAAGCCTGTTCAGAATATGTACCAATACTAAGCCTACGTATTTTCTACAACTGTCGTAATTACTGTAGAGTCTGTAGGTATGTGTCTTGTGTTCGATGACACTGAGTGATTCGCTTGTAATTGCTGTTTTCCCCTCTACTTCTTTTTTATATTTTAACCAATAAGAGCCTAGTATGTCATTCTAACCTGTTACTTCACTTGTGACATAATGCTATATATTTCATATGGGCAATTCTATGTGTATAGTCGGACGGAAAATTAGGAAATTTTACCTAATAATTTTAAATTCTCATATTTTTATACAGTCGTGCTTCATTTAATTTAGGATGCTCCTTATTATTATTACTATTATTATTATTATTATTATTATTATTATTATTATATTATTACTAGCCGTACCCTTGCGCTCCGCTGCACCCGTTAGAAATAAATATAAAGTAATTACATAATTAAAATAGGACATTTGATCCAGGGAACATTCGTGTTTGATAGAAGGATAAATCGTTTAATATGTTACTTAATTTAAATTGCATCCAAATAATTAAAATGCGATCATTTTGGTCCAGAGACCACTCATTGGTGCAATGGCAATTCCTTTAACATGTTTCTAATTTTTATTACATTGCAACCATAGTTCAATGAACATTGACATCATTTAGATTTAATGTGTATACTTTATTTTACTTGTTATAGGTTTCCATTGAATTATGGTAATAACTTAATTTTAACCCTTGTTTTCTACGTATTCAGTAAATGGCGTTTGGCCCACTATGGTTCTGAACCCTTCAAATAACTTAAATTATATTATATATTATATTATATTGTATTATATTATATTATATTATATTATATTATATTATATTATATTATATTATATCAGAAGTTACTGTAATAACATTATAGCATTATGTCCATCTAGAGAAACTACACTTTCCAATGGTGAAATAATAATTAATTATACAAATCGGTTAATTTAGCTTCCGATATTACTTCATACAAACACAGAAATATTCTCTGTAGGCTATCTTTCATAGCTTCCGATTGTTGCTGTCCAAGGCTCCTTATAGAAGAAGTCATTTGATTTTTAATTCATTACACGGCCTTAGATGACAGTTATTTTAAATTTAAAACTCATTTATCTCATTAAGTATCAGTCCTATCAAAATTTTTCAAGGAATAAAACTTATCGCAAATTATTTTTAAAGAAACTTTTGTAATGTAACATTTTTCACAAAAATCAATAATAAGCGAGATATTTCGATTTATTTAATTCAGACCCCCTTATAACTCCCCCCTTTTTAAATAATGAATTTTGAATGCCATATAGCCTAAAATCTAAGTTACAACGAACTTAATTTATATTCCAATTTTCATCGAAATCCGTTCAGCCATTATCGCGTGAAAAGGTAACAAACATACAGACAGAGAGACAGACAGACATACAAACAAAAATTTCAAAAAAGCGATATTCGGTTTCAGGGTGGTTAATTATATATGTTAGGACCAATTATTTTTGGAAAATCGAAAATTACCAGAAAAATTTCGGCTACAGATTTATTATTAGTATAGATTATTATTATTATTAATTGTCATTATTGAGTGTAATTAGTTACCACCGCCACCGGGTATTTACCCATTTGCAGTGTGAATAAATACATACACATACATACAATATAGAAAGATGGATGTTTTTGCGAATTTTTTTAGGTTATTTTACGACGCTTTATCAACATCTAGGTTATTTAGCGTCTGAATGAGATGAAGGTGATAATGCCGGTGAAATGAGTCCGGGGTCCAACACCGAAAGTTACCCAGCATATGCTCATATATTGGGTTGAGGGAAAACCTCGGGGAAAAACCTCAACCAGGTAACTTGCCCCGACCGGGAATCGAACCCGGGCTACCTGGTTTCGCGGCCAGACGCGCTAACCGTTACTCCACAGGTGTGGGCTTTTGCGAAATATGACATCGCTAGGTCTATAGTTTTATTACAAAAAGTTGCCAAATTTACCTTATAGCCTATGAAGAAAATTGTGTTCTTTATGCAGTCATAGCTGCCGAACGCTGTAAAATTGAAATTTCAACAATACCTCTTTTTAAAGCTGTTATCTTCCCGAACATTCTAATTTGTAAAACATATTTATTGTTATATATAATAATATTGAACTGCCCCCCATTGAGGGTAGCCCTTACGGACCCAGTATATCCTCAAAAAAAAAAATATATATATATATATATATATATATATATATAGATATTAAATTTTAAAGAAGGGAAACAATGAAAAGGGCGTGAAAAATTACTATTGCTATTAATGTGGCACCATGTGATTAATTAGGATTTGGCAGGATTTTTTTAACACAATTATCACAATGTCATCCCTCAGAGATGTTGGCAGAGCAAACTGCCGTCGAAATTCTTCGAAAAAAACTGGTATAGTCCCTCGAGCACCTATGAGCAAGCCGAATACCTCAACGTGTTTTAAGGCATAAATTAAGGACAAGTCGATTTAATTCGTATTTGAATTATTTTCTTATAAATAAAATGGAAACCCAACATATGGCAATATTGCGAACTTAAAGGACTAATTAATGTAGCTTTCAGATTTTTTATTGAAGGCATACAAAATAAAATGAAAACTAAACATTTGGCAATATTGCAAACTTTAAGACTAATTATTGCAGCTTTCAGATTTTTTATTCAAGGCATACAAACATAGAAATAAAATATTTCTTATCCGGAAATTAAATTCCTTATACCTGTCTTGCACGCCAACAGCACACAAGTCAAGGTTATGCAGGCTTGCAGTGCAAGTCTCGGCTTCTTTCAGAGTGACGTTGGAGAAGTGATTGTGGGTGTTCCATGGCCCAGATGTTAGTGGTGACTTTACTGATTAGTAGGGACAACTTTTATTAGTTATTTGTAATTTTCCTGAAGTATTCGTGCTTTCCAGTTTACATAAATTTGTGTTCTATTTTACACTATACTCGTTAGATTACGTCGTGACGCTTAAATTCGCCGTAATTCGGAAATCAGTAAAGATTTTGAGCAGCAATAACTTTTAAAAGTAATTTCTATTCTTTCTCAACATTTCTGTCGCTTTGACACCCTATAGAACGTGAAAACAAAGTTTACCGCTTACAGACTTTTGAAGATGTAAATGTCTGTTTTGAAAAGCTTACTTCTCGCTTTTAAAAGAAAACATTTATTTAGAATTTTTTTTCTATGTTTTCATTAGACATAGATCTATCAATAAAAAATACAGTGCGATTGATTGACTCTCATAGGAGCTACTATATGTTCGTACTCTCTAGACCAGTGGTTCCCAAACTTTAGGAAGGCGCGACCAACTTTTGGGGGAGATTTCCGTTCGTGACCACACCAACCCTGCTTTACCGGTTCTTGACTCCAATTGAAAAATACAAATCTCTGTAAAATCGCAGACAACTGTAATTTTATTCAAAACCAGTGGATACCACCCGAAGTACGATTGCAAACAACAGCTTTTTGAGTATTTTCCAGAAAAAACTCAATGCAATTAAGACAGTTATAGATTGATACTGAATCCTCTGTGTCCAACTGGCTGAAATTCTAAACTATGTTAAGGAAAAGGACATTGAAATATGTATCTGCTGATGAAATGTTGAAACTAGACTTTTTTCGGAGAGCATAGATCGATTTTGTATCAAGAGAATATCTCGACCTTCAAAAAGCTCTTAAATTTTGTACAACATTTTCAACCACGTATTTATGCGAAATAAATTTCTCGTTTATGATTGTCATCTAAACAAAAGCGAGAAGTCGCCTTGAAGTTGAAAATGATATCACTGTGTGTGTGTGTGTGTGTGTGTGTGTATCGAATGCTTAGTCCAGATATGTGATGTTACTTTCAGGGAGGGGGGGGACATCACATCAATTATTTTTTATTTTATATTGAAAGATTTTTTCTTTAATTTTTATATTAAGAGGTGTTTATGTTTCTAAATGCAAAATAAATGTATGTTAATAAGGGTCTTTGTTTTATTTTGTAAATCATCTCGCGATCCCCGTCAGCTCTCTACACGAGCCCCTCTTTGGGAACCACTGCTCTAAACAAACTAATCTGCCGTTAGCAGTGCAGAAAAATTCTGTCGCGCGTACAGAAGCGAAGCGTGCACGCACTATCACTCGACCCAGAATTTCCCCCGCCCCCCTCTTGTACGGAGGATGGACCCGAAGACTTGCACTGCAGCCTGAGGCTTATTGTGCTTACCACTCTTATTCTGTGATTCGGAGCACAGCACGGCACACCGTGAACTTAACCCGGGCTGTTGTATGGATGATGATGATGATGATGATGATGATGATGATGATGATATGCAAATTAATGATGGTAAAATGAGTCCGAGGTCCAATGTCGAAAGTTACCCAGCAATTCTGCTTCAATTGGTTGAGGGAAAACATCGGAAAAAACCCAACCAGATAATTTGTCCCAACCAGGATTTGAACCCGGACCAGACGTGCTAACCATTACTCCAAAGCGGTGGACGACTCGGGACTTTTGCGAAGGTAATATATTTTAACGAAATTATTTTTAGAACACTTCTTTATGTATCGCCGAAATTAAAATTGATGCAATTTCTTCAGAGAGAGATAGAGGGGGGGGGGGAGGAGGAGAATAATCAGTTGCTATTTTTGATTTAATGTTTTTCGTGGGAATGTCTATGAGATACCAATATAACGTATCTACTAATTTCTGTGTTAAAAATTAATATAAAATATGATGCATGCATAGTTACGAAAATAGTACTCTCAGCTATAACATGAACTTTCGTTGGAATGTCTATCTTAAGTCGTTTATTCCTTTCGAAACAGGCGATTTTTTCTGAAATACAATAAATTTAACGCATTAAAACAAGAAAACTAATGGACTTAAACGAGAACAGACTTCGCAGAGCAAAGTATATCCTATCCTTCTATATATCATAGAATTTGTTTTTAAAGAATTACACATTTGTAAGTTTTTTTGCTGTTCGATTTCATATGGAATGTCCCGTATACACTGTGCGAATGTCATGAGCGGTGGTAAATTGCACTAGAATTCAAACTTCCTGTATGTAAACTGCACTGATTTTGCGTGTGGTAAATTGCACTGGATGTTGTAAATTGCACTTCTTCTCATTTTATTAAGTTTTGCCCAACATTTTTGCCCAATCTATACACTCTCGACAATCAATACATCGCCTTGCTAGAATTTGATAGAGCCTTCATGACGTAGGCTTTTGCTGCGTATTGGGACATGTTTGTTTTTTAACAGACTCCAGCGCCTTAAGTTATGCCCTAGATCATATATACCCAGATTGCTCGGCCTTATAGGCTTTGACGGTAACAAATTTTGTCAGGTTTGCTATGCTGCCATCTAGTTGTTACATAAGGAGTCACGTTATAACTCCCGTTGAATTGCATTAGCGACTGTACTGCCATCTCATGTTCGTTTACGGCGGACGGGTGGCGATCCTGGCGGTTGTTCTCGTCAAAGTGCTACCGATTTTAACCTAAGGATGAGCAATCTGTCATATACTGATCTGGGGTTATGCGTACTCTAACGTTCGGAATGTCTGTTGCTACTCTTGCTGCGTATTGAAACTGATGTTTGTTTTTGGACAGACTCCAGTCACTTTAGTTAGGGCCCTTGTGTACTCTAACGGTCGGAATGCCTGTTGCTACTCTTGCTATTAGTGAGCGAGGAAGTTAGTTACTCATTATTGACGATTTTAAATTTTACAATGATAATGAACTTAAATCTGGTGAAGTGAAGTGGAGATGTACACGATGTAATGCGAAAATTTATACGATAGGAAACAATAACATTGATAGAATTGAGTTCGTTCATATGAGAACGCCAAATTGTGAGTGCTATTGCAAAACGTAAAGCGACGGAAGATATTTTATATATTCGCTGCCGAGCAAAGTGATTCGGACAGTTCTAAGAGAACTTTCTTTCCATAATAATAATTCTCTTAATAATAATGATTTAAATCAAATAAAATGAAATGCGTATAATGCACGCAGGAAGATGTATCCGAAATTACCAAGCAATCGTAAAGAAACTCACAGTGCAATTGTTTCAAAGCAGTTGTAACTAATAAAGGAGAAGAGTTTGTGCTTCTGTGTTCGGTTTGTGGGTTCATTGGTTCGAATGGTAAGTATAAAGTAATATGAAGATTGTATGTGATGTAGGATACAATAAGAAGAGACATAAGACAAAAGAGAGAAATTTGTGAAGGGAGAGGAAGGAAAAGAGGGCTAGGGATAGATGGAAGGGAAGAAGGGTGATTCGGAGAGGGCCATATTTTAAGAGAGTTCGAAATTTTTTTGTCGTCGCTATGTTCGTGCAAGAACGGCTCAAGTCATTGCACGGAACCTAGACATTTACCTGTTTGTTCTGTCAAGACTCCACACCAAATGCTGCGAATAGACCTATTCAGATTCGTTCTTAAAATTAATGAACCGCATGTTTTTATCACTATTATTATTATTATTATTATTATTATTATTATTATTATTATTATTATCGTCATCATCATCATCATCATCATCTGCAGCGTGGGTGCAATTCCTGTTCTACGACTATGTTAGGAACTGGCCAGTGCGTCTGCGATGTAATCGACCTGTATCTGCTGTATATATCCTCGGGACGTATGGAGAATCTTGAAAGATAGACGGTATGGTATCATCCTAAAAAAAAAAAAAAAAAACGTGCTGTCTCCATTTTCGTTGATATCATGGACTTCGCTAGTCATCTCTTCTATTTTCCGTTAATACCTCGAATTTTCACTTCTAATATGATCGCTTAGCATAACTCCTAACAAGGATCGTATAGATCTCATATTTTCTGAGGAGTGAAAACACGGAAATTTTACTTGAAGCAAGTAAGGCGATAGGTTTGGATGTAAACCCCGAAAAGACGAAGTATATGATTATGTCTCGTGACCAGAATATTATACGAAATGGGGATATAACAATTGGAAATTTATTCTTCGAAGAGGTGGAAAAATTCAAATATCTTGGAGCAACAGAAACAAATATAAATGACACTCGGAAGGAAATTAAACGCAGAATAAATATGGGAAATGCGTGTTATTATTCGGTTGAGAAGCTTTTGTCATCTAGTCTGCTGTCAAAAAATATTAAAGTTAGAATTTATAAAACAGTTATATTACCGGTTGTTCTGTATGGTTGTGAAGTCCACACTTGTGCAGTAACGGCTAGCGCGTCTGGCCGTGAAACCAGGTCGCCCGGGTTCGATTCCCGGTCGGGACAAGTTACCTGGTTGAGGTTTTTCCGGAGGTTTTCCCTCAACCCAATATGAGCAAATGCTGGGTAACTATCGGTGCTAGACCCCGGACTCATTTCACCGTCATTATCACCATCTCATTCAGATGCTAAATAACCTAAGATGTTGATAAAGCGTCTTAAAATAACCTACTAAAATAAAAAATGGTTGTGAAACTTAGATTCTCACTTTGAGAGAGGAACAGAGATTAAAGGTGTTTGAGAATAAGGTTCTTAGGAAAATATTTGGAGGTAAAAGGGATGAAGTTACAAGAGAAGGAGAAAGTTACACAACGCAGAACTGCACGCAGTGTTTTCTTCACCTGACATAATTAGGAACATTAAATCCAGACGTTTGAGATGGGCAGGGCATGTAGCACGTATGGGTGAATCCAGAAATGCATCTAGAGTGTTAGTTGGGAGGCCGGAGGGTAAAAGACCTTTGGGGAGGCCGAATGTAGATGGGAAGATAATATTAAAATGGATTTGAGGGAGGTGGGATATGATAAAGACTGGATTAATCTTTCAAAGGATAGGGACCGATGGTAGGCTTATGTGAGGGCGGCAATGAACCTTCGGGTTCCTTAAAAGCCATTTGTAAGTAATTTTATTGTATTATCATTTGGACGCATTGTCCAACATTCGCTGCCATATAAGAGAGCTGGTTTTGTTATGTTGTTGGGTAGTCAACTGTCCGAAGACAGGTTAGAACTTCATAATGGCACCAATAAGATATCACTCATGAGGCAACTAAGCAAGGAGATAGTGTGTTAGGTTGGCCGATTTCTTTCCCTCTCCATTGCATACATCGCTGACTAGTAGCGTATTACACTAATCAGACTTCAGATGTATACAAACAATTGTTCTTCCTCTTACACATCTTGAGATGTACTGCTTGATGTAGGCATACATACGAGCCAGAACCTCAATTAGAGGTGTTTGATATATCGTTACCCTTAGAATAATACTGTCGTAACTACCTAAAGTTAGTCTGGAGTAAATGCAAGATAAACATTTGAAAATAGTATGAAAACCCAGGATTACCAAGTATCAGTATGGATCCTGCAGTCTTTGCATTTGCTACGACAGTTGTACTGTTTGATAGAAGATTAAATGAAGATCACAAAACTATCTGTAACTAAAAATGCAATTTTTGGGAGTTACGATAATATTATTCTATGTGTGCGATGCTATGAAATTTAATTTGAATTTTGTTCTGTACTTGTTTTTCAAAATTTCGTATTATCATCATCATCATCATCATCATCATCCTTCACGAATTAGGCCTCTGTAGACCTGTTTCGGCCCCATCTAGCAGTCTTCTTAACGGTCTTCCTGGTCGACGATGTCCTCTAGGTTTATATTGCATCATAATTTTTGGGATTCTTGAATTTTCCATTCTTCTTACATGATCTAGCCAATTGAATTTGTATCTGGTGATTTTTTTCTTCTACTGACTCTACTTCTAATTGTTCTAAAATTTCTTCATTCCTTTTTCGGTCTAAAAGAGTATATCCTGCTGTTCTCCTGAAAAATTTCATTTCCGTTGCTTTGATTCTGTTCATGTCTTTTTTCTTTAATGTCCAAATCTCGCTTCCGTATAGAAGGGTGGGTAATGCTAGTGTATTATATATTTTTATTCTTGTAGATTTTTGTACTAATTTAGCTTTTAATGTATTGTTTATTATTCCTAGAATTTGTGTAAATTTGGTAATTTTCTTGTTCACATCTTTTTCATTTTGATAAGATATTTCACAACCCAGATAATTGAAATTTTGCACTTGTTCGAGGCATTGGTTATTGTGTATTATCTTACTTCTCACTGGGTCTTGTCCTAAAAATGCCATTACTTTTGATTTTTGTGCTGAAATTTCCATCCCAAAATCTTTTAATATTTCATTTAATGTATACAATCCTCTTTGTAAATTATCCTCTGAATTGGAAATTATGACTTGATCATCGGCATAGAGTAAGGTATTTAATGTTAGAGCACTGGTTATTTTGATTCCTGATGTGTAGATTTGGTTCCATTTTAAAATAATTTCATTTATATAAATATTAAATAAAGTTGGTGATAGTGGACAACCTTGTCGAACTCCATTATTAACTAATTTTCTTTCGGATATACAGTTATTTATTTTGACACTTATTTTGCTGTCCGTGTAGATTTCTATTATATTTTGGAATAGCAAATTTGGAATATTTTTTTCTTGTAATATGTCGAATAAAAGGTCTCTTCGGACTTTATCAAAAGCTTTCACAAAATCAATAAAAGCTATATGGGTTTCTAAATTAAATTCTCTTCTTTTTTCCAACAATAGTTTGATACTAAATAATGGATCTACACATGATCTTCCTTTTCTAAAGCCATTTTGACACTCCAGAAGGAAAGTTTCAGCATGTTTTTTTTAATTTTTCATTTAAAATCCTACTAATTATCTTATAACATGTGTTGAGGATACTAATCTCTCTATAGTTTTCAACATTCTGTTTATCTCCTGTTTTATATATGGGAATAATTACACTATTTTTCCATTCTTCCGGTAAAGTGGCAGTCAGATATATTCTGTTTAGAAATCTTAGTAATCTTTCTTGAAATAGATCTCCTGCATATTTATACAATTCTGAATTTAGGTTATCTTCTCCAGGTGATTTACTATTTTTCGTCTTCTTTAATGCTTCTTGTAGTTCTTCTTTTGTAATGCATTGTTCATCTGGGTTTTTTGTGTCCCAGAATTTTGAATCAAAAGTAGGATTGTTCCATAAGTTTTTGTAAAAGTCTAGGAATGTTTCTATTTTGGGGCAAGGGTTTATCTTGGCGGATTCCTTTATGTCTCTGTTCATGTATTTTAAAATTTTATATGTATTGGGTTTCATTTTATAAATGTCAGTTTCTAAAAAAGATATAAACTCTTTCCATGATTGCCTGTGTCGTTTTCTAATTTCTCTGTTAGCTATCGCCCATTTATGTTTATAATCTATTTCATCATTAACGGATTTTGTTTGAAGGTATTTTCTATAAGCTATATTTTTATTTTTTATGATCTCCTTAATTTCATCATCCCAAGATCTTATATTTTCCGATGCTCTCCGTGGCTGCCTGTGATATTTGAGTTTTAATATTTTCCCATTCTTTGTGAATGTCTTCATCTTCAGGTATTTCTAACATTTTTTGTTCAAGTCTTTTTTGATAAAGCCAGCGTACACTGTCGTCATGGATTAATCTAATTTTGTAACGCATTAATTCTTTTTTGGGGGCATTTATCTTTGTTAAATGTCTTGGTGTATATCTCACTTTTGCTAATACAAGGTAATGATCTGTTCCAATGTCACTTCCTCTGAAGACCTTGACATCTAAAAATAATTCGGATAATTTTCTATTTGCTATAAAATAATCTATGATAGATTTTGAGCCACGTGCTGACCATGTATACATATGAATATCTTTATGGTTGTAAAATGAATTCATGATTTTCATTTCATTGTATAATACAAAATCTCTTACTTTTTCTCCATTATTGTTTATGGTAGGTTCTCCAAATTTTCCTATGGTATTTTTTATTTCGATGTTGCCTATTCTACCGTTTAAATCTCCGGCTAATAATATGTAATTATTTTTATTTACTTTATTCAAAATTTCTTGCAACTGGGCATAAACAATTCAGTTTCTTCAACTCTTCCTTCCTCTGGAGCATAAAGACTAAAGAAAGTTAGTTTGCCTCTTCCTATCTGGAGTTGTACTTCTAATATTCTTTCATTCCAGTATGTATAATTGTTTATTTTGTTTTTTATTGATTTATGAATCCAAATCATTACTCCGGCCTGTGCTCTTGTCTTCTTATTAACACCATTATATATGATTATGTAGTTTTTTGTTTCAGTTGTACCTTTTAGTTTCTTTTTTGTTTCTGTTATTGCTGCTATTTTAATCTGCTTTTTATTCAATATTTCATCTAGTTCTTCTTCTTTATGATTGATCCCTCTAACATTCCAAGTAGCGTATGTGAACATATTTTGTTTTTTCCAATTTCGTTTAACCGTTGACTTGCTCTGGGTTGTCATCAAATTATCTATCCTTATACTGCTTGTTTGAGGCTTGAAAGTAATGTAGTTTTCCCTAAGATAGGTTACTAGCCTTATCGTTAGGTAGTCCAGTAGTGGGGCTGCCACTTTTAGCCTCTGGACAGGCTTGTAATGCAGCATTTCCTCTGCATTTGATGAAACAGTTATACCGCTGTGACTCGGTCGCCATTTCCTCGTTGGTAGAAACAGGGTGGACCACGGGAAGGTGAGGATGGCATTTGGATAGGAGAGGCTGTATGTTTCGCGTCACTATCCCTTCTTCACCCCTCGTATAATAATAATAATAATAATAATAATAATAATAATAATAATAATAATATTGTTTTTATTATACTGAAAAATATATATTTTATTTCTAAGTAACAATTTATGGAACATGCGTCACAAATGTAACTACCATAGACATTAGAATCAGTATAATGAGTGGTATTACCTAATTGCGAAGAAAAGTCTAAATTTTTAGTGACCGATATGGATTATTGAAGATGATCAGAATTTGCGATAAAAGGCAAAATCGTAAACTTTTCTTTCGCGTCGACTCAAACGCTTGACTGCACATGTAGTCTATGTAAGAACAGAGTGATTGATGAAATACGACCCTCGCTTTAGGAATCAGTTCTGTAGGTCATTTTGAGCAAAAAATATATGAACAGGAGTCCGATGATTAATATTTAAGCAGCTATAGGTTTCGAATCCTAAAACAGTAGAGGCAGTTGTGAGCGGAATGAAAGGGACTCAATTAAAGTACACATAAAGATTATAAAAAAAACTATTGCATTAAACAGAAAATAAGAATAGATTAGTTTTAAGGGAGATTTTCAAGTATTCTTTTTTTACACTTAAACCCACTTGCTCGCACAGGTGTGAATCGCGCGCGTAGCATTTCGTGGCTCGGCGCTGCGGATGAGCTCAACAGCGTACTCAATACGTGCAAGTAATTATTTTCTTGTTTGTACTTTCCTCTGGTACATAAGATGAACAGGCTGCAAATGCACGAGGAACGTGAGGCGGTCTGTTGATAATACGAGTACTTATATTCTATATTTTTCAAGGGCAAATCGCAATACAGCGAACGTAGAAGCTCCGCCCACGACCCCTTTCACTTTTCCCCTACTAGTTCACCAGACACGCTACGCGATAGGCGAGTGTTGTGTCGAATGCACATTTTATGTGGGTGGGGATAACTTCCCCTACTGGCGTTCGCTATATTGCGATTTATCCTTTTTCAAATCAGCTTTAACAATATTTTACTCCAAAAATTGTATAGTATAAAATGTTTTCAGAAATGATTGGTTCACATAGTAATTGCCAACTTTAGATCTCCAGAAACAAGTTTGAGGATTTTAAAGCTTAAATCAGCTTTGACAATATTTTACTCCAAACATTTTTTAAAGTGTAAGGTAAATTACTGGAGAGAAATGAAGTATGAAGTTGTGCGTTTAGAAGATAGAGGAAGAGGTGGAATTGGTTCACTGTACTTGTGCAAATATTGTGCATCTAAATAGTGGAGGTAGTGACACACACATACACACAGATGTATATAGGATTCACTGGAAATTTTCATAAAACAAGCGTTGTTATATGTGCATGTGTATTATATTTTGGCGGGAGCTCTGATATATTTTCTATATTTTTCGTAAATAGTTACATATTTTAATATACATTTGAGTTCTTAGCGTAGTTGAGCGGTTTTTCTGAGCTATAAGGCGAATATCACATGAAGAGGTGGATTCCAAACTGGCCTAAGTCAAAATGACATGTTATGAAAAAAATGACAGAAATTGATAAAACAAATTAGACGCTCCTAGTGCCTGCATATCTAAGTGAAGCTTAGGAGAGTATTTAATGAACTTACACAGTTATATATGAGCTTGAAAAGGATAAATTAAAACGCGAATAAAACAAAGAAACAAGTTAGAATCTAAAAAAAAAGACTTAGAACACTTTGGAATCGACCTCTTCATATGATTCATGGCTGATCCTCGGGCTCATCTCGCCGAAATAACGTCTATCACCAAATTTACCGACGCTAGATAACCTCGCGATTGATACAGAGTTGTCGAATAACCGATATGTTTGTATGCACAGGGTGATTCAGGAGGAAAAGTGCATGTGTGTTGGGGGTGGTAATATGGATTATTCTGAATAAAAAATCATATAAATTTGATGTGTCCAGTTTTCATTGGGTGTGGAGATGCACTTGTTTGAATCTTACACATAAAAGCGTTACAAGTGGCAAGAAGGAAAGACAAATGGCTACCCCACTTTCTCCAAGCTTAGTTGCCTCATGAATGATGTCTTATTGATGTCACTTACGAGGTTCCAACCTATCTTGGGACAGTTGACTAAATAACAACAATACATTTAAACAGTTCAATTACACATTTTTGCGTTCTGTTGTCAACAATAATTGTTGCTCCTCTGGGGTCGTCTTGTTCTTTCATGAAGGCACCTCTGTTCATAATGCCATCGACCAATGAATCTTTCGTGTTTACTTTGTTTTTGTATAGTTCGCTCTTCATCTATTCTCACAGACAAAAGGCCTGGAGGCCTTGCTGGCCAATACACATGACCACCGCGACTGATCCATCGTTCGGGGAATGTGAGATTTAGAGCATTGTCACCCAACAGCTAAAATATATAGGAACTCAAGTCATGCTGGAAGAGCATGCCGCCACCGGCGTGGTTCAGGCGGTAGCGCGTTTGCCTGCTGATCCGGAGTTGCGCTCGGATGTGGGTTCGATTCCCGCTTGGACTGCTTACCTGGTTGGGATTTTGTCCAAGGTTTTCCCAAACCGTAAGGCGAATGTCAGATAATCTATGGCCAGTCGACCTAATCTTGCCAAATACCATCTCTCTGTCACCAGTTCCATTGACGCTAAATAACGTCGTTAAATAACCAAGTAAAAATAAAAGAACATGCCCACCCTTGCAGCTAAAGGAACTACAAACAGATGTTTCTCGACACCCATTATGAACAGTGTTGCCGTCAGACGATCCCAGAAGAGCGTTACTTTTCCATCGTACGTAGTCAATAGTGCGTAGTCATTTATTTCCTTAATTAATCTAGGCCTATTTGTAAGGCTTGTTATACATAACAGTCAAATAGCTGTATCTTCTTACTCGTTGAAAAGAACATTGCACACATGTTTACATGAATTTTGTTATTCATAATTGTCCATATTTCACCTACTAAAATATTTACTCCCGAATCACACTGCGTGTGTGCGTGTGGGCGTGTGCTCGCGTCCGTGTCCGTGTCCTTTGACCTTAACACTGCAGCCTCTAGTGGACTTATTGTGCCTTACCTCTGGCTTTGTAGAGGAATGATGTTGAGTTCAAACGGTCGCACTCTTGTAGGTATCGTGACTCAGCTGTGTAGTGTCATCTGTCGTGTCAGCTTGCATGTCTACAGTTCCGATTGATTGCCCTTCACCCCCCTGAAAACTTACTACGTCTCCTTACATTGTTGCCATCTATACGTTAGTCAATACCACTGTATATCACGCCTACTCCGTGTTTGGCTAATACTCTTGTACAGTAGAGGAGGCAAAGCCTGTCCTGTAACTTTATTATGTGCCATGGTTATATCACCAATGGGAGCCACCGGCGTGGCTCAGTCGGTTAAGGCGCTTGCCTGCCGGTCTGAAGTTGTGTTCGGGCGCGGGTTCGATTCCCGCTTGGGCTGATTATCTGGTTGGGTTTTTCCGAGGTTTCCCCAACCGTAAGGTGAATTCCAGGTAATCTATGGTGAATCCTCGGCCTCATCTCACCAAATACCATCTCGCTAACAGCATTCTCATCGACGCTAAATAACCTCGTAGTTGATACAGCGTCGTTAAATAACCAACTTAAAATTTAAAAAAAAAATCACCATTGGGTATGGAGGATGAAGGTAGGTTTTAGTCTGAGATGAACTTCCATGTCGGTAGATTCGTATATAATATTAACCATCTATTTTTCTGATAGTTCATTCTTTCTATTCTCGCACAGTTCACATGCCAGGTGTCTCCTCTTCATCTGTGTATACTGATAATAGGTATTGAAGTAGAGAGTGATGGTAGAATAACGGAGGGATATAGGAAATCGCCGAAAAAACCCCTCAGGAATATTGATTTTGTCCAACACAATAAGATTGCACCATTACCGGGTTTCGAACTCGGGTCTGTAGTCTTCGTAACTCAGTGCTCAGTTAACTGACAGCTATGAAGGCGCCCTTTATTATCGTCTCTCATTCATTTATAGCCTTAAAATCACATTCCACTATTTTAAACTGACGTAGGCCTAATTTTCCTGATGACGGAATTATTTAACTAGTCAGAAAATGAACCACCATACAATCGGCGGTTTTTTTTAATCAAATAGTGTGGACATATTTATAATACAGTATAACTCTATAAAAAGTCGAACATATTTTTCATCCCATTGTAGCCAAGGTACAGCAGTTATCGAAGGTCGTACTTTAGAACAAATTAATGAGTTCGACTACCTTGCCATAACTTATAAATGAAGACATCCTTAATAAAATAAATTTATTGTTGAAGAATTAAAATAATTTTGTACAAAGTACACAAGGAAGCACTTCAAAAATAGTAAGAAATGATAGAGGTTCGTTGCTTATATGTAACTTAATTTTGGACATTACAAAATAGTATGTACAAAAGAATGGAGTGGCAGAAATGCAATTATTAACCAGAATAGAACGAGTACACTTAAATAAAGAATCAAAGAAATATAAGTACGGTATTTGAAGTATTGAACAAAATGAAATCAGTTTGAAAAATGGAATGGGAAATTATTTAGTTACCAAAGAAAGTACTTAAATATAAACTTATAGGTAAAAGGACGAGGAAGCGCTGGTTTGGACAGTTTTATCCTTCATGAGATGATCGGAACGAATTTTATAGGCTTGATTAAAGTCATGATCGCTGCTCCTGGAGAAAGACAGTATCCTTTCATCTTCTAAATGCGAGAGTCACTTCGAAAACAGTGACTCAGACAGTGATATTCACTGTACCTACATGGAATGGATCTGGATCACTTGCAAAATTATGTATTTTCTCTGCCTGAACTATTCCTTATATTTTAAATATTTCCATTCCTTAATTTTATATTAGCGCCTCTCCATTATGCAATAGTTCAAAGTTTTAAAAAAATTATGATGTAAAGTTTTAAAACTTATATGAAAGATAATTATGTTACATTACATCCTTAAAGTAATTTATTGCGGAGCAAATAGAAATATGTTCATAATTTTCATACACCGTTTTTCATTGCCGTGTATCATCACTATGTTGTACCACACAGTTGAACTATGCTGTTGCCTGGGTCAGCCGGCTCTGCTAGCCTCGCACGGAGGGTGCATCACATATTGCCATGCTGTGATCAATATCTCTTCACACTACTCTATATATTCCCAGCATTCGGCAAGATTCGAGTTCTAGTATGGTATGACCATTTCTGTCTAATAAGTTTTAGATATGCATATTTAAAATAACGGACATATTAAAATAACACATTCAGTCGCGTTTAAAAATAGGCAGTTTCGTAAATTGTTGGATGTTTGTAAAATACACTAGGTACTTAATATGTTGCAAATACATCATTAGCAATAATTCTATAATAATGTTAAGAATATCCTTTATGAATTAAGACGTAATTTATTTCACTTTCCTCTTTTAAAAGATTTGTTTGTTTTTTTTTTTCCGTTTCGGTTTAAATTGTAACATTTTGTCAGGAATGTCTTTCATTACTTATTCGCAAAATACGTTGCCATTTAATCTCACATTTATCAATTTTCTCCGAAATTGAAGTAATTTGAAGCTCCTGTATGATATTCTTCTTTTTATTGTTTAACCAGATGTAATTCATTGCTTTTTAGGAATAATTTCATATGTGCTGATGTTACTTAAGTAATATAGTAATAATATCTAATTAGAATGGATATTAGACGCTTGAGGAATGAGCTTGTACGTGTGTCTTTTGTTTTATTTCTGGTTGTATTTATCTTAATGTTACGGGTAAACATTTTAAAGTAATATGTTGCACAGACAGCACTTATTTGTCATTGATCTGAATGAAGGGGGGGGGGGAGAGCAACGGTGCATAGTTTAATGGTTGAGTTGTTTGGACTTTTTCCAGTGCTAATTTTTAAAAAAAATTGACGTTATGCTACAATTTTTTGAAAATTAGCAATGGAAAAAGTTCAAACAACTCAACCATTAAACTTATTTGTCAGTTATCTCGTTAACATTTCTGCTGTCATATAAGATGTTTGAGCACGTCACTTTGTAAACATTCTTCTAAAAATTTTGATCTGTTCATCCTTCATTTTATTGTTATCTGTATCCCGAATCGATGGTTGCTCTCTTCTATTACCGGGACGGAAGTGAAGATGTATCTCCCAGTGGACTTTAATACCTTGTCTTGTGTTTGCTTTGCGCAATGCTGACCAGATGGCCAAGAAGTTCGCTGTTTGTCAATGTCTGTTATTGTCTTGTGATAGACCAGGCCTTGAAGACGAATAATGATCATTCGCATCCCTTATAAAATAGTCGTTTGTCGAAACTCTCATATTATTTTCGTAATTTTTTCCAACACTGTTTTACTGGTTGGAAGTATGAAATTCTAATGATAAAATAACAGATTATCAAAGATTTTGGTACCTGTTTATTAAACTATTTTACAGAACCTATTTTACTAGGATAGAGCGTATCATTACAAATCACAATTTTCGAGTAACGAGACTATTTTACTGGGAGTGCGATATATGAGAAAGGTGTTTTATGATGATCAGTCATAGTATTCATGAATGTATTAGATCTCAGATTTTATAGTCTGCGTTTTGTAGTGGAATGAAATAAAATATGTTTTAGTAGTAGCAGATATAAATTATATTGAGACACGCTTGACAAATATCATACTAGCTCATAACTGACCCAACATTATACTTTTAAACAATACATTAAAAGCATAATCCCTCGTCGATATCTTACTGTCATCTGCAGGCAGTACTATAAAAAAATAACAGAGATTAATTTTTAAAATGTAAGTCGTTGACAGATAACAGTCTGGAATCAACTACATATCATCTTAATTTCCATAATTTCTGCAGAAACCATCGCTCTCTGTTCTTTTCACAGTAGCTGAAAACAATTGGAATTGCCCTTGGGAACCATTATAAAAGACGTATTTCCTGAATACTTTCAGAATTTTCAGAGAATTTCTTCAATCAGTAGTGAAAACATAGCCTGAATCTCGTGTTACTCATACATAATGTGGAAATTTGTTGTTTCGCGTGAGTTTATAATTACATGTAATGTACAATGTCAGTTAAATGGCAATCTGATAAGTTTTGTAATAACTATACAATACGATAGTGAATTATTGCCATAATTCGAAGAAAATACCCATTTAAATTCTACTAATAATATTTTAACCATTTCGCATGATCTGTGTGTGTGTAGTGAGAGAGAGAGAGAGAGAGAGAGAGACAGCCTGTGTTGTAATCTTAATGATTTATGATTACTTTACCTCAAGCAGCAATTAACTGAACATTTTCAGACTCTATGTTAAGACTTGAATAAGTCTATTTTAAGGACTGCTTTAATAAAGAACGTAACATTTGGAATGTAAGTGTTCAGGCTTTCACGGTGAATGTGATTAGAAGTAAACTTTTGGATATTCCACCGTGTCCCGGAACTTAACATTCCCAACGTTTCGAAGCTATATACTAGTTCCAACTGTTCAATATAGCCCAGGCATAACGTGTTCAACGGAGTAGGTGATGAGGTCATTCATACCTACTTGCCATGTTGATGGAACCTGTATGTAGTTCCGAAACGCGGTGGAATACAAGTAAGTGTACTTCTGAATAAAATTTGGAAGTTTGCTTTACAGAAGAAATCTCATCTGTGGTCCAAGTGGTAGCATAACGAACTATTATACAAACCTAGAGGACTCCATGTTTTATTTTAGGCATAGAAGTGGAGATTTATTTTTCTCCCATTGGGACTAGTTGTGTCTGTGTTATATTTCTTGTACTGTATTGTCTTAATTAATTGCCTAACTCCATACTAACCACATGCCTGGCAAGTCTCTCTTTCTGTGAATGTCTTGTGGTACAGTAGTTTGATTTTCTCGCAAGAGTGAAATAGGCCGAAGGATCCGATCCTCGAAGTAAAATATGAAAATCGAAATTCACTTTCGAGGAAAGATTATTTCAGCTACATTCTCCCGAAATCATTTTAATTCTTTTGTTGTGACAGTAGTGGTAGAGTAGATACAAAGGTGGCATCACAAAATGCCTGGAGCGAGGTGTTGGTAACTGGGAGGACCTAGTAACGGACAGAACAGAGTGGAGGCGCTTTGCGGAGTCTACATCCTTCATGATCCCTGATTGATTGTTGTTTTTTGGAGTATATGTACATGCTGTATAACCCCTGATTGATTGTTGTTTATTTAACAATGTTTTCAACTACAAATGTTACACAACTCGAGCAACTGAATGGCAGACAAGACCGACAAATTTTGCGTGTAGTTCTCTATCAGAGAAAGGGTTGATTCACATAGGTAAATCTAAGATAAGGGACTTTCCTCCGTAAGGAAACTATAATAAGGATTTTACTACTACTACTACTACTACTACTACTACTACTACTACTACTACTACTACTACTACTACTATATGGCGTAACAGCCCATGAAGGGCTAAGGCCTAACGGCTGCTGGCCTCGGCAGAGGTGAACGATCATCCAACCAGAACGGAAGCATCGTGTGGGATTTTATCGCTCTTTAAAAATCCTAGCTTTTGGCTGTATTTAAACTTGCAAAACTTGAATTCAGCGGTTGGCACAGTAACCACTTCACCACCGGGGACAACAGTTGATTTGTAGACTCGATGAGTATTGTCTTCTTGGCCGAGGAGTTTCTGAGGACTAATATTTTAAAATTCATTAACATTTTTTAAATTAATTTATTGAGAGAAAAGACGTAAACATTTCCAAGGTATAGAAGAGATTTTAGCTGTAAGGGACACATCAGAAGGATTTTCGCTCTGCCAGTACATTATTAAATAATTAGGCGTTAATCTTCGGGAGCACATAAATCTACAGCGTGATTCAGAAGGAATAGTAAATATTTTAGGGGTTGGTAGTGTGGACTATTCTGAATATAAAGGTTCGTATAAACATGTGTCCAATTTTCAGTGAGTGTGAAGATACAACTGTTTGAATGTTACATATAACAAGCGTTACAGCCGTTTGAATGTTATGTATAACAGGCGTTACAGCTGTTTGGATATTACGTATAACAAGCATTACAGTTGTTTGGATGTTACGCATAACAAGCGTTACAGTTGTTTGAATGTTACGTATACCAAGCGTTACAGTTGTTTGAATGTTACGTATACCAAGCGTTACATTTGTTTGAATGTTACGTATTCCAAGCGTTACAGCTGTTTGGATGTTACGTATAACAAGCGTTACAGCTGTTTGGATGTTACGTATAACAAGCATTACAGTTGTTTGGATGTTACGCATAACAAGCGTTACAGTTGTTTGAATGTTACGTATATCAAACGTTACATCTGTTTGAATGTTACGTATACCAAGCGTTACAGCTGTTTGAATGTTACGTATAACAAGCGTTACAGCTGTTTGGATGTTACGTATAACAAACGTTACAGCTGTTTGGATGTTACGTATAACAAGCGTTACAGCTGTTTGGATGTTACGTATAACAAGCGTTACAGCTGTTTGGATGTTACGTATAACAAGCATTACAGTTGTTTGGATGTTACGTATAACAAGCGTTACAGTTGTTTGAATCTTACGCATAACAAACGTCATAAGTGGAAAAATGGAGAGACAAATGATGTAATGATTACATTTATTGCTTATTTACACGGTATCAATTCAACAGTTCAAAGTAATGGTTAAAAAATTCAAACACCGGCTTCAGTGCGCTTTTCCATTTGAAATAAAATTGGGAGCACTATTCATAAAGCGAGCGAAAAATTCGAGACCATCGAGGACGACACCATGAAAGAACTACTTACTATGTGAACGGTGTAGTTATGATGTTGATGATGAAGATAATAATAACCATACATCTATCAGGAATAGGGGAAATGGATATTTCATTAATAATAATTACTGTATTTCATAATTAAAGACCTGAATTGGCAAATGTCCCAAGTCCACTGAAGTAAAATTTTCAGGAGAGCATAAAAACTATATGGGCTTGCCATATAGGAGTATTGAAATAAATACATGTATGATTCAAAAACACAGGTTTAGAGTTGGATTTGGAATATTCTTTTTCACAGGATAGTAGTAGCCTATACAAAACACAACAAATGTCAAGTACAGAGTCAGATTCGATCATTATTCGACTTGGGACTTTTGTCAGTTCAGGTCTTCAGTTATCTTTGTATAAAAATAATAATTGGCATTCCTATTAAGTATTATGAAGATGGAAATTATACATTTGTCTCACAAGCAAACATTCTCATGCGGGCAGATAAAAAAGTCAATTTTTTTTCTTCCACGATGTTAATGTCAAAACAAGTGCATATACAAATTTTGGCCACTGGGGCGCAATTACGACGGTCCCCAGAAAGTAAGTTTCCCTGAAGGCGTTTACAGAAATAAAACACAATTTAATGGAAAAATTTATTGGAACAAATACAGCAATTGTTAAGCTGTTTTTCAGTGTATTCTTCACCGGAAATAAGACATTTGTCATACCGTGAGTTCAACTTTTGTATCCCTGTGTCGTAGAAGTCTGCCGCTTGGGCTCGGAACCAGTGTGTGACAGCCGTCTGAGCCTCTGCTGACCCCACGATTGAGGTGAAATCCGGTGATTTTGGTGGTTACAAGTTCCTTAAGATTATACTGTGTTCAAAGAAACTTCGATCAACGTCATGGACTAATGCGACGCATGACAAGTGGTACCGTCCTGTTGAGAGTATCCTTGACGCAGTTTAATATCCACTTGCTCAACGAATTCCATGAAAATGCGTCGATACTGTACGGTATTCACTGTTTCGTCGAAAAAAATTATATTCATCTGGTGATATTGCGCACCAAACTTCAATTTCCAGTGAGTGCATAGGAGCTTCATGATTGGCATGCGGGTGTTGTGCTGCCCAAATGCGTGTGTTGTATGAGTTTACGTAGCCACACAAGCAAAACCATTCTTCGTCTATGAACCATGCAGTGGACAGTGTGCCAGAATTTTGAACAATGGTCGCCAGGAACCAACGATAATATTCCATTATTTAACCTTATCTGACCCCACCCGCTCATAAACAACCGTCATCCTGTACGGGTTTAGGTTAGCCTTCTTCGAAGCTCTCTGACACATCGAGTAGCGTACGAGTATCCGGTATCCTGAGACATACCCCTTAACGACGTAAGGTGACTGCTGTAGTCGCTTCCGAGCGTCCACAGCAATCACTGATAGTGTAAACCAGGCATCTTGAAACCCCTGCAGTCGGTACCAATACCATAAGCATAACATATTCAGTAAGATTCAAAATCTTGGGATACAAGCAGACTCTTCGTCCTTAGACCTATGCAGGCTGATATGCTAATCGAATGCTTCATTCACAAGCCTTCCAAGTTGTTTTCCAAATTGCGTACCAATGCCATTAATGTGTTCTTTTCTGGACCATCGCGAACACCAAATTTCCTTTGATTGCCCTTTTGCGTCGCTGTGACTGAGTTATCCAATAGTTTTCACAAGAAGCAGACGTTGGTGCAGTGTGTACTGCATCTTCAAGGTCAATGACAATGACTAGATTGCTGTGGCACGTGAAACAATGAACAAGCAAACAGTTGTGCCATCTCGTGATACTCCTAAAGCTCCCCCGTGACACATGAACATGCAGCGCATTTTCGTTCCCAAACGAACAGCGAATCGAGTAGTTTCTTCTGGTAGCTACATCTATTACGTTACATGGATGCGAAAGCAAGGTCGAATTGCAAGCAGACGCATGTGATCTTTACATGATAATGATGTAATGTAATATAAATATGTCCCTGTAACGTCATATGATGTAGAAAGAACATTCTCTTACTTTAAACAAATTTTATGTGATGTTTGTAAAAGATTTGCATTTCATAACCTCAGAATATAATATGTTTTCGTTCACTGCAATGGGATAGGTTTTGATAAACGAATTACTTGTATATATCGTGTAAAAGAAAATATTGATAATTTGTATATTGACTTTTGTTATTATTTTGTCCTTGTAACGTCATGTGACGTAGGAAGAACATTTTCTTAGCTTAAACAAAATTTTACTAGCACTTATAGTAAAAGATATGAATTTCATAATCTCAGAATATATATTATTCACCGTAACAGAGTTGATGTTAAATGAATTAATTGAATATATTATATATAGAGTATTTACAGTTAATGTGTATCATGTTTACTGTTAGGCTATGTTCTATAATATATATTGTATACTATTATATACAGTATATATTATAGAACATAATAGTAAACATAATACACATTAACTGTAAATATTCAATTAATTCATTTAACGAAATCAACTCTGTTACGGTGAACAAAAACATATATTCTAAGATTATGAAATTAATATCTTTTACTATAACTGCCAGTAAAAATTTGTTTAAGCTAAGAAAATGTTCTTCCTTCGCCACATGACGTTACACGGACAAAATAATAACAAAAGTCTTATCAATATTTACATTTTACAAATATATACAAATAATTCGTTTATCAAACCTATCCCGTTGCAGTGAACGGAAACATATATTCTGAGGTTATGAAATGCAAATCTTTTACGAACATCACATAAAATTTGTTTAAACTAAGAGAAAGTTCTTTCTGCGTCATATGACGTTACATGGGCATTTATAATATATTACATCATTATTATTTAATGACCCCATGCGTACCTGCTTGCAATTCGACCTTGCTTACGCATCCACGTGACGTAATAGATGTAGCTACCAGAAGAAACTACTCGATCCGCTTTACGTTAGGGAACGAAAATGCGCTGCCAGCACATGAATGAAACCTGAAGACTTTCCGCGTAATTTGAAAGGAAAACGAAACACTGCAAGATATTCTGTTCGAATGAATGAATGAATGAATTACTTTTTTTTTTGTGAATTACTCTGTACTTGTAATTCGTCCATTAATATGTCGGTTGATTTTGTCATACATCGGATTCTGGAAGATACGGTATGCAGAAATGTTATAATATGTTTCAGAAGCAAGCAGACGGTAGAGTCAGTAAGCGTTTAGATCTGCTGTCAAATAAGGAATGATTGAAAATATCCATTATACTATATCAGTGAATTTTTTTTTTTTTTTTTTTAAAGTATAAAAGTTAGTTCACTCGGAAGGAACGAGAAATTATATTGGCAGTGTCTTCCTGTGAAAGAAAGTATTTCATTGTTACTATAGTCGCGACGCTGTTATTCCCGGCGTGACTCCTCCTCTTTGCTTACGTCTTAGGAAGTGAAGGCTCTATAAAGTCTAGGTAGGTAGTATCGTACGCCATTTTTGTTCTTTCGTTGCCGAGCTACCAGACGAGGGATCTATTTGCCACACCGTTAAACATTATCATGTCGTAACTCCTATGATAATAAGTCAAACGCACTGTAATTCAGCAAATAATTGAGCTGCAAATAACGTCCTCGTATGCTTTCTGCGAACCAAAAGAGCCAAAATGGCGGGCGATTATATATTAAGTATTTATCCAGCCTTAGGAAATGCTTAACATCTTCATCAGCGAATTACAAGACGCACACGTTTAAATGTAGCCGACCTGCAACGTGATTGGCTGCCGGAAATTAGAGCGACGGGACTATAGTGGGAAGACGTTGATTCGAGTACTTGGAGCCAAGAAAGGGAAATGAGAGTTAAAAGAAGTTTATAAAATCTTATTCTACAGGTTTCTCTTTGCTGAATCCAGTACATACCGGTCTGCCAGTTTCAGTGTATGATGACTAGACATCGGATTTTTAGGCACTAAAAATTGCAGTTTAGGCGCCTAAAATAAGCTCAAAATTTGTAAAATTAGGCTCTATTTTAATGAAAATAGGCATTTTAGGCACATCAAGGTATCATACTTATTTCTTTCACTGAAATTTTTAGTTATACACTAAAACACGCACAAAAAAGTATGTTTAAACATTAAAAAAGAATACTATATTATGTTTATAAACAGAGCTGCACAAATTTAATATATTGAAACTAATGAAATAATGATTATTGATATCAAGATTACTCATTTTAAGTTATTGAAATTCAGTTCCATGCTCAGACTTTATTATAATTATCTGCACAGTACACCACCAGAATTTTTTCTAAATTCTCCACAGTTAACCTTTGCCTTTTGTCACTGAGAATCATTTTAAAGCAGAAAAACTTCTTTCAACCGAAACTGATGTGAGAGGCGCAAATTTTAAATTAGGTACAATAGAAACATCAATACTTACTGGAACATTTACACTTTCCCCCGATATCACTCTTGATACTTTTTCCAACAATGAAAATCCTACATTCTTATTTAATACGTTGTCCCACTTATTTTTAACTTTTTTTCCCAGTTTCGCCCAAAGCAGAATGTATGTTCACTTGAGCTTCCTTTACTATTGCTATATGGCTACAAAGAGATTGTTTTTCACGTTCTAATTGTTCAATGCTTGCAGGTATGAAAGAAAAGTTTGATGTTATGTAGGCAATATCGTTTTTCACTCGTGAGTCATTCAGACAATCTTTCACTGCTTTCACACACGCTGCACTATCAGTTTCAGGTAATTTATCAATAACTGTGACCACTTCTTTAAAATACTTAGAATAATACACCACTGACTGAATCCAGGTTCCCCATCGTGTAACAACCGGCTGAGGTGGGAGTGGGATATCTGGAAAGTTCTCTCTGAATATTGAAATCCTGGATGGGGCTTTACAAAACATTTTTTTGTGTTAGAAATAAACGAATTGACAAGAGGAAATTCATTCCGGATTGTTTCAGAAACCCTGTGAAGGCCATGTGCTAGACAGGTTACATGCGTGAGGTTAGGATAAAATGTTTTAAGAAGTGGAGCTGCAGCAACCATGTATGAGGCAGCATCAATACAAAACAACAGAACTTTAGAATCGTCTATTTTACCTGAGTATAAAGACTGTAGGCCTTTATTTACAAAATAAGCAATGGCTTGGCTATTCACTTTCGAAAGTTCCTTAACACATACGAGGTGTGGAATCGAAGGTCCATCAGGACTAAGTTTTCCTACTACCATATTTGCTATATACCTATTCATAGGATCTGAGGTTTCATCCACAGAGACCCATACGTAAGAATCACCTATATCCTCCCGAATGGAAGCTACAGTTTCATTGTATATTCTGTCTAAGTAATTTTTTCTTAGGGTCGACTCAGATGGGATATTTTGTTTGCAGTATTTTTGTAAAAACTGTCTTAAAACCGGATTTTCAATTGCATTCCAGGGAATGTTAGCAGCAACAAACGCTCTGGTTAAATCAGCATAGAAATTGCTGCTGAGATTGGATGAAGTAGGCTGTGTTAGTAAAGTTTGTTGCAGTTGATTTTTCTGCTGAGCTTTAGCCTTATGAGCCGCTCCTTGCACATGCTGCTTTAGGTGGCACTTCTTTTCTTGCGAAATCTAAAAATGTAAAATAAACTGAATTAAAATAAAATCCTAATTGTTGTATTGCCGTATTTCTATCACAAAGTTAGTGGGTTCGAACAATCAAAATTTTAATGACCTGCAAATACTTTAACTATCGGAATTTAAAAGGTTAAAGTGTAGTGGTCTTAAAAAGAATTATACCTCAGGATAGCTCAGTCAATGTATAAATATTATAGGCCTACTCATTAAAATTAATAGAATTTATATATTTCAACTATTGTTACATACCTGTTTGCTACAAATCTTGCAGAATATTATTTTTCCATCATAAGTGAATTCTGAATATTCTGTTAGCCATTGCCGGATCAATGTAGATTTTGCACTTATATTTTTCGGCATTATCGCGTTAAACTTAATAGGAAAACGTCCTACCGCTCAAAACTTCTCAACACAAATAAGGTGAGGGAAAGAGCAACTGTTAACGAGCATTCAAATAAACCGTTGTTATTGAGATTCAATTGGACAAAAATACAAAGTTCCACTTATTGTTGCATTTCCTGGTAGTGTTAACACTAGGAGGGCCATTCTTTTAAATATTTTGTAACGGTTTACCCTACTAATTCGCAGTTTTACGACTTTTCATAAATATTTAAAAAACACTCTTTCTCCAAAACCTGTGATTTTATGACACTCTGAAGGGCAGTACAGCTAATCGGTTTCAGACCGAAAACAGTCATTTTTATAGTATAGTATATCTCTGAATCGGTAGCAGCACATGTTATGATTGTTGCCTGCTTCAAAACTAAGGTTGGTTCTTTGTCGGCATTTATGCCTCCAAACATGTTAAATTCGGTGAAATCTATTGCGAGTATCGTGAGATTCAAAACATTTTGTTTCCTTTATCGATGGTTCATGGCCGGTGTGAAGCAAACATTCCACTTTTTAAATGCCTTAAATTTCGCAGTGAATGCATGTATAAATTATAAAAAGTAAGAGTAAAATGCGAAACTTTACAGTGAGTTAGGCATTTTTAGGCGAATATTAACAAATTAGGCTCTAATAACCGTTTTAGGGCATTTTAGGGCACTATAAAACTCTTTGAATACCTTTCAATTCCCATGAAACACAAATATTAATAATTATTTTTACTTTTCTCCTAAAGAAACAAAATAGGCATTTGCCCTAGAATCCGATGTCTGATGATGACACTCCAAGCAAGAGATAAACTTTGAAAATTAAGTCTAGATTTCAGCAACATTCATTCCAACCAACAAGAACTGCTTAACTCTAGCTGCAGATATTTATAGAAAACATCTCGTCATCGGCACTGCCTAATGCTGGTTAGGCCTACTCGTATTTTATCGTATGCTACATTACTGAAGATTTTAAAAGTGACAGAGGATTTAAGGAAATCCGTGTGTGTGTGTGTGTGTGTGTGTGTATGTGTGTGACTAATGCCTACCACTTCAGTTGCGTGATTCTGGTTCTGCATACTGCGGATAGAAGGCAGGATTGTGACCCATTTTTTTTTTTCAAATTGCTCACCACGTCAGCGGCCCACGTTATGCATGATATGTACGGTATATGTGAAGAGTTATGTCGTGTATTAGGATATGTATTTTAAGTGTTCGTGTAAGTGTAGTGTAGAGAATGGGTGAGGAAGGGAGAAGGGAAAACCCGGTGCCGGCACGTAACCTACTCCTGTCGAATAACACAAGGGGGCCGCCAGTCTTAACGTCCCCATCCGACGGACGAATCACTATCAACAGTGACATATGCCTTCCCTTCATATGCACTTTGGAGAGATTTGGGATTTAACGCAGGCATATTGTGCACAATTTAGTGATTAGAAGGAAATCCCAGTGTTTGCGGGAAACGTCTATACTCCTTTATAACTCGTTGCACGAATGATTGCCGGCGGCCAGTAGGCGAACTAAAGCATGAACACTGGATCGTATCGTATAACGCAGTGCCATGCCTCTCTCGAAATCGGCAATAATTCGTGCAACGAGTAGGCCTAATACTCAAAATGAGATAATAAAATACAATAGGCCTATGTACTTTCTTTGACACTTTACTGTAGTATTCTGTGGAAAACATCGAGTTACATTAGAGTAGCCTATAGAGCGAGATGAGCCGCGTGGAAAATCACTAACACTTCTGTTTTAATGGTGTTATGAGTGACATCATTGTAATACAAGAAAATGGGACAATTTTATACGTATAGAGTTCCACTTAAACATTTCTCATTAAAATTCGGTTTCACTATAGACGCATTGGACATAAGTAGTGAAAAAATAAATAAAACTTCCAGATTTAAACATTCTCATGCTCAATTTGGTACTGGATAAAAGAGGGAAAAGTGAGCCGAGAAATTAATTTTTGATATGTTCCCCAATGACCAGAGTGAACCGCTCATTAAAAGCAAAAATCTAGTTTCGCAACGTATATTACCTAATGTGGGATATTCCTCAGTATCATTGGTGTTGGAAATCACATTGAATTGAATAAACCACGTCAGTAGGAAGAGTACAGAAAGAATCCCAAACAATTCGTGAGGTATCACTCAAAATGCAGATCAATTTGTAAACGAGGAATTGAGAAAGTAACAGGTCTCCATGATGTCATTTCTTCGGCGGATGATGATGTAATAACGGCTTACTTTAAGTTTATGTCCTATGTGAGGACATAATAAAGGAAATTCGAGCGATGCAAGAGAATTTTTTCGAATTACAACAGAACAGATCAGAGTGCATTTTATGACATACACAGCTTTACATTTCTAAACTCCCTGATATGTTACAGGTAGTCTATTTCTTTAATACAGGCTGTATATAATACTGTATATAATTAATTCCGTCTTTAATAAAACATTATTAAGGAAGACAGTAACTAGCTCTGTTTATCGTATTGAATCATACTAACACAATAATTATTATAATTATATTCATAGTAAATAGCCTATAGTTCTCACCACTGTAATTCTGTCATCAGTTGGTGAGACTATTCTCTAATAGTTGATGTAAATTAGCAGTGATATTCGTCTCTTCCTCTTTCGTCCCTTCCCTTTCTCTCGCTTTCTTACCCTCTCTGTCTCCCTCTTTCTTCCTCTCTCTCCATCTTTCTTTCTCTCTCTCCATCTTTCTTCCTCTCTCTCTCTCTCTCTCTCTCGCCCTCACTATTGTTGGATGTTTTCATCACTATTTAATTATTTTTATTGTGTAATGCTATTTTATGTTAGTCGTTAAGTTGCATTATCATTAATACATTATACGAGTATTAATAAACAGGATGTTTAAAAAATGATCAACGATTTAGGGATGAGAAGTAAAAACGAAGACACGCAAAAAAAGTTACAGTAAACATTGGTCTGCAAATTAACCGTTTACAAGATAATGCCATTTTGTGCTGGTTGGGGCCCGCCGAATACTAAGTACTAATTTCAACAAAAGGAGTAACAATTTTATTAATTTATCGATCACGAGGACAGTAAAATTCATAATTTTGGCTTCAATATCACAGAAATGTGATTAAAAATACACAAAATAAACTTTTTTTTTTGTTTGATTAACAGTAAAGCTTGTGGATAAACAATGTACAGTACAATATAAACATGTCGGCTCAAGAATTTTACAGCAGGTGTTCAAAATGCTGACCATGCACTTGAATGCATCTGTCTAGTCTTCTCCGCAAAGAACTGCGAATGCGCTCGAACAATCCTTCATTTGCTGGAAGACATCTACAATCCGATGCTGCAGTTTTTCGGGTGTGGTGTTGTCTGTTGTGTAAACTAGGCTTTTTTAACAACTTCATATACAAAAATCCAAAGGATTTAAATCCAGTGATCCAGATACAGGTCTTCTACCTATCTACCGTTCACCATATCGTCTTTTAGATATCGTTTCACACTTAGAACGTAATGAGATGGAGAGAGTGCGGCATACTAGAACGTAATGAGATGGAGAGAGTGCGGCATACGTACGAATTTGTTTTTGTTTCATTTGGAATATGCAACGGACGACATAATAACAAAGTATCTTTAAAGAACAGACAGCACAGAGTTTTAACGCGGTTTATTAATGCATTTGAAGATATTGTGAATATGTCCTCCTAGTGACACTACCAAAAAAAAAACGTCACAACCTGGGCAGACCAAGAAAAACGTTGGATTCAGACAGATAAGACCATAGGTCTAAGGGAGGTGTGTCAAAACGTACTCATACTACAGGCAATACAAATCCAACAAGGTTCACTTTTTAGTTAGATAAAGTAGACCTACAATGTTGTGCGGGTTCTTTAGAGCACGCAGTGCAGGCGTATTGACATCTTTGGTCTAAGACATCCGAGATCGACGATAACCCGCGTGGAGTTTAACCACGTCGGCGTATTCTGCTTGGTGCAACATTTTATATTCGATTCTTCTGTTGTTATCTTTCACTTTCTTTCACTAGTTTCAGAGATTCGAAACATGAGTGATTACCGACGACAGTATTCGAACTTTCATGGCTACTGCTGTGGAGCATTCTGATTCATATGATGTTTCGTTGGATTAAGGGACGGTACTATAAAGGAAAGTTAGCCACTCGTCAATTTAACTGTTACTGAGAATTTAACTTTTCAGTATGGCCCGGTTTCTTCAACCTTTGTTTAAAATGCACCTAATATAGCGTTAATTAACTGTAAGTTAAAAGTATAAATTTCTGTTAAAAATATTGCGTTTCTCCAACTTTATATTTCACATTTTAACATTCTGTTTGTTAACTCTCTGTTAAGACCAGAGATTCAAAAGTTTAACCATAACCTATAACCAAGTATAGGCTCAATTCTGTTTTCTGAACTCTGACAATTGCGATTCTCGCTTGTTTCCGTTGTTTGATTCAGAGAGGATAGAAGTTTTTCTATTCTCTCAGATTTGATTTATGCTTCTTTCTGTCGTCTGTATCACAGTAGCATGGGGCATGGAGCGGTATATTGGTATCGCCGTTATGAAATGGAAAACACTGGAACAAAAAGAAGTCATAGGACTAATTTCTCTTCATTCGAGAGAAGCCTTCTGCTGGAAATTATGTCGCGATATAAACCAATTATTGAAAATAAACAAACAAACGCATCTACTTTGAAAGGGAAAAGTGAGGATTGGCAGAAAATAGCCTATACCTTTGTATGAGTTTCTGTTCTGTCAAATCACTGAAATCATCCGCTCTGTTTATGTATTCAAAATACAAAAGTTCAGCATCTAACCACAGTCTAGTATATAGGCACGAAGTTCAATACATAGTAAATATGCATCCATAGATAGTTGCTAACCACTAGGATCGCTAATATCACCTCATTACAGACAATGCGAAATAGTATCGGCACAGTCTATTGTTCCTAGCACCCTCACAACTCAAGCTTCGTGACTATATACTAGACTGTGATCTAACGCACCGGCCATATTGAATATTTCTATGTTAACAGTCAAACGATTTAACTGCATGAAATTGGGCAGTTAAATTAACATGGGAATTAACAGTCTGTTAGTACTAACAGTAGTTGAAGAAATGCTTTAATTGTTAAGTTTATAGTTAAAATGGAATAACACACTGTTATAATTTAACAAAAGTTGAGGAAGCCAGGCATATGTATTATAAATATTTCGTTAAGTTAACTGAACATCGTTGTAGTTGGTAATACGAACAGATCGTGTTTTGTTAACAAAATGTCGGAAGCAAAGAGAATCACTTACTTCTCAGAGGCCGAAAATAAGTTATTGAAGAAGAAATACAGCAATGTAGAGCGCAAAAAGACCGATGCATACACATAGAAATAGAAAAAGGAGACATCTAATATATATATATATATATATACATATATATATATATATATATATATATATATATGAAAAATTCAAGAGTATCAGCGATTGTGTGCCACAATCAACAAAAAATCTTAAATAAATGTATGATTAGACCTCAGATTTTTAGGCTCGTTTAGCTCAGGCTGAAACATAAGTTCTTTAATGGATTCGCAGCGCCTTTGGTCAGTGTGTGTATGGATCAAACTTTACATTGACTTCGGACATTTGAATCACGTTTTTTCGCCCAAAGTTATATTTCGGTCACTGGATATTGGTCAGAATTTTTAGGTCACTCAGCACATTTGGGTCACGATTTTTCGGTCAATCATTTGTGTCGCTGAAATCGCTAACTCATTTCTTAGGTCAGAATGAAAGAAGACATTTTTTATTGCATTTTATTTTTGTGGTATGACTACATAGAATTTTTGTGGGATGAGCATTTGTGCTTGTCTTCACTATCAGTTTCTTCAATGTTCTCGCTTGGATTGAATTTCAGTATGTATGCTACAGCTCTTAGGTAAATATCTGTCCGCCATCTTTATATTCTTCATATCTTTGCACTACAGCTCTTATTCAGGACTTGCCACATTCCTCTGTCCTCCAAGGAGCCTTGTAATATCTTATTCATTATCATGGTTCCTGTCCTCACAACGCCAGTAACGACGGGGTTTCTGTTTGTTGCATGTGTGAAATGGTAACAGAATTCATTTAATACAAGCATTGGTTTGTTTGGACTGAATTATTTGTGTCATTTTCACTATAGTGATTTAGTTATAACTCAGGATTTTGTGAAAGTAGTGACTGAATGAGAATTATAGTGATTCTAAACCGAATACAATGATGTACATTGTTAAGATACAGGCAATACAGTCGAATGATGGATACTGCTACGATAGAGCCAACACAGTCTGATGATCATTATATCCATGATACCGAAACGTCGCATTACCAGAGTATCTTTGTACCGTAATGTCATACTGACCGAAATGTTGTATGACCGAAAAGATTCGTGACCGAAAAAGAGAGACCAAAAGCATGCACCCAGTTTTAGGCAATATCATCGCTCGAGAGTTTCTTGTATTGCATACATTTAGGGATTTTTACATAAAATTGTTGCAACCCGTCCTATTCGAGCCTAAAAATCCGAGGACTAATAATGATGACTGAAGAAGTGTGCGAAGAAGTTTGCTTCAGAGAAAGTTGAGACATACAAAACTGGAAATGGTGTTGCCTATCTATTAACGTAACATTATAGACTCTTTGATAATAGAAATGGTCGCAGAAGGTTGCACGGTATTAGAAGGAGTAAAGTCAGTAGGCGATTGAGGTCCAGTGTATTGTTAAACTGAAAATATGCTTGTAATTCTAGAGTAATTTTATTCTTAATGATAATCTGTAATATTAAATTCTTCAGTAAATTATAACAGAATGCAATGTAATGAAAAAAAAATCAATAACACCAAATCATTAAAGATGCATTGTTGGAATTGTCAATTACTTTAAGGTTAGCAATAACACTAGTGTTACAAATGACAACACTAGCCACTAGTGTTTACGTTCCTCCTGGTTTTGTAGTATGTATTTGGTTTTAAACATGAAATTAACATTCAGTCCTACAATAATTTCAACACATATCCATGTATTGATAGTCACACTGGAGATATTTTTGTCTTGATTTTTTTTTTTTTTTTTGGTACCGTTAATGAAAACGTTCGTATACACTGCCAGTAGCCTATATATTTCCTTGTGTATCATAAATATTTTAGTCCAAGAAGTTGATATGATTAACTACTGGCCTTGGTGTACCTCATCTTCGTCACTTAATATTTCTTCAAATACGTCTGCGTCCATTGTGTTTATGAATTATTATTCTTTCCGAGTTGCAATTGTTTAACGAGAAGTTAACCGATAGAATTCTATCGGTACAGTTAATCTTCACGTTAACCTCTCATCAACATTAAAATAAGTTACGCAAAAATATCGAAAATTACAACGTAACTCTTACCTGAGGTTTAAATTACTTTTATAATATCGGTCCTAAAAAGGAATCAAGAGATGAAGAAGAAACCAAGATAAGAAGTCAAGATTCTGCAAGAACTGGAAGGGATGAAGTAACATTAGCGACACCGAATAGAAGTATGTCAGTGGGAAGAAGTATGGGACAGAAAAGTTATAACTTAAGAGGTTGGTGCATGAGTGACAAAACTTAGGAAAGTGATAAAGTGAAAATAGTATGCATGAGTGACAAAACTTACGAAAGTGATGAAGTGAAAATGGTGATGGTGACAGAAAAGACGGTAAGGCAAGGGAATAATAGTGAAAAAGTATAAGATACAAATAAGAACCAGGGAGTGATAATAAGTAAGTAGTGATACAAATACAGTATAATAAAGAAAGTGGAAATGGAATTGTAATGAGCATCGATATGGTACATTATTATGTATTCATTTTAAAGTAACAAAGTAACATATATGACGATTGTTGACAGCCGAAATTCATCGAATGATATTAAACTTCACGGAAGTCACTAGTGAAATTAGTAGGCCTACACTTTTAAAATAAAGCCATCTACTCACCGAACTAGTGTGGTGGTTGGACCTGCCCTTTTTACGTAAGTTGGTATAGCCTATGTTGGGCTCAATGGCGGATGACTTGAGTGTAAAATCCATGGCGCTACAGCCCATGAAGGGCCAAGACCGATCAGCCGACTGCTGGCCTCACGTCCACATACCGAAGCAGAGGTGGACGATCATCCAACCAGAATGGAGGTATCATGTGGTTAGCACGATGATCCTCCCAGCCGTTATAGCCGGTTTGCGAATCCGGATTTTCGCTATCTATCGTGAGAAAATTTCTTCCCCCATGAGGACTCGAACCAGCGCGCATTCCGTAACGCGAGTCCTAGGCAGCATGTCTTAGACCACGACGCCACGGCGCGGGACATGACTTGATTGTGCATTGAATCTATTTCTGTACTTTCTTTTTGTCCTTTGAACGAAAATATAATAATGGAATCTGTAGCCCTATTTTGAATTAAAGAGGAACATCCTTTTTCACACGAAAATATGGTAATGTGGTCTAGCATGAGTAACTTTAATGTCCCATCCGAAAGTTCGGAATATTCACCTCTTAATAATATCCAAATGTTGTTAACTATGAATTTAAAATTGTAATTTTAATGCCAGAATCACAGCTGACAACATACAATAAATAAATTGTTCTCTTGTTTTATTGACAATGTGGTACTTTCAAAATATACTAATGGACCTGAAATCCAATTGAATTTACAACTTTTTGGAAAGTAGCTTTCAATCTGATTATTGAAGGCAGAGAGATAAGATAATACAGAATCACAAAAAATCAGGCAGTTTAGGGACTAGGTCATTGTCATTTAGAAAAGACTCTAAAGTAGGGAGCGCAGAAAAGATATTACTTTTGACATGCTCTCACCACACGTTTATAATTAGGACTTACATTGTTTAGTGCCTTGATGTCATAAGCTTGGAACAGTGATGGTTTCACCTAGAAGATATAGGTTGAATTCGTGCAGTTTGGAGTGTTGTGCTCCCAGATCTCAAGATGACGTTGTGCGCAGTAAGTTAGTACGTACTAGTTCTCTGTGCCTCAGGTGTCGAAGTCGCGACTCAGTTTTGGGCAAAGCTTTGTTTGCGACTCTCGCTACCGTACTTGCACCCCATTCCAAAATTGAAGGTCCCTTTAAAATCGAAAACAACTAAAGGCCTGTATAAGCGGCAAAGTGTGATGACATAATCATTTCCAGTCTGTGCGCCGACTGTTGAGCGACAATTGCAATATGGAATATTAAATGAGCTGTTCGCATTTTGTTAAAAATGAATACATTTTTAGAACGATCATTCGAAACTACTAGACTACACCTGACAGTGACAAGAGTAAAAAAAGTTTTATTACGATGAATGTCTCAAATGTGGTTTTATCGTTATTTCCAATAAACCCTATTGTGCAGTTTGTCGAGAAGTGTCACAAGAAAGTATGAACTACTGATATACGCTACGTGCTCACAGATATGCGACGATCGTTGGCATGCATAATAATTACTCATCCGAAAGTGATTCTTCGATGTCTTGAACATAATATTAAGCCACAAGTACTGTTTCAGCGTCATATTGTCCTTTGCTACATTTTTATGTATTAGAAGAACGCACATTTCATGGCAGTTTGTAAAATGACTCGGATAGTCTAGAACAGCGTTTCTCAAACTTTTTTTGAACTGGGGACCACTTTTTTAAGTCAGAACAGTTTCGCGGACCACTTTACTCTTGTTCCCTTCGAAAGCAAATTTACCATTTTTGTAGCATATTTTAATACCATTATACTTATATTTTAGAATGGAATGAATTAATTGTAATACTTTTGTAATTATATTTTTGTAGCCAATCACAAGTAACTTATAACAAATTTTGTGCATTGTTGATTCATCGCTTGCCTATTAGCACTTGTTTGAAATCCTCCTTATGCGGTACACATAGTAGTTATCATTGTTTCTATTAAATAATTCTCATTATAAATAATGGAAAACTGGCTTCGATCCGGATCTTTGAAAAGAAAGGAACATGAGGATACGCTTCATTTAGGCAGTGCTAATAATTCGGAAGCTGTGTGTGAAGAAATATTAATGTCAGTGATTAAAGTGTCATTAAAGAAATATCTAGTCGTAGTGGTAACTATTCAAAGAAAAAATATTTTCGTAAATATGACAAGAGTTATTTGGAACTTGGATTTACTTGGTGTGGCAATGAGAGTGAACCAAACCTTGGTGCGTTGTTTATTACGAAGTGCTTTAAAACGACTGTATGAAACCCGCGAAATTGAAACGGCACTTAGAAACGAAACACGCAAGTGTGAAAAGTAAACCTGACGGATTTTAAAATGGGCGGAGTCTAAAATTTCTTATATCGTCATCTGGAAAAACAAATAAAAAGATTAATGGAGAAACATGCACGATTTTCAACAAGTAGAGATGTAATTTGGCACTCTCTATTGTTGGTGTATGACGTACAGTTACGTGCCCATTTCAATGTGCAGACTGGGTGTCGACAAAACTATTAAGAAAGTCATCAGTACATGAAAAGGTTCGGTACTTCGGTCCTCTGTTATGAATTCGGGCTGTCCCTGGCTGGATTAGAGGCTCGGCGCCAGATATGCAGGGAAACGCCACGTTCATAGTGCTTTAAATCCATCTTTTGTTGCTGAGAGTAGAGTGGGAAGTGGGTAAACAGTTAAGGTAAGAAATTTCATAAAATATTAGTACTGGAAGAAAAAGTGAAAGGCGATTGTCATGTGTCATTTCAAAACTCTGAGATTTTCAGCTATAGTGTGGTACGCAATTCATTTGAATTTTATGTTTTCTTCTGTCTTTTATGAAGGACCACAAGGGCAGAACTCAAGGACCACAGGTGGTCCGCGGACCATAGTTTGAGAAACGCGGGTCTAGAAAATGAACATCACCAGTGAACTCCAAGGTGAAATACTAATTTTTACTACATTTGTATTTTATTTTTGGTCCAGGGGAAATACTCGTCTTTTACCACAACATTAGTAAATATACGATCTTCCCTGAACAAAAAAATAAAATGATGTAAAAATTAGTATTTTATGTGGACCAAATAAATTTTAAGTATAGACCTACATTACCATAGCTCACCCAAATATGTAATTAAGCAATAAAAATATGAACCGGTATCTTACTGAATAATTAATACTTAATATGTGTCGCGTGTATATTTGTGAAATTATTCAATCTCTGACTTTCATTCGTTCATAAATAAACGCATGAAATGATTCAATCTCTTTCATTCGTTCATAAATAAACGCAACGCAAATCAGACATCAAATTTTATTACCTTCAAATAGCATTAAATTTAACTACATAGCGCTCATTCATCTTTAGTTTCGACAATATATTAAGTTGTCTGTGCGTAAGGACTTATTTTAGTCCTACCTTAAGATGCATTTGTGCCCAGTCCTCGATTCACTCAGGAGCTTCTGTAATGACATAAAGCCTGTGTCCATCTAAAGGAACTACGCTTTCCAATGTTGAAAGAACTATCCAAATCGGTTAAATAGATTCTGAAATTGCCTCGTATAAACGCTCTTTCTTTATTGTAATATTTACACATATAAATATCATCCGTGTGAAAAGGGTTTTTAAATTAATATTTTCAAATTGTTGTGCAAACCGCCTCAAATAAATACAGAATCATTTGTTTTATCTTTATTAGGCCTAGTCGTAAATCTGAGGTGGCACTGACATAAAAAGCATTGTTATTTTAAAATATAAGGCTATCTCGTTAAATATTATTCCTATCAAAGTTTTATTTTGCATAGAACATAACTTGTGGCAAACATTTTTAAAGTAACTTTTGTTATGTAACATCCTATTAAAATTAACAATAAGCGAGATATTTCGATTTATTTGCTTCAGGCTCCCTTACAATCCCTCTTTTAAAGAAGTATTTTGCATGCCATATAGGGCCTAGCCTAAAATCTAAGTGGGAACTAACTTATCTTACATAACAATTTTCATAGAAATCGGTTCACCCAGTTTCCAGTGAAGAAGGTAACAAACATACATTCATACAAACAAAAATTTCAGAAATGTGATTTTCGGTCTCAGGCTAGCTAATTATACATGTTGTATAACAATTATTTTTGCAAAAGCGAAAATTACCAGACAAATTTCGATTAGAGTTTTATTATTATTATTATTATTATTATTATTATTATTATTATTATGGACATGAAAATTATGCTAACATTGTCACTGTTAAGAGGTGTAACAATATTTAACATCACAACGTTGAAATTTAATATGATCGCACATATTACTGAATATATGAACCTCTTTAAGTACGCAGATTTTTAACGAGTTAAACAGATTTGGTTCGATATTCGTTTATGACGAAATATTGGAATCTTCTAGATGAATTAAGGATAGCGTGATGCACTTTTGTGCCTTCCCCTATGAAAATTTGTCCAAATTCCTGAACTGGGAGAGCGCATACTGTAGTGCGATAAGCGGCCAAAAGGCTGTGCTTTTACATTCGTGAGACCTCTTGAAAGAGCGCATATATATCTTCATATGAAATTTTTAGCATTTAACTTTCTACCTTTCTAGATAGTAATGTACCCTACAACAAGTAATACTGCACCAATAAATGCAAATAATGCAACAGAAGCAAAAGAAAATTTTTTGGAGATATTAATGAAAATAAACATTTTCAACGTGTCTTATATTATTTTAATAACAACTAGATAGATTTCGTAATATTTATCAGTTTTTCTTTCGTTGTATACATAATTACATATGAAGAGTACAGAGGAAAAACAAAGTCACAATTCTCTTAAGGGTGATGCCATCATCTAATTAAGTATATAACTGCAAAATGTATTGCTGTTCCTAATGAGAAAGTAGGAAAGGATGTTTATCATTGGTGATAATTCTCCTTTACCAGTTTTGATAAAAAAAAAAAACGCTAAATTTTGCAGTAATATATGAAGACCACAGGAAGAGAAGGGGGAATGTCACTTTTTGTGAAAATTGAGATAATGGTAAAAATTGGAAGTTTATCAGCCAATCAACGCACAGCTCCTCGGCTGACTCCTCCCTCTGGCACTATAAATTAAGGAGCTGAGTACCCTTAGATATAATTTAACCCTGAAGATCAGGAAGATGAACATCCTGGAAACGTCGGTGGATCACCAACTTAAGACCTGGCTGGAAGCCCAAGAAAATTTTGAGTGGAAGTTTATGGTTAGACGACAATAAAACATATTGAACATATTGATTACTAGATTAACCTCATTTCAAAATGCATGGTGGTATTTATCATTTGTAACACACTTCTTGAATAAATTAGTTTTGAACTTTAAATTAGCTCTCCTGAAAATCTTAACATTCCCCCTTTTCTTCCTGTAGTCTTCATATAATAAATTAGATGGTAGCATGATTCTTAAGAGAATTCAGACTTAGATTATTTTTCTCCTATACTCTTCCTGTAAAATATGAAATAAGGTAGCAACAGATTCCATGTCATTTGAAATGACGAACTGAGACCTACGAGACGTGAAAATGTTCAAACAGTAACATTTTCCCCAGAAGGATTTATCTTATTGATCAATTTAATATTTAAGCTGCAGTATATTCTGTTGATATGCGTATGGCATATATAACTTGGTATTTAAAAATAGATTTTATGTTTAGAAAAACAAAGTAGTACGAAATTATCATTTGCTCGAAATTTTATTGGTTCTAGCGATTTTTTCCGGTACTCAAGAACGGTTCCTATCAGGACAGTATAGATTCTACGTTCCAATGAGTTTACTCCAAAATAATGGTCGTTATTAAAACTTGTGTCAAATGGAAATCGTTTTAGGATTTAAAGATATCCATAAATTACTTGCCACAAATTAATAAAACGAGATGCACCATGGATGATGTTAGACCTAAGCGTTCGTAATGGAAAGTTGTCTTCACTGTAGGAATTGCATGCATTGCCAACCGGAATAGCCAAGTTAATTCATTAGGTGTCTTGTATACAGTTCATTTCACTCGGACTTCAGCGGCAACCTTTTAATAGACGCCGCGTGGATGTATAGGTGCAAAAAGTATTGGGGATTTACATGCACTGCAGATTTTATTTACAAACGTGTGTACAATCTTGAACGCATATTCAAGATAAACTGTAGGTCTACGCCTACTCCCGAAGGTCTGTGTAGCCTACTCCATTAGTAGTCCTGTTGGTTCACAAGACATTTATTTTCTGTCGTAGCATTGAGTTTAAATTCTTACGCTAAAGGTTTAAGTTTTATATTATGAGATTCGCGCCAATCCTGCACGCTCAACGGAATTATATAGGTCAGCCTGCACAAAGTTTGCGCTCTCCGAGCCGGCTCACAGCTCGTGAGCGAAATGCAGATATTGGCTGCGCTCTGTATAAGGGTGGACTGGAAGAAGGGGTGATCTCGTAAAAAATGTACTAGTTCGTAAAATGAATTCCCTTTCAGTGTGTACAAAACTATCTTGGGCTATTATTAATTAATAAAGAAATATTTATTTTACAGGAATAATAGAAATGCTATAGCTACCGTACTTAAATATACAATATCATTTTGTTATATTTTTATTTATCAATACATCAAAACGGGGTTAAAGCTCTTGGCAGATGAAAGGTACAGTACTGATCGTAATGAAATATCAGTTAAAGATGTTTGATGTCTGCCTTTATTAAAGTTGATAATAGAAAACAGTTGCTCACAAATATAAATGTTGAGCCAACATAGCAATCATTTTCACAGCCAGGTTGCGTAGTCGTGGATATTATTGTTGAGGTTTAGTCTTGTAAAACTCAACCAGACTAGTAGTATTATTCAAACGGTCTTTATTTCTTAATCCACATTGAAGATCAATAAGTTCTGGCTGTAAATCGTCTGACACTGTTTCAGCTGGTGTTGAAGGAATTTATTATGATAACTTTAAACTTCTTTTCAATTAAGACAAGATCTTGGAACCTAGAATAATTAAATTCATTTTGAATTTCAATTATTATTTGCACATATCGTTTAACATGGCTTCATCACGAGCAGTTTCTATCGTTGGAAAGTGAGCCATATTACCTTCCCGAAACTGACTTATGAAAAGTGTAAGTTTACGAGTGAAATCCCGTAATTTATTCAACATATCAATAATGAGCTAGCCTTTTCCCTGAAAGGAGATATTTAGATTGTTGAAGATTAATAAATTATAACGTACCCTGTCTCATGTAATAATGCAACTTTCAACTCCTGAACCTTTTTACTGCGATCTTCACCAACAAAACTGTCGTATCTGTATGTGTGGACTAGTAATGGCGCATTATATTATGTTTTCCTCTTTCTTGCAAACTTTTGTGGCTGACAAGGCACTGAGTATTGACTCCAGCTGCTATTATAAAATAAGTATTTTCCCATGCAATATTGAAAGAATTTGCCTGATGACCACTTTTCTGTCTTTTAGATTCCTCCATTATGTAGCCGTAGATAGGCAAAGTGAAATAGCTACTGATAATACACACTACACCAGATAGCTGCATGGACTGTCCTCTACCTATAGCAGGCGTACGTCATTCCGACGTACCTTTCCTGCGAGCTGTTAGACGACTCTCCCGCTCCGAAGGAGCGGCCGCGTTCAATGAGCGCCGTTTGTGCTGTCCTGATATAGGTTGTCCACATGAAGCCTCCCTGATTTCAAATTCTAATTTTAAGAAAACTATTAGTCCCATAGATGTGTGGTTTGCTGTGTCATGTACAGCAACCAAAAAAGTTTTGTGTTTCTATTCTCTTGTTGGAGATGTTGAATAATTAGCAACGATGACGACAGCACAAGAGAGAGCTCAGTGCGTGGTGCGGTAGTCTGGAACGAAATCACCGATTATGGTCCAAAGAAATTTCGGACGAACGTACCCTGAACAGGAACCTCCAGACATAAAGACAATTATGACATTGTTTGATAAGTTCCTAGCCACTGGGAATGTTACCCAACAGTCCGGCTCTGGGCAAGAAACGCACGTCTGAGAAAACGGTGAACGAGATCGTGGAGGTCTTCGCTAGAAGCCAGACAGTCACTTCGTAGAACGTCACGAGAGCTAAACATCCCACGCTGAACATCCCACAAGGTTCTGCATAAAAGACTTCGTTTGTATGCCTATAAAGTGGAAATCGTTCAGGCGCCTACAAATTGACTTCGTTTCCTCAGACGTGCGTTTTTTACCCGAGCCAGACTGTCGGTTAACACTTTCCATGGCAAGGAACTTACCAAGCCACGCTTTAATTGTCTTTATGTCTGGTGGCTCCCGTTCAGGGTACGTTCGTCTGAAATTCCTTTAGACCGTAATCGGTATTTTCGTTTCAGAGTACCACACTATGCACGAGCTCTCTTATGCTGTCATCCTTGCTACTTATTCAACACCTGCAACAAAAGAATAGAATAGATAATACAAAAATTTTTGAGTTGCTTTACGTGACACTGGAAACCGCACATCTCTAGAACCAATAATATTTTTAAAATTATAATTTGAAATCAGAGAGGTTTCATGTGGACACCTTGTATATCGCATTGTCTACCACAGATCTGAGAGGATGTCAAGAGATACAGTTCTGTTTTGGTGAAAACGCCTAAATGTGGTGCTGCATGTTTCGCCCTGCTTGTTTTTTTTTTACTTTGTTATTTAACGACGCTGTATCAACTGCGAAGTTATTTAGCGTCGATGATAGCGAGATGGTATTAAACGAGATGAGGCCGAGAATTCGCCATAGATTACCTGACATTTGCCTTACGATTGGGTAAAACGTCGGAAAAAACCCAACCAGGTAATCAGCCCAAGCGGGAATCGAACCCGGGCCGGAATGCAACTCTGGATCGGCAGGCAAATGCGTTACCCGACTGAGCTACACCGGTGACTCCCTGCTTGTTTAGTTCATGATTTCAACATGTTGCAGTTTAAAATATCTATTTATTTATATTGTATAATGGTTTTACTTTATTGAGCAGTAGCATAAGTGTGCATGTTTTGGAGGCGTTACATTTTTACATATTCCGACTTCATTGGACGGCATTTACTAATATGAAGGGACACCCGATTTTCTCGACTCAATTTTTTTTATGAATTTCTGCTAATTAAGTGAAGAGAGTTGAAATTGTTTTAAGTATGAAGTCCGTTTAAAGCTCATCTGTTACGAAAGCTGCATTTTTACGACGCCACAGGTAATATCCTGATCATTTTATGGGTAGTATGTCAAGAGAACATAATTTCGACAACATTACTCTTTTCAGTTTCTGTAACGTGTGTGTGTCCTTGTAATCTGTGCAGAACACTCTGAATAAATGAATGAATATACATACTCGTACATAGTGCCCAAGGGCAGATGGTTCACTACAAACCCAGCATTCTCCAATCTTTCCTATTTTATATCTTCTTCTTAGTCTCCGCATATGATCCATATATCTCAATGTCATCTATCATCTGATATTTTCTTCTGCCCCGAACTCTTTTCCCGTTCACCATTCCTTCCAGTGCATCCTTTAGTAGACAGTTTCTTCTCAGCTAGTGACCCAACCAATTTCTTTTTCTCTTCCTGATCAGTTTCAGCATCATTCTTTCTTCACTCATTCTTTCCAACACAGCTTCATTTCTTATTCTATCTGTTCATTTCACACGCTTTATTCTTCTCCATATCCACATTTCAAATGCTTCTAGTCGCTTCTCTTCATTTCGTCGTAATGTCCATGTTTCTGCCCCCATACATTGTCACACTTCACACCAAACACTTCACTAGTCTCTTCCTCAGTTCTTTTTGCAGAGGTCCGCAGAAAGTGTCATTTTATTTTATTTTATTATTAGAACTTTATTTAATACATATTTTTTACTTGCAATTAGTATGTAATTAGGATTTGCTTATTTTTCTGTTTGTTTTACACACTTTATTTTCCAAAGGAATTCGGCAAGGTAAATTACCATTCTCGCATGCACATCCTTTATATGACTGTTAAAGATGTGAGATTATTTTTGAGTCTGGCCGATTCATTCACAGTCGAAACGAAATTAGTGCATCCATAATAACTAATAATCCGTTTATAATAAAAGTTTACCTATATTAACTAATACATTTGATGAGTACTTCGAACTTTATCATTGACCACAGCGCCGATATTTTAGATCTCTTTTCCACCTAATATATATGGCACACCATGGAGGAGGATCTACCTCATGCCAGTATGATGATTACACTGTTCTACAAAATTTGACTGACTTTTTGTTTATCTGACTTTTTCAATGTTATATTATCAATTTGATAGTGCTGATCACGAATATAATATTCATTTTCCTGAAATGTCGATATTTTGCAAGAAAAATAAAAAATCATACATTTTAGCATTTCTGGAATATACTAGTATCAGTATTCATAAAACAGATATTAAACAAAAAATAATACCAAATAATAAGGAAATACATACCTATGCATGACATAGGATATATTTATCCTTAGTATTTCGTTAACAGTCATTCCACAATGAACAGAACTTGTGCATTTCCGTTTATGAGGATCTGAAGTGCTGAGAACGAGTTCCCAAATGTAGTCTCCCACAATAGCAGCATCACATCGACCCTGGTATCTTTTTTTCCATTGTTTCGATATCCTGATGGAAGCGTTCACCGTGTTCTTCGCTAACGCCTCCCAAATTAGGCCGAAAAAATTCTAGGTGGGAATGCAAGTAATGCAATTTTATTGACATTCTGCATCCCAGTGATCGGTAGTGTTCCAGTAAAGATGCAACTATTTCTTCATAGTTGTCACTCTTCTTGTTGCCTAGGAAGCCTGTCACCACTGCTCTGAAGGCCTTCCATGCATTCCTCTCAATATCAGTCATTTTCTGCTCAAGTTCTTGGGATGAAAGCATCAAACGAATCTGTGGGCCAGTGAATATGCCACCTTTCACTTTTGCATCTGATAAATGAGGGAACATTTTCCTTATACGTGTATGAAGGTAAGCAACAGAGTTGGGTTCTAATGCCTTCACAAATTGCTTGACTAGTCCAAGTTTTATGTGAAGAGGTGGGAGTAAGATCTTCTCTCTTGGAACTAGAGCCTCGTGGATAACATTGTGTTTACCTGGAATTAGGTGTTCCCTTTGTGGCCATGTTTTCTGAGTATAGTGCTGGCCAGTGGCTCTACTGTCCCAAAGGCAGAGAAAACACGAATATTTTGTGAAACCACCTTGTAAACCTAATATAAATCCCAACATCTTGAAGTCTCCACAGATATCCCACTTGTAACTAGTGTAATTTATCTTCTCTAGCAGGAACCTTACATTTTCATAGTCCTCCTTCAAATGAGTGGAGTAACCAACAGGAATTGAAGGATGCATATTTCCATTGTGAAGTAGGACAGCCTTAAGGCTTCTCGTTGAACTATCTATGAACAGACGCCAATCTTCTGCAATATGGGGGACTCCAATAGCTTCAAACAACTCATTGATCTTAAAACAATAGCACAGTTTTTCTACTTATGGAAAAAGGATGAGAACTCCTTATTCCGAGTTCTGTATGATGTTATTTTACATGAAGGAAGGAGAAACCTCCATTCTTTGAAGCGTGAAGGAACTAGCTCAGCTTTACATTTTGGTAGCTCTAATTCTGTGATAAAATCATCAAGCTCTGATTGACTAAGAAGGTGGGGTCCTTTTTCTTCATCTCACTAAGAAACGTTTCATCTTAATCACTTTTTATCGCACTTTCTTCTTCGGTTGAGTACTGATCAGGTGGTTTAGGAACTGGCAGGTCATTACTGTGTGGAACTGGGGCAATGGAAGAAGGTATATTAGGGTAATCTAAGTTTCTTCTGTTCTTGAACCTTGTATTTCGATATGTCTACAATACAAAAGTAAGGTGATTTGAAGGTTCTCTCCAAATCCGAGGTATGGCAAAAGGCATACTTTTTCTAAACCCACGCAGCCATCCTTCTAAGTTTGAACGACAACTACCACAGGAGACGTGGGGAGCCCATATTTTATCAAAATCTCCAACCGGCACTCCGAAGTAATGTTTGTACGCTGTGCAGAACTTTGTTCCAGGTAAAATGGCATGTTGTACTTGTTTAGGGCTTATATAGAAACCACAAATATAACAAAAAGAGTCTGTTGGAAGCTTACAGCTTCTTGTAGACGACATTTTTTACAATAAGAGGCAAAAGTTAGAAACTGCACACTACAGTTCACATATAATGAAGAAACAGACTTATTTGTCTTAAAATATTGATGACTGGGAGTAAATTCTATTCACTGATGTCTGCCAATCCTGAAAAAAAGGGAGATGTCTGCAATTAGTTCGCACCTAGTTGCTAGTAATAAAACTAAATAGAGAATGTGTTTGGTTATGTTGTTTTTTTCGAAAACATAAATTACAAAATATTTTCCAAAATATTGTCATTTCAGACAAACCAATGCCATATTCGTGTTCAGCAGGCAAATTTCATTCGGGAACGATGAAAAAATTAACATAAACAATTTCTTGTCGAGTAGTGTTATTGGAGCACTAGGTGGAATGTCGTCAAGGGAACTGGGAGTATTCCACGAGAAGTAGCCCCAAATACTTCTTTCCACACATTTCACTTGGGCTCACAAGTACATTTGAACCTATGTCTCCGGCCTTGAAAGCTGTTGCTTTAGTCATTAGGCTAACCTTTGAAGAATATAAAATAAAGGCGTTTTCTCCATTTTATGTATCCTGTCACGTTAAATATTTCAAATTAATGTAAACCCGACTGGACGATGGCTGTTATAATTCTAGACATCATTAACCTCTTAGCTTTTTTAATTCATTCTTTTTCCTAGGGAAGCCTGACTCTTAATTACTTAAATATTTGACAGGTACTAGGCTTGTGGCAATACTATGGAGAATTGTTTACCGTTTTCATTGCGTTCGCGGGGTACGCAGAGTAGTAAAGCGTATTGATAAATAGTTAACCTTGGGCCTCCGTTTTATACAAAAGCGAAAGCGGTTATCATGTTAAAGACTATGTTGTTTGATAAATAGTTACTCCATGTTTGATGATAAAAAGTTTAGGCGTTCTAGATTGTGAATTTTTTTCAAGAAATTATGTCAGATAAAAATCCAATTTTGATAACTTTCTATGTCGGCCGGTAATAAAGTACCTATTTATAAAAGGGTTATCCGGCAAGAAAATTTATGTGGATATGGTGGATACATTGAAGTATCATTGTCCTTCGTATACCACCATAAAACATTAAGTTGCGGATTTTAAGAGACGAAATCGTAGATGATGTTGAAAGACTTGCTTTTGTGCGTAGGTACAGAAAATTTCGATACCGTGCATGACATGATTTTGAGGAATCGATGAATTCGGCTCAAACGTACAGTATATAAGAACCTTCGAACATTTCCTATGAACGTTCCTTTCACATGCTAAATCATTATTTGGGTATAAGAAAATTATGTTCTATGGATCCCTAAATGCCTGAACGCTGAAGAAAAACACCTTAGAGTGACAATTTCCAAGTCGCTTGGCTGTCGTTTTGAAAAAGATTCTTATCAGTTTGTGATTATATTGTAACTATGTACGAAACATGAATCAATCATTAAGATGCAGAAACGAAAGAACAATGAAATGAGTAGAAATATACTGGTTCTCCCGAAAAAAAATTCACGTTCAAAAATTGGTAGGAAAGGTCCTGTATCAGTTTTCGAGACAAAAACTGAATAATTGATTACCTACTTAGAACAAGGTAAAACTGTGTCGGGAGCGTATTATTCTCCATTATTAACTAAGGTTCGGGGAGAAACATCGTAGTTAAATTCTCAACAGGGAGCAATTCTTACTAGACATTGTACCCGCTCACAGACCATTGATTGAGTGGAGAAAATTAAGTTGTCTTTGAATTCATTGACCATCCCCCACATTTGCCAGATTTAGCCCTCTCAGACAATCACCTATTTCCGAAAAAGATCAACATTTAGGGAGGAAAGTAGTTTTAATCAAATATGAAACTGTAGTAAGTACTGTTCCATACCTTAAGTCTTGCTGGTCGTTATAAATCTTCAGTGTCTCTTTCTCCATTATTGAAACGCTGGAGCGATCATTGTGCTACACGCTGACTGCGACACTTTCACCCTCGACTTCATACATTCTTGGAACCGCGGCAGCAGCTATATAATTTTGTTTCCAGTAGTTCTTTAGAAGGACTGTAATCTCGAACTTTATCACCTTCATTTATATTCTTTGCATTAGCAATTGATGACTGCCATGCTTACAGTATGCAATAATGACCATAGAGTCATTTATAAATTCCATTGCCCAACTAAAGAAAAAATAATTAAAATCTTACAAAATACCGAGATTGCTTATGGGGCAACGTACTAATTATTGATGGAGAGTTACCTGGCTAGAAGTAACAGAAGCGTGGAAATGATTTGTCTCCTCTTAAATAAACACAAATCACATTTTTCTATTAGTCATTAACAGTTCGTTGACAGTGACATAAGCATATATGACAAAATTAAATTAAACCTGTACAAACTTAAGTTATTACTTTAAAAATGTCAGTAAAGTAATTTGATTATAAATTCAAAGTGTAATAAAGTTAATTTGAACATTGAATCAAATGGTACAACTGAGTCAGAAAATAAAATGAAACCCATTATAAAAGGAAAATTACTTAATCCAACACTTCTGTGACGTTCCAAACATAATTTCTATAACTTTAAATCTTTAACGTTATCTCATTTCTAATTAAATCAATTTCTAACAAGGGAACATTAAAAACTCTTAATGTACAATCACTCAGTTAACTTCTTGCAGTTGACGAGTTCCACAAACATAGTATTCTAGAAAAATCTTCCTTCTACTCAATACTCTTTAAAGAAAAAATTTCCATGCTCAGGACGGCAATCGGTCCCGGCATTTCATAATTCGTAATCAGAAATGCTGACCGCTGGACCACGCAGCTGCATGTTATAAAGTCTACTTATTATATAGTCATTTTAATAGCATGAATATGAGTAGATTCACATCGCCTGTTGTATATGCAAGTGCCAGAACCATGGTGTATCCAAAGTTGCATTGTATTCTGCGAATGGTACTAGAAAAACTGCCGTATTGTACAGGTATGGAAATAAAATTTGGAGCTCCCTTTTGTAGAAGTTTCGCTTACGACACACTGCGCATGTGCAGTAAACAAGAGCCCCTGTATATATGCTACTTGTGGACAGTGGTGCGAAATTGTTGCTTTCATACAGGTGGATTCCCATCGAGACTCGCTCCAAATTTTAAATCTGTATCTGTACACTGCCATTTTCGTATTCTGTGGTAGTTTGTACAGGGACATCATTTTATTTTTACTAACATTTTTAATATTAACCTGTCTATACCTTTAGAGAACCGGAAACACCGCTTGCTCCCCCCTCCAAGACTGGAGTTCGATGATACTGGCGTAAAACACAAATCACTCTACTAGGTATAGGAAGGAAGAAAAGTAGTTCATCCATTTACGTAAACTAGGAAATATCGCGATTTTGAGTTTGATAATTTTCATTAGATTTTTCTTTAATCAAAGTACAGTACTGTATTAAGAAAAAGTGTTTTTACTCACGAAGTGAGTTATCCATGCGAACGTATTAATTATGCAGTGTATATTATACTGTCTACAGCACATTAGCGTACAATATAGAGAAAGAAGTTAAATTGAAAAATAATCATAATATGAATATTTAAACACAATTTTGAAAATGGTGGCCGTTCATTTCGATACAGGCTTCAGTTCTTTTGTGCATAATATCGCACTATAGACTATTGCATCTAATTCCAATTGCCAGTTTCGTCCTTCGTACTAGTAACTCATGTTAAAATAATTCTGTACCTACTCTACGTACTGTAAATTCAATCTTCACTTCTGCTCGACCCGAAAATATAAAATTACTCAGACATGTTATCTACTGTCCGTCCAAGTGGTTATGCCGCAGGATTGTAGAAAGGGAGGAAATCACGTGACAGTTAATTACTTAACGAGGCCCTTTTATTTAAGTTAAATTAAACAGCTGTATAATATTACGTAAACTTCCAATTCCTAAGAGAAATTAATGTTTTCAGAAAAGAGCTAAGACAGCCCAGCTATTACAGAGGGGCGAGCAGAAGCAGGTGGGGGAAATCGGGATGCGACGTAGGCAAACGGACAGTACCTGTGCGAAAATATGATTCAATATTGAAAACTCTTTCGTCACTGGAAAACGCGAACATATTTCTGGAACGTACTATACTCAGTAACTCAGTACTGCTTACTATCTGCGGTCTTGATTCTGTGTGGAGTTGGAACTTCCTTAGTAGAAGGGGTGGGAGTGAAGTACATTCAAAACCTCAGGTACAATAAAAATTGAAGTAAAAATAAAATGATGTCCCTGTAGTAGGGATGGGAGGTTTTTGGAAAATAACCGGTTATCAGTTAACCGGTTATTTTAAAAATAGGTTAACCTGAAGGAAGTTAACAGATCAAAAATAACCGGTTAACCGTTTTTTTAAACTTTGAAATTCGTCAAATTATTCAGGAAAACAAAATGGGAAGTTATTGCCAATGCAAATCAAAGAAAAATGTACAATCAACTGTAAAACCAACCAGAGGATAGTGATTTCATTAGATGCTCAAGAACATCAACGACGTAACTGAATAAAATGTAACAAATAATAAGGTTATGAAATTTCAGTTTATATAAGTTATCTAATTACTTCACTCACATTAGGGTTATAATGATGGGTGGAACTGTATCTTAACATTAAAAATAAATAGCACTACAAATAACTGCACATAATAATATGCTGTAGAACGTGTCTATTATTTCGGAAATGACGTATTATTTGCCGTCTTCGTAAAAAAAGTCCTACATAACACTTTTCGTAGAGGACATTTTCACAGTGGAACTTATACTTATGTAAAAAGGTAAAGGTAAAGGTAAAGGTATCCCCGTAACATGCCATGAAGGCACTTGGGGGGCATGGAGGTAGAGCCCCATGCTTTCCATGACCTCGGCACTAGAATGAGGTGGTGTGGTCGGCACCACGCTCTGACCGCCTTTCACCCCCGGGAAAGACCCGGTACTCAATTTTATAGGAGGCTGAGTGAACCTCGGGGCCGTTTTGAAAGTTATGTACAACAAAATAATTTAATAAGTAGTTGCAACTATCAGACCTGTCGGTTAGAAAGCCACGTACCGTCTATCTTAATTTGCAGAAAGTTATTTAAAAAAAGGAGATACGATATCGTTTGAAATCACGGATCATTTGAAATGTTCCAAAAATCCGCGAATTTATATCAGCAATCAGACAAGTGCAAATTGTTCGCCGTTTGAAATGCTGCAATACCCGCACAATCAGAGTAAGTCAGCGATTAAGGTAATAATAATAATAATAATAATAATAATAATAATAATAATGGCTTCATTTAACCTGGCAGAGTTGAGGCCGTAAGACCTTCTCTTACACTCAACCAGGATTAAATCTTGCTTACATAGTTGAACATACAACTGGATCGGAATTAAGTAATTACATACTGATACAATTTAGGTACATAATGAGATCAAAAGAGGTAGTTACATAAAATTTACCTAATAAAATAAAAATAAACATAGTGGAATACATATTAATGTTGTTAAAATCAAAACGAATCACATAAAAACAGAAGCCTATAATTCAATAAAAAATGTACACAGTAAAAATAAAAATAAACACATTAGTATACATATTGGTATTAGATTACAAGTAAGTAGGATTCACATAATTAAACCAGAAACCAACAATTGAATAAAATGTACACAATAAAAAAATAGATTAATAGTAAAAAAAGCAACACAGTGGGATACATACTGGTGTTAAGTGATAAATAAACACGATTTACATGATTACACAATAAAAATAAGAAACAAAAAATAAATAAATACAGTGGAACACATTGCATTAAATATTTGCAACGTGTTAGGTCTGGCAACTCATCATAAGATATTTTTCTAATTTACATTTAAAAGAAATTAAAGTTCAGCAGCCCTTGACTTCAGGCGGCAGAGAATTCCAGTGGCGAGAAGTAGCAACAGTGAAAGATGAAGAATAAAGAGATGATGTGTGGAGTGGTATTTCTAGCGTGTTATCATAGGCGTAGATGAACGGTTGAATTGGAATCGAAATTATTTTGCCATCCATGGACATATTAAATAACTAAAGCAACATCTCATGTTCCATCTAGGAATAACACAAGAGAACAATTTGTTGACGGGGATCAGATATTTTTGCCCATCCCTAGTTCGTAGTCTGTAGCAGGTTTACAATACTAGTAGGGATTTATGTCTCGTGGAAATTTTGTGGGTTTATATTGAAAATGGGAACTAATCCGGAATTTACTCTTTTCCCAGTGGCTAGATTCTTAGTTATTTTAGGATCGAGGAGACTATTAAAATTCCAGATCACATTAATCGCCATCGGCGTTTGACAGTCCGAGTGCAAGTCCATTGTTTCACCACTGAGCTACCTTGTTCGATATTCGGTTCTTTTGAATATTATTTGTATTAGCTCAGACATATAGCTATCTTCACCATAAAAATGTTTTGCTAAATGCTGGATCTTGCCTCTTGTCTTTATGTACAGCACAAGTTCAAAGCAAAGTGAAAGTGGGATTTTTAATCTTGTCAGAAGTTTTAGAATAATTCGGAGTCGACTCACTGTCTCGTGTAAAATACAGTACTAGGTCTTTCCAGGGGGTAGGAAACTGCCGGAGCGTGTTGTTGACATCATCGTGTACTACCTGGTACCGACGTCAGAGAAGCATGGTAGATCCACCACTCTCCACCACACTACGTCTAGAGCGCCTGACTGGCATATACGTATAGCTTATTGCTTATGTTACACTACATTGAATGCTCACTTTCATCATAGTCACATTTCAGTAGTACTCCTAATAACAGGAGTTTTGTTGTAGATAATGCTACATTCCATCGATTATTTTATCCCATGTTCTATTATCATTTATTGTTCCAGAATTGAAACAGGGAAATAAAAAACTCCCTAATTCCAATAAACCAAATTTTACAGGAGAGAGAAAAAACGTATCATCTGTCTTACTAACTTGAAATATTATACAATACCCTATTAATATTATGTAAAATTACATTCTTTATCAATTAAAAGCCTTCAAACCCAAAATTTTTACATTATCTTACGCTACAATTTGAAATAAACACTGCTGGAGTTAGTGGTTTTCTGACTTCCACAATGTATGAATTAAGAAAAGTGAATAAATATGAGCCATGTGAAGAAAAAAAGATAAGTATATCATAATTCCCTTATGAAACATTGGAATATACGAGAAAATGGAAGTTTATTATTAAGATTAACATTGCTATTTTTTTAAATTTCAAATAAGACAGACAATCACAAATTACCATAAAGCACATCAAAATACACAAATAAAACCACAAAAAATATTAAAATGTTACAATCTGATTCATGTTACAGATTCTGTTTTTTCTCTCACTCTCATGTTCTTCCTGTGCACCTAGATTATTACTAGAGACGAGAATTTCATGTACTATAAAATCACAAAATATGCATGCATTAATGCACTATCAAACTATGAAACATGTACGATGAAGCGAAGAATACATTAAAATATGCACTTTTATTTTTGTTCCAAATTTCTCATTTCACTTCACTTTAATGCACAATTTACAACTAACATTTCTAAATTGGTTTCTGTGACGTTCCTGTGCTTGTCAATCAATGTTTTTGTAGACAGAGTATAACGTTTCTACATCGCAAGAGTGCAAACTTGAATGAACCTTTTTCTGATATTTAGTTTTTTTTCTTTTCCTTCTTCAATACTGATTCCTGAAGTTGAAATAAGGGACATAAAAATCGACAAACTGAGGTGTCCACACAAAACCATTAAAACATGCATTTAAACAGAATATAATGTATATTATATGCATGATTAAACTAAAAATTGCTTAATATGCATTATGAATGTTATCCCCAAAAAGGCCAAAACATGCAAATATGCACGGAGAAAGTACACACATTTGGAACCGGAGAGTAATGAAATGGATAAGTACTAAGTTTAAGCTATGTCCTGTGTTCCTATAGAAACATGCATTTGCATGGAATTCTCGTCTTTAATTATTACTGTCCGCAAACAGAGTTTGGTAATACATCCTACTTGACTCAGAATAAACTGCATTAAATTTTGCAAGTCCATTTACTTTCTTCTTTCAATGGCAATGCTGAATTGTACTTTAGTTGACTAGAGAATGATGCATCTGTATCGGGTTGCTGGAAGTTAAACCGACTCCATAGTGTGCCTTTCGTAGTCTTACTTACATGAATTTCATAGATTTTTTGTGATATTCTGAATACCGTATCACTTATTTAGCTGGTTGAGCGGTAGTGTTGCCACCTACCGGAAAATTAAGCTTGGAATGCAAAAACTCTCATATTCCATTTGGAATGCAAAAACTCTCTTATTCCATGGAGTAAGTGGAGTTCTGATTTCCACAAATTTTAAAACAGCCCCCAGGAATGCAGATGAATATCGAAATTAATGTATTCTTGCCTTCCACGCATACGGGACAAATCAAAAAGCACCATCCAACCCATAACTCAATTTTGTCAAAAATTGGAGTTAGTGGGTTTTTGATCTCCCTGTCTCAATTCTAGATTCACTGAGTCTTCGTCAAAATTTAAGATAAAACTTAATGCTCTAGTTCAGTATTTTGTGAGAAGCCTGTGTTCGATGTATTCACTGAAAACCGTTACGATTTACCCAAATTCTAATATATTGCACGTTAAAACACTAAGCACAGGGTTCCACATGAATCCTCTCTGATTTCAAATTCTAATTTTAAGGAAACTATTAGTCCTAGAGTTGTGCGGTTTGCGGTGTAATGTAAAGCAACTCAAAACGTTTTATATTTTCTATTCTATTCTTTTGTTGAATAATTATCAAAGATGACCAGCACAAGAGAGAGCTCAGTGCGTGGTGTAGTACTCTGAAACGAAAGTGCCGATTACGGTCCAAAGAAATTTCATACGAACGTACCCTGAACGGGAGCCACGGGAAGTGTTAAGTCTAGTTCGCAATAAACCGGGAACGGAAACTACAACGAGAACAAGAAGGGAAATAATGTTAAAATAAATGTATTTAAATGTGAGTATTCACAATTGTTAATTGTGAATCTTCACATTTTAAGTACATTTATTTTAACAATATTTCCATCCTCGTCCTCGTTGTTTCCGTTCCCGGTTTATTGTGAACCGGCCTTTGCCCGACAGTCCGGCTTGAGCAAGAAACGCATGTCTGAGGAAACGGTGAACGAGATCGGGGAGGCCTTCGCTAGAAACCCGACAGTCACTTCGTAGAGCGTCACGAGAACTGAACATCCCACGCTGTACAGTCCACAAGGTGCTGCCTAAAAGACTTCGTTTGTATGCCTATAAAGTGGAAGTCGTTCAGTCTCCTAGGAATTTACTTCGTTTCCTCAGACGTGTGTTTCTTGCCCGAGCCGGACTGTCGGTTAACACTCCCCGTGGCCAGGAACTTATCAAACCACGCCTTAGTTGTCTTTATGTCTGGTGGCTCCCGTTCAGGGTATGTTCGTCTGATATTCCTTTAGAGTCCAGTGGTCGTCAGCACTCGCTGATTCATGTTACAGATTCTGTTTTTTCTCTCACTCTCAAGTTCTTCCTGTGCACCTAGATTATTACTAGAGACGAGAATTTCATGTACTATAAAATCGCTGACGCGGTGCCGTCCCGTGTGCACTGTCGTGCAACAGGAAGAGATAGCATACCCGCTAGCAGCTACGAGAGCACTATAGTGCACTGCGTTTTCCGCGGGTAAGAGAGGCTAGCCCCAGCGTGCTCTGTGCTGACGACTCCTGCTTTAGACCGTAATCGGTAATTTCGTTTCAGAGTGGCACACCACGCATTGAGCTCTCTCTTGTGCTGTTTGTCATATTTGCTACTTATTCAACACCTCCAACAAAAGAATAGAATAGAAAATACGAAACTTTTTTGAGTTGCTTTACATGACATCGCAAACCACACATCTCTAGGACTAATACTTACTTACTGGCTTTTAAGGAACCTGGAGATTCATTGTCGTCCTCACATAAGCCCGGCATTGATCTCTATCCTGAGCAAGATTAATTCAGTCTCTATCATCATATCCCACCCTCCTCAAATCCATTTTAATATTATCTTCCCATCTACGTGTCGGCCTACCAAAAGGTCTTCTTCCCTTCTGCCTCCCAACTAACACTCTACATGCATTTCTGGATACGCCCATACGTGCTACATGCCCTGCCCATCTCAAACGTCTGGATTTAATGTTGCTAATTATGTCAGGTGTAGTAACTAACTGTAGTAACTTTCGAGGAATATCACTTTTGTTGACATCATTCAAAATTTTGTCCAATATTCTTTTGAGAAGATTAACTCCATATGTAGATGAAATTATTGGGGATCATCAGTGTGGTTTTAGGCGTAATAGATCAACTATTGATCAGATATTTTGTATTCGACAGATAATGGAGAAAAATGGGAGTATAAGGGTACAGTGCATCAGTTATTCATAGATCTCAAAAGGCATATGAATCGGTTAAGAGAGAAGTTTTATATGATATTCTTATTGAATTTGGCATTCCCAAGAAACGTACAGCAGAGTCCGTATAGGTCAGTTTCTGTCAGGTGCGTTTCCAATTCACTGTGGGCTAAAGCAAGGAGGTGCATTATCACCTTTACTTTTTAACTTTGCTCTAGAGTATGCCATTAGAAAAGTCAGGATAACAGAGAGGGTTTGGAATTGAACGGGTTACATCACCTGCTTTTCTATGCGGATGACGTGAATATGTTAGGAGAAAATCCACAAACGATTAGGGAAAATACTGAAATTTTACTTGAAGCAAGTAAAGAGATAGGTTTGGAAGTAAATCCCGAAAAGACAAAGTATATGATTATATCTCGTGACGAGGATATTGTACGAAATGGAAATATAAAAATTGGAAATTTATCCTTTGAAGAGCTAGAAAAATTCAAATACCTGGGAGCAACAGTAACAAATATAAATGACACTCGGGAGGAAATTAAACGCAGAATAAATATGGGAAATGCCTATTATTATTCGGTCGAGAAGCTTTTGTCATGTAGTCTGCTGTCTAAAAATCTGAAAGTTAGAATTTATAAAACAGTTATATTACCGGTTGTTCTTTATGGTTGTGAAATTTGGACTCTCACTTTGAGAGAGGGACATAGGTTAAGGGTGTTTGAGAATAAGGTGCTAAGGAAAATATTTGGGGCCAAGAGGGATGAAGTTACAGGAGAATGGAGAAAGTTACACAACACAGAACTGCACGCATTGTATTCTTCTCTAGGACTAAAAATTTCCTTAAAATTAGAGTTTGAAATCAGGGGGGTTTCATGTGGACACCTTGTATTATTATATCTTGTTACGACTTAAGAAGAGTTCTGGTGACTTGTAATGTCTGAATGGTATTTGGTGTGAAAATGTGCATACCACCCTGCCATGATTACCCATATTTTGTTTGTTGGGAGTGGGTTAGAGAAGATAAACATTTGCCACCGGTGTAGATGTGGCAGTAGCGCGTTTGCTTGATTTTTCGGAGTTGCGCTCGAGGGTGAGTTCGATTCTTGCTTGGTCTGATTACCTGGTTGGATTTTTTCCGAAGTTTTCCCCAACTGTAAGGCGGATGTTTGGTAATTCTAGGCGAATTCTTGGTCTCATGTCACCAAATACCATCTCGCTAGACACTAAATAACTTAGTAGTTGATACAGCGTCGTTAAATAATCGACTAAAAAGATATTTATTAACCATATTTGCTAATTTTCTCTTCTTGACATTGTACTAACTTGGAAATTAATTTTCTTAAAATATCGACCATTTTCGATTTAATTTACGTATGTTCTTCGGTAATATTTTTTTCTTTAAAATCGTAGCTTTATTTATTTATTTATTTTATTGGTTATTTTACGACGCTGTATCGACATCTAAGTTATTTAGCGTCTGAATGATATGAAGGTGATAATGCTGGAGAAATGAGTCCGGGATCCAGCACCGGAAGTTACCCAGCATTTGCTCGTATTGGGTTGAGGGAAAACTCCGGAAAAAACCTCAACCAGGTAACTTCTGAGTTGTACACTTTGAACGTCATACCTGTTTCCATGCCTTTACCACGTCTATATAGCATTATTTGGCCATCGATGTGTTGCCTGCTCTCAACAACTACTCGTAAGAATTGTTTAAAATTCCAAGAAGCTACTAACATAGGATGAAATGATAACCGTGATTAGCATTGAGAACTAGCAAAATGATAACTGGAAATCGAAGTAAATTCATTACAAATGTCACGTATCTGGTGCAACTTACATATCGATCGAGTGAATAACTTTGTGTACTTGAAACATATTTATTGAGAGTTACTGTAACTGTTGGTTTGATTGTCGGGTGATTGCACAAATGGATTGTCAGATGATACTTAAAAGGACTGTAGTTAGTTTACTGATTTGGTGAAAAAAAATCATTATTAAAACCAACACGGTTTTAGGGCTCTTTTGTGTTGATCTCACCATTTCCAAATCGCACTTTATTTTTATCCATTCTTATAATATAATATATTCCTATCATGGATTATTACTTATATATATATATATATATATATATATATATATATATATATTACTATTATTATATTCCTGTCATGGATACTTGACGAACGAAGGTGTCGTCGTTGAAAAGTACCTTTCCTATATTTTTGTTTTATTTTGTTTGCTTATTGGGCGTGTTCTGTCAGTGTAACGCGGAATATTATGATTCGTAGACTAGGCATTCTTGTAATTTAAAAGATCATACTTTATTACATCATGTTTCTAATTAAATGAAGCTTATTTCTTTCTGTAGATTAAAATAAGAAAACAGACCTACACCATGCATCTTTCTATCTTTCTGAAGGGATAATTGTAACGATTCATATAACATGTAAGATAAATAATTTCATATTTAATTTCATATAACATGTAAGATAAATAATTTCATATTTAATTTTCTCTGACTTTAAATATAATTAAATTAAGTTTCGTTTCATAAAAATTAAAGATACAAAGAGTTATTTAAAAGGTTTTAATTTTGAATAATTCTTAACGTCTTACTGTTTTCGAAGGGAGTATACCATCCAGTATCTTTACCAATGACGTTAACATTGTGGTGGCGATTGCCAAATGTCAATTTGCTCAGTAATGTGTGTATTCTATCCTATACTTTATTGAACTAGGTAAATATGTCGTCTGTGAATATAATCTCTCGTGTAAAAATGTTTTTGTTACTTTACCTGAAGAGGATGATGTTTTTCCATGGCAATAACAACCCATTCAGATATTGTAGTTTCGTGGAATATAACGTGGAACTGTTTTGTCATTTCATATGAGTATACTTTGTACGAAAAATGCCGCTACAGAACAACCGGTTGGAATGGAGCGTACGCCACTACATGAAGAACAGGGTTTGTTACTCTACGATAAACATTTACCGAGATTTTTGCGGAAATGCAAACAGATCAAATGAAGTAAATCGTTATAACTCCCAAATAACTGTGTCGAGATGGTTAATACATAGTGATTTACGTTTATCATTATCAACTAATAGCCTTTATTAATGTGCTTTGTTTTGGGACACCTAAATAAAATAACATACTTACAACTTACTTATTTACTTACTTACAAATGGCTTTTGAGGAACCCGCAGGTTCATTGCCAACCTCACATAAGTCCGCCATCGGTCCCTATCCTGTGCAAGATTAATCCAGTCTCTATCATCATATCCCACCTCCCTCAAATCCATTTTAATATTATCCTCCCATCTACGTCTCGGCAACCCCAAAGGTCTAAATAAAATAACATAACATAACAATATCTGCTAATGTGCCAATCAGTGACAGACATATGCATTTGCATAAAAATAATGACAATAAAATATTGTTTGAAATTTTCCATTAAATGAATGCTAGAAGAAACAGTATTGTTAACTGAATAATGCGAAACTAAAATAATAATAATCACCAGGGAAAGGATTTATATGTAAATACATATTTACTTATAAAGCTAATATAATTTATATTTTGCATTATCTTTATGTTTCACAATGTGTAGGGTTGAAAAATCCTACTTTTATTTTCCATATTTTTCCATATTTTAGAGTTTAGTACATATTTTCGTTAATTTCCATATATTTTCCATATTTCATATAAAACAGTCCATATTATATTAGGTTTAACAATAAAACAAAACAAAATTCCATTAACTTTTAAAAATACATTTCAACAATAGAGATTTAAACACATGTTCAGTAATCCCTTTAACATCAGAGTTATTTGAAAATTAGCAGTCCTATCAACAATGGGAAAGTAAGTTACAAAACTGTATTAATTTAATTTAAAATTTTTAACAGACTTCAGTTGTGCAGCTCAACAGTTAAATGCCAGTCAGAGTACACATAGGTTCAGTTTTGTAAATCATACTATAAAGACGGTAAATATGCCAAAAGTACGTCATTCAGTCAATTTAAAATCAAAACTAACAAGTTACATTTCAGAATTTAAAGAAGATGGTTTATCAACTGACAATAAAATATTATTTTGTAATTTGTGTCAGTGTGCAGTATCATCTACACAAAAGTTCCTGGTGCAACAACACATTACAACTAGTAAACATCAGGCCAACAAACAACTAAATTCCAAGCAGAGACAATTGTTTTTAACACAACCAACAACATCGAATGTAAGATCTGAGTTTAACATCGACCTGTGCCGTTCTCTCATCTCTGCTGATATTCCTCTCTACAAACTAAAGAATAAGGTCTTCAGGGAATTCCTTGAAAAATATACTCAACATACAATCCCGGATGAGTCAACACTTAGGAAGACGTATGCTCCATCCATCTACGATGAGACAATACAGAAGATAAGAGATGAAATTAAAGATAGTTCAATTTGGGTTTCCATTGATGAGACTCCCGACAAAGAAGGTAGACTTGTTGGTAATGTAGTTATCGGTTTGTTAAGTGAACAATATTCTGAACGAATTCTTTTACATTGTGATGTTCTAGAAAAGTGCAATAACAAAACTATAGTTAAACTGTTCAACGAAGCTATGGGTATCCTGTGGCCAAAGGGTATTATGTACGATAATGTGTTATTCTTTATTAGCGATGCTGCCCCTTATATGGTCAAAGCTGGACAAGCATTATCTGTTGTATATCCTAAATTGACTCATTTTACTTGTGTGGCGCATGCATTTCATCGTGTGGCAGAAGTGGTCAGAGACAATTTCCCTAAAGTAGATTTGTTGATTTCATCAGTGAAAAAAGTATTTCTCAAAGCTCCCAGTAGAGTTAACGTGTTGAAAGAAATGTACCCTGAAATTCCATTGCCACCAAAGCCAATTTTAACTAGATGGGGTACATGGCTAGAAGCAGTTGAATATTATGCCGAACATATAGATTCTATTAACAATGTTCTCCTTGCATTGGACTCTGAAGATGCAGTCTCAATTGATACTGCGAAAACAGTTACCTGTGACATAAGTGTGAAGAATGACTTAGCTCACATTCAGCATACATTTTCATGCATCATAAAAACGCTCAAAAGTCTCCAAAATAGGCACCTTTCACTATCTGAAAGTTTTGAAATTATAAATAGTACTGTGGAACAACTGAATCGTGGTAGAGGTAAAGTTGCAGATGCAGTAAGAGCTAAGGTGGACACTGTACTTTCAAAAAACCCTGGATATGAAGAACTACAAAAGGTTGTTGCTGTGATGAGTGGTGAATCAACAGTGAAGATTAACTTGGACTTATCCCCAGCAGACATTGTGAAATTGAATTATGTACCAGTTACTTCTTGTGACGTCGAACGCTCTTTTAGTCAGTATAAATCTATCCTCAGAGACAATAGAAGAAGATTCACTTTTCAGCACTTGAAAGAAATGTTTGTAACCTATTGTTATGGTAACAGACAATAAAAATTGTGTTTTGTTGAAACTACATTGGAAGATAAGGTACGTCCATTATATTTTTTGTTTAGTTTGATTAAAATGTACCAATATTTAACGTACATAGTCATTTTTTTATAATTTTAAGTCCATATTTAATTCCATATTTTGGTAAAAATCCATATTTAATTCCATATTTTGGTAAAAATAACTACATATATATTTACATATTTCATATATTTTTAGTCCATATAAATCCGTTCCCTGATAATCACATTAACGACATGCGTACAATTTACATGAGCACGTGACATTTGCCGGTGCCTCACTGCACAGCAACTCTTTGATTTGATCCCTGAGAAATAAATCCAAATGATTCAAATCTGGGGACCATGGTGACGAAGATAATAAAAAGGACCTCTTCAGTTTGACAACATCTGAGTGAAAGAAATGACGGTTTAGGTCTCGGCGGGACTGTATGCTGAAATATTATGATGCGCCGTCATAGCAGGACGAATAGAAGAAATAGTGTACGCACTTCTATGCTTTCTCATTGTCGGTGGCGGACCTGACAACTAGTGACGCTTCGATCGCTAGGGTCCATCTGTTGTCTGAAGTCAGACACCTCGAAAATATATTTCTCGCGCGTTTAATGATGAAAGTTTCTTAGGGTTGTTAATATGCTTTGTTGTTGAGAGTTGTGTAGATGTCTTCAATTTGTTGTGCTTTGAAGTAACCAGTGACAAAAGAATATTGTGTGGTGGTTTAAATAATTACTGTTTTGTTCCGGGTTGTAGATCGGAATACAGTAGAAATAGTGTAATAAGGCATTTCTTTTCATCTCCCAAAGAAAAAAAAATAAGTTTGGGAAATGGGTCAGAGCGATTTCGCGGAAAAATAGGCAGCTTTCGGTAAATAACCAATCAGACTGTTTTAATATAAAAAGTCATAAGACAGCAATACCGCGAGTGTGTTGAAAATTACAACCAGGAGCTCTATCCCACATTTTTCCTAATTTACCGAAATGATTAAATATATGAAAATAAACGTTGCGGAGCGATAATATTCGATGAGGTCAAACTCAGAGAAGACATTCAATTTAATAATTACCCTTAAAATGGACGTATTTGTTGATTTCGGAGATCTCACGACTGATGTCCAAAAAAATCAATTAGCAAATCATGCATTAGTATTGATGTTTATGCCATTTATGCAAGATTGGATCCAACCAATTGCTATTTACGCTAGTAGAAACGCTACTCCAGGTGATATTCTCGCTAAATTCTTATACAAGTTATACTACAATTAGAAGCAGTTGGGACGAGAGTAGTCTGTTTCACTTGTGATGGCATTCAAACAAATAGAAAGGCCTGGAAGTCTTAGAAATCAGTGGAAAAAATTTTAAGCATAATGCTATGTATATTCCTAAATCGTTCGACTATAAAAAAGAAAGATACAGCCATTCTCAGATATTGTGCACATACTGAAATGCATAAGAAATAATTATTTCCATGATAAAATTGAACTCTCTTGCAAACAGAAAAACATCAATTTCAGTTTTTATAGGAGACTTTTTTTAAGGAAGACTTATCTGGATGTGCCGGTATTAGGGTTTGTCCCAAGTCGACAACAGCTCATTTAGATCCTTCGTCCTTTAAGAGGATGGATTCCAGACTCGCATTCCAACTCTTCAGCAACAGTGTCGACAAAGGCCTCAAATCTTATCGGGAAATAGGGTCATCGGGTTTCGAAGGCAGTGAGGGCACTGAAGTATTTACAAGGCATTTAAACTGTCGGTGCATTAAATTCACACATTCCTGCTAAAGCTCTTTATAAAGACTTTTCTGATCACTTCCTTACTGATTTTCTTCAGTGTCTCACAACTACAATCAACACATTTGCGTCTGCTACAGCAATGCTTAGTAGTAACCTCGCAGAGTATTGCTGGAAATTCTCATGAACTACTCACATCGTTTGTGAATCAAATGCGAAACATTAGCGCGAAATGTGGAATTACGCGACAAGACAATTAAGAAGTTTGTAGAAAGAAAAAAAAATGTCATTCATGAAAAAATGCATGGTCAAGACTGGGAAAATGCTGTGTTCGAGTTAGTGGATACCACTCCTGCGTTGATTGACAGATGTTGGTGTATTATGTGGCCGGTTATGTCGTAAATCATTCTTCTAATTTTATTGCGTGTACCCTCTGTGCCCTTCGACAGGAATGTAATAGATCTAAACATTGTGCAGCTCTCACCCAAATCGAAGACTACCGATCCGGTAGGAACGTCAGTTTTTTAACCCATCCCTCCCAAGCTGTGTATGACGTACTTATTCAAACAGAATTGAAAATTAAAGAAAAGATTAGCTCAGCAAGTGCAATGTAGGATGACATCTTCTATCTTGACACCATTGACGCTCTTTCGATCCAGTCTTCGGAAGTAGGTTGATGCAGAGAACATATCATGGATATTATATTAGTCTACCACTATTTAAAGTGCCGGTTCTTCTTCAGGACAAAGGAAATTCGAAGATAATTACAAGCTCGTAAATCCGCCAAGACATTTCGCAAACTCTCAAAGGTAGCAGGCAACTAATCATGGTGAGTAATTTAATTCATTTATAGGCACGTAAAATATCATTCAACTCTTTATTTACTAACATTTTATAGGGTTTTCTGTCCCTGAATTCGCAGCTTGTTACGAAAAGATTATTTAAATGCTGAACTTATAATATTGCTTTTACAACGTTTCAGATCCCATTGTACTTTCTGTTACGAATGTTCATGATAGTATTACCTGATAGAAGACTATTAATTGTGAATAAGAGACTCTAAAGATATTTCTTAAGTTACGAATAGCCGGGTTAAATGGAAGAAATTTGCTTTTAAAAAGGACTACATTCAACAAGTACTGTGGACTCCTTCAGAGTCAGGCTCATAGCAGTAACAGCGCCTCGTTGCGGCGGATCCTTGTCAACTCACAGAGTGCGTACACTATTCTATTCGTCCTGGTCATAGTAATACCACATACTCAAACAGCCTAAAGAACATCTTCTATAGCAGGGGTCATCAGCACAGAGCATCCTGGGGCTAGCATCCCTTACCCGCGGAGAACACAGTGTACCATAGTGCACTCGTAGCTGCTAGCGGGTATGCTCTCTACCTCGTCCTGCTGCACGACGGTGTACACGGGACGGCACCACGTACCCTTTGCACATTTCAGCGAGTGCTGACGACCACTGTTCTATAGCATAGATGTCCAATTGTAACTCGTACGAGGTAACTTCTGGCATAAGCAACCCGCAGTGCATATTCTTAAAGGTTGTTTTTCCTATTTTATGTGGAGAGTTACTGACCTTAGCAGAGCATGCTTGACGTGCAATATCTCCTTGTTCTATAGGCGTTTGGACACCCATGTTCTATAAGTAGGCAACATTCAAAACTTAGCGTTTTAGTTCTCGAGTCTCGCATGACGTCATTATTCCACACCCACTAACTAATAACGAGAAGCCTAAAGAGAGGTAGGCCATTTTACACTTTAAGATTGACCCGAAATACTCTCACGTAGTAGGAATAGAACAGGGTTATATTACAATATCTAGAGTAAACCGTACTTCACAGGAGCAGATTTGTACTCTTCAAGAGACTCAAGACAAATGACGTAATCCCCACTCCAGCCCGACCGGTAGGAGCATTTGGTGCAAATGTTGCCTGGCAGCACAACAGATCTTCCTCGAGAAACAGGATGTCTATCTTCCTGGTGAGGGCTTCGAGCTGAAGATATGTATCGGTCTATGATGAGCTTATTACAGTATTTATGATTTCAGCTCATACATTGATCTTCAAGCGAACTTAGTACTCCTCTCTCGTGAGCCCAAACATGAGTATTTAGAGCCAGTTATTGGATTTTACTTATTTAATGATTACAGGTTTGCGCGCTGGTCTACGTAGTTGTGTCTACCAACACAATTCTTGTTGCTTAACATGTGGTGCGCGTCTTTATGATGATGTCCACTCTGTTGAAAATCATAGTCAGTCATAGTCACAATATAGTATTAGGAATAATGGAAAAGATTAATAAATAGAGGCGTTATTTAGAGGGAGGAGCAGAGGAAATAATTGCCCCCTCTGCTGAGTAAGATAATAGTTAATTTTGCAACAAGTGGATAATCTTGATGATTGTGGCATGAGTGAATGACAATTTTCACGAATGACATAATAAGTTTATCCACGAGTTGGATACAACACTTTATGGGATATTAGCATTATAAATTGTAGGAAAACTATGAAAGAAACTTGGGTTCCATAGCTGACAATATTTGTCTTCAGAAGTTCGTATTGATAAGTTGCGTCTGGCAATTACTATTGGGTAAAGAGGAATGGATGACTTTGCAGGTTATGTTACAAAATGTTCCTTTATTTTGTTAATATAGTTTATCTGAACCACAGAACTGTTTTATGTGATATTACAAAAGTGATACAAAATTGTTAAAGATTGGAAAATACGTTACCTTGTGTCCTGCATTTCATTTCTTGTTACACGGCGCATAGAAGATATTCAGACGAGATGCATTAGTCTTGATCAAAGCGTTCCGGTATTACGTCATAAGCGAATACGTCATTGTTTTTGTAGATATGTGCCATAATAAGCCAATTATGAACGATATTCGATGTAGTAACAGCCTGTTTATAATGCTAGGATGGCATAAAGAAAATTAAATAATTGAGTAGTACTACTAGAGAAAAAGATGTGAGAAACTATACTTTTAACAAAATATTCCACATTTATAAACCCTTAAGAAATAAAAGACGAACTAGTTAATGTCTTTGCTCAAATACGAGTAAAACCGAGGCGTTAGTTACCCTTTGCTACATTAGTGGTTGTTACCTATTGTAAATAAAAGTACTGTACATTTTTTTTGTTACTTATAATTAAAATTTCATTATCAATAAAATTGTGTGTGTTTATTTGTTCGCACCTACGTTATATTAACAGCAAGTGCATATAAATTACATATCGTATAGTAAGTAGGATAAGAAGTTAAAACTAGAACGTGTGAAAACTGGAAATGTACTAGAAAGTAGGGTAAACTTGCTCATGAAACAAACGAAATTAAACTATGATATCAGGCCTATTTGTGACTTAAAATAATGAACTTCAAAAATACGTTCAGTGCATCTGATATCGTGCTTTAAGTTTTTTATGGTCTAGTTTTCTTTAGTTTACGTTATGGAAAACAGTTCATTTCAGAGGAAATAGGAAGGGAATACGCAGCGCGATATACTTCATACGTATTTCCTAAAAACTCTCCCCCCCCCAGCAAAAACTGAAGTGAGGCCCCTGTTAATAAATATTAAGTATGCTACTTATATGAAATTCATTAGGTAAAATACATTTACCCATGAAAAAAAAAATACTTGTCCATTTTGACATGATGGGTAAATGTAAAGGTTTAGGTTCTGTGGCATCATTTTTCGTACATTATGTATCTTCTTTTTTTTTTGTGGTTTTGGACTATACTGATAACTTTTTTGGGGTTTTGAATTGCATTATACGAGTACAGTATACTTATAGGGACTTGGATTTCCCGCCATGTCATAACTAGACTTAGGAAGTTAGTACAAATGCCTATTTTACTCCTTTAGCAGGAAGTGAAAAATTATACTCTATTAGAAGTTTAAGATTTTTACAAAACTAAACCTATTATTAGTCCCTATTATTTCATAGTGACATAACTGCTATAAAATGGTGAGAGCCTTTATTCCCTTTTAGGTCTGTGACTGCCTATTGTGATACTTTTATATTTCTTTCTTTTCTCATTTTATTTATTTGTTTTTCGATGTCTTGTCTCCGAAGTATCCAGGATTGGTAGGAAAATGTGTGTTCAAAAGTGTGGCACTCCAACAATCCGTGCACACACACATACACACACAGAGTAATCATAAATATAATAATCGAAACTTCCTTTTGTATATTTGTGACTTGCTTGAATGGTTTTTACGTAATAGGTCTATATCTGAGCCTCTGTTACCTTCAGATAACATAAACAGATCTATGAAACGTGTAAAATTGCATTTGAAGCTGCATTTCTTCCGAAATATCTTCGGATTAATTTCCCATTTTATAGTGTGGAAGTACTGACGTCCTATCTAGGCACGAAGTACCCAGTCAGTCACAGAAAGTATGTTTTAAATTATAATTTACTGTGTTCTTAATTAGGAGAAACCAGATCAGCGAGTAAAATGGACGGATTTTAAAAGCAATGTCTTGAAGCATTAATATTACGTTAGAATTAAATTTCATTGAATCTAGACTATCTAGAGCAGGTATGCCCATTCTCTGACTCCCGATTACCTTCTGTAATCACAACCTTCGAATGTACTGCGTGCTGTTCCTCGTTCGAAGCTCGACGGATGACTGCAGAAGGTAGTTCAAGTACTTAGTAAACGTACGAACATTGCGGGATAATGACACAGTCAAAACATTCTGTAAGCAAACGATCATTCCGTACATTGTGGGAGGAAGACTATTTTTGTTGTGAAAACGTAAAGTGTTTACTATGTTGTAAGGTATTGTCAGGAATACTACTGAGCAACATAAAACATTATACGCTCTGCCAACCAGAACATGACGAAATGAAATGGAAGCTGTTTTCTGTAATATGTATTCATATATCAACATTATTATTATTATTATTATTATTATTATTATTACTACAATTATTGTTATTGTTCATGATTTTATTCCAACAGAAATACATGTTATGATAAAATAATTTTTCAGGGGTGCAACGTGCACTACAGTTTCAAGAATTGAAAGCACTTCATCATAGGCCAAACATTGAAGAGAGTCGAACAATTCAAAGTCTATGTTTAGGAGCAAGTTGTGTAGTATGTTGGGAATTAGCTAAGGCACTAAAAACCCTTCACGGATAGTGAACTTGTAAAGAAATCTATGGTGCCTGAACAAAATATAGTTAATTACATCTCTGTACTGGAACAGCTCAAATGTGAATTCACAGAACATAGATTTAATGATTTTAGTCGTATGGAAAGTGATATTAATCTTTTTATTAACCCTTACAAGTAAATTGAGTACAATCCGTGAGAGTGCAGTTCCAGGACGAGTTAATTCATTTACAAAGTCACGTAGAATTCAGAACTAAATGCGGAGAATATGACTTGCCAAGCATAGAAATATTCAAAAATGAACAAAACGCAATATTTCAAGATGAGCTTATTCGCTGTCACTCGAAATACAGTATATGTGCAAACAATTATTTTCGAGAATGAAGGTTGCTAAATCCAAAAATTCAAACATAGATCCCGATTAACAGATGAGAATCTTTTGTGCATTGCAGTAAATTCGTTGGAAATATATTTCCGATTACTTGCAGAAAAGAATAGGCCTACACATGTTGAATGTGGAATATGAAAATAACATTATCTATGATATAATAGTATCATAAATGTATAAAATATAATAAATAATGTAATAACTGAATATTTCCTTTTTCAAATCCAGTTTATTATCCGTATTTGTAACACAGTGAGAGCGATGCCACGGGCGGTGCTGCAATGTAGTTGCGGAGCCCAGTTCGTACACTGTGTATGTTATGTAGTGCAGCATCAGCCGTGTAATCGGCGCTTTTACAATTTTGAGCATACCTGGTCTAGAGTCTTTGTGCAGGTATAGGCTTTGTTGTAGATGCACTGAGTCTACGAGTTCACAATTTATGAATGAGCGTATTGCTTCAGTACTACTCGTAATTTGTGAGAAGACTGTGTTTGATGTATTGACTGAAAACAATTATTATTTACGCAAATTCATATTTACTTTAAAGGTCTTACTTGTTAGCAGTTAACGAGGATTCAGTAAGATACACATACTAGTTTCTCAAGTCTGACTTGTTAGTAACGTCTGAATATTATAAAATTGTACCAGTATCCAACGCTGGCCTAATCAGTTTCGTACCACTATACCAGTCATAACTGGTCGAGTTGTGAAGTCGGAGCACTCTTTTCCTCTCGGAGAAGAGGCCCGGAGAAACAGTCTGAGCCGAGATCGGAACTGTGGCGGATCGAGGATTGTCAGAGCTACTAGTTCTGGTTGAATGTATAGGTCTAATATTGTAATGTAGAGAATAAGTAATATACAGAGAGGAAAGTAGATATCGGTTCCTTTGATTATTATGAAGCCGTGCTGGAACTGTGCTGGTATAATACTAGTAATACAAAGAAATACAAAACTGAAAAAAAGCATTAAGTACAGAATTAGACTTATTATACATAATATAAAATACAGTAGTAATGGTAGTGGTGGTAGTAGTGGTAGTGGTAGTAGCGGTACTAAAATTATATTTACATATTATATTATATACGGTATACAAGGAATACCATACTTAATGGGCAATGCCTTTTGTCTCATTTTTTTTTAAAATTCCCATTCATCTATGAAGCAACTACAAATATATATATATATATATATATATATATATATATATATATATATATATATATATATAAATCTACATTGTAGATCTACCAATTCATACTAAACATAGATTATACAAATCAACAGGGAGTTATACCTGAAAGTTTGATTTGCATAATACACGTCACTGTTCGTTAACAGAAAACCACAATTTAAGTCACACAGAGATAGTGTGCACTCACCGTTGGTTGCTTGACGGTTGTCAGCCCACTTTGAGGTCTGTGGATATAGAGGGAAAAATTGGATCGGTGTCTGGTAGAGTTCCCGGGTAGCTCAGTTGGTAGAGCGTTGGTACGTTAAACCAAAGGTCCCGGGTTCGATACCCGGCCCCGGAACAATTTTTCCCTCGAAATTATTCAAAATTATTTATATAGATTATACATTTCATTTACCTAAGCCTACTATTTCACCATTCGATATGAAGTAAAAAATGACATTTTATTTGAAATTAGGGCAATATTTCTCTATCTTACTTAAATTACTCATTTTCAACTTTATACCAGAAAATATAAATTCATTTGAGGCAGGAGAGAACTGCCATTTTCCTGTCATTTGTCTTAAGCACATTGTAGACAATTGTAGTACTGCATAAACTTACAAACATTAGGACTTAAAAACATCGTTAGAGCCACAGTTTTCATTTCCTTTGGGTATCACATTCCTTTCTTGCTACGATCCCGTAAATCCACTTGAATTTTCACAGTGTTTGCTAAATCTTTATGGTAGTTAAAAAACAAATATTAATTTTTAATTGGTTGCTATTTCCACCAGCAAGGTGAATATCACGACTGTTTTGTCCTATAGATGACAATGAGGATGCTTTACTTTGTACATGCTGTTTTTTTAAGTTATTTTAATTTCCTCAATCTTTCTGTACTAGGATTATGAGCTGATAAATCAACTTCACTTCCAACAGAAATAGTTATTTTGGAGCACTATGCAGAAATTTCAGGTTGGTGCAAGTACTTGCATTTTCATTTATATCTTCAACGTAGAAAATAAGGTATAAAATTATTTAAATACATATAGTTCTGATAACGAGGTTATATCAGGTGACTTTCTACAAAAGTAAGATATGCCTAATTACTAAATAAGTGCATTTAGCTTGGGTTGACACAAAGGGTTTTTAGTAAAAGGCCAAGCCGCCCAGGACTATAGTTTAATCTGAAAAGAAGTCCACGTGAACTTAGAGTACATTAAATATATCATAAAGATGCCAAAATTATTCAGGTATAGTGGCGTGTACCTATCTCGTTCCTAAAATAGTAATATATGATTATTAGGTACTGTAAACGCTGAGTTAAACTGATTTGCCATACACCACTGCTTCGATGGGGTCTGGCGTTGCGGTCTGCTCCGAGAGTCTACCTGGATTGCTACGGAGAACGAGAGAATGTCGCTAGCATTGAGTTGGAAGTGTCTGCACTATACCGTAATGTGATGGTGCCTCATCTTGTTGAAAGAACGCTTGGAATTGCTGTTCATCATTCAAAACCATTGGCATAACAGTGATTTCCAGCATCTTCTTGTACCTGACACCTGTTAGGATTCTTTAAATGAAGATGGAACCGATGTGCGTCTCTCACGTCCTAAACCAAATTATGATGTTCACGCTTTGCTTGATTTTGTTCTGCGTGAACCAGCGAGGGTGGTTATTACTTAAGTACCAAACATTTCGACTATTTACCTCCCTATTGAGGTAAAAGCACTCCTCATCAGAGTAGAGAATTCCGCTGAGAAATTCTCTTCAACTGCCACATGTTCTCTGGCCCACTTGCGAAATTAAACCCGGCGCTTTGGATTATCTTCGGTTATGTGATGCAGCACTTCTATATTGTCGGCTTTGTATCCAGTATGCGATGAATGCTGCTCCGGCTAACACCGCTCTGTAAAGACAAACGTCGAATGCTCTTCTGAGTACTTTTGGTACCGGTAACCGTTGCCATTATGAATTTGAATTTCACTCATTGGTAAATGGTAGCGGGTAACCACTCCTGGGGAGATCCGCGACGCTGCCAGACTAAAGGCCGGTTTTCACATAGGGTACTGTGCAGTGACTCTACACGGGGACTGTGTCGTGTGTCGTCGGTTTTCATATGAGGGACTGTGTGGTGACTGTACGTGGACAGTTTGTTCTCATATTTTGCAATTTACATACGCCTCTTGTTCTTCTTGGCTAGTTGTAGTCATGGATACAGTCGAATAAGACATCATAGCTTGTGCGTCCTACCTTGTGTTACAAACGCGATAAAAGAGGAAATATGTATGGATCCATGATTTGTGGATGGTACGTGATGAGGAGAGGGAGTTCCATACCATCTTTTTTTGCTTAAAAGATGATTCAGTAAAGTGATCATGCTCTTGCACGAGTATTATTAACTTGTTCTTTAAGTCCAGAGTTCCAGCTTGCCGTTTTGGAACGAAGGGGAAACAAGGAGTTCGATTAATAGATAACAGAACAATAGAGAAATGCAATATGGAAGCTTCGGAAGTTCCAGATGTCTGGTGCTAAACCCGAAGTTACCTGAAGACGGTCTGTCTCGCACAACGTTTTCACATAGAGGACTGTGCGCGTACAGCTCATGCATTTTGTCAAGACAATCGCGATGCGCAGTAGGAGGACAACGTTTCTGTAGAGGGGGTAGGAGTAGAAGGGAAGTCGGGTGTGTGTCTACCGAGTTCAAGGCAAAGGCTAAACTATTCCCCTATAATTCATAAGTAGACTCATCCGATCTCGTGCGCAGCTCTATAGGAAGAGTGGGGGAGTGTGTGGACATAATGAATGAGCTGTACTGTGTCGTAACCACCGGGGATCACGGGACCGAAATCGTCTTCCCAAATGATTCCAGACAGTACAGTCTGCGCACTTCCTATGTGACAACCGAAAACAGCTTGTCAATATAGTTAAAATGGAGATTATTGCATACTTATCTTTGAGGACACGACACGTACCCGTACGGTCACCATACAGTACCTTATGTGAAAACCGGACTTCACGAAATTTGCTGATCAACTTTGTCACAGTATCGTGTGCTATCTCACTGTACTCTGGATTCTACCTGTTAAATTCCTCAGCCTCCTCTCGGCAGCAAGATAATTTCATGAGGTATTTCTTACCCAATATCATCTTTCCTAGTTACCTGCAACACGAAGTATAAACTAATATGTTTCTATGTATGGAGACTTCTGTGTATTACGTGTTATGAAATTTGAACTAATGTGTATTGTGTTCGTATGTATTGTAGCCTATGTAGGCTATGTAATGTGATGTAATGCAATGCAATGCAAATTAATGCAATGCAGTGCAAAGTAACACATGCAATACAATATATTTAATGTAATGTACCTATGCATGCAATGTAATGTATGTATGCCTGCATCCATGCATGCATGTACATATGCAATTATTTATGTGTTTTAACAGTGATATTGCTAAAGAGCACATTACTGCAATTTGTAATAAGTTGAGACACACTATGTGCAACTTTGCATCATATGTATTTTTTTCGTGCACTTGCAGAAAGGTAGGCTAAATCTTGTATGATTCTTGTCAGAAACTGGGGCATTGTTTTGGTTTTATTACCATCAATAATGTAAGTGAATACATTGATACCTTTTAAAGACGTGTTATCTTCTTCATTCTCTTTCTTTACTTATCCGCTGAGAATAAAAATTTAAAAGCCATTATCCTGCTTGAAATTAATAACGGCCTAAGTAAGATATGTTTGAGCACTCCGATGAGGATGTGAATGGCTTCTAATGCAATACTAATGTAAGAATCGTCCTTGTTCCGAAAAAAAAAAAAACATCTATAGGGCCTTTATGATTTCCTTTTTCTCGTAGGGCAATCTAATGAAAATGCAACTCAGCTTCTTTTTTTTTTTTTTTTTTGTTAGGAGGGAGGAAGGGAACATCCCACACACTACGACCTGAGGTCTATTGTACACCGCCCTGTATGGGATGAGTTGCGTGCCCACCGATCCTCTACGCGCACCGACCTAATCACTTGACCCCCTGAACGACCGGTCCCTACAGCCAACAGAGTCCACGTACCACTCCTGCTTCGGCAAGGCCCCCTTAACGGTCCGAGGCGAAAGTTCTCCCCCGAGAAGGTCTGCCCCGGGTTCCGTTGCAGAAGCTATCCATCATCATATGAATACAATCCACGGAGGCCGGTCGAGAGCCAGCAGCTTCGGAGGGCCGTCTGTAGACCGATCTGAAAACCAAAAGAAGTAACGGGATGATGAATGAAAGGATGATAGGGGAGGAAAGGAAGTGGCGAAGATGAGTGGTGTTCCAATCGCCTGATAAATTTACCTGATATTCATCCATAGGAGTGAGGGAAAAATCCCGGAAAAAAACCTCACCCAGACAACTCGTCCTGACCGGGAATCGAACCCGGGCCCGCCGGGATCGGAGTTAGCGAGCCTTCCCTATCATCCTTTCATTCATCATCCCGTTACTTCTTCTGTTTTCAGATCGCTCTACAGGCGGCTCTCCGAAGCTGCTGCCTCTCTGTTCAGTTTATACAGAGTTAAGGACATTGTCTTTATTTTTACGGGAAGTAATGAAGAAACAAGAACAGTATACTTTGTTATTTCCTTATTTACATCGTAATTTGACGATTCAAAATAGCAATTCGTCCTGTTTTCTTTGCTTGATTTAGTTTCAGTTCGTTTGTTGGACTTTTTCCACTCATCCGTTTGCCTCCCACTAGAGGGAAGGACACTCAACCAGTTGCGATACTTCTCTGATAGATGACTGATCTGTCGCGGAAAGTGTGATGACATCGAAATGATATGAAGGACTGTAGGATTGGGAAGGATGCTGGCCGTGGACCTTCTCATTGATACCGTTCCAGCATTTGCCTGGAGAGACTGGGAAACCACGGAAATCCCAAGTTAGGATAGCCAGTCCCTGGGATCGAACCCCGGACCTCCCGAATACAAGGTGGACGTGTACCATCATGCTCGGTATTGTTTCATTTAGAAGATCGTAATATCTGTGAATGTAAAAATCAGCGAGTTTGAACAGTAACATAGACGTTTCTTGAACCCAGGTGATGCCGGAGAATCTAGCAGTGTGACAGTTGATACGTCTCAAATGCGTCAGGGGAACTACATAACAAAAATAACTGTAGTACTGATTTCTTTAGAAATGTACAGATCAAGCAAAGAGAATAACTCTTTTAAATCAGCTGATCTTAAATTATTCGTACCTTTGCCAGCGGATGAGGTTGAGTTTGGTTCACAGCAGCTAAAAGTAGGCCTATAAGAGGTTAAGCGATTGCTGTAATCAAAATGTACGGTTTTACTACCTCAATGGCTATTTTCGGCAAAACCATTAGGTGTATATGGGTATGCATGTATGTATGTAATTCCTACATTTTTTGGTTGCAAAAGCTCCTGTCCACCGCTGTGGAATAACGGTTAGCACGTCTGACCGTGAAACTAGCGGGCCCGGCTTCAAATCATGGTTGGGACAAGTTATGTGGTTGAGGTTTTTTCCCGGAGTTTTCCCCAACCCATTAAGAGCAAATTCTGGGGGGTGGTGGTGGTGGTGGTGGTGGTGGTGGCGGCGGCGGCGGCGGCGGCGCCGGAGTCGGCGGCGTCGTCGTCTACGAGTAGTCAATGCTGGATATTTGTAGTGGTGATAGTTGCGGTTATACAGTACTTGTTTTTCACATTCGAATCTATCCTATTCCTTTCTTGTTTCGTCGAAATTTAACATAATTCTCATTTTATATTTTATATCCCGTGGATAGAATTAGAGTTCGGCATGATCTGAGAAGACCCAATTTTCAGATTACATCCCTTAAATCCTTTTCACTTTTACTTTGTCGTTAGGGAAGATATTCTGATGCTGAAAAAAAAATAGATTTCGATATTTTCGCGCAAATACACGTTTTCAGCATCCCCCTTGTCCGAAAAAAAGTGATTTTGGTTATGACTTTGGCCTATATCTTGCCTGTCTACAACGATTAGTCCTAAATTATTGGAATTTATTCATCTGTAGCACAAACCATTCAACTTATTCGAGAATGGTGCACATGGAATGTAAACTTTAATCATTTTTAGTAAAAGTTCTTAGTTTTTATTTTAAATCAAAAACAGAAAATGACCAAGAACTCTAAACCAATTCTAGCGATTTTGTTTGTTTCTTGCATACAATGAAATGAGCGTTCCAGTATATATATATATCTCTGAATCCCTATATTTCAGAGAAATGATTATTATTTACAAAATTATTTGTACTTCTCGCTGCGAATTTTATGGGTCCTTGAAGTTCCTAGATCAACCTAGGTAATCACTATCCTTTGTGAAAATTTTGTTGTTATAAGATTATTTAATCCCTTGACATAAACATATTTATGATTCGTGAGTGAATCACTGGTTTTGTGTTGAATCTAGAAAACAAACGTTCATCTTGTTTGGGGAGCATATTAATTTATATATGTTTTTCAAAAACCAGGGTAGTAATCAATGATTATAATTCACAGCATGGCAAAGGAATTGAATTGTTGCGAAACGTATGAAATGTATTATGCGAAGATCTAGGTAGTTTGTATTATTAAGTGAATTATTTTTCGAGAAAATGGCTGCTGTATAATTGATTAAAATTAATAATGATGTGTTTCCACTATGTTTCTGTAAGGATTAACTATGCAGTACAAATAGTACGAATTTTGTAACGCTTTCAGCGTATTTTCAGGTTATGGATAAAGTATGGGTTTTACTGTTGTAAAGAATATCAAGAGTGTTTTCAGTAGTGTGTTAGATCCTGATAGATATGTGGTGTAATTTTGTAATGGATTTCCTCCAAATAGTTCAGTTTTCCCTTTTCCTTTTATAATTACCGTATCATCATCATCATCATCATCATAATCATCATCATCATCTTTTTCGTACCAGATAGGCCAGGACCACACTACGGTCTTAGGTTCTCTGTTCATATTTTAGGGAGGCTGCCGAGAAATCCTCTTCCCATTAGGACAGACAGTATTTCAATATATCCTGTAGATATCTTGCTTTAAATTTTTCATTTCATTAAAATATGGACTTAGGTTGTACGTACACAACTGCGTATTTTCGCATTGCCTATAAAAATACTGTACGTAATTTCCAGTATGATAATCGTCTGTACAGCATAATATTAAGTAGTATTTTTTATCTTCCATTACTTATTTTCACCCCTTTCACCATCACGTAAACACTGATAAATTGAAGGGGAGCTTAGGAAGGCTGCGCTTGAGCGTGACTCAATTGTCTGGTTCAGTTTTTGCCTACGTTTTCCTCAACTATAAGACGAATAGGTAATATCAGGCGAATCCTTAGATTCATCTCACGAAATACCATATTGTTATAATTAGGGGGCGGATTTTGACGACCTAAGAAACTACTTAAAATGATCATTAAAATGCCCTTAATGGAAAAATGACATATAATTAAAAGAAAATGACATTTAAATATTATTCACAGTACTTGCACCACAACTTCTTAAAAATTAGCACTTTGTTTCAATGACTGCCCTGCAAATCTCGGAGAGAGAAGGCAACTTCCTGGACTTTGGCTAAGATAAAGGAAAAGAACTTGCAACAGAATGAAGATTTTAAGGGAAAAATATAGATTTTAATGAAGGTTTACAATGTGTTTCAATCAGGGGTGGTCCATATCAATGCCTTCATTCTGTCTCCTTCCGTGCTTCACTTTTGTTACCAGATCTTCCAGATGAGGGAGTGTGGGCGCAGCTTGCATTCTTGCAATCTTTGTGTTAAAAATACTGTCTACTACAGTAGACATCCCTTCCGAACCACGTTGAAGACACAACGTCCTGTCCAAGACATGGTGAAAGTTTCTCCCCTTTCAAACATAAAATCTAAAGACACCCTTTTACCGACAAAAGAACAGTAGCGGTCAAAGTTCTCACTTAAACTAAGCTGCTGTGAAGTATTTTATATTACTTCCATTGTGTGAAATGAAGTCTTCAGGGAATGAGAGATGGACTTTAGAGTCTGTTCCAAACTATAAACTCAAACTTCATTGTTATTCACTTATTCAGTAGGTAATTACTACTGACCTATTGGGTTAGAAAATGGTTTAACAGATCTATTGGTAAAGAAGAAAGTAAAATGCATTCCAGATGTTCTAAAAGTTTTTCAAAGTATTAAAATGACCAAAAATGCCGAAAAAATATAAAAATGACCTATTAGTTCAAAAACGTCAAAAATGCAATATAAGAAATTACTTTTTTTACGTTGATATTAACATAGAAAGGATTCCTATATTAGGCATCGTCCTATGTGAAAAATAAGATGACTTTTCATCAACGTCCGCCCCCTAGTTATAATCATTTCCACCGGAGCCGATACAGCGACGTTAAATAGCCGATTAGAGAAACAAGGCATGAAGGAATATGAATTTCATGTTGATTACGAAACCAACACGTGAACACCATGTATAAGGTTGAGTTGGAGACTCAACATTGTTTTTATTGGTAGATCAATAATGCCCTCCAAATAAACTGACATGATTCTTTAAAATCCTGAATACCAACACATATGAAAAATTTTAGACGTTCTGAAAGGCAAATCCTCCATCATACTGAAAACTTATCTCTACGTGTATGGTCGACCTGGTTGGCAAGTTGGTATAGCGCTGGCCTTCTATGCCCAAGGTTGCGGGTTCGATCCCGGGCCAGGTCGGTGGCATTTAAGTGTGCTTAAATGCGACAGGCTCATGTCAGTAGATTTACTGGCATGTAAAAGAACTCCTGCGGGACAAAATTCTGGCACATCCGGCGACGCTGATATAACCTCTGCAGTTGCGAGCTTCGTTAAATAAAACAGAACATAACATCTATGTGTATGTAGATTAATATTTATATACGCACAAATAATATAATGTAGCATGAGTACAAGCTTTATGCGATACAAAACCATCTTGAGAGGTAACAGTAAAATGTTAATTAATGGCTGATATTAGACAATTAAAAACTACAGCAGTTCTACTTAAATTTCAAAACAAAACATGGAAGTTATGATCAATATTCTTGCTGTTACAGGAAATGTATTTTTTTTTATTTATTAGTGAATATTTATTGGCACATTTGTTTTACTTTTTAATGTCTTAATTGCATGAATATTTCGTCCATTTTTTAAAATAAACTTCATGATCAGGTAACGCATAGGCCTTCAAATGAATAAATTTTGTATTGAATCGTAATGTGACAGTTTTATTACATTTTGAGTGTAGACATGAGTGCACAACAGAATGGATTGGCTTTTTACTTTCTTCCTCGTGACCGAATTTAATACAGACGTCTTCGGATTGTCTGTACTTAGAGTATACGGTCGCTTATGATTTTGCAGATGCATTACTTAACGAAAGATTCAAGCAAAACCTGCGTGCATCTGGATTGTTCGTGTTCGTCCCTCAATGTTCAACTTAGTATTGTATTAGTAGAATGATTTAATATATTATTAAGTGCAATATTATGTTAAATAGCTTTCTTAACCGTGTATGTGGTGGTGACATATCTTCCTGTCAGAAAGTAGTGTTTGTCCTTTATCTTGTGTTGTCTCAAAGGAATTTATGACGAGCGTCCTTGAAATATGAGATTAAAATTAGTGAAAATCTCTGACTTGTGGGTACACAATGGATGAAATTTGTTCTGGGAAGCTGTTAGTACCCAGAATAAAACACATATCCTTTTCTTTTTCTTTTCCCGTTTACTTAATAAAGTGTAATTTAAATTAATTATGTTGGTTAAGATGTAGTTACCAAGTGTGTGTATTTTTTTGGAAGATAATATTTTATTATGAAAGCACAATATCAACACAGAGTGACTGTTTTCAGTAAAACTATATCATATTGCAACTGTTACTGAAAGATTAAACAAAAAACAAGTTAAGCATGTTTGCTATGCAATTTAAAATAAGTATGATTTCCTAACTACTGTAAGGGAAGAAATTGAGTATGAAATCCCTCGCTTGTATGAATTACTATTCATGTTTGATTCCGGCTAAAAAATTGTTGTCCGGTACCATTGAATTAATGTAGATAAAAGCAATATATAACGTGTTTATTGTGTATAGTTTCCTTTGTTGTGTTTATTTAAATGTAAGTGATTGTGTGAAGTCACGGTTCGGCCACGTTCGGCGTTGTTATCGCATTATTGACTTCACTGTTGACGTCGACGTACTGATGCTGCAACATTCCCCGCGAGGGGGCGGGGAAACGAGGGAGCACATTTGTGATGACAGTTGCCAGTCTGAAGTAGAACAGTTTTAAATAGCCGTTAAGTCTTGTTGACAAGTGTAAACAGCCCATGGAATCCTTTTTCTACGGCTTTTTAGGCTCTTGGAACAATTTTTTTTGTTCCGACCGCTCGTTTTGTTATCACGTGACAAGAACTGGGCCAGCCAATAGGAAATCATCTCCAATCCCTGGCGCGAGAGTAGATGAAAGTTGCCCGCCCGGCTATTGGTCAGGGATGCCAATAGTGTAGTACGTCGCTTGTTTGATTTCTCAGCTAGAAGTTGTTGAGACGGCGTGATTTTCCTTGCGCTATTTCCTCCCAGATGAAGACGGGGTTGTTGATCTTATAACCCCACGTGGTGAAGCGTGCATCTGTTGCTTACTTCATTCTGTTCGGTTTATATCAAGAGACTCAGACGCGACGTGCGCAAGACGTGAGTGGAACGATACACGAAGTGTTGCGTTACTTGTTTCTAGCCGGAATGTGCTAGTGAAACTGGAATTGTGGCATTGGAAGTGTGGCAGCCATGCTGTTTGCGTCGAGCGAGAGCTGCGCTGCCTGGCCAGCCTGCCGGCCGGCCGGCCGGTCGGTCCGACCGTCCGTCCCCCCCTCTAAGGTAGTGTCGGTATGGTATGTGTGGTGTTGGCGAGTTGACCTGTCCGGTTGACGGTTGGTTCTTGTTTCGCAACGAGTGATTCACGTGGTGAAAAGATTGTGACAAGTGCCATTTACGTTATAGTGCAGTATGGAGTTTCATCCCCTAGCTTTGCGGCTGGGGATGAGGAGCTTCGAGCAATAAAATCAACTTCCTCCCCCTGGGCATCGTATTACTGTGTTGGAGGGGGAGGTTCCCGTTCAGAGTGCTTGGTTCGAAGCCCTGGAGTCCATCCATCATCAGGCGTCACCGTTTCTCGTTGGTGTTAGTGTCGCGCCCTGCTGGAAGTCGCCATCATCATCGTTGTCTTCTATAGCTGCCGTCGGTAGCTCCTCTATGCCCGTCCGCAGTCGCAACAGCAATACGAACAGTGCCGGGGCAGGATCGGTGGCGGCGGCTGCGGCGGCGGGGGCGGGCCCCTTAGTGGGTGGAGGTGGCGGACCGGATCCCCTGCCCCCAGGGCCCCCTGCTGCTCATCTTCACCCAGCGGCGGCACATCAATCTCACCCCCATCACCATATGAACCCGCTAACTGGTCATCACCACCCGCATCCGCATCCCGCCATGTGCCCGATGATGCCAGGAATGCCCCACGTGCACAACGATCCCTTCTACTGCTCGCCCTTTGGAAGCCCGTACTACAGGTGAGGCAACTCTCTTCCCCCCCTCCACAGCCACCTGAGTCGCTCGGCTCAGACTGGTTGCTTGTTGAACAGTTGAAAATAAAATAGTCCAGCAAAGGCATAGCACTTATTTCAATATCCGTCCTGCCACATAATTTAACTCGCTGAAAAATCATACATGAATTCCGGTTTAATTGTCACATTGATCTTATATTATAACTTTCAGAAGTTGGAAAGCGGAGAGTTTAAGTCAGTGTTTCGAATGAACATACACGTACCACAATGATAGTGCCTAGCACATGAATATGTTGGATTCGGTTATATTTTATCATGCATTATTTAGAACGCAGTCTTTATTTTAATGGGCATATTACGCTAAGTGATAAGATGTTCGCCTACTTGTGTTGGTGATACAGCAGAAAAGAAATTGGAAGATACATAGAAGAGTATCAACTTTGAGTGTATGCTAATCAATTATCACATTATAACCATGCGAATTATTCTGTCTCATATTAGAGATATGAAAGATAAAAAAGCATCACTAATATGACATTTAAAAAAAGGAGGAGTAAGTTTAATTGGCATAAAACCTCCTACGTCTAACAAAATATTTCACCAGTGTTTGAACTCGGGTCTCCGGCATGCAATATCAGTGCAGTAGCCATTCAGCTAAACAGTCCGCTCATGCGATTGTGTTAATCGATAATTGTGAAGTTCAGTTTTAGTTGCCGTTTTGTAGGTTATGGTGGAATTACTTGTTCAGATTCCTTTTGATATAAACAATGCAGTTGGTCTCACAATGTGTTGGTAAATAGTGACTGCTATACTTAATCTTAACACCGCTTTTTTGCTACAAGAACCATTCAGAGACGAGGATCGATGCTATATTCCTTTGGTGAGAAGTCGCCAGTTAATGGACCCTGCTAATTTGTAATTTATTTTATTTTTTTTTAACATATAAAAATGAACGAAAATTTCATACTCTTGAGCGTCGGTTACTGTATTGAGTTGTAGTCTACACGATAAAGTCCAGATATGAAGGCACGGACTGGTTTTCTATCCATGATGGTTTGTAATTATCATGTAGGCTATTTGAATTTATTCTTAGCTAATGTCAAGTAACATGAAGTGCTATTTATGTGGGAGGAAATAGGCTAACTATGATAATGTGAACGTGTTCATATCTATACAGCGAATATATAAGATAGTTTAAATCAATTACATAGCATTAGTTAACTTTCACGATCATACATGAATAATTATCACAGTTTTAGTAATGTAATTATTTCAGTAACTTTTGAAAAGTGAAATAAACTACTTTTATTAGGAGAACAAATAAGCTTTTTGAATTAGTATGAACTATTGATCGGTAAATTATAGTTACCGCGGATCAGTCATTACTATTGTCATATTTAATAGAAACAGTCCTACAGTTACTCTGAAACAATTTGATAATGATACTGACGATAAGGATGTTCGTATTTTAGAAACTTAGAATAATTTGACTCCTATGCAAATCCACAAAATGAATTAACAGTATAATAATATAATATAGGCTAATAGGCTGGCAACCAACTGCTGTGTATATCCAATGTGGATCATCAAGGACCGCTTGGGGTCTATGTATACTACTACTACTACTACTACTACTACTACTACTACTACTACTACTACTACTACTACTACTACATAATATATTTGTCAATCTTTTTATTACGTATTTTTATTCAGTCGGTTAAGACAACACCCTTGTAAGAGTTACTTGCGATTCTCGATTAGCAGTACTATCACATGTTGAAGAAATTTATATTCCCCATCTATTACCAACATTACAGTATGCCCTAGAAGGCTATAAACTAATCAGTAACACTATCAATATAGAACCAGAGAGAGAGAGAGAGAGAGAACAAGAGTGTGTGCATGTTGATCTTGCGGTTTGTAAGTTGTGAAATGTTGAACCTAACAATTTCCCCCAAAAATATTCTAGGAAACATGTGACACCCATGTGCATTTCATTACATTGCACCAGTACAAGACTTTAACATATTCAAAGTAAAGACTTTTTTTAGGATTGGGTTTAAATTTATGAATAATATCAAGCAGTGCTTAAATGCTATCAAAGAAGTGGGGGGGGGGGTCCTCACCTTAAAAAATTATCCACAGGTCCACGTAGCTATCTGAAGCGTGTCGATGTTGAATTGCAACAAAAGATGACGTAGGTGCAATGTTGCCAAAACGATCTAAGGAAAAACTAATACCAGTTGTGTGTTCCAATGTTCAGCAGTAGATAGTTGAAACACGTTATCTTCCCAATATCAGAATCGGTGAAGGGCCTGAAAAGTGGAGGTACGTCGTTCCCCCGCGGAAAAAAGTAATGGTATGGCATATACCCGTGTTCCCTCTCGATTTAAGCCCTAACATAAAGACAAGACGGTATATTTGTATATTTGATGGGCGGGTTATGCAATCATTCTTTCCCATTTAGTTCAGTGCTGAATTTGTATTTCACAATAGCTTCGGCATTGCGATTCATGCTGAATATACACAAGGCTGATGAATCTAATTTGAGTTGGCATAGCCGAGGAATATGTAACCGTAACGGGTTCAGTTATTTGATTTATTGTAGAACACCAACACAGTCTGTCTGTCGAATAAAAAATATTTTCCACACGTTTCGAGCTTACCAGTTGATATAAAATTATTTATTACTTTGAATATTTCTTTTGAGGGACAGGAACCAGTTTTGTCACTGTTTGAATAATATTTGATTACATAATCATAGCCTATTTTAACAACACTAAACAAAGTTCTCAGAAGTGTTCCGTAACCAATGTATTTAAATGTACGACGTGGTTTTCAGAGACTTGCATGTAAATCTCGGAATGTGTTTTGTTCTTATTTTTATTTTTGTAGATTAGGCCCTACTTTGTTTTGAGTCCTGACAGCATAAGCATGAGGGTGCACTATCGAAACATTTATTTTGTTAAAATTATGATTACCTGAATATGAGGAGCAAACTTTCAAAACTTGACATGTCCATCTTCAGAAAATATAATATTTCAGATGCCTAAAACTTAAATCTATGCAATGAGCAAAATATTTTTTGTGATGAAATACCTATGAAAGATTATTATTATTATTATTATTATTATTATTATTATTATTATTATTATTATTATTATTATTATTATTACATTTTTGCTATAGATTCATATAAAATGTCACCACAAAAATCTTCGTTTATTACAGACACACATATTTGTAGCATTTTCTGAAAATGAACATGTCACGTTTTGAAAGTTTGCTCCTCATATGATCGAATTCGAATATGTTTGTTACGGTACGACACTGTTTAAGAATAAGAAAAATTATTTATACATAACACAGTCACACGTAATTATGTATGTATGTATGTATGTATGTATGTATGTATACGGAAATAAAATTTGGAGCTCTCTTATTGTGGAAGTTTCGTTTACAACACACTGCGCATGTGCAGTAAACAAGAGTTTAACAAACATACACGCACAAACTGTTTGAGTTTCTCGTTCTTTCTGGACTGGTTTCATTAGCGTAAGTTCAATAATTGACTTGCAATAACGTTTTTTAACCCCTCAAATCTTTATGAAACACGGTGTATATGCTACGTGTGGACAGTCGTGTGAAATTTTTGCCTACATACAGGTGGATTCCCATCAAGACTGCTCCAAATTTTAATTCAGTGTCTATACATACGTGTGTGTGTGTGTGTGAGGGGGAAGGGGGAGGCTATTAATATAGATGTGCTCACAGGGGGTGTCGGTAGTGTCTTTGCATTTCCTGATGAGTCCTCGCCCCTTAAAAGAATAACAGAAAATTAGGGGAATCATATAATTTGGAGAGTATACTAGCGTACGCTGACGTGTCTGCCATATCTTCAAATACCGTATAGAAATAGGTGGGATACTTTTTCCTCAGTCATACCAACATAACTTAGGTTATATTATGAAAGTTTCACGCTAATGTACACTCGATTTTTTAGAAGTGTTAGTATCACGACACACGCTTTTCGTATGCCTTGTATATACGAATCTGTGACAGTTTAGGTTAGGTTACTTCAGGCTTTTGGTATGCCTTGCATAGGCTTATATACCCAGGAATCGACTGCTCATTGGAGATGTTGCGCGCCCGCGCTCACACACCCACATAGTAATGTTACATTGTTTACAATAATCATCAACACTGAACGAATGGTTGTTCCTTTGTAAGGCGGGCAGAAAATTAGCTTTAGCGTAGTCTGACACACTCGTCACAAATTGTTTCCCCCTTGTACAGTACAATACGGAAGTTAATAATAGGAATGTGTAGTAATGTCGATTTTTTTATTCGTGTAATGAGTTAATGGGCAAGAAATTACCTTACGGATGTTTATGATCAAAGTAAGTGGTTAACGAAACGAAAGAAAAGACTATGTACAGGCGACTACAAAGTAATGTGTTGGAACAGACAATCATCAGTGCCAAAGGGACAAGAAAGTGCATCATTTAATAACTAAGTTGAAGGAATGAAAAAAATTTTCGGTTTCAGTGAAATAGGAAATACAAATGGTCAGAATACATTCCAGTGAGAGATACTGAATTTCTTTTTGTTATTTTTGATCTAATGAATTTGCAAGTAAAGGTTAGGTCGACTCAGTACCTATCTGTCATAAAGTGTTTCTAAAAATGAAGTAAGGCAAGTTCAAAACTCATCAGCAGTCTTAAAGTTCATTAACATAATAGTTGTTAAAAGATAAAGCTATTGACACATTATTGGAAGAGATTAAGCAAGCTTTGTTCAAAAACGGGGGGAAAAGTCTGGCGACAAAATCGTTTCCTTATAGAACAGAGTATTGATATCATTATGTGCTTAGCAAAGAGTAAGTGGTGTTTAAGGGTTCAAGGGGAAAAAAATGTTCAGAGTAAAGTCTATTCCCTGATTTTGTGAAACTAAGAAAAGTATGTCTCTTAACAGTACATCACATTCGACAGCTCCTCGAAATGCTACTTATCAGAGCAAGCGTATCGTGTTCAGAACCGTCTGATTTTAGCTGTAATGTTGTTCAACAACAAATACGTAGTATCAGCAGTTAATGGTAAAATTGTATACATTATAGCAGACTACACGCTGGATTGCGGTCAACAAAAAATGACACTGTGAAACGTTTTGTGTCTCGTCAGAGATAGAAAACTGTTGATGCTCACTATATTTTCAGTCAGGTTATGTTCTGTTTTATCTGAAAATTTATTGGTCATTGGTGTTGTCGTTTTGGTGGTGCACTGACTGTATCAAGATATTCTTCTGGATTTAAGCTAAAATGTAAGGAACTAAACATTACTGTGTTTTATGCTCATTGTTTACCCTTATTCCAGCTATTTTTTTATAGTATATGTTCTTTAAGTCAACAAAATAGGATCGTAGGCCAATTTGATTTTTTGGAGTCATCCAGTTCCTTCATGTATCCGTGGAAGGAAGTAATTTACTGTGAGGCATGTAATATTAGAAAACTTGCAACACAGGTTGGATCACTATTGAAACTGCAGAAATCACTCTGCAATACAAAATAGGCCTAGGTTAACCTTATTGAGGTAGTAAGTACTATGGAAGAAAAGTGTAGCTGTATTTTGCAAGCTTCGCAGGAAATAATTAAAACCACACGTTTTCCAGAGGTCAAAAGAAAATTCACGGTCTCTTTCAAGTGAAATCATTTCATTTTCTATTTGCCTTTCAAATGGCACATCCAGTGCTGCAGGTGTTCGTCAGTCGGCAGTCTTCTTCATATCGGGAACTTAATTTACTAGGTGCAATAAGAGAAACCTTGCGTCAATCTGTTTTTGTTATGAGAACTGTGATCAACATTTCAGTGTTTTTTTTAATGAGTCTATCAGAAATTTTGGAGAAAATAATACCACAGGTAAAACGAGGGAAAGTATCTAACTAGACTGGTAGGTAACCTACTTAGTAGAATGGTAACATTATTTTCATACCAAGAGGGCAAACTAAAAATTATTTAATATTACTCTATCATCTATTGAATGCATTGATAACAAAGAATACAAAGATATGAACAGGGAACTTGATATTGTGACTGGTGCTGGAAGTCAGCTGTCTTTAAATTAATTCTCAGTCAAGATTTGGCGGTCAACACTATTTCTCTTCTGTTGCAGTCTATGAACTAAAGGCTGAATTGAATTATCCGAGCATGTAATGAACCATTATCTCTCCTGTCATTAGTAGAACAACGTAAAAAAAGTCATCGACTGGTTGCAAGTGGATGAAAGTTGGGTTGAGTTCTCGTTTTTCCCCATCACTATTCAAAGTAATGAAAACTTGTGAAAGACCTTTAAAGTTGACGCATATGAAACCTAAAGTCAGAAGCACAGTGTTATAACAGCGAATCGATCCCCTCATATTGCTGTATATTGAGCAAGAAATTGCTCCTTCCATAAATCTAAACGATGCCATTGAAGAATTTAAGGCTCTAATACCATCTGGTAGACAGACGTTTTAAGTGTAGAGGTGAATTTGTAATACATTTTTGTAATTGTATTTATTTGTCATATATTTCTGAAATTTGTAGGTTTAAGATTTAGAATATAAACCTGAAAGAATCGGTCGTATTTGTTGCAAAGTCAGAGTACTGGAAATCTTCACAGACTGTAATTTTCAGCAGGCTAGTTTTAACAAGGTTAAATGAAAAGGTAAAAATCCTGAAGTACTGAAATACTCAAACCACACTCTAGTATATACAGTCACGAAGCTCTATACGTAGGGAATATGCATCCATAGATAGTTGCTAACCACTAAGATCGCTACTTTTGCCTCATCATAGACAATGCGAAATAATACCGGCACAGTGTATTGTTCCTAGTACCCTCAACAACTCAAGCTTCGTAACTGTATATACTAGACTGTGCTAAAACTAGCTCATTTTGCAGTTATGCAGTAATGAAAGAAAAACAAGCTTTATAATGATTTTATTGAAAAAAATTGTCAATTAAGCGGTTAGGTCTATTATTACACATAGAGTTCATGACCTGCTATAATGCAAGAATTAGAAGGAATCGAACTGCTATCATATGCGGTATGTAGCCCTGATCTTGCGCCTTCAGATTACCATGTGTTTGAATGCATTGCCCACTTCCTGCATGAAATAAATTTCCGAAACTTGGAAGCCGCTGAAATGGATATCGCCGAATTCTTAGCGTCAAAAACCAGTAACTGGTAACGTCGCGGAATAACAAACTGCGCTGAAAGGTTCTCAAGACCATAGAAAGTAATGGACTTTACTTTGAAGATTAGATTAATTTCTTGTCACAGCACACTCCAACTAAAATTTTACCCCAAAACTGACATTATTTATGAGACACTATTTGTAATAGGATACAATATGAGCAAAATATTTGCCAACGGCGTAGCTCAGGCGCTTGCCGGAGCTGCGCTCGGGTTCGATACCCGCTTGGGCTGATTGCCTGGTTGTTTTTTCCTAGGGTTTTCCCAACCGTAGGGCGAATTTAAGGTAATCTGTGGCGAATCCTCGGCCTCATCTTGCTATCACCAAACCCAGCGATGCTAAATAACCTAATAGCTGATACAGCGTCGTAAAATAACTCATTAAAAATATAGTGGAATAAAATTAATATCACGCGGAACAAAAACTAATAATATAATAGGCTATAAGCGGAACTCGAACACGACACGGTTAACTTTTGTTTTGTAGTCATTTTACTATTCAGCTACAACACACTTCGACTGCAAGCCTTTGCCTAAGTCCTTTCCATATATATGCGCGATAAACATCGTGAAAACCTGGAAAATTATTCGTTCTTAAATTCTTATATTCCAAAGTTTCGTGAGTTACATAATTCAATTAGAAACATAAAGCAGAACGGGGTTAAGTTCTTTCTAAAGGCGTGGGAGAAAATACAGTAAGGGAATCTTAAAGATGTGATGCAAAATTTCGGTACATCTGTACCGCATGGCCGCCATGAAGACGTCTTTAGGCTGGTTATTATTTCTTTCGACGTGTATACATACAAATTTGTGATTTAATGATTATTGATCGATTTCTATCTTAACCGCACTTACTCTCAACCAGTTGAAAAACAGCTCCACTTTAAATTTTAGCACCAACTTTCGCAATTCCATTGGAAGGGCAATCAATACTGATCAAATAGTATTTTACATTTCTCAGTACATCGTCTATGATATTTCTTTTTTGGCGTTGAAGTTTTTATTCTCTTTTTTTAGAATCTGTTGAATTAATCGAGAGATTAAAATAATTAATGAACATTAAATTAAAAGTATACAAACAGTGACTTAATGGGCTCGATATGTTTAACATTTAAGCAACATACCGCGTATAACGACTCTCTATTCTTGAAGGAGGACACTCATATTCCTAATAAATTGATACGATGAAACTACAGGGTGATCTATTTGGGAAGACAAAATAAAAACATAATAAAATGAGAACTGTTGTTATTTATTGTTAAATAATTTCTACATGCATTCTAGAAGAATGGGAGTTCTCTCCAAATTAGACCTCAATGTGCCCACCATTGCGAACATGACACAGTTCATATCTTGAGGCTAATTCCTCCCATGTGTGGTCTAACATCTCAGGAGTAACTTCCTCAAAAGCTGAGATCTTTGCTCTGAGATCATGAATATCCCTGGATCGCTGTGCCTACACATTATTATTCACAAAACCTCAGAGAAAGAAATGGGTGGTGACAGGTCTGAGGAATTTGAAGGTTACATAATTGATCCTCTTCGACCACACCATGTGTCATCCAGATAATCACGGACGTCTATTGCCCAATGAGATGGTTCACCATCCTGTTGGAACACGAAACCCATGTTGTTTTCCTGTCGCAGTTGTGGTTCGAAAAAGTTTTTCATCATGTCCAGATATGGTCCTGATCGAACTGTTTCTTCTGCGAAGATAAAAGATCCATACAGATTATAGCAACTTACCGCGCATCAAACATTAATTTTAGGACTAATCCGTTCCAGTTCATATGAGACTTGCGTATTTTCACGTCCCCATATGATTGCATTATAGGTATTCACTCGCCCACTGACATGGAAGAAAATACCCATCTATTCAAGAAGCATTTTGTTTATTCTGTCGTTGCTGTGTAACTTCTTTTGTTTCTTATGCGGTAACGATGATACAAAACTCCCGTGCTTCAGTATCACATTGGAACTGAAATTAATTCTACAGCACCCCCGTTATAAATTTTATAGTCATTTTATTTTATGTGTTCCCAAACGGATCAGACTGGATTTTTCATAATAGATCTATTGTATAATGTGTCCTTTATATGTTTTGACGTTCGAAAAAAAATTAAGGATTAATGAAACTATTTAAATTTTATTCCGTGTATTAATATTAATTGAACTATTAAAAATTCAACACTTATTTTTTTAACTACTCGTGCATTTTATTATTTAATTTTGCATATACAGTATATGGGAAAAATAATTATACAAATTATAAATGAAATTGAATATTACTTTTAATTTATGGAAACAGAACGCCCGAGTAAGACAATTTGTATATTTTTATTTCTTAAAATGTCAGGTACATTATGCCTTACAACACCGCATGTTCCTTCATCCAAAAGAGTAAGTTTGTTTCTTGAATTAACGTTCGTTTGACAGTATAAAACTCCCGTGACATGGGACAGACACGATGTCTGGACTAATAAAGCCTGTACAGGACATCAGAAAACGGAACTACATTGGCCTTAATGCCTAGGCGAGATTCGAAACTATGAGTGAGGCATCCATGCAGCATTAGAGACGTTCCTTACTCTCAATATACCACGGCTGGCACATAATTAACACTTGCCCGTAACATAGGGTTTTAAGTCGAATTCCTTAAGTGGATGTGCCTAGTGGCGGATGTTTCTCATATGCAGCAGTGTACTGGTGAACATTCAGTAACTTGACAGAATGTTTATTAGTTATTATTTATGACTAATAGTAAAATAATTCTGAAGGTGACGTTCTTATACAGGGGACGCTCATATTTGAAGACTTTTATAAAATTTACTCACAGACTGTATAAAGTCTGGTAAACTACTCATGTCGTTAGAATGCTTTTATTGTACAAGGCCATTCAAAAGTAATTTGAAAGTGTTATAATGCACTTTTGTTTTTTAATATTTGAAGTAAAAAAAGTCTTCACTCTTACGCAAGCAGTGGAGTTATTTATACGGAGTGTCCCAAATTGATGTATACACTCTTTGAAATATTATTTCACAGCAAAGAAATGAGATAGAAATATTATTGTTGCGGTTTATGAATCAGAAGGCGGTGAAAAGCATGGAAACATGTTCATCTGTTTATAAACAAACATGGCGGTGAAATTATCGTTCGATGAACGTACGTGGATACTGAAATGTTATTGGAAAGTGGAGAATGTTGTTGAGGTTCAACGACGTTGGAGGGTTGAATTTGGAACACAACAAGGTTAACTATAACAAGAATCCGAGACAAGTTTGAAGTCGACGGAACGATGCAAGATGTGTTGAAAGAGTGGTGCGGAAGAAAGAGAAGTTCCACCGATAACGAGTGTGTTGATACAGTCATGCAGGCTTTTGCACATTCCCCAAAGAAGTCAATGAGGCAATGTTCTCGTGAGATTGGTATCAGCAAATCCAATGTTCATTCGAATTTTGCGAGCTCAAAAATGGAACCCTTACATTCCAAGACTTGTCCACGCACTAAATGAGGACGACCCAGATAGACGAGTGGAATTTTGGGAATGGTTTTTGAACATGTGTGATGAAAGGGAAGATTTTCAAGACTTAATTGTTTGGTCAGATGAAGTCACATTTACCCTAAACTAAATGGCACAATTAACCGGCAGAATTGTGTGTACTTGGCTAACGAAAATTCACACACCATTCATAAAAAGACCGTTAATCTTCCAGAAGTAACAGTATGGTGTGGTCTGTCTTCCAGAAAAATAACTGGGCCGTACTTTTTCGAAGGGACTGTCACGGGCGAGAAATACCTGCAAATGTTGGAAACCACGATTCCACGTCTTAATGGCCTCTTTGAGAAGGAAAATGGGTTTTACTTTCAACAAGACGTGGCTCCAGCTCACTTCCATGTCAATGTGTGGAATTTTCTCGCACAGATGGATAGGACGAAGAGGAAGTGCAAGTGCTGCGGAGTTCCTGCCTCGATCTCCGGATTTAACCTCTCTAGACTTTTACCTATGGGGAGCTCTAAAGGACACAGTGTACGCCACAAAACCACAAACACTGGAAGAACTGGGAGTTCAGATTGGACATGCCTGTAATATTCCATTAGCAACAATTCAGTTGGTATGTCGCTCTGTTGTACATTATTGGGAGTGTACTGTGGCAGAAGGGGCCCATTTTGAACATGTACGGGCTTAAGGAATACAAAACTGCAAAAATCGTATTTCTCTCTCATCTCATTGCTGAGAAATGGTGTTTCAAAATGTGTGTATACATAAATTTGGGACACACTGTATGTTAAGGGAATAATTACTCCACTAAAATGACATATTTTTTGTAATTGTTTTTTTCAACCAAATTTTGAGAGCATGTTTATTATGTAAAGAACTAACAAAATCCAAATTTTGAACTCTCAAATCTTTTTTACTTTTGATCTTTTATTTCTTTCTATTTCTTTTTAGATATGTTTTCAAACCCAAGTTTTTATTTATTTATCTGGCGGACTTAAGGTCATCAGGCCTTCTCTACCGCACCACCAGAATACAAATAAGAGATATACAAGAAACAAATGTAGAGAGAAGGAGGAAATAAATAGAAGTAAAATTACAGAGACAAGTACAAAAAGCACAAAGGCAAAAAGAACGAGAAAAATAAAATATATGTACACACACTAGTAGGGAGATAAGATCACAGTGGGTAGAAAAAGTACTATTACAGTATATTCTTTACTAATATAGTATATATTGTTTACCTAATGTAACTTTAAAACAAAAAAGTTACTAGATTTGTAATTAGAAATTTGTAAAAAAGAATTCTTTGATGAAAAAATAATTTTGACAGCTCTTTAAATACCACGCCCCTTTACAGCCTTAATTTAAAATATTTTTAAACATATTTGTAATCAGAATTGAACTAAATCCATTTGGGATATGAAAATATACATTCTATAGACGAGAAATAGCATATATATATATATATATATATATATATATATATATATATTTTTTTGGAAAATTTTCATGATTTTCAGTGGAGTCTAGACTAGTAAATTCTACTGTAGTCATGGATTGCATAATGTAATTTTTTTCTGCTTCCACATTTTACGTAATAAAACATATTTCTTCATTTTACATGATATATTATCTGATCTGTTGAAAGAATCGTTGAATTTTGAGTTTTCTTTTACTTGTTGCTATGGTACTGTTGAATGAATAGTAATACGCGTTACAAGAGCGGTATGTTGAAGTCTTCATGTTCGAGGAAAAGTTTGAAAAAGCGAAACGTAGTTGAGTTTTTTTAATTTCCGAGAATTGAAAGAAAACATACCGCTCGTGTATCGTAAATTATTTTGTGCGAAGATCGTTTATTACATACCTGAAAGAGGAATTTCTAATTAGTTGCAATGAAATCTCCATCTTGGTTTCTGTTCAATGACGGCAATTTTGGAAAACCAAAATATCTATCTTCAACATTGTTGCTTTAGAATGTTTTCTGTGTTTACTATACTCCAGCAGGCCGTGATATACGTCTGTCTTTTTTTTTTCCCCCAGTCTATAAGTGCGAACTTAAAACAAACGGCTTCCTTAATGTTACATGCATCACGAAATGCAGTAACTTTAGTGGAGTTGTAGAGTTTACTTAATTTTTGCAAATATTTAAAAACAATAATTAACAGTGCAATTTAGGTGAAATTGCAGTGGTAAGTTTCCAATCTATAATTATTACTATATTGAACGTCTCTAAAAATAATATGTTAAAAGCCTAAAGCAGTAAAATGAATATGTCACTTAAGCGGTAAGAAGAGGGAAATTGTTATGTGTGTTCGGTTGAGAATACTGAATGTGGAATTTTAGACTTACCACGGGTTGGTTTTGTGCGGAAACCAAGCAAATACGCACGATCTCGCACAAACAAATTTTCACTTAGCTACTTCTCTAGAGGAACGATGTGACTTACGTCCCGTAGTCAATAGTAACCAACACTATCACGGTAAAATCCATTTACTTCCCTAAAAACAAGGTAAAAACAGCATACTTACGACAGTGAGAGTGGATTTTTTTTTGTACTAATATGGGGTTGTTGACTTTTCGTCATTCCCCCATATGAAACCAGTTGTGTGGACTATTTACTGACAGAGTCGTTGCCCACGCTGCACCATAGGAGGCTGGTTTACGCTACATGCGCGATGAGATGATTTGTTGGGATTGCATAGGGTAATCGGAGCTCCCGGAGAAAACCCCTGTGTTACCTCTACCACAGGCTTGTCCAACAGAAGTTATAAATCCATTTGGGGATCGAATCCGGGTCCACAGGATTACAAGTTCAGCGTTCTACCCACTAGACCAGGGGTGCTCATGAACGCGCCCTGAAGCCTCGCCCGGGGCGAGAGGGTGCAGACTGGGCAGGTATAAGTGGAGCAGACGAGTAGAACTCGCTGCTATGGAACTCTCCGGAGCCAGCGGGGCAAGAATATCAGGATGTAGGGTCGTCTTTCAAACAAAACATAAACAATATAAATCAATTTGTTGCATTTACACTGACAAAAGAAATTCTAAACTGAAACAGTGTTTTAGGAACAGATGTACACTTAATATGCTAGGCATTACATGTGTGTTTGTGCCACCAGACGAGTAATATCTGAAACAATCGATCTACTCCAATGCAGCGGAATCATAGATGTCTAATGCTTATCGCTTAGTTGTGATCTGTGGCTGGTTTCACACATTTTTAGAACAGAGAAAACCTGCATATTTCCTTAGGTTTGGAAAATTAGGCAAATTGCGTTCTTGCATTTGTTGTGTCCACAAATTAAGTTTTATTCGAAATGCTTTAATTTTATTGAACAAATCAATAATCAGGAGATCTTTACCTTGCAAGGAAATATTTAGGTCATTTAAATGATTTATCACGTCTGTGAGGAATGCCAAGTTTACAAGCAAAAAAGGGTCGATCAGCTGGGGAAAAGCTCGAGCTAGCGCGCTGTTACGTTATCACAGCGAGTAATGTCATTAGCTTCAGGGGGTTATTCTTTGAGATGTTTCGAACAAAAAAGTTTAATATAATTTTGCCTGATTTTGATTCCTTTTCAAGATAAAAATTATTTTATATGAAACATTTCATAGCGTGTTTTGAGAAAGCCATTCAATTAATTCCCAATATGCTCAGGAAATTAAGAAAGCAGTGTATTACGATAATAAATGATGGAAAGAATTTTTCTTTTATCCTTTAAATGTGCAGAAATTTCAGGGAATTAAGTTATTCTTTGAGATATTTCAAATAAAAGAATTAATACAATTTTTCTGGTTTTTGCTTCCTTTTCGAGATAAAAATTGTTTTATATGAAATATGTGATATAGTGTTCTGGGATGACAGTGGAAGGAGTCCATAATCGTACCTATCTTTAAGAAGGGGGACAAGACTAACTAGTAACTTTCGAGGAATATCACTTTTGTTGATGTCGTACAAAATTTTGTCCAATATTATTTTGAGAAGATTAACTCCATATGTAGATGAAATTATTGGGGATGATCAGTGAGGTTTTTAAGCGTAATAGATTAAGTATTGATCAGCTATTTTTTATTCGACAGATAATGGATAAAAAATGGGAGTATAAGGGTACAGTGCATCAGTTATTCATATATTTCAAAACGGCATATGACTCGGTTAAGAGAGAAGTTTTATATGGTATTCTTATTGAATTTGGTATTACCAAGTAACTAGTTCGATTAACTAAAACGTGTCTCAGTGAAACGTACAGCAGAGTCCGTATAGGTCAGTTTCTGTCAGATGCGTTTCCAATTCACTGTGGGCTAAAGCAAGGAGATGCATTATCACCTTTACTTTTTAATTTTGCTCTAGAATATGCCATTAGGAAAGTCGAGGATAACAGGCAGGGTTTGGAATTGAACTGGTTACGTCAGCTTCTTGTCTATGCGGATGACGTGAATATGTTAGGAGAAAATCCACAAACGATTAGGGAAAATACGGGAATTTTACTTGAAGCTAGTAAAGGGGTAGGTTTGGAAGTAAATCCCGAAAAGACAAACTATATGATTATGTGTCGTGATCAGAATATTGTACGAAATGGAAATAGGCCTATAAAAATTAGAAATTTATCCTTTGAAGAGGTGGAAAAATTCAAATACCTGAGAGCAACAGTAACAAATATAAATGGTATTCGGGAGGAAATTAATCGCAGAATAAATGTAGGAAATGACTGCTATTATTCGGTTGAGAAGCTTTTATCATCTAGTGTGCTGTCAAATAATCTGAAAGTTATATTACCGGTTGTTCTTTATGGTTGTGAAACTTGGTCTCTCACTTTGAGAGAGGAACATAGGTTAAGGGTGTTTGAGAATAAGGTGCTTAGGAAAATATTTGGGTCTAAGAGGGATGAAGTTACAGGAGAATGGAGAAAGTTACACAACACAGAACTGCACGCATTGTATTCTTCACCTGACATAATTAGGAAAATTAAATCCAGACGTTTGAGATGGGCAGGGCATGTAGCACGTATGGACGAATCCAGAAATGCATATAGAGTGTTAGTTGGGAGGCCGGAGGGAAAAAGGCCTTTGGGGAGGCCGAGATGTAGATGGGAAGATAATATTAAAATGGATTTGAGGGAGGTGGAAATGATGGTAGAGACTGGATTAATCTTGCTCAGGATGGGACAATGGCGGGCTTATGTGAGAACGGCAATGAACCTCCGGGTTCCTTAAAAGCCAGTAAGTTCTGGGATAGCTTTCGATTTAAGTTTTAATATACTCCGTCAGTTTAAGAGAGCAGTGGATTATGATAATAAGTGATTAAAGAATTTTAGTTTCGTCCTTTAAAAATGCAGAAATTTGAACCGATTAATGTAACATTATAAAATTCCTTTTCAGAACGAAAAGTTACTTTTGTTCGGATCAAATTTCATTGTTGTTTACCGTACCATGGCCTCTTTAATTTATGTACTGTATATTCATTTTACGTATTCCACAGAAACTAATTCAGGAGGATTTTAACGGTAAGCCTACAAAAGAGGAATATGTTCTGCCAACCTAACAGTACAAATGAAATGGTCACTCAGATTATGGTCATCTCGGAGGGACCACGTTATTATGTTACTCTGTACAATAATTATTTCAGTTTTACAATTATAATGTTCCCAATTTGTCAACTTACTCGTGTCATACCATATTATGTGATTAGGGTTGTCGGGTAGTGTTCTCAAAATGACGCTGGGATTTCTGCGGTTTTCTTCATTTAGCTAAATGAAGTGAGATATGTTTGACATGCATGCTCTTTCAATTTTTTTTGGCGCCAATTCACCAGCTGTATGTGGCGTGGTCTTTAATCTTAGCAGTTAGCATTTCTGTGATTACAATTTATTAGTGCGTGATGTATGCTGTTGTTCGTGAGATTATGTAGGTATTTCGTGAATTATAATGAATCTAACGAATGTTTTAACGCGTTCCTTATTTCAGACACGTATTTCTTTATGGAAAGGCGACTTTGGCGGAAATAGAATGATTTCCTTGGGAGATGAGCACAATTGGAACTTAAAATAAGCCGATTCACAATTACATACTCTTGTCATGATCATACAAATGCGGCAATACACGTAAAAAAGACGAATACATGCAGTACATATACATACACAATGAAAAAATAAACATTTGCTATGCCCTCTGAATGTTACTGAAGCTATGAATATTTAGATGTTGCAAAAGTTGAATTTGATTCATAAAGTTTTACTTATATACCTTGCTTAGCTAAGTACAGCAAAATGCCAGTTAAATCAAATAAATATTATTGATTTTAGTTAACAAGATCCTAAGATCCATGTGTGAAATGGAGAGTTGTGTCATCATTGATTCTGTAGGATGCTCCATTTGTCACTTGTTATCACTGGTATGGTCACTAGTTGTAGGTTGAATGTTATCACCCGCAATAATAGCAGATGCACAACACTTACATTACTATCTGTAGTATGAGCAGGTTCTTCATTATTACTCGTACTAATATATTTACTTCCACTTTGCTGTAAACTTTAAAAAAGGAACTAATAGGCCTTTCTCGCGGACTCATTGCCATATGAAGTTAATTCAACTGTTTCTTATTCATGCTATAAAAAGAGAAATAGCACAGTGAATGCCTATGTATATATATTTTTTTGTTATAGTAATGAGGAAAACATTACGCAGAGGGAACTGCTCCCTTTTCGCCTTCGACTAAGTTATAAAAATTTCCAGTGTTCCAACTTACCTATGACTTTGAAACTTATACTGTGGTTAGTTTACACATAAAAGAACACAAAGCCATAAAAAACGAATTAGAAAAATTTCTCTTCTTTTTTTAATTAGCAATGTACTCGAAAACTGTGGACTGGGAACTGGTCCCTTTTCATATGAATGCACACATATTTAGAAACCATGTTTACGTAAACTTTGATTTGTATAATAATTTGCAAATAAACCTGTCACAACTCCTCAGAAATATGCTTTCTTCATATCTAATGAGAGATGGGGGAGGGAATAGTCTATTATCACTTTGACCTATCTCCGTCTATGAAAGACGATGAGACACATTGTGGTCTTAAACGTTGCAAGACAAACACCCAATATTCCTGTCGCATTTTCCTCGTTAATCACCGACGAAGTCTTTGTTGTTGTTCACTTAGCAATAACTGTCTTTTAGTCTGCTCACCCTAATAATATTGCTCATTTTTAGATCTACCGCTTCAACCATATTTTTTCTTCCACAAATAACAATCGAGATTTCGTTGACAGTTACTCATCATCTTCACATGGAGTACCAAAGTTGCCTTACATACTTCCAGTATCCAGCCTAATGTACAGAGTGGACACAAAGTCCCGTTATCCCCTATAAATATGTCAAATATACACACTATTTATGTAATTCCGATCATAATGCAGACATACATTCACTTTACACTAAATGTGTGTCCAAAGGGTCATTATATCCCCCATCATTCACCTCACACAAAATAATGCGTCGCCAGTATTGCTGTTGTAATCTGTTGGAAAAAGCGTCGCACAGCGTCCTTCAATTCATCAGTGGTGTACCATTCCTGTGCAACAATGCTCTTGATGAAATCCCACAGTGCATTGTCACAGGTTGTGAGGTCAGGGCTACTAGGTGGCCAGTCGAGAGGAGCTGGTAAGATGAGTGACTCATTATGCCATTTCTTTCCGTTCATGAGTACCTCAATGAGATGTTTCCACAACCCTGGATTGACCGTGGTTCACCATCTCTCAGGCAGTCCTGGATCATTCCTTATTTGCTGAAAGGCACGTTAATCCGAAACCGCAATTCCTGAAGCGTGTGTGTTGACTTCAGAAGTGTAAACATGGTGTTGACCTCATGACCCCAAAACAAACTATTCGGATTTATAGCCGGTGATTAGGAGGCCACGGTACAGGTATTCCTTTGCCTAAGGGAATATCGTATGAACTGTTATATTGCGGACCAATGTTTATTGGAACTTTTTCAGTTTGCACTTTCCATCTGTAAATTATTGGCCATTACTTTTGAAACACTCTGTGTGTGTGACGAGGATAATCACACGGCTCATCACAGTTAAAATGTTCATGCCTCGTATCATACGAGACTAGATATCATTTAGGTATTCTGGCCTTTTTCGTCAGAACTCATCCCCGTTGAGAACGTCTTCCTAGAAACTCACAAAGCCCTTCGGAATTCTGACCTCCCGTCTCCTGCGGTCTAGGGTTGAAGACGTGTGGAAGCAACTATCTCTCGATGAGTCCTTTTTTCGATCTTTTGTAAACTCTTGTCCGACATCTTGCAATTCTGGTTTTGAAACTAATCATTAATTCGATTTTTCTGTTCAAATCATTAAGAGAATGAAACTAAGGAAACGTGTGATAATAATATAATTACAATTATCCTTAAGTTGAATAACTCTTCTCGGGTTCTCAGCCAGGTGATTGGAGATTAGCTTCCAAGCTTTCGACGGCTAGCTCTGCCATCTTCTTCAGGGACGAAGTTATTCTACATCAAACGCCGGGAAAGCCTCAAGTCATATCCTTAAGTTGATATCCGCTTACATTTTTATTACAGGAGAATAATGGCGCGTTTTAGAAAAGGCATTTCAAATACTGACATCCTTTAACACAATGATCACAATCTTGTCCGGTGAAGAATCTGAATAAATTAATTTGGACAGTAAACTTTAACCCAATGATACCACATGTTTCTTTTGTTCCATCCTGAAACTCCCTTCATATATTTTACGTTAAACTAAACCGATTAGAATAATAATTGACAAAAACTGTTTGCGAATAAACGAGTGTTTCCAGGAGAACTACAGTATAAACGTTTACATTAGATACTGAAAAGCTTTACTTCTGCGTTAGTTTTGCAGTTAGGTTTAATGTTATTAATTTGATCAATGGCATAAAACTAATACGCCATTCCACATAATATACTATGTATTTCAAAACTAGAAAAAAAAAAAATCTGTCAGCTAACGTAGCACTTCAAGCAAAACAAGAAAATAGACGAGCCGAAGAAAGAGATATATATAAGAGAGAGAATAAACAACAACAAATTACAACTTATTTTAAAAGGTACGCGAACGTCAGCGGACTCGAATCACTACCTGATCCGATTAAAGGAATGCTTAGCGCAAAGTGTATGTCTCCGCCACAGCACATATACAACCTGCGCTGCATCAATCGGAGGTAACCGGAGGGCTCCGAATGAAAGCTCGCAAACAACTGCTCCGTAGAAAAACCCAATCATAAGCAGCACTAACTTCAGCGATTAGTTGACTTTGTTTGCGGTCTGTTGAGCGACGCCACTATGGCTGCTGTAAATCTGCCCGACTGTGATGTATGCAAAATTCAGTTAGAAGAAAATGATAATGCGAAACATTATAATGCTACGATGTTGACAATGGTCAGGACCTCTCTGATGACGATGGGGAGGTTGACGTCATCGAAAGTATTGAAGACGGTGCTGCTTCGAGTAGGATAGTGCATCAAGTATCGAGTCCTCGTCTGACGGTGAGAAAGAAAATGTTGATTCTTCTGCTATCCAATACATTTTCAAGTCATGGGCACTGACGTAGCTCAGACGGTAGCGCGTTTGCCTGCTGATCCAGAGTTGCGCTCGGGCATCGGTTCGATTCCCGCTTGGGCTGATTACCTGGTTGGGTTTTTTCCGAGGTTTTCCCAACACTAAGACGAATGTCAGGTAATCTATGGCGAATCCTCCTGTTTCATCTCGCCAAATATCATTTCGCTATCACCAATTCCAAGGACGCTAGATAACCCGGTAGTTGATACAGCGTCGTTAACCAAGTACAAAAAAGTAAGTCATATCCTTATTGTATAATGTCCTAAAATAGAATAAAAACTTCCAGTTCATCAGCGCTAGCGCATGTCCCTATCACTACGTGCTCCCGGATTCAATTCCCGGTGTTGACTGAAAATATAATTGTGATAGATAAAATTGGAAATTAGAACTTTTCTCGGGGCACTTCTGTGGACCGAAACATTCAAGCATGTATTCAAATTGTTTAAAGTTTCCATGTCAAGACCATTTGTTATGCAAACAATGTGGTAATTGATTGGAGAAGTTCTTCGAAGTACATATGAAAAATGTTGGAAAAAATGTATTATCTCTCTATAAATCAGTGTCAATAACTGTAGAAAAATGTTAATATTGTGGTTAAATAAGCATTTCATGAATAAATTATGATAAAACAATGGCTGAAGACTATTTTTTTTACATAAATGTCAGTATTGAAAATGTATTTTTTTTTTTTCGATTTTTTAAATACTGGGGTCAGCATTGACCTCATGGTATTCAGTGTCACAAAAATTTCTGGTAGTAGAAGGGTTAAATAGTGCCGGCCATTTTTCACAGTCGAAAAAGCTGGAGCGGATTCCCCCAGTGTAGCATCCACGTTTGCTTTAATTTCTGTGGGACTAATTCATTTATTTATGAAGTATTTAATAACAGCAAGAAGCTCGATATTCTCCATTCTTGCAATCTGTTCGGCGCACTAACTTCAGAATTAAACTGCACTACTACACGAAATGTAATCAACAGAAAATTATGATTTTTCGTGCTTGAAGTAATGTAAAATGGCCGCTAATATTGGCGGCATTGTTGACACGTTTTCAGTGCCATCTGTCAAGCCACAAACTTTTCAAATGCACTGTATACATACATAGAAACTAGTTTCAACGTACAATTTAAACGTTTGTAATATGACATTGTAGGGCAGAAATACAAACAAAATTTTTCAACTAACGTGATGTGAAAACCTTTATATTGAGGTTATGTTAACACAAAAGCTCACTTTGTCAAATGTGTCGTTGTGAAATTTGGTAAGATGCTCATTTAGTTAATCAGCACGAACACTTGCAGAATTGTGAGGGTTATTTTATTTTTTTTATTTTATTTTACTTGGTAATTTAACGACGCTCTATCGCCTACGAGGTTATTTAGCGTCGATGGGATTGGTGATAGCGAGATAATGCGGAGAATTCGCCATAGATTAACTGACATTTGCCTTATGGTTGGGGAAGACCTCGGAAAAACCCAACCTGGTAATCAGCCCAAGTGGGAATCGAACCCGCGCCCGAACGCAATTCCGGATCGGCAGGCAATCGCCTTAGCCGACTGAGCTACGCCGGGCCGTGAGGGGTATTGAGCGCCATCACACGAAAGCTTGGACGACAGTAGAAGAGGAGACGTGCAACCTTCCATTGGAGTGTGTTAAACATTTTATTACGTATTTTCATAACTCTAAGGTAGTATGGGTAGTATAGAGAAGAAGAAGACATTGTGTGTGTGTTTTCGTACTTGTACACATATCTTGATATTATACTTTTCCAGTATTTCTGTATAATTATTATGAAGTAAAATTTAATATCACGTGTAATATTTGTGTTTTGTTTCCTTCCTCTGCTCATTTTGTATTAGGGGTGGGAGTAGATTATTGTTAGTATTTTATTAGGTATTCCCCTTCCATCACCAGTGTATCACCACCAGTATTTGTTATTTTCAAACTAACCTGAAATGTACAATAATAAAGATTTAAATAAAAGCGTGTTTTATATTGATGATCTCTGGCGTATCAAAGGCCGAACTTCGGCTTTCCACGCTGGTAACCTACTTTTGAATCCCGATGGAACCTGCAGTAAACAGTGACGGTGCTTGGTAGTTTTTCGTCGGGTACTCCCGTTTCTCCTACTGACATTCTACCATTGCTCTGTTAATCATGCTGTACTACGAATGTAGACCATCTTCCATTATGCATCGAGGGTAACGCTACAGCGCACAGTGTGCAATTTTTCCAGTATAGGTGGACATAAAAATCAAATTTCGACTTAGTTAGATATAGATGAATATGAATTCATCTTCTTTAACATTTGGAGAATGTTGTGAGGAATAGCTTTTACTGTGTTATCAGCAGTAAGCTATATTTAGAAGGGTATAAACAATGAGTTCTTTCTAACATTATTTTCTCGCTCCCGTTCAGAGAGGCTTACTATGTGAGTGTAAAAGAGCCAATTGTTAGTGTTTTATTGTGTTGCGAAACATAGAATATGTCCAGATAGCTACATTCGTAGATGTTGCAGGTCATGAATCTTCACTTCACTTTCCCTTATCCCAGAGAGCAAAGTAACCCCCCGTGGATTTACAGTGAATAACACAATTATTCGGAAACTTAATATTCCAAATGTTTATGTGTATGTTACTAAACATGTTTGCAAAAACGCAGAAATTACGCTTGCGGTTACGTCAAATAAACCAATTTGCATAATATGGACATAAAAAGAGCTTGCTAATGAAATGGTATGTTAATATGTATATATATAAAAATAAACAAATGTACAATTTACTGCGTAACAAAAATATTCGGACAGTCCTGTTGGTCCTATTCTGTACACCCCTTTTGACCACTTACATTACAAAGTAGGTGGAGGTACCGAGTTTCAATAATATGCGAGAGTACTTAGTCTTACTTGTGCTGTCGTTTCAGCAAGACGAAACACAAAATGGGGCGTAAAGGTAAGTAAACAACATTTAATCAGAGGCAGTTAGTGATATTCCATTACGAAAAAGGGAAAACCATTCGAAACATTGCAGATTTACTTCAGATGAAGAGAAGTACAGTGTCTGACATAATTCTCAGATATAAAAACGAGGACAGAATAGAGCTGAGAAAGCAAACAGGTCGCCGAAAAGTCCTCACAGACAGAGAAGAATCTCTTATTATCAGACAGATTAAAAAGAACCCTCGTATAAGTGCCCCGATGTTAACTTCTGAAATTGAATCGGCTACGGGTAAAAAAGTGCATGCCCAAACAATTAAGAGGGCAATACATAAACGTATTAATAATGACGAACTGGAATAGTATTCTTTGTTTTCAAAAAGTGTCCGAATATTTTTGTTAGTATTAGAAATCAAATGTTTTCCTTTATGTTTTAGTAATTAGAAGAAAATTAAGTTAATTGGAATTGTTGTGTTGAAAATGTTTATATGAAATGGGATACTTTTAGGGAAAAAATAAGAAAAGCTTATTTTTATATATTTATATGTATATATATGTCATTGAATTGTTAGTTGACGGATGTCCGAATATTTTTGTTACTCACTGTAGAGGTCAGGGAACCTGGAAGTCTACTCTCTGGGTTCTCTGAGGAGTCCGAGGCTTATTCACCGATTGGGGAATTTATCAAACTAATTATGAACAGGTGTGCATAAGATTATGCTGAAATTAGATCTGTTAGACGAAAGAACAAAATGATTCGTGCATGATGGTGCTCCACATTCCGTATGCCAATATGCGGAATGCACAATATTGCTTATGTTAAATCAGGCAAGTCAGAAATCAGACTCTGAATGTGCAGTTTTGTGCGCGGATCGCCGGTCTGTGCAGACTGCATCATTCGAGCGTTGCTCTTACCCTTTCTTAGCTGGAGGGATGTACAATAATCTATTCTGTGCTTCTAGGTTTGGATTAAATAGGCATTTGGACATTATAAACACACTTAGCAGAAGGAAAAAAAACACGGTTATTATCAGTGTCTATACTTGACAATTGCAATACAAGAAACTTTAGGCTTACTCAGTTATACTTCAAAAAGTAGTGGTTTGTAAAGGATAATTTATTAATACGATTTTTATACAGTATTTGCAGAAAAAAAAATATTGCAGTGATTTCGAAAGAACAAAAACGAACAAGTATTTCATTTTACATAGTAGGTACTAATTATTTTAAAGTAATAGACCCTACTCTTTCATTGTTCGTCGAGCATTATTATTTATTGGGACCAATGATAGAAATGTTGAAGAAAATATTATACTCCCAATTAATTACATGCAGTAGGACATTGTGAAGTTTTTACACTGAAGTAATTTCCTTGCTGTGTGTCAATATAAATTAACATTAATATTAATAAACAACATAAATTGAGCTTAGAATTTAAATTCACATATAGGTTATTTAGAAAACGTTGAGAGTAAGTATCGACAAGTTGGAAGCGTAACTGAAAGAAATTAAAAGTGTAGTTCACAAGCTGTAAAGCGACGATATTCTATTTATGTCAGGTTTAAAGGTTTATTAATGTAAGTATATTAGTATAATATAGTGACGTGAGATGGAAAATTTGCCATTATATATTTTTCCAGAAATTTTTCCGCCTTGCAAATAGTCGCTTTTTTCGCTCCTAACAACTCAAGAGCCTCATATGTATTCCTCACTATATTCACATCACTTACCAGCTTATGAAATGAAAGTCGTAAGTCGTCTAATCTTTGATGGCTGTGTTAGTACAGACTCCAAAATATTGCCATTGTCAAGTTCGTTTTGCCGTGAGAGTACTGATTAAAAAATAAGCGCTGGCAATATCATATTTTGAGAACTTTACTAATCTGATCTAAACTGTCACAAGACTATTACCTCGACATGGGCTCATGAAAGCCTTTCATTTAAAAATAATTATTGTTGGCTGAGGAAAACATTATAATAATTATGTTTTATGATTCGTAATTTCTCTTCTTCGTTATCTGTGAACTCCTCACTTTATTTATCATAACTCATTCTCAGACACAGCCAAATCAACACCCGTACTGAAACTGCGTTACTGAAAGAAAAGCTGATATGCTGTTGCAGGTCTGTATAGCCCTGTCGCGTTCCCCTCCAAGGCGATTCACTCCCTCCAGGTAGGGGAATAGCAAGTGCACATCGCACAGAGACTACTGCACAATGTGTAGGGTTTTGGCATGCCTGTGTTAAATCATAGATATTCATTTCCATAATACCAGTCGTGAAGGAAGAAACTGCACTTCGATGGAAAAAATGCCTTGTTGTACTAAAGTTACTAAAATACCTTCTTATACTAAAGTTACTGTCACAAGGACTAATTGTGCCGTGGTTGAAGGAAAGACTAATCACTAAGCATTCCAACACTCCTATTGATCAAATGTGTACTGGGGACCGAAAATCACCAACAAGAAATACTGAACTTGCTTTTACGAACAAGAGAAATACGAGTATATGCTACATTTGCCCATTAAAGAAGAGAATAATGACTACAACGTATTGTGCCATTTGAAGGAAGGTTTTCTGCAAAGAACACCATGCAAAATTGTGCAATAATTGTTATATATAATTACATTTATGATGGTAATGCTTGATTTGAACCTTTTTAGTAAATATTAAACGGTGTGTTCAAAGTGAATATAACTTATTACATTCCTCTCAACATCCTAGAATATACTTCATCAAGTGGTCGTAAAAATTACGAACGTTTGTGTTTAAAGGTGTCTGGAAAATGTTTGTGTTCTAGGGTTAAATATTCCTTGCGCTTTAAATCGTTTTTATGAGGTAAAACTACTAATATATCTTGTTCTATATACTTTCACATAGGCTATTTTGCAACTCTAAGTGATTTATCATCGATGACTTTTCCTTGTTACAAGATCAATATTTTTAACCAATTGAGTCATTACTCAGGCGTAACCACTCTACGACCGACACACAATAACTGTAGAACTTTTAACCGCTTCACAGTGTGCAATGACGCAAATCTAGCTGGACAATATTAATAACTTCTCTGCATTCTAACGGATTGTTATGAAATTTTGTACAGACCTAATAGGTAGCACATATTTTTTGTATACAAACTCTGATTACGTTTATGTAAGAACAACTGTCCCTTTATAGGAGTGGTTTTAGGCAAAAATAATTTCTCTCCTATCTAACAGATGTTTATGAAATAAATATTGTACGAAAGTTACAGGTAAAATACATTTTTTGTGTACAAACTATATTTACGGTTTCATAAGAGGAAGTACCCCTTTATAGGGGGCGCATTTAAACAAAATTAACTTCTCTCCTACATAACAGATTTTTATGAAACTTTGTACAGGAGTTACATGTAGCATATTTTTTGTGTACAAACTCTGATTACATCTTTATGCTACCTGTAAGGGTAATTGTACAAAGTTTCATACAAATATATAGTATAGGAGAGAAGATATTAATTTTGTCTAAATGCACTACTATAAAGGGCAGTTCCTCTTATAGAAACATAATCAGACTTTGTAGACAAAAATATATTCTACCCCTAACTCCTGTATAAAGTTTCATAAAAATCTATTAGGAGGGAAGTTATTAATCACTGATAAATGCGCAAAAACACGCGAACTTCAAAACAAGGATTCAACACTTTAAATCATGCTGTATTAAATGGTAAAAGAATTGTTGTAACCGGACGTGATCGGCTATAATAAAACCCACGTTATATTTGGAGAACTTCAAAATTTCTCTTTCTCAATTGTAATATTTAAATCCTGCTGTAAGAAGAAAAATAGTTTACAAACTTCTAGTTGAAGTTACATTAGTAAGAACGTACCTATCTGAACAGACTACATGTCTCACAATACAATAAATCACTAACAATTGGCTCTTTTTCAGCCACATAGTAAGTCTCTCTGTCTACGGCTGAACAGACGCGAGAAGTATTGGGAAGAACTCGTTGTTCATACCCTTCTAAATATAGCTTGCCGCCGATAAAACAGTAAAAACTATTTCTCACAACATTCTTCAAATGTTCAAAAACATGAATTCATATTCACCTATACCTAACTAAACGAGTCGAAGTTTGATTTTTGTCCACCTAGACTGGGAAAATTGCACACTGTGCTGCGGAGGAATAACATAATTATGTAAAGTTACATTTTAATTTATCGTGTTCACCAGTATTTTCTTATTATTACATGTCGCAGTCATCTTTAAAGCTGTTCGTGTTAAAATAAATGGAAACATAATTTGTTTTCGATTTTACGCGTGATGTCATTTATGCAGTACTTCGGCGATCTCCAGATTTCAATCCGGCCGACTTTTGGTTGTGGGGTTACCTTAAAGAACGAGTTTTCCTGACACATCCAACAACCCTACTGCAACAGGAAGATGCCATCTCGCAGGGAATTGCCAATATTCCGAGATATCTGCAAAATGCTGTGCATGTTGTCGCAGACAGAATGCTGTACGTTGAACAAGAGAACGGTGGACATCTTCCCAATGTTTTGTAAACCCCGTTGTTTGCCCAACACTGTGATGTTTTTGGTTTTTTCCCTGTCTCAAATATTATATTTATAGCGGTTTAATGTTTGAGCTGACTTTTGAAATACCTTATATTATCATTAAATCAATACTATTGGGCGGAAGTGACGAAAGGAAGAGTTTAGTGCATTATTTACGGCTGAGGATTTTGTTATTTATGTAATAATAAAGTATAATTCCACATCTAGGAAGAGCATTAATTTGATTTTTATGTAGACTTCGCATCAAGACAAATATTACTTAAGGATTAAACGAGTTGGAAGGAAATTTCGGGACATACTTTTCTAAAGTCAACACCTCTGTATTACACAACAATATAAAATACTATGCCCTATTAATACACACTATGCTGATGCGGTGACGACACTACTTTACTGCAAAGATGTACTTCAGAGTACACGTATTGTTTTTAGTGCTCAGTATCAGATATTTATGAAGCAGGAATTCTGAATAGTGTTCCCATCCCGCATACAAACTTTTCAGCAACTTTTCTTACTGGGCTGTTTTCTATACTTTAACGTACAGATGTGTATAATATAGAAGTCGATAATGCAATTTTTTTTTATTTCAGAATCAGGTTACTGACTGTTGTTAGTGTCTGTAATACATAATGTATGATATATGGTATTAATTAGCATCTGTCACATTATGTGTACCACGTCTGTGGCTACAGTGGTAGTGCGGTGACCTTCCTCTAGGCGCGGCCCGGGTTCAATCCACGTCCACGTCTGGGTGGAATATGTGGGAACAAAAAATACATTGCAGAGAGTTTTCTCAGGGTACTCCCGTTCCGTCTCATTCCACCAGCATTTTTTACGCACCTCATTTCATCTATCATTTATTTATTTATTTATTCATAGTTTACCCAACAACAATAAGGGTAAACTAACAAATAACAAAAAGGTAGCAATTAAAAATATAAACTTATACGAATTAAACTAAATTACATATAGATTGAGCTTTTTGTATTATGGCAGATATAAATGCACTTCTAGAACTAAAAATATCACAATAATTGTTAAAATACTTATTGTCCACACCTGTGGAGTAACGGTTAGCGCGTCTGGCCGCGAAACCAGGTGGCCCGGGTTCGTTTCTCGGTCGGGGCAAGTTACCTGGTTGAGGTTTTTTTTCCGGGGTTTTCCCTGAACCTAATATGAGCAATTACTGGGCAACTTTCGCTGCTGGACCCCGGACTCATTTCATCGGCATTATCACCTTCATCTCATTCAGACGCTAAATAACCTAAGTTGTTGATAAAGCGTCATAAAATAACCTACTAAAATTAAAAAAAAAAACTTATTATAATAGTAACAACTTCTATATATGGTATTATTTATACTATAATTTGTCCCGGCACATTTAAAAAAACGTTTTATTAATTCTATTACTATAATTATGAACTTGAAATTCGACTAGGTTAATTGATTACAATTACATTCATTTACAATTGAATGAAGGAACGTAATTTCGTAAATAACCCTACGTAATTTTGAAGTATTATAATTGTAAACTTTCATAAGCATACATTGAACTTACATATTCAATTGAGAAACGAATATAAACAACCTCAAATGGTTAAAAAACGTTTTTTTACCACGGAAAGAGTAATGGAATACTGTTATAATATAAACAATATTGATTGGGAATCCCTCTTTAATGTTAAAGACCCAATAGCTGCTCAAATTTTAATACATTTTTTAATTTATTATTAGAATATTTTAATTTAACTTTCCCAATCAAGAAAATAAAACTGAATAAAAGTAAAAAACAACCAAACAAATGGTATTCAGAAGAATTAAAACAGATGAAAACCCAACTACTAATACTACATCACATCAATAAGGTGACAGATCTGCCCATGGCTAAAATAAATTAAATGAAATTAAGAAACAGCCAATTAACTCAAGCAAAACTGGATTATAATACCAAATTATTCGTAAACTCCGATAACAAGTGTAAAACTGCCTGGAATCTCATAAGTAGAGAAAGATCCAGTAACACTCAAAATCATACAAAGAATCATAATATATCGCCGGAAGAGTTCAATGAATTTTTCATTGACTCAGTGGGCATAATCAAATCCAGAATTCAACGCTCTGAACTATCTCCAATGGATATACTAAACAGAAATGACAAAATCTCCTGTACTTTTAAATGGAAAGATGTCACCATCGAGCAGGTATGGGATACAATAAATACCTTGAAAAAATCAAATTCAAAAGACGTTTATGATATGTCAAATGATTTTTTAAAAAAAGTTAAAAATTCCATATATATTCCTCTAACACATATGATCAATATTTGTCTACAACAAGGCCTATTTCCCGATCAACTAAAAATTTCGAAAGTAATCCCAATATATAAAAAAGGCAATAGAACAAGTCCAAGTAGTTACAGGCCAATCTCTATCATTCCTGCGTTATCTAAGGTATTTGAATATGTAATTTTCAATCAAATTTATGATTATTTTGAAAATTCAAATCTCTTTAGTACTAACCAATTTGGCTTTAGGAAAAGTAAATCAACAAATGATGCAATTGAGCTTTTAATAACGGAAATTTTAAGAAATTTTGAAAATAGGTCATCAGTTAATGCTACATTCTGCGATCTCACTAAAGCTTTCGATTGTGTTGATCATAATTTAATTTTATCAAAATTAGCATTTTATGGTATTCGAGGGAACACACTAAATATTTTTAGAACCTATCTTCATGGGAGAAGTCAATTAGTTGCTATAGGTGAAAATTGGTCAAGTCTCACCACTACACATTATGGGGTTCCTCAAGGGTCAATAATTGGTCCCCTATTATTTTAATAGCAATAAATGATCTTCCAGAATTCATTAAAGCAATAACAATTATGTATGCAGATGACACTACTTTCCTATGTTCTTCCTCTGCTCTAAATCAATTACATGCTCTCAACGACGACACTCTATCACAGATGGCTTTATGGTTTGAATCTAATGGCTTCTTGCTTAATCAAGAAAAAACCATCAACTTAACTTTCAGCCTAAACTATCTAATAAATAAGGACAACAAACTCAACTACACAAAATTTCTGGGACTTTTTATAGACTCCAGTTTAACATGGGATAAGCACATCGAGTACATATGCACAAAGCTATCAAGAGTTTTATATTTGCTAAAGAAATTATCTACTTGCATTTCTCAAAATTATTTAAGATGTGCCTACTTTTCTTTCTTTCTGTCGATAATTCGATATGCCCTAATTTTCTGGGGAAATGGAACCAAAATTGGAAGCGTCTTGATTTTACAAAAGAAGACCATTAGAATTTTATGTAAATCAAATTATCTGGAACATTGTCGGCCACTTTTCAGACAATCACGGATTTTAACAATCATAAATCTGTATATATATGATCTAGTACTTTACACTAGACAAAATATCGACAATTACTCATTAGTGGCCAATATACATGATCATGAAATTAGAAATACTGAACAAAGTAATATTCCTTATTGTAGATTACACAAGAGCAATACAAACTTTTTAATTATGGGGATGAAATTATATAATAAGCTCCCAAGTCAATATTATAAATTACCAATCAATAGCTTCAAAACTAGATTTTACAATTGGTTATTAAATAATCCCTTTTATTCCATTGCTGAGTTTTTCAACAAAAATTTGTATGACATTGTATTTTAATAAATAAGTTTTAATTGCAATTTAGTTAGTTTTCTACAATTTAAAAGTTTAAAATTATTTCATATTTTCATTGTATTACTTAAATTTTACTGTTTCTGTTATTAGTGTTTTTGTAAATGTATTTATATGTCTTTTTTTCAATGTATTCTGGCGAAGCCTAAAACTCTATGTCTATTGGCCAAATAAATTGAATTGAATTGAATTGAATATATGGAACATAATTTTCATTTAGTGGATATTTGCCATTTTGTCTATAATAAAGTAACCTAAGAATTTTTTTTTGTATATTTTCAGTTAATGTATTATACTTAATAGTAGTGGGAGACCAAACAGTTGGTGCATATTCCAATTTAGATGTAATAAAGCTTGAGTATAAACATGTTAATGCATTGACATTTTAAAAACCTATCATATTTCTAATAATAAAACCTAAAGACATACGCTGATGCTATTACTGTATATTATTTATGTGATATATGAAAGTTAACTTAATAACTAATTGAACACCCAAATCATTGACAACTTTACTCTTTTCAGTAATGCACCTCCCATTGAATATAATAGTAAAAATAGGCTGGATAAGTTAATAAGATTTCTGACACTAACATGTACGTATGTAGATTTTGTGCAAGTGGTCAGCGAATATTGCTTACCTTCTTTGGATCGTAGTTCAACGAGAGAAAAAAAAAAACTGCATAACCAGTTCTCTTTCAGCTGTGCATGAACAATAAAAGAAGAGAACGCTTCTCTCACTTCTATACGTCGATTGGCAAACGTGTGCACTTTGGATATGCCTATTTCATGCAATCACTCACCGCCTTTAATGCAGACAAGTTACGAAAGATAAAGATGTCTCATATACAGTCGGAGAACGATATAGGGAGGAAGAGGTTTCAGCCTTTTATAATCTGTGCCAGAACATGAATACTTGCCATCACCACCTTCAGACTACCTTCCCCTTAGAGAGAGGAAGTTCTCACTATTTTCTCCTGATTTTTCTTTTGATAAAGTGGGAACTGAAACGTAAGTATTCAAAATTGATTGGTACAAATGAATTAAATAATATCAGCTTGAAGGGCACTGCAAGCAGTGATATAAGTTCGAGTTTAAGATATTTTAAAGATATTTTTTTTGCGGCAGTACTGTGAATCGAGTTTGCTTTCGAGTACAATTTGCAGGAACCAGTACAGAATTGTAACTTCGATTAGCAATAAACAAATAAGGTTTCTGTCTCTTTTTGACACTATGTTTTAACATAAAAATGGAATTCTTACATCGAAAATAAGATAGGCAAATAACAGAAGCATCATTCTACATATTTTATTGTCGAAATATTAAATGTGCAGAAATCTTCAGCCGATACATCAGAATATTGGATTGGTGCTTAAGTTCATAGCATTTTTCTGTAAGTTACTTTCATTCATTTAATAGTGGGCTACTATCACAGTCTAGTATATACAGTCACGAAGCTTGAGTTGTTGAGGGTACTAGGAACAATTGACTGTGCCGGTACTATTTAGAATTGTCTGTAATGAGGCGATATTAGCGATCCTAGTGGTTGGCAACTATCTATGGATGCATATTTACTACGCATTGAGCTTCGTGACTGTATATACTATACTGTGGTACTATAGTGACACAGGTACCATAGCGACGAAAAACGCTACGAACTTATGCACCAACTCAATATTTATTTAGTAACTTCTTTCCCTATAGCGTCGTATTAATGACTTTATGTCTCTTAGGTAATATTTGCAATAGACCTACCGGTAGTAAATTGTGTGCAGTTTATATTGCACAGTCTTCTTTTAGACTAACACACTGATTTTACACACGGGACAGTTTAAGACCCGACAATTACTACTTTTTGCAAGAAGTAAGAAAGCTACCAGCAGCATGATGCGAAAAGGGAGACAGGAAAAAAATCACTATACACTGACACAAACCACCATACGCAGACCTGAACTGGTGTCACAACTGAAATTGAAAACGTGATTTTATCGGTGGATTTTCGTGTTTTAAAAACAATACAGCTTTCTGAACTTTATATTGGTACAAGAATTTAATTTATTTATTTATTTAAAAAAAAATGAACGTATTATGGATACTGATTGATCAAAGCAATAGCCGGATCTTGAAGCTTAAAGTGAATCTTCTTATATTATTTAATACTAATTAAGAAAAGATGAAAAAACAAGGCTGTTTGTTACGATTGTGCTGCTAGCAATATCTTTTGTTTCTGAGAAAGAAAATTGTGGAATAAGATTTAATTCGGTTAATAATGTAGACCTTCCCTGGAATACCAACGTAACGTAAATTACGTTGTTTTTCGTTTCCAGCATATATTGAATCCATAATAACTCATCTCCATTCTGACAAAATATTATTTCCCTCCAGCAAACACAGCATCCTCTAGAAAAATCTGAATGTTATTCTGTGCAATACTGTTATATCAGATCTAAAATGTTTGTTGCTCTGTATTTCAAATTTAAGATTTTGTAGTTACGTTCTTGTTCCACAGACCGCCTCAATTGTAATTACCTGTTCTTACCAGTTTAGTTATTATCCATATCATTATATCATCATGTACTGTAGAATAGCGAAAATAAAAAGAACACAGACGTGATAAGGTGTTTCGTGCTATTTAGGGAACCTGAGTTTTCCATGAGTACGATTACAGTGTGTTGATTATTTCAGTCTTGCTGCATATACTGAACATGCATGGATACGATGCGACGGGCAAGAGTGTTGCTTATTCGTTAGGCATGTCTAAAATAATTTGGGACATCTTGTTTATCTACTTGTAATGTGCAAGGTGGTTGCTTATTCGTCAGGCAAGTCTAAAATAATTTGAGATATCTTGTTTATCTACTTGCAACGCGCAAGATGGTTGCTTATTCGTCAGGCATGTCTAAAATAATTTGAGATATTTTGTTTATCTACTTGCAACGGGCAAAATGGTTGTTGCTTATTCGAAACGTACTAATGAGCGTCAAGCATGTCTAAAATAATTTGGGATATCTAGTTTATCTACTTGCAACGGGCAAGATTGTTGCTTGTTCGTCAGGCATGTCTAAAATAATATGGGATGTCTTGTTTATCTACTTGTAACGTGAAAGATAGTTACTTATTCGTCAGGCATGTCAAATAATTTGGTATATCTTGTTTACCTACTTGCAAGGGCAAGATGCTTAATCGTAACGTAACGAGCGTCAGGCAAGTCTAAAATAATTTGGTACATCTTGTTTTTCTACTTGCAACGGGCAAGATTGTTCTTGCTTAATCGTAACGTAGTGAGCGTCGGGCATGTCTAAAATAATTTGGGATATCTTGTTTCTCTACTTGCAACGCGCAAGACGGTTGCTTATTCGTCAGGGATGTCTAAAATAATTTGGAGTATCTTGTTTATCTACAGTACTTGCAACGCTCAAGATGGTTGTTTATTCGTCAGGTATGTCTGAAATAATTTGAGATATCTTGTTTATCTATTTGCAACGGGCAAGATGGTTGTTGCTTATTCGTAACGTACTAATGAGAGTCAGGCATGTCTAAAATAATTTGAGATATTTTGTTTATCTACTTGCAACGTGCAAGATGGTTGCTCATTCGTCTGGCGTGTCTAAAATAATTTAGGATATCTTGTTTATCTACTTGCAACGGGAAAGATGATTGTTGCTTATTTGTAACATAGTGAGCGTCAGACGTATCGAAAATAATTTTGGATATCTTGTTTATCTACAGTACTTGCAACGCGCAAGATGGTTGCTTATTCGTCAGGTATGTCTAAAATAATTTGGGATACAGTATCATGTTTATCTACTTGCAACGGGCACGATGGTTGTTCCTTATTCGTAACGTAGTGAGCGTCAGGCATGTCTAAAATAATTTGGGATATCTTGTTTATCTACTTGCAACGTGCAAGATTGTTGCTTATTCGTCAGGTATGTCAAAAATAATTTAAGATATCTTGTTTATCTACTTGCAACGGGCAAAATGGTTGCTTAATCGTAACTCAGTGAGCGTCAGGCATGACTAAAATAATTTGGGATATCTTGTTTATTTACTTACCACACAAACGTGGTCTTGTTCTTTTTCAGTTTATGTCTAACTTCATAAATTGTTGTAAAAGTTTGAATTTAATAATATTCTGGTTTAATCAGTAAACTATTGATTTCGTATCAAAAGGTGATTCATCTAGTATTCTAGTGCCATGAAAAATGGCTAGGAATATGTTCGCAGACGGGAAAGTTTCGTCAGAGTGTTAAAAAAAAAAACATTAGCTCACTGCATTAATTCTAACACTAACACAAAGCTGGAGACTAATGAAATCACAGTGACTTTCATCACGGAAATTGTACTGAAACTAAAACCACTATTATATCATAAATATGGGTGCTTAAGCAAAGTGTTAATTTTACTCACAGGAATGTGTTTGTGAAACAGAAATTCTATTGACCACAATGCAGTGCGTTTGCGTCAAGATTCCGTTTCTACTCTTCTGCTTACAAACTTTGCGACATCTCACAGCACGAGGTGCGCGCTCATACACACACGGTAGGCTACAGTGAAACACAAGTGTTGTTTAGTCACTTGTCCGAAGATAGGTCTGAACCTCATACGTGATACCAACAAGGCACCATTTATGAGGCAACTGGGCCAGGAGATAATGGGGTAGGGTGGCCATATCCTTCCCCTCCCCTTCATTGCATACATCGCGGACTAGCTACATACTACACTAATCAGACTTGATGCATACAAACAGTTGTTCTTCCTCTGACATATCGTCAGATGAGATGTATTGTATTGTATGTATTTATTTACATTGCAAGTGGGCAAGCACCCGGTGGCAGTGGTGTATACAATATTAACAATACACAGTTAAAATGATAAGCAATACACAATAAAATTTACAATACATAATAAAATTTACAACACATATACAATTTTATACACAATACAATAAGAATACACAATACAATTTAACACAATAATAACAAAACATAAAATAAAACACCTAATTTTACAACACAACCTACATGATTATGTATAGGTCCTACATAATTTTCAATAGTCTTTCACTTTACTCTCATCTCATTCCCTGTAGTGGCACTATGACGCATTTCACTGACACTTTAGCACACATTTCACTGACACTCTGTAACACATTTCACTGACACTATAGAACACATTTCATTGACGTTATAAATTATCACTGATCGGAACTGTTCACTGCACTGTAAAACCATAACTTCACTGACTCACCTCGCTTCACTGATACAACAGTTCAAATAAGTCAAATAATTGCATTCTTATGCATACTTATAAACAGAACTACATTTAAACTAAACATTTCTAGTCTAAGGCCCTCTTACACGCTATTTTTAAATAATTTACAATTCAAACCAAGGAAGTAAACTCGTCAGGCTAGATAAATACATGCCACCTTAAAAAATTAAATGTTGAATGTCACCTTAATTTTAATTTTCACTTTACACACAACTCTTTAAATTATTCTTGAATCTCCTTAAGGAAGGACAGCCCTCAAAGACCGCTGCAGGTAGGTCATTCCAATCATTTATAGTTCTATTTAAAAATGAGAATTTACCTACATCCGTTTTCTGTTTCCTACATTTGATTTTAAAATCATGATCGTTCCTACCATAGTACGTTGGCTTTTCTAACCGAGCCGTTATGTCTACCCATGCTTTCTGACCTAGATGTGCTCTATACAATGATGTTATTCTAGTTTTCCTACGTCTGTTTTCCAAAGTTTCCCATTTAAGTTCTTTTATCGTATCGTTCCCATCTTCTCTTTTACCTTTAACAAAGGTAAAAGAGAAGATGAATTGAATTGTATTGTATTGTATTTATTAACATTCCATGGTAATCATACATTGCTTCACAACTAAAGTATGGAACAAGTAAAAAAACTTAATACTAGTATAAAGTCATAATTCATAGTATATATGTACTGTACTGCCTGATACTACATGTACAGTCTTAGAAAAAAGTTTTGTCGTGTCTCTTGGTCGTGAAAATGTTAAGCTTTGACGCGCGATTTACACGAGTACGTTTGTATGTGCACTGCCTCCATTGACTTCAAGCCGAGCGGCTATAAGCCTCTCGTCGTGCTGCCCAACCAGCACAGAAGACATAGAGTAGACAAAAGGATCTTAATACCATCGGAAAGAGTGAAGCCGCTTTGATGGACCTGACGCCATCTTGTTGCTACCAAAACATTGCAAAATAGCTACTACGTTATAGAAGATCTTATGATAATAGAAATCCCATACGTCCCTAACTTCCTATAGGAGTCACAGTTTCCCCCCCCCCTCGTAACACAGAATCGCTAGGCATTATTTTTAGCAAACAATGGAAAACTGTCGTCGATAAATCATATATACTACATACATAGAAATGGTATGCAGTTCGATATTTAATACTTCGGAATTAAAAAAAAAAACACTTTGATCGTATTTTGCCATTGGTCTAATAGAAATGTTAACCTGCAATATAATTATTACTTTCATAGGTTGATCCATTTGCTTTGTGTTAATAATTCTACTGGTTCCGTAATGCAGATTATCATTCCCTTCCTTTTGCCAGTATTTCATATAGATGACCCGGTTTTGTTTAGAGAAAATGGAATCCTCTTAACCATATAAAAATTGACAGGCTCTTCGTTAAAATTGTTTTCCTATAGGATTTGTAGGGTAGGTACATAATGAAGTTGACAATAAAGGAAAATTCAAAATGTTACCGGTTCCATAGTTGTTATTGTTTAGTATATTGTCCGAAGACAGGTATTGCAGTATTATTGATGTTCGCAAATGGAAGTAACGTACGAAATAAAAGATCTCAGAAATGTTTAAATTAATTTCTACTAATTGCTGGTCGCAATTCTTTCTATTGGTACCTATGTAAAATATAATTTGGGATATCTTGTTTATCTACTTGCAACGTGCAAGATTGTTGCTTATTCGTCAGGTATGTCAAAAATAATTTAAGATATCTTGTTTATCTACTTGCAACGGGCAAAAAATATATATATATATATATATATATATATATATATAACTGAATTCAAATAATTTATAACCAAATGTCATGTAACTTAACTAATACATATTCATTTAGATAAATTATTATTTCAGTTACGTTTCTTAATGGTGTAAACTACCGTATAACATCCCTTTATTGGTAGGAGGATCGTTTCGACGGAAGTATGTCATCTTCAGTTACTTCGTTTTGACTGATATTTATTATAGTTTCCGTCGGCCTGGGTAGCGAGTCGGTATAGCGCTGGCCTTCTGTGCTCGGTTGCCCAGGTCGATGGAGTTTAAGTGTGTTTAAATGCGACAGACTCATGTCAGTAGATTTACTAGCATGTAAAATAACTCCTGTGGGACAAATTCCGGCACACCGGCGACGCTGTTATAACCTCTGCAGTTGCGAGTGTCGTTAAATAAACCATAATTTAATTTTTAATAGTTTCCAGTTTAACAACCGTTGCACAGTACTGTATACGGTAATACAATAGGTCTACTCATAAAGTGAATAGGACAAGGATGATGCTAATAACTTTTAAATGACTTTAGTTCTGTAAAACAATATTATCTCGAATTTTTGTAATATGATTATTCTGGTCAATCTTCGTTATCGCCTCACACCACACGTGGATCTAACGTCTGATCTAAGTTTCTTTAAGCCGAATATGTGACAAGGTTAGTGGGTTAGTTGAGGGGATTATTTAAGTGATATATGGCCGAGAAATTGTGTAGTTTGGGGGGATACCGATGTTTCACCTTCTTTATATTTTTATTGCATTCGGTTAAAGAGAAACCTCGGTACATCCAGTGCTGGCGTTTCTATAGCACCTGACACTGAAACCAGGCAAGTTTGGGAAAATATGTGTTTTAGCATACGGTTTTGGTCGCCAGTTCTTGCGTGGAAGTCCTACCTCTTTACTGGCAATAATAAATTTATCGGCTCTTACAATCAAAAGTCATCCTCGGTAGCGCAGTTGATATAGCGCTGGCTTTCAATGCTCGAGGTTGCGGGTTCGATCCCGGCCGAGATCGATGGCATTTAAGTGTGTTTAAATGCGACAGGCTCATGTCAGTAGATTTAATGGCCTGTAAAAAAAACTCCTGTGGGACAAAATTCCGACACACCGGCGAAGCTGATATAACCTCTGCAGTTGCGAGCGTCGTTAAATAAATCATGATTTTAAAAAAATCACAATCAAAACCGCAGAAAAATGGATATCACAGATATAAGAACGAGCATACAGTTTTTTGTGTTCGTGGAATTGCCCTACACCACTTCTGAAAAATAGTCTAGTCTATGGATGGATAAAAGAAAGTCTCTTCCTTACAGATTATAGAGTATCTATAATTGGATTTACATCAAGAACAAAACAATTAGGCTTATTACTACTCGCTCACATAAACGGCACAATAAAAATCACCCGAATACCACAAGAAATATCTTCTTAATTCCTTAGCAGAACGAGTTCTACATGCTCTGTCCACAGTATTAAGAGGAAAACTGCAATCTTAGAACGATCGCCACGCCAATGTTTCGCTCAGTTGCCGCGGCGACACTAGGGGGTTTAAAAGTCCCATTAGACCCTTGCCGAGTTACCACACTTTCTATTCTATACGCTCTGCTGAAACTTCTAAGTTGGGTTAGGTTAAGTTGGCTTCTGTAGTAAGCTTAAATTTTTACTTCGTGATATCGTGATTATAAAATTTCATTACAATAATATCAATACACTATTCCTTTCTCTTATTCAGACTAATACATGAACAATGCGAATCCAGTGGCGACTCATGATATTTTTTGTATGTAGGATATAAGATTGACGATTGATGACCAAGACAGAAACTAATAATAATAATAATAATAATAATAATAATAATAATAATAATATAATAGACCATGCAAAATCAATACAAGTAGGTCTATTAGTCTTTGACTCACCATTCTGCAACTAGCAATTTATTTGTAGTGAAGTTAGATTTTCCTCCCCATTTTAGTTGCGAAGATGGCTCCGAAGTCGTTGTACTGCCCGTTATTTACCGATGTTCCGTTTTACGTTTGCGCAATTAATTTCTTGCTGCAGTTAAAATCCTTTAAATGAGAAAATACAACTTCAGATATTCTTTCTGTTGTCCTGTCGTCTGAAAGTCCTGTTAATTCTTGGATTTTTATAGCTTATTTTATTTATTTTTATGTGATTTTTTTTCATTTTATTTTTTGTATTATATCATTTTAAATTCTTTATTATTTCGTTTATTCTGTTCTTTTAAAATGACCAGTGAACTGCATTTAAGGAGGGTGCAAGGGTACTTAAAAATTTTTGTTGTAGTCTCTGACAGAGTCTCTATCATCCAGAAAAAGGGGTGTAGTATTAAGATACGCAGTTAAACTCAAGCCATATCCCGCCCTCTGCACCCTCCCCTGTCCATTAACTTCACTGTTAGAAATACCGTTTGCTGTAAGATATCAGAAATTATTTCTGAGCTGTGCAGTGGCGACAACTCACGACAGAAAGTGAAGCTTAAAGGAAATTAATACGTCGGGACGCATTGAAGATCAAAATCTGGAATTAAAATGTTTTCGCAGAAGTTAACATATATTTTCTATCTTCAGAGACACGAAATTAAACTGTAGGATCATCCTCATATCCTTCATGGAGGAATCGCCACTGTGCGAATATAACCTAGGCTAAATCATTACATTAGTCTATTTCACCCATGTATATTTATCTGTGAAAAGCTATTCCAGTAATTTTCTTTGAAAATCTCTGCGCAGTCATACGCAGCACATGTAGGCATCGTAAGATTAGTTGATTTATGAATAAAAACGAGTAACACCACAATCAACTGTCCATAAATGCTAAGCGGGAGCTAATGTTTTTATAGCAACATGATAGCGACTGTCTTCAAGTGCGGCTTCACCGTCAAGCTGTTTTTGTCTACTCCATGTCTTCTATGCTCGTTGGTTCTGCCTTCCTAACGTCTTCTCCCGTGGAGCAGTCAGTAGCGTGCAGACTTGCGGTCTCTGGCGCCCGCGTTCGATTCCCTACCAGGTATTTTTTTATCAACGTAACATAATCTTTATACATGTCAACGCTCTTCACTTTTTAATTTTTTTTGTAGTTGGATGAATTATCTCCAACTCTGGCTCAACTAGGAGAATACAAAAAATCTTGGGAAATCAATTTTCTTCCCGAAATAAAACAAAGATAAACAAATTAAAGCAAAATAAAAAAAATACACATGTGGACCTAATACTTAGTTCACATGCCACCGGCGTCTATCACCGCCTGGATCTTCGGAGCATTGAGTCCACCAGATCGCAGAAAAAGTTCTGGTCCTCAACGAGATCTTCCCAGGTAGCCAGAACTTGATCTTACAATTGATATGGTTTTTTGACGTGGGTATTCTCGATATTTGTCGATTCTCCTCTTTTTCAACTGATCCCATATGTGTTCGATAACATTCAAATCAGGTGTCTTGGGAGGCCAAGATATGAGTTCGATCTCGGGCCTTCCCGCGAACCATCTTTGAACGTTTATGGCGATTTGCGCGGGGTGGTTATCCTGCTGGAAAGTTAAATTTCGTTTGAGATAACTAACTCGGGCTGAAGGAAGAAGCACGTTTTCCAAAATATACAAATTAGATGCCCCAAATCGGCCATCGATGCGCTCTAGCACGCCAGCGCCATCGCGAGACATCCAGCCCCAGGATGGCGCGCTAAATCTTCCCGATCTCTGGCATCGTTCGATATAGCGTCGATCATATCTGGTGCCGGGCTCACGATAAACGTTGATGCGTGATTCGCCAACGGATAGGATGGTTGTTTCGTCGGAGAAAATTACTCTTCTCCAATTGAAACCCATCCAACCAGTTGCGAAAAGTAGGCGGTCGACAGCATTTCCTCTGTCAAGGCCTCTTTGGCCGCTCTTGGCTTACGAATATTTACCTCTCTCAAACGGTTGAAACCGTTCGAGAAGAGCCAGAAAAGTCGGCAGCAGCCCTTAACTGATTCGCAGAGCGGATTCAAAACTCGTAATGTAGATATGTGCCCACCTCTGTGCTGTCCTCACGTGGACCTCGCACAATCCACTCGGCTCCGACGCAGAATAGCCATTTGCCACCAGCGCAATAACTTGCTGTCTCCTATGGGCCATGTTCCTAGAGATTGGTCTAGTACTGTAGTGTAGCCTACATTCTTAGTAAACAGTGTGACTATAAAAATAATAAAATATTAATAAAGGATTTAAGTTGCATATAGTTAAGGAATAACGATTTTCACACCCCATTGCTTTATTTATAAATTACAGGGCATAACAAGATAGTTTATTTCCACAACTAATGCGAACTATGTCTAATTAATTTGAAGTAAATCAAGTTAATGTTCAATTTCGTGATAGTCATATCCTGGAGTATTGCATTTGATTTATACAGAACGTTTTTCTCACGGACTGATTGAGTCTAATGGACAGAGCGCCTGTTCGCGATTCAGTCGGTCGCGTGTTCGGACCCGCTGTAATACATTCATTTTTTTTTTTCCTATATTAAAGTAATTTACTTCGTTATTTGTTAAGTCTTTACTGCACTATTTATTTAAGCTGAATTCTTTTCCCTGGCACTTGTGGTAACTACTAAGGGACGACATACAGCGAAACAAAACTAATTTTATTACCTCAACTAGTCGTTCTCTTGTGAATCAGATCGCTCGTCCTCTGATCATGCGCACTGCCTCCTTTCTGGAACTTGAAAAGTATCTTTGTGACAAAACTTTTTTCTAAGACTGTACATATCAGCCAGAACCTCAATCAGAGGCAGTAGTGTTCCATATACTGTACAGTACCGAAGGTCTATATATACTTTTCTTTTGTCAGTGTTGCAGTTTTTATTCTACAAAAATAGAAGTCAAATTATGTCAATTCTTGTATCGGGAACATCAATGGTAACAGAGAAAACTGCGAAATGTTACGGTGATAATGTCTTACTAGATAAATTTAAGAAACAGCAGGCAAAGTGTCTGAGACTATAATATAACTGATCTGAAACAAAATATTTAGAAGATTCTGTTACGAACATTTGAACATCCAGTGTTAATCAAATTCATGTAAGATCTAAATTTTACGAAATATTCACATTTCGTTGGTATATCCTTGTATCATTTTGGTGGACTCTCAATTTTTAGGTACATACAGTCGTTTCCACGAAATAATTTCTCGTCTCTGGAAATCGTATATATGACCACATCAATTGTCATCCCGGGAACATTAGTTTGTAGGTGTTAATCTACAAAAGATATAAATAGAAATATTTAATCACTGCATCTAATATATATATATATATATATATATATATATAACTTTACTGTACGCTACTTTAGCTATCATATTATTGTCCGAATTATTTACAATTGTGGTATCGGGTATTTTTGTTCTGTATATATGGTCTATTGGCCTCGACTCCGCCAGAATAAAAGAAAAAGTAAAATATTTTATGAGTTGAAGAGTTTAAAAGAAGTGTGAGGAGTAGGCCTATAAGTTCGCATATCCAGGCTAATGAAGAACGGAGTTTGCTTAAGTTTCCGGTGCGTGTATTCTAGTGTAAGCGTATGTCTTTTTTACCTTTTACTTCCATTCTTTCATATTCAAGTCCATGCAATGGGACACTGAACCCGAACAATGTAGCAAGGCACTCGAACCTCACATATATTCCATCATTTTCGAGACCTTGTAAGGACGTGAGATCGCGCGCATTTTCTAGATTATTCTCTGAGCTTCCGTCTAAAGAATGTCGAGGCATACGTTAGCATTAGTGCTAGAAAGTTGGTACCAAAACTGTTAAGTTGTGTGAGATTGGACTATATCCCTGCCGAATGAAACGTAATAGAGCGTCTCTCAATGTCAGTGAACCAGAACGACTAGCATGTACACTTAACGGCAAAAAGAACGGGCCGACTCTTGGTCGATAGAAATGCTAAGTTCTATCGCGCGGCTCACTCGTGTAAACGTAACGCACTGTAAGGCATTGCTGTGGTGTCTCTTCATTGAAAGTCGTCCGTCTATAATATATGAAACCTTACGAGCTGTGTGTGGCCCAGTGGTAAGATGTCTGACATCCGTACCAGAGGGTGTGAGTTCGCTTCCCAGTACGATAAAATTATTTTTTTATTTTAATTTTTAATTAATTTATTAATTTCAATGTGAAATGACATCGGTTCATAAACTTCGTTATGCCTGATTTGTAAAAATATTATTGCCCATCACCTGTCACAGTGGGCTATTAATAGGTGAGACCTGGCTGTATAAACAAAACTACTTGTTTCACATCCTAAAACCCGGGCGCATATAAACATACATAAATAATTAAGAAACAAAAAACAATTTGTTAATATATTAACAAAAAAAAAAAGGCCTGTGGTGGGTACTAGTATCTCGTCCACAAACCACCTGAGTCAACAACTGTCCTCATTCTGCGCGATATGGTGTCCACAAGATTATGGAACAGGTCTAAATTCATGGCCACCTCCTCCCACGCATCAAGAACTCTCTCCCACAATTCGTCAGTTGTCCGAACTGGTTCTGCCCAATTAGATCGTAGGATCCGTTTGACTGTAGCCCACAAATTTTCATTCGGATTCATATCTGGTGATTTTGGAGGCCAGTCGACTAGGTCGACATCAGGCCTCCTCGTAAACCATATTTGAATCCTGTTGGCGGTGTGTACCGGGTGATTATCCTGCTGGAAGAGAAGTGTTCCTTCTGGATATCGTTCTCGGGCGGAAGGGATCATTACATTTGCCAAAATGTGTTCGTAGACTTCTGCCGTAAACCGACCGTGGATGCGTTCCAGAAGTTCTACCCCATCGTATGACATCCATCCTCAACACGCGACGCTCACGCGACCCGACCTGTTACGTCGTTCCACGAAGCGTTCATCGTATCGGTGGCCATCCATACGATAAACTAAGGCAGGATCATCGTTGCTACTGGAGACAATTACCTCGTCGGAGAAAATGACATTTCTCGAATCGAAGTTCTGTAGGAGAGTAGCATACGCTAGACGGTCCACGGCATGATCCATCGTCAAATGTTCTCTCCTCACAGCTCGACGACACCGAATGCCACGTTCTCTAAAACGTCTCCTCACAGAAAGTTGGACGCCATCTTCAGTTGAGAGGCAGTTCTAAAAGGGCGATTCTCAACTTCTCTCAATAACATGGCGTCCTCTTCCCTTGTAGAGATGCGCGGCCGACCAGGAATGGGACGATTCACAACTTCACCATTCTCGATAAAAAAATATTAGCCCACCGCTTAGCAGTTGACAGTGCGACTCCAATCTCTCTCGCCTCCATCGACGCAGAATAACCTACGCGAACCAGGGCAATTACTTGTTGAAGGAGTTGCTGTCTCTCTGCCAGCTTGAAGCGTAATGACGAGACAGAACATTTTATTAACAGACAGGAGTATTGCTTGGAAGGGAGGGAGGTTTATTATTTATTAGGGTTTGGGCATACTGTAAGAGATGTCGCCACATAAATTTAGCTTTGCGAGACGTATATGTTGGCAAATTTGTAATAAAAAAAGATCGTAGGAGATTCGAACTTGAGCTAATACTATTAACTCGTTGAATTGACCAATGCTGTAACGACTTACGCTACAGAGACTGTTAATATCGTTTTGGCATAATACGTGGTTTTACTGTTCTTATTCGCTTCGGTTGATTTTGTATTTATGAATTTTATTATTATTTCACTCTTCAGAGGCTCTGATGTATCTAGAATCAATCCTCCATTCGATTTTATAACATATTTTAGACTCTTAAACAAAATACAGCAAATTTAGATGGTTTAATTGTGTTACCTGGTGAACTACGGCTTTGACGAGACGAGCATGCGCAGTGTTATGTCTCTGGAACTTAGAAATTGTCAGCGGCTCATTTTTTTTTTTTTTTTCCGTTAAGTGTACTGTCGGCTGGTAACCAAACATGGTCTCCAATCGTCCACAGCCTTAGAACAAGAAAATACTATTAAAAAAAAAAAAACAATAATTTGTAATTACGAAGTTCGTAACTCCCAATCTAAATTAATTTACCTATACATATAAAAATAACATACAATTATGATTCTAGCCTCATCATAACAAATAACAATTAACATCAAAAGAAATACTCCTTTTAGGTTCAGAAAAAAAAAAACATTATTTGTACTCTGAAAATATTCGTACTACGTCACAAGACGTTACTGGAGCAAATCTGAAATATAATACAGTATATCATACTATCATCAGGTGAACTACTACTTTGTGAATCTAATAGTGTATCTCGTATGTGGCACATAATATTAAACCCATTTATTGTTTTCAAGAAAATTTTTCGTTTCTATTGTATTGGCAGGTAGGAAGTTCTATCATAATTCCGATGTTGAACTTGAACTGTAACACAACCGAATGCATATTGTATTGTATTGTATTTATTAACATTCCATGGTACTCATACTGTAACTTTTATTACAAATCAATAATGTAACTTTTATTGTTACAACAATAATACCTTTCTACAATTTAATCACTCCCGTCAACAATGGGATTTCCACTCCACACCGCAACACAGTATTCATTATTGCACTCCACAGACGACAATGACAATTTACTTGGATTATTGAGAACAACAATGTACTGCTAATCTTAACTAATGTTCACAAAGCACTATTTACAAATCAGAACTGTCAGTTCTCAGTTCACAGTTCGTTTGCCTTGGCTAGTTCTTCTAGCTCAGTCACTCGAGTTCACAGTACTCGAACCCCAGACCTTCAGAGACAGTCCACTGAACTTCGAATTCAGGTCCCCCAACTGCTATCCACTGCACTCAAACTCAGGACTTCCGGCTCCCACAGTTACGGACACAACTCAAGTCGAACTCCGGTATCGAAGCTTGCTTCACTGCTACACAAGACTGCCTTCCTGTCCAAAACTAGAAACGACTGCAGCTAAATAACTAACTGCTCAAGTTCACTCGCGTGTCGTATTTATAACTAAACCATAGTTTCGGGAAAGTACGATGCTGGAAATTTCTACGGATGTCCAGAAGATGGCACCTCTCGAATTATCTGGATTTCTTCCCTCAGTCGCAGGCGCATTACTCCCCCCTCTCTCCCGCGGAACAGCGTGTCGCCTCCTCGCGCCCCTTTACGTCTAGTTTGTTAAAATTTTATTTTTTTAGATTTTGATTTATTAATATCCAGACCCGAGCGGCCGCAACCTTCTTCGCTGCGTCGCTCGTTTTCTCGTGCGCCTCCGACCTCTGTGGGACGCGATCGACTCCCGACTGTCACAATACATTGCTTTACAGCTAGAATATGGAACAAGTCAAAAAAACTTAATACTATTATAAAGTCTTATTGATAGACATTTTTAGCGCGGGCTTCCGGTGGATGATCAGCGTTTTTCGTATTCATAATCCAGTGTTAGCGATATGATATAATTTGAATTCTGTACAAGTAACCAGTGGATAGCCGGGGCTAGTTTAGTACGCTCGTAGCGCGTGCTGCGAAATGTCTATGAATAGCACTCTTAATTTAGAGTCAGTCTAGATGAAATATATACAGACGAGATTTAGGCTACAATATAGTCTACTAGTACAACACAAAGTTTTAGTATCAATTTCATGAAGTGTTATTGAATGTCATGAATTCACCTACAGAATAGAAGGCGTGAGAAATTAGGTACTTCTTTAATTTGGCCCTAAATAATCTTATGTTTTGAGTTTCATTTCTTATATCGATAGGGAGGCTATTAAAAATAAGCATAGCAGCACGAGACGTCAACATTTAACGAAGAATAATCCTGGAAAAAATAGACATGTTACACACTCCTGTTTGCATAATTATTTAATAACAGTTGAGTTTACTTTTTTGGAACCATGCATAATATTAACATTACGTAAATAATACAATAATAACAGAATAACTAACTTTGTTCAGAACGTAAAATATTAATATAAATTAAAAATATTCTTCAAATTATTCACGTCTCTACACAATTCCGCAGAATGATACCACAGTCATAGTATATACAATCACGAAGCTTGAGTTGGTGAGGGTACTAGGAACAATAGACTGTGCCGGTACTATTTCACATTGTATTTGATAGGCGATAGTAACGATCCTAGTGGTTAGCAACTATCTATGGATGCATATTCCCTACGTATTGAGCTTGTGACGGTATATACTAGACTGTCATGATACTATACTTTGTGAACATAGTGTATATCATCTGTAGCGAGCGGCAGCAGGGCGAGGCGCGGGTGACATGTATAGGCCTACTCCTCGCTGTACTCAACTGAAATCTACTGCTTTGGTATGAACTTCCTACCTATGGTTAGCATAAATAAGAACAAATAGCAGTGATTGATTCTGAAATGAGACAGAAGGTGCGTTCAGATTTAAATGATAGTCACAAATGGAGCAAAATTGAAATTGTACTGTTTTTGTTACATTACAATATTGCTTCCCTAAAAAAATGGTTATATTCCAGTGCTTCAAATTCCTTCTCAAAATTATGGAAAACATGTTATCATATGCCTCTTTCTGGACTTGAACTCATACTTTTATTAGCCATTTTAAAAGAAACCAAAGAATCAAATTGAATGAAGCTTTCAAATGATACTGTTCACTTACAAGTATTAAGATGCCATTTGAAAACTATCTAGGTGCAGCTTATAACCCTCAGCGTGAATGGTGTTTACTTCTTAGCGAAATACTTATTTGAATTAAGTTACATACTTTTAATAGGGACAATCATTAAGAGCAAATGCTGGGTAACTTTTGGCGCTGGACCCTGGACTATTTCGCCGGCATTATCACCATCTCACTCAGACGCTCGATATCCGTAGCAATTGATAAAGGATCGTAAAATAACCAATTAAAAATAGGGACACTTTGGTAAGATTCGTATGAAGTAGCTTTGTGTGCAACAGAGAAACTGTATAAGAATTTTCGTCCTCCGTTTCGTTTTACTCTTCTTACACTTCGCTTAAAGATGTGTTTTCACTATCCTTAATGTGGAAAAAGTGGTTTCTCGCATGCTGCCATACGCGTGCATCAGTAGAGACGGGATTTTAAAGGGAATCCCTTTTTTATTTCAACACGAAACATGAAATAATTATGATGTTCAAAACTATCTTCTACCGACCAAATTATGTGGTTTTGACTTCTTTTTTTTTCCTTCTTCTTTTTTAGTCCATATTCTCTTTTTCACCTTTTTTGAAATATTTTCACAGTTTTTTTTGCTAAAGGGAGGTCCTTCACTGCAAATCCAGTATTCCCTCTTTTCTGCCTTCCTCTTAATCTTCGCATTACGATCCATATACGTTAATGTTGTCTATTATCTGATTTCTTTTTCTGCCCCGAATTTTTCTCCCGTTCACCATTCCTTCCAGCGCATCCTTGAAGTAGGCAGTTTCGTCTTAGACAGTGACCCAGCCAATTTTTTTCTCTTCGTGATCAGTTTCAGTACTCTTTCTTCATTCACTCTTTCTAGCACAGCTTCATTAATGTTCTATTCTGTCTCTTCATTCCATACGCTCCATTCTTCTCCATATCCACATATCAAGTGATTCTAGTCTTTTCTCTCCACTTCATAGTAATGTCCATTTTTCTGTCCTATACAATGCCACACAAAGCACTTCACTAGACTCTTCCTTAATTATTTTTCCAGAAGTCCGCAGAAAATACTCGTTTTTCTATTAAAAGCTTCTTTTTGCTATTGGTTTCATCCTTTTGGCTTCCAGGCAGCTGCCCATGTTACTGCTTACAGTATAGCCTAAGTATTTGAAGCTGTACACTTGCTCTACTGCTTCATTTCGGTCTTCGTCTTGTTTGCATTTATCTTCATTCCATACTTACTGTTCACAGCTCTCATTTAGCTCTATTAGTATATCTGTGAATATCATTCCTCTTCTGCTAACAACGCCATATCATCAGCAAATCTTACACACTTCATTCTTCCTCCTATTACCCGTCCCATTCTTCCTCCTACTACTCCTCCCATCTTCCGAAAGCACTTCTTCACTAAGTCCTCCAAGTAGGAGTAGATGCTGAACAGGGTATAGGTGATAACCTAGATCATATTATATACCCAAATTGTTTGACCTTATAGGCTTTGACGGTAACAACTTTTGTCAGGTTTACTATGCTGCCATCTTGTTGCTACATAAGGAGTCACGTCATAACTCCCATTTGAATTGCATTAGCGACTATACTGCCATCTCGTGTTCGTTTACGGCGGACGGGTGGCGATTCTGGCAGTTCTCTTCAAAGTGCTACCGATTTTAACATAGGGATGAACAGTCTTTTATATATGTGATCTGGGGTTATAATTATAAAGGGCATCTTTGTCGTACTCCTCTCCCTATTCTTCTTCCCTCTGACATTTATTCTATCCTGATTTTGACTCGTTTTATGTATTATGTACGTATGCATATGCATGTATTTTCCCGTACAAGTTGCAGTTTCTGGGCAAATGTAATAATTTAAGAGTTCGGTTTCATTTGTTTCTAAAAGATTTAGCTCATTTCAATTCGCCACCATTCAATTATAAAGACCATCTTCCTTTGTACGTGCATGCGACTGTCTCTAATAGAATATTTTCCCACAACTTTCCCTTAGTTCGGTCTAGTTTCACACAAGATGCTGTTAAGGATTCCTTGAGAGATTATAATATTCGTGGAGTGTCGTTGAAGGGCACTCATGTCTTTTAATTTATCCATCACTTTTAAATGCCGATTTAAATAGAACAGAATATTATTAGAACCAGTTAAGGTGCGTCTACACGGTTCAATTTTCCATGCGTTTACGCATGCAATCTGGGGAGAATATTGAAAGAATCAAGTTGAAAACGAACGTTCAATTAAGATGCATGACGATGTATCTACACCTACATGGTTCGCCGTGATAGGCGTCATATTTACTAGGTATATAATATCAATTAATAAATATTAAATATCAATCCAATACTTTGACCTATTTCATTCTCAGAATTGTGGTTGCAGTCCATAGGCACTCGTATTTGAAAAGTCCACTATCACCAAGCAAAACAATTTTCAGTTTATTCACGGCTACCTAAACCAATCAACTGCTTGCAACATGCTGCTGTTGAACGAAATAATGCACAAGATACCCATCGGCGATGGGCGCTCTCATTTTTAGCGGAAAAGGCATGCACAATTGAATGCGTTTCGGTCACTCTTACATGCATTGCTTGAATGCTTAAAAGTTGAAAGAAAAGTTGAATCGTGTAGATGCACCTTTACGTATTCAAATAACATTTTATTGTAGATTTGTGCAAGATTAATTACATTTATACATAATGGTGCAGAACGCTTTAATGTAGGCCTATAATGAGAAAGTGTCATCTTCATGACTCATTTTTACTTTGTGATTAGTATATCTAGCATAGATAAGTGCTGTGGTTCTGTGGAAAAATGGTTTCATTTGTATTGAAGTGCTGGCTTTTAAGTACAGTTGCAACTCAGCGACTTAATGACTCTATATCCAACAGATAGACTTTGTTACTGTAGGCAGGTTTCCTCGAAACACGTGGTTCTTCACGCTAAGTCTCGGTGCATATGTACAGTTTGTTCATAGAAAACCTTCACAATTTAAAAATGGAGAATATCGTTACCCAAACACATAGAATGTCGACTTTGCATACTGGAGATTCGGGTTGAACTCCTGAGAAATCGAAATGCAATTTGTCGTATGCAGAGACGGTGTTCGGAATAGATTTTGCGGGATACACTTGTTTTCTCTGCCGACATTACAAGTACTGTTTCATCAGTGATGTTTTTCTAAACAAAAAAAGTGCCATGGTTCTGTGATTTCGGTGATGCCAGTAGTAGTTCTTCGTCGTCGTCGTCGTCGTCGTCGTCGTCGTCGTCATCATCATCATCATCATCATCATCATCATCATCCCAGGAATACTTATGAAATATCAGGCGAAAATACATGAGTTCGAATCTAGATATTCATTCCTTCATAGTATTCTGCCCAAGGGCAGGTCTTTCACTGCAAATCCAGCATTCCCTAGTCTTGCTATTTTCTGCCTTCCTCGTAAGGTGCGTACACGTAGCGAGCGAACAACGAACGAACGAGAAACGAATCCATTCGCCGATTGAAATCGGAACATGTGGACGACACAGCAAAGGCAAATCGATCGTTTGATTTGCCTTCGGTTGTGATCCGTCGCTTGTCGGTACATCAAAGGAAGTTGGTATTCATTGTGGACGGGATTTATCACTTGTTTGCAGTTCCGTAGCAGAACGCAGCTATTAGTTTAATTTCACCAACAGGATGTCGAAACTCGAGTGGACTGAAGAAGTTGTCATCAAACTTCTTGATGTATATAGGAAGCAGGAAATTTTATGGCCATATTTGCACATTGATATTTCGAAGTCTGTTTCTGAAATGCGACGTAAGTTGTGAAACTGTCCCGATTCAATTCGACGTAAATTATGAAGCAAGTCAGTGTCTCCATATCGATTGCGACTTTCGAAGAGTGGCATCTGCCACCATTGCCTTTTGTTTTTTCACTTTCTTTTTGTTAAACTACGTATAATAATAACGACAACACTGCTATAATTATATTTTCGTCTGCTATTACTGCGGACAATCGGCGAACGCGAATGTTCTCTGACCATTTTCTGATGATTTGTATGTTGCTCCGAATAACGAACGAACAACGAAGTTTTGCATCATCATTCGTTCGTTGTTCGTTCGCTACGTGTGTACGTGTACGTGCTACCTTTACAAGGGAACGTTCAACACTGGAAGGTTGGAGTGCGCCTTCAGATTTTGTACACTGAAAGGTCGCATTTATAACTAATTTTCTGCGAAAAAAAAAAAAATTGAAACTCGACCTATAAAACAGTTCAGGTTCAGATTCCAGGCGACCAGGGTATTATACGCAATCTGACATCGAACATAACAATGTACTGTAGCTATAGAAGTATAGAGTCATACGTTTAATTTCATAGACATTGAATAGTCTACAGTACTAGTCTAATTGTTCACGTGATGGAATAATTCACCATATTCTCATATACACGAGCAATTATAACTTTAATTAAATTATGTTAATCAATTAAATAAAATCTAAAGTTACTATTGAAAATACTGCTTACTTATTAGTTATTGTTTCAAAGAGAGAGGGTTACATCGATGCATAATCCCTGAAATAAAAGCAAGTTATGAATTTGCCTAACTAGTAACTGAATATAAAATTCCCGTTGTACAGTAGGTACTTAAAATAATGTTGAGGTTTGGAGGTAACTTCACATAGCTAAATGTATTGAAAATTACATTACATTTTTTAAAGAAAGTGTTGATTTTATTTACTTTACATGATTATGAAATTTATTTTACGTTGAGTAGGCTACAAAGAGACATAATATGAAAAATATAACACATAGTAATTGTTGAGTCATAGGATAATTGATTATTACTTTTTTGTCATCTAACATAATTATTTTTCCTGAACTTCGTACCATCCTAACGTATGTTCTTATGAACAATAGTTTAAATCACTGGTTCAGCACATAAAAGTGAGTCCATTAAACATATTACGGTCCACACCTGTGGAGTAACGGTTAGCGCGTCTGGCCGCGAAACCAGGTGGCCCGGGTTCGATTCCCAGTTGGGGCAGGTTACCTGGTTGAGGATTTTTCCGGGGTTTTCCCTCAACCCAATATGAGCAAATGCTGGGTAACTTTCGGTGCTGGACCCTGGATTCATTTCACCGGCATTATCATCTTCATCTCATTCAGACGCTAAATAACCTGAAATGTTAATAAAACGTCGTAAAATAACCTACTAAAATAAAAAATATATATTACGGATTAAAAAAATATCCAATGTAGTATGCAGCAACAGTTTCATTTGCTGTGCGTGGTGTAATAAGAATTTGTGCTTTCATCATTTTATTAAGAATTCACAATTTTCTTATGTTTATGTTCGGCGAGACTGTAATGTCTATAGACAACGGGAAGGGGTGGAAGGACAGAATAAGAGAAATAAAGAAGGGATAAGGACAGGTTCTAAGAAAGACGAACCTGTGTCTGTGGGCGTTGTATTGTATTTGTGTAGGCCTACTTATTGTAAAATGTTGTTATAGGTTTAATTTTTGAGATAATTAAACATACTTTACCAATATACTATGAGTTTGTTCAATTCCATGAAATCAGCTAATATTTTGTTGGTAATGATAGACGCTATTTAACTCCGCTGTTTACAAAGGTTGAGTTGTAGCCTTGTTTCTCCCTCGTCTCTGCCAGACGCTACACTCAAAAGGCTCCGCAACTGCTAGATTCACATAGATATTCGGAATATCGTTTTTATACCTTGCATATTATTTTCGCAATTTTTTTGGCACAACATCTTATACTAATAGTAATAAGACGTTTCAGTGTGCAAAATGTTAAGGTCCTGCGCAACCTTCCAGTGTTGACCGTTACCGTGTTAGTCTCCGCATATGATCGATACAGTAACTTGTATCTGAATATCGTCTATTATTTATTCTGATTTCTTCTGCCCCGAACTCTTCTCCCGTTCACCATTCCTTCCATTGCATCCTTCAGGAGGCTATCTAGATATACAGGGTGTTAAAAAGTATCCATTATTTTAGGAGGTGATAGTATGCATCAAAACAAGGAAAAAAGTCTAATAAACATGGGTCCTACAACACATACTTTCTGAGATCTGAACACTTGTTCATAGGAGGTGCCCAATGTGACGTCCATTTATGGCAGTACATTTTTCTGCCCTACAATACACAGGCTACCAGATAATCATACCGTTGTTGACACCCCTCGCATGGAATACTGATACTTTGCAAGGAATACTGAAAAGAAAAGTTTGGTTGCGGATATGAGCAGGGTTCAGCAGAGATGGTGTGAATTTTCGTAATCAACATGTGTGGGCTGATGAAAATTCCCATGCAGTTGAAGAAACAAGGCATCAGCACCGATTCTCAATCAACGTATGTGCAGGCGTTATTGGCAATAGATTAAGGGTCATACGTGCTACCACAGAGATTACTGGGGCTCGTTATCAGGACTTTCTTATTAACGTATTGCCTACCTTGCTGGAGTTTGTGCCATGTCAGCAAAGACTACAGATGTGGTTCATGCATGATGGCACACCAGCACATTTTTTCCGCAATAAGCGTGAAACCTGACGCTGACGTTTCAGGACCGCTGGATTGATTGGGGAGGTCCTACACCTTGGCTGCTCTATCCTCAAATCTAAATCCCCTAGACGTGTGATTATCAAGAGCAACCAGGTCATTTTCAAAGAGTGCGTGATTCCTTACGCCGAAGGGCAGAGGAATGCATTATCATGAATGGACGTCACATTGAGCACCTCCTATGAACAAGTGTTCAGATCACAGAAAGTATGTGTTGGAGGACCCATGTTTATTAGACATTTTTTCTTGTTTTGACGCATACTAGCACTTCCTAAAATATTGGATACTTTTTTTTAACACTCTGTAGAGGTTGTGTCTGCGTAGTAGACCTCACTATGAAATTGTTTAAATATGAATGTAATATTACTTTTTATAAGTGCAAAATTTGACGATAGTAATACAATTTGAGTACCAATTAATAGTCTTAATAACATGAAATTTCAAGATGGACCTGTAGTACCTAATAATGTTAATAATAATAAATACCTAGCAATTATATTGCCTGTATATGAAAGTCATAAAAGTGTCCTGGCGCCGCCAGGCCTCGAAAAATAGTACCCTGTCGCCGCCAGACCTGAAATACAGCCCTATTTTCCATTAATCATTATCGTCAACATACTAGTGCACCATGGGCAACGTCGAAGAATGTAAAATGATTACAGACGGGGACGCTTGAATTGACTGATTAAAAATCAAAAGTACCCGCCGTTGCGAGATAAAATTAAAAAAATGGATATCGTTAAGTTGCGTAATACTTCCTCATATCTCTTGCAAATAAAATAATCCCTATCATTTTTTTCGAAGTTACAAAACATTCTACAGTAAGGTTCTACATTAACAATGATAGTATTTCAAACTCCCAACTATCAACCACGATATTTCTGTTTCAGCTGGCAATCTATACTTAAAAATCGAGGACAGCACTTAGTCATCTCTTCCCCCTCTCCCCATCTCTCTCTCTCTCTCTCTCTCTCTCTAATAGCTAGTGTTAGATTAATTCTTCAAAGTAATTCATGTAGATTTCTTTAAGGTTTGTTATTTTGCTTGAACTTCCTGATAGGAGACTTAGTTACAGCATAACTGATGGCAAAGTCGAGGAAGGCCTTTTGCCTCTCCATAATGTGTTGTCTTAGAAATGCCAGTTGTATTTTAAAGAAATTGTGTAGTGGCAGATTTTACATACATCTGCGAGTGTCGAATAAGCGACAATTGTGTTGAAATATTAATTACCCTATAATGTTAATTTAAGTAAAAAAATTAAGTCTGGAATTTCACGCAAGAAAATATTAAATTCTGTGCGCGACAGGCCATAGAAGAGAAGGCCTGTCAGCCAACCGCTGGCCTCACGTTGATGTCTCAACTGAGGTGAACGATCATCCAACCAGCACGATGATTCCTCTAACACTTCTAAGCTGGCTCGCGGAATCGAATCTCGATATCTATTATAGCTGCCCAAATTCTTCACGATGCTGGGGAGCTCCGGTACCATACACTGGCTGATATTTCATGAGAAAATTCCTTCTCCTGTGAAGACTCGAACTAGCACTCTCTTCGTAACGCGAGTCAAGGCATGGTGCTTTAGAGTTACATCACGACACTACGGTTATACTAACTCACAGAATCGTTCTAAAAGCCATGTCTTTTTTTTTTAAGAATGGAGTGCTGTGTGTACACACACACACACACACACACACACACACACACACACACACACACACATATATATATATATATATATATATATAAGTCCATCTTCATTACTTATGGTTGAAATGGCTTCAATTTTGACGGTTCATTGATGATTTGTCAAGAGTTTATTGTCAGTAGAGTCTGAAGTAAGTCACAAAATTCTCAGAATAGTTACGTCGATTGGAATAATTTATAGGTGCCAAATAGCCAAATCTATAGTACTTTAATCCTATAGAATCAAAAGGTAAGGTCAGTCGATGAGGAGATGATTCAGGGCGACATTGAGAGCTGGAAAGAGAATGTTTTCTTTATTGGTTCTATATTTATATTTTGTATTGAATTTCCCTATTATTTGCTAGTAATTCGATTTTTTATTACATAGTTTTGTTAACGAATTTATGATTTCATTTTGTTTATTGTAGATGTTTTCGTGGATTATAATTTCTATATTATTAACGGTTATATCCATCTTAATGATTAGTAGTAATACTAAAATAGTAATAATTATAGTTATTACTATTTTAGTAGATATAGAAAATATTTCATTTGATGCTAATCTTGTAACATAAATAAATAGTACTCCTTTGTCAGTTTTATTTATTTCCGACTGTTTCAGAGTTTACAACAGGTCAAATAGTTAATTCACATCTCATGATACTTATAATAAATACTTATTTACTCAATGGCAGTTTTTCACATTTCACATACCCTGTGCGTCGGTGGTTGGATGCAAACTATCCAGGTCGATGTATAGGGAGGGAAGGTCCTGTTGCTTGGCCAGCACGGTCCTCTGACTTAACGCCTCTGGACTTCTTTATATGGGGGTTGATGAAAGAAAAGGTGTACGCTACGGAGATTACAGACAGAGATCATCTGCTCCAGCGGATTAATGCAGCTGCAGCAGACATCGGACTACGAAAGGGCTCTTAGATCTTGTGCACAGCGCAGTAAGATAACGCGTTGCGTGCAAACAGAGGGCATTTTAAGCAGCTGCTCCAATAAAGTACGGTACTGTAAATTAGTAATTGTTTTAAGTAAGTCATTTTAGTTGCGAGTAAATGTTTGACCTGTTGTAACTCTGAAACGGTTGCAAATAAATAAAACTGACAAAGAATTTTCCTGCTCTAAATGTCGCCCTCAATCATCTCACCTTAACTTTTGAATCACTCTGTATATGCCACTACAGCCCGGTATGGACTTCGGCCTCGTCATTTAGGCGTAAGTGACGCTTCTTCCTTCTTGAAGTTTAATAACTGTAATATTTTTAGAGTGGAGTTGTCAGCACCACATCCAGTTCCGAACCTGGAGGAATTTTTATACACATCGTTTATTATATTTTTGCCTGTCTATGTACAACGTTATAATTTGCGGTGAGGGGGATGAGAGATAGTAAAAGTTTGCAATGCTTTTTAATGCTCTGACGTCCACGACCAAGATAAGCCACTTTGAATTTACAGGTCACTCACCGGCAGAGATATATTAAAAGATCTTGTAACTAGGGTTTTCCGAAAATAAAGTCACATTTTCATCGAAAATGTTAGTATACTAGGAGGTTGAAATGCGTTAAGGAAAAATTGAATAGAAACTACTGTACTTCTATAGGAGTTGTTCTCCAAATTTAATTGTGGTTTTCTACCAAAAAGTTACTAGTTTATCATTGTCAGTATAAAATTCTTCCCAAACTCATTAATCACTGTCGCACTACCAGATGAAGTTACTCATATATAGCCTACAGAAAACTCTCGCTTAACCGAAACGGTGGAGTAAAAATACATACCGTATTTTCTATATTACAACACTCACTTTTTTACGAAAAAAAAAAAAATACTATCTAAAAATATAACTGCGTCTTACGTTCCGGAGGTCTGTAAATGCATGCCATTGAAACAGCTATCGTCTTGTTTTCACCCCACAGCAAGGCCACAAATAAAGGTGAATGTCCTTTAAGGTCAAATGAGAGAAAATGGCGAGCTGACAAGGACGCATTAATTCCTACTTATCTACAGAGGAAACTCACTTTCATAAAAGAAAAACTGAGTTCGTATACAAGCTTAACAAAGAATAATGGAAAAACAGCATGTGCATAAAATTAAAATAATTATTTTCGAGCAGCATTTGAAATCCTCCAAAGCCAATTGTTACGGCTGGACTTCTTACATAAAGATTCCGTATTCAAATAGAAAATTTATTCTGGTCAATGTAGGCTACTACCTCTGATTGAGATTCTAGCTGATAGGCTGGTATGTAGCCTACATCTGTTATCAGGTAGTACATCTCACTTGATGGTATGTGTCAGAGGAAGAATAATTGTGTGTATATATCTGAAGTTTAATTAGTGTAATATGTAGCTAGTCGCCAATGTATGCAGTGGAGGGGGAAAGAAACTTGCCATCGTATTCCTTTATCTTCTGGCTTAGTTGCCTCATGAGTGGTGCCTCGTTGATATCACTTGTGAGGTTGAGACCTGTATTCGGACAGTTGATTAAACAGCAGTGTAATAATAATTTTTAATAATTTATTTATTTAATTTGGCAGAGCTAAGGCCAGTAGGACTTCTCTTCCGCCCAGCCAGACTCTAATTCTAATTAAATACTCGTACAATTGGTTACATAGTTATTACATTAATATCTAGACCATAAAACAACATGAAAGTAAATAACGAAAGTTGGATAAGTAATGTTAGTGAGACAATAATAAACATTGGTAAGAAATAATAATAATAATAATAATAATAATAATAATAATAATAATATTATTATTATTATTATTATTATTATTATTATTATTAATGAGATAATTTAAATATTTATTCTGTGATATATAACGATTAAACATTGAGAAACCTGTAGGCTGTACACAAAGAATGTCAACGAAATTTTCGTTACCTACAATTTCGTTGCCTTGATATTGACACATAAAGGCCTAAAAATTTTGATGCTCTTAGATGCATGCGATATTAACTGTTCTTTGTTCTTAAAGTTTTCCGTAAAACCTGTTGTTACAGATACATTCTGAATTCATTGGTCATATAGATGTACAACAATTTGTGAAGAGTAAATAATTACACATGAGAGGTTATATGTTTTAATTTTGAGAAAGTATTAAAGACATCATTACCGCACTATCATAGAGTTGGACCGTGTGACCTATTCCGATCTCCACAAGTCTCCTTCCGAGGATACCCGTGATTTCTTCTTCCTTGCTGCCTGTGTTTGAGAATTAACTGTGGAATTCTCTCCCTGTTCATTCTCTGGCAGTTTTATATTTCTCACTTTGTTTAATATAGGTTCAGTTTTTACTTCCGTGGGCATCTACATTATGTTTGTCATCTTGCCATGTGCGCTTGGCTGTTCTTAAAAAAAATTCTAAGTCCAGATTTCGCATCAGTGTAGAAGAATATCGTACACTTAGGAACATAAAGAGAGATTACGAGTGCTTGAAGGAAAAACTCAATGAGGTAGAAACAAATAACGTAAAAACATTAGAGATTTATATAAGGACATAAAGGCATTTAAGAAAGAATGTTAGGCAAGGGTAAACGTGATCAAGGATGAGAATGGTGACTTGATTGCAGACTCTCATTCCATCCTGAACAGATGGAAAAACTGTTTTGGGCAATTATTAAATGTACCGGTAAATAGGCCAAATAGAAATGATCGGGACGATATTCAAATACACACTGCTGAGCGAGAAGCCACACTTTCTGAAGTCAAAATTACGATAGAAAATCTAAAAAAGTACAAGACTCTAGGTATCGATCATATTCCAGCAGAATTAATACAAGAGGGTGGAAACACATTATCTAGTGAAATTCTTAAGCTTATAGGCCAAACATGCTATTTAGGAAAAAGAAATTGAACCAGAGCAATGGAAGGACTCTATAATATTGTACTATCTTTAAGAAGGGGACAAGATTATCTGTAGTAACTTTCGAGGAATATCAGTTTCATTGCCGTGGTACAAAATTTTGTCCAATATTCTTTTAGAAGATTAACTCCTTATGTAGATGTGCCCTCACATAAGCCCATCGGTCCCTATACTGAGCAAAATTAATCCATTCCTACCATTATATCCGACCTCCCTCAAATCTATTTTAATATTAGCCTCCTATCTACGCCTTGGCTTCCCCATAGATCTTTTCCCCTCAGGTCTTGCAACTAACACTCTATATGCATTTCTAGATTCACCCATACGTGCGACATGCTCTACCCTTCTCAAACATCTGGATTTAATATACCTCATTATGTTAGGTGAAAAATACAATATGTGCAGTTCTGTTGTGCAGCTTTCTCCCTTCTCCTGTAACTCCATCCTTCTTAGCCCCAAATATTTTCCTAAGCACCTTTTTCTCCAACACCCTTAACTTCTGTTCCTCTGTTCCAAGTTTCACAACCATACACAACAACCGGTAATATAACTGTTTTATAAATTCTAACTTTCAGCTTTTTCGAAAGCAGACTGGATGATAAAAGCTTCTCAACCGAATAATAACAGGCATTTCCCAGATTTATTCTGCATTTAATTTCCTCTAGAGTTATATTTGTTGTTACTGTTGCTCCAAGGTACTTGAATTTTTCCACCTTTCAAAGGATAAATTTCCAATTTTTATATTTCCATTTCGTACTATGTTCTGTCACGAGACATAATCATATAGGGCTACTTTGTTTTGTCTGGGTTTACTTTCAAATTTATTTTCTTACTTGCTTCAAGTAAAATTCTCGTGTTTTCCTTAATCGTTTGTGGATTTTCTCCTAACACATTCGTGTCATCCGCATAAACAAACAGCTGATGTAACCCGTTCAATTCCAAACCCTCTCTGTTTTCCTAGACTTTCCTAATGGCATATTCTAGAGAAAAGTTAAAGAGTAAAGGTTATATGGCATGCCCTTGCTTTAGCCCGCAGTGAATTGGAAAAGCATCAGATAGAAAGTGGCCCATACGGACTCTGCTGTAAGTTACACCGAAACACATTTTAATTAATCGATCTAGTTTCTTGGGAATACCAAATTCAGTAAGAATATTATACATTTGAATCTTTCGTACACTACTTTTAACACTTGAGTATGAATAATTGATTAAATGGCGATCTTACTCGTGTTAATTGTGTAAGCCGCACATGCTTAAATAATTAACACGAGTAAAATCGCCATTTAATCAATTATCAAAGAATATTATAATAAAACTTCTCTCTTAACTGAGTCATATATCTTTTTGAAATCCATGAATAACTTATGTACTGTGTCCTTGTACTCCATTTTTTCCTCCAATATCTGTCGAATACAAAAAATCTTATCAATAGTCGATCTGTTACGGCTGAAACCACATCGATGATCCCCAGTCATTTCATTTACATAAAGAGTTAATCTTCTCTAAAGAATATTGGACATAATTTTGTATGACGTCAATAAAAGTGATATTCCTCGAAAGTTACTACAGTTGGTCTTTTCCCCCTTCTTAAAGGTAGACACAATTATTATGGACTCCTGCATTGATCGGGTACAATTTCCTTTTCTCAAATAGCATGTATAAGCTTAAAAATTTCACTAGGTAATGCGCTTCCACTCTCTTGTATTAATTCTGCTGGAATTTGATCGATACCTGGAGACTTCTACTTTTCCAGATTTTCTATCGCAATTTCGGCTTCAGGAAGTGCGGGTTCGGGTATAAATGGCTCAGCAGTTTGTATTTGAATATTGTCCCGATCATTTCTATCTGGCCTATGCACGTTTAGTAATTGACCAAAATAGTTTTCTCATCTGTTCAGGATATGAGTCTCTACAAGCAAGTTACCATTCTCATCTTTGATCACGTTTACCCTTGCCTGATATTCTTTCTTAAATTTCTTTATGCCTTTATATAAATCTGTAATGTTCTTATTCTTACTATTTCTACCTCATTGATTTTTCCTTCAAATAATCTCTTCTTTTTTCCTAAGTGTACGACTTGCTTCTCGTCTTTCATTGAAATATCTCTATTCGCGTAGACTGGATTCTGTAAGAATTTCAGTTTTGGCTGTTTCCTTGTTTCTACTACCATGCAACAATCTTCATCAAAGCACTGTTTCTTTTTCTTAGTTTCGTAATAGCCTATGCTCTGCTCAGTTGCAATTTTGATACTATCTTTGATACTTTCCTACACGCTTGTAATACCTCATTCCTCTTCAACTTTTTCGGAAGGTCCTAAGTGGCAAACCTATTTGAAATTTCGACCCGATAAAGTTCCGTAGTTTCCTCATCTTTTAATTTTAGAATATTGATTCTCCTAATATTAACTTGTTGCTCTACTCGCTTAGCTACTGTGTCTTTATCTTAATTTTCCAATTACTAAATTATGGTCGGAATCACAGTCTGCCCTCGAAAGGGTCGAATGTCTATTATACAAGTATGTCTTCGCTTATCTATCAAGATGTGATCAATTTTGTTGTGTGTCAATCCAGTTGGAGAAGTCCAAGTATATTTATGTACAGGCTTAGGATCCGGGACACTTTTGCAACCAATGTACGCACAACTTGACTATAGAGTTCCTTGAACATAGTAGACAGACATACTGTGAATGTAAACAACGACGTCAATGTGTTTCGTTATATTCTACTGTTAATGGTAAAATCTAGAGATAGTGGAAAATGAAGTAGGATATATACCTCACAAGTTTTCATGTCCCTCGGCGACGTTGAAGGCGTTAGCGTTACAGTGAACAACCATGTACAGTAGTGGCAAAAAAAAAAACCGGACCGACCCTTGTACCTGATTTCAGAGCCTTGTTCACTCCAGAGCACGATAGACTGGTAACTAATACTTTCGTGGTTCGAATCGTTTTTTGTTCCTTATTCAGATTTATTCCCAATACTTTTCGATTGCAGCGATATTTTACTACTTAATTAACTTATTCCCAGAACATGAATTTTACCATCAATCGAAAAGTATTGGGAATAAAAAAAAAAAAAAAAAGTTTCCTTCCCAGGCAGGATTCGAACCACGAAAGTCTGGAGTGAACAAGGCTCTGAAATCAGGTACAAGGGTCGGTCTGGTTTTTTTTGCCACTACTGTACATATTTGCAACTAGTTCGAAACAGGTGTCTATTATGAATTGAAAATTCACTGTGATGGCCTGAGTTCGTTTCGTAGGGAGAGACGGAAGAATACCATACCTCTGATCACGAACCGGATAATATACTAATGCAAGGTAAACAAAACTCAAATCAATAATAAATTTTAGTGAAGGGACCTGTATAGAACCAGAAAGAGAAATGAAGTGACGATAAACTACTTACAAGGTCTTTGGTCTTGGCGTAATAAAAGAAAGTGATGTTGCCTGGTCAGTGGCGTAGTAGTGACTGATGCAATAACACAGTATGAAAAAACACGTCATGACGTAAGTGGAGGGGGGTACGTGCCGCAGTGAGAAGAGTTTCCATTGGCTAATTTAAATAAGGGGTTACCGGAACTAGGTAATTGTTCATTAATTAATGAAACAGTATTATTAAGCGATTTAGCTATGTAAAATTCTTCAGCAACTAAATTAAAGGTTCCATTACTGATGGGTTTTAAAATCTGTAAAGCGTCGGACATTTTTTGAAGTTCGTGGTTGTTCTCAATCAAATGGGTTGCGAATTTGGATTTATTACGATTGTGACGAAAATCTGCTTTATGTTCAGAATATCTAGTCCTAAAATTCCTTTTGGTTTGGCCAATATACTTTTTTGGGCAATTTTTGCAATGCAGCATGTACACTCCACCACTGGCATATTTATCAAAGTTACAAATATTGTTTGAAATAACATTATTAAGTTTATTACCTGTTCTAAAAGAGACCTTTACATTTTCTTTTTTGAAAAAAATTATGCAACTTGTATGATACATTATTATAAAAAGACATTGTGTTCCAATATTTAGATTTTTTAGTATCAGTCAAGGGCGTGAGCGTGATATCTGAACTCTTGTTAAAAGAGATTTTCTTTTAGAAAGAAGTTTATCTATCAATTTTTTATTGAATCCATTTTTCTATTGCAAGTCCTACTATATTTTTAAATTCTTTTAAATAGTTTTTCTTGGAAAGGGGGACATTCAGCAATCTATCAATTAAGAAAACGAAAGTACTATGCTTATGAGACTGGGGATGGCTGGATTGACAGTGAATAGTATGGGTAGTATTTGTGGGTTTTCTAAAGATATCATAATCGAAACTTTTATGTTTTCTGATAATTTTCAAGTCTAAGAAATTTATAGATTTGTTACATTCAAGTTCTATGGTAAATTTTAAGTTAGGATGTAAACTATTGAAAGATTGCAAGATACCTTCATGCTGATACCCATTGCCAAATTGCTCAAAAAAGTATATTGACCAAACCAAAAGGAATTTTAGGACTAGATATTCTGAATATAAAGCAGATTTTCGTCACAATCGTAATAAATCCAAATTCGCAACCCATTTGATTGAGAACAACCACGAACTTCAAAAAATGTCCGACGCTTTACAGATTTTAAAACCCATCAGTAATGGAACCTTTAATTTAGTTGCTGAAGAATTTTACATAGCTAAATCGCTTAATAATACTGTTTCATTAATTAATGAACAATTACCTAGTTCCGGTAACCCCTTATTTAAATTAGCCAATGGAAACTCTTCTCACTGCGGCACGTACCCCCCTCCACTTACGTCATGACGTGTTTTTTCATACTGTGTTATTGCACCAGTCACTACTACGCCACAGACCAGGCAACATCACTTTCTTTTATTACGCCAAGACCAAAGACCTTGTAAGTAGTTTATCGTCACTTCATTTCTCTTTCTGGTTCTATACAGGTCCCTTCACTAAAATTTATTATTGATTTTTGCAGATTTTACAATGTGCTGCCACGTCGTGATGACTGATGCAAAACAATATTTTAATTTGTTATTCTTTTAACTGTCTGTGTTTCTATTTTAAGCTGCATATCTTGCAGACCTCAATTTTTTTAAACAAATTTTGATCTATAAGCTGCACACATGTGAAATACTTTTATGTATTAATTTTTGAGATCTCATGAAGGTTTTACTGTCAATCTATGTCTTTATATGAAAAGCTTAATATCACGCAAGTCTGACCTGAAGATGCTATTATAATAGCGAAAGCGCTAGTCAGAATATGTTCATGTAACCTATGTACTATTTTGTATTTTTGAATAGACAGTTATTGAAGGACTTTTGATATTTGTTTCTTTAAACTTGTAAATATTAATTAAATCTTCTATGGGAACTTTGCCTGGTCTGCCAGAAACCAAATGATGTTGAATCAATCTGGTTGAGCATTAAATACATACATACTTTCCACAATTAATTTTTTGATGTGGCAAAGTTGAGTAACCTAACTCCATTATCATTACTAGTTACGTGTAGACTCTCTTTTCCAGTAGTCGGTTTAAAATTATCCTCCCGTTCTAATTTATCATTGAAATGCCCCCGAATAAAGAATCCTGTTCCTTATTGGTGATTATTGTTTCCTTTCCCGTAGTAGTACAGGGACATCATTTTATTTTTACTAACATTTTTAATATTAACTTGCCTATACCTCTGGATCAACGCCGTTTGCTACCCCCTTCCACGACTGGAGGTCGATGATACTGGCGTAATATACAAACCAATCACTTTACTAGGTATAGGAGGGAAGAAAAGTAGTTCATCCATTTACGTAAACTAGGAAATATTGCGCTTTTGAGTTTGATCATTTTCATTAGGTGTTTGTTTAATCAAAATACAGTACAGTATTAACAATGAGTGTTTTTACTCACGAACTGAGCTGTCCATGTGGACGTAGTCATTATAAAGTGTATATTATACTGTCTACAGCACATTAACGTACAGTATAGAGAATGAAGTTAAATTGAAAAATAATCATAATATGGATGTTTAAACACATTTTTTAAAATGGTGGCCGTTCATTTCGATACAGGCTTCAGTTCTGATGTGCATATTATCGCACTATAGACTATTGTACCTAATTCCAATTACCAGGTTCGTATTTCGTATCAGTAACTCATGTTGAAATAATTCTGTACCTATTCTATAAAAGAGTACCTTACGTACTGTAAATTCAATCTTCACTTCTGTCCAATCTGAAAAGATAAAATTACTCAGACATACTATCTACTGTCTGTCCAAGTGGTTATGTCGTAGGGTCGTAGAAAGGGAGGAAATCACGTGACAGTTAATTATTTAATGAGGCCCTTTTATTTAAGTTATTTTAAACAGTTTTATAATATTACGTAGACGTCCAATTCCTAACAGAAATTAATGTTCTCAGAAAAGGGCTAAGACAGCCCAGCCACTAGCTGGCGAATAAAAGCTCGTGGGGGGAACTGGGATACGACGTAGGCAAATGGACGACAGTACCTGTGCGAAAATGATTCAATATTGAAAGCTCTTTCGTCACTGGAAAACGCGAACATATTTTTAGAACGTACTATGACCGTAAGGCTACTATGACTGTATATGCGGTCTTGGATCTGTGTGGAGGAAGGTTGAACTTCATTAGTAGAAGGGGTGGGAGCGAAGTACATTCAAAAACTCAGGTACAATAAAAATTGAAGTGAAAATAAAATGATGTCCCTGTACAACAAGTAATCTCCTATTGGTAATATTCCAGTCTCATCTAACCTACCCCTTATACTCCTACAAAGTCTATTCTATATCTAGCTATTTTTTTCTACTAATGTTACCCCTCCTGTTCTATAAAGACTAGTTACATTCCAAGTACCAAATTTCATAACCTTATTCCTTTGCTGTGGTCGTACCAAGGTTTGAGTCCCATTCCGCGGCTTATGTTGGGGTTTCGCAACAAGCTCTTTTTTACGGTGATGGATTGTTTGTACTTTGCCCAGTTCCCAAGCTGGAGGATCAGCCCTTATCGGCTGTCCGCGACTGCTTATTCAATAGTAGCCTATTATCCATACAATATATATTGGTGCAATAATAATAGTAGGCAATAAATGTTGTTGAAGCTAGGAAAAACATAAGTTGATATTGTAAAGAAAATATGTGAACTACAATGCAAGTATAATAAAATAAATGCCAGCACTTTTACACACCTAGTCAGTGAGATGCGTATCCATTAAGACAGTGGCCGTCAGCACTCGCTGAAAGGGGTAAAGGGTAAGCGGAGCCGTCCCGTGTGCCCCGTCGTGCAGCAGGAAGAGGTAGAGAGCATACCCGGTAGCATCTACGATTGCACCATTATGCTGTGTGTTCACCGCGGGTAAGAGACGCTAGCCCCAGGGTACTCTGTGCTGATCACCGGCTGCATTAACCCATTTTACCAGTGCAGAAAATAATATAACTTGCTTCATACACGTTCTTAATTAATAAAACTGGAGTTTTTCTTTGTGAATCCAAGCTACATGATTGGATCTTTCTTATTACATTATGAAATCACAAAATTATTATACCAGTTGGGCAAGAGCAGCTGCGCGATTTAGATGTTGCTTTCTCAGTAGCAATTTTGGAGAGCAACAAGAAGTAAGATCATTTTTTTGTTACTTTGATTAACTTGATTGTAATGTTTGTTGTGGTATTTTACTTATTGTTGATTGAGTATGCATGTACATCAAGCACAAGTTTACAATCCTTAACATTGTTGTAGATATAATACATTGTTTCTTACGTTACCATATGGTAACGCTAGGCTAATATGTTGTTACTCATTCTTTGTGCTCTCTTGCTACTAACAGTAAGCTGGAGGAGTTACAGGAAAGTACAAGTAACAAAATGAATGTTACAAACAGGTGCGTGAAAGTGCATAGATACTTTTGAAATCAGAAAACGAAAAATTAGAGCATTCTACATACAGCCACCAAAACCCAACTTTGTATCTGACGAGAACTCTGCAGATGTAGAGGGTGGCATGTTCGACAACCTAAGTGGAAGGAAACTGAGTACTGAAGCTGGAGTTATTTTTGTTAATAGCGACAGAATAGGTGGACCAGACGATATTCCTTTCATAGAAGAAGAGGAAGTTGAATCATCTGTGATAGAAAGAGAATGATACCGTCAACATTGCAATGTGTGGAAATGGTGCCATTACGGAAAAGTAAGTGGATAAAACAGTATGTTATAACAGATCAATCGATTTCTCCTGAGAGTGACTTTTAAAAGACAGAGATGTGACAAATTTTGTTTTCTTTACAAAATTCGTTTTACCTATGTAAAACTGTTTTAGCTATACAAAATGCTTGGCAGCCAAGTAGATCTGGCTTACCATTGAATGAATTAGAATTCAAATAGGAGATTTGAAGAAGCCGGGAGCACCCCAAAAGGCTAGGGGTGACCATCTACTTCCAAATACAGCGATACTGGAGCTACGAGACGTGTCCAAAAAGTAAGTTTCCCTGGGGCCGTTTGCAGAAATAAAATACAATTTTATGGAAAGATTTATTCGAACAGATACAGGAGTTGTTGAGTTATTTTTTCAACATATTTCCATCTGAATTGAGACTTTTTGATACTGTGGTATCAACAGAGAGGTGCAAACGGCTGTCACACACTGGTTCCGATTCCAGGCGGGAGACTTCTACGAGAGACAGAAGTTGATCCCATGGTGTGACAAATGTCTCAGTTCCGGTGGGAAATATGTTGAAACATAGTTCAACAATTGCAGTATCTGTTCCAATAAATCTGTCATGAAATTGTGTTTTCTTTCTGTAAACAGCTCCGGGTAAACTTACTTTCTGGACGTCACTCGCAGAACATCTGATTATATAAGAAACGATGGAATGGAACATTAGTGATTCCGATACCCAGAGACAAAAGACAGCGATGTGCTAGTGAGAATGCTCTTCTGGCATGCAGTTTTCTCAAAATTAGATGTAGGTCTCTGCAGCCCATGTTTTTTTGTCATATAAGAAATGTTTTACCTTACTACCGAAATATGTGAAAATCGCACAAAAAATTAATGTAAAACGTTATGTTACGACAATGTGTTTTGTTCATACGAGTATATTGTGAGAATAATTCTATTACGTATATTTGTTCAGGTATTGTGAAAGTAATTTTCTTATTTTTGTATTATTTGTATGGAATGTGGTATTGTGTGGAGCAGAAACGTGGACATTACAATGAAGTGAAGAGAAACGAAAAGATGCATTTGAAATGTGAATAAGGAGAAGAATGCAACGTGTTAAGTGGACAGACAATAAGAAATGAAGCCGTGTTGTAAAGAGTGGGTGAAGAAAGAATGATGCTGAAACAGATCAGGAAGAGGAAAAAGAATTAGTTGGGTCGCTGGCTGAGAAGATACTGCCTACTGAAGGATGCACTAGAAGGAAAGAATTGGGAATAAATTTGAATAAGGAACAAAAAAAAAAAAGTTTCCTTCCCAGGCAGGATTCGAACCACGAAAGTCTTAGTTACCAGTATATCGAGCTCTGGAGTGAACAAGGCTCTGAAATCAGCTACAAGGGTCGGTCTGGTTTTTTTTTTTTTTTTTTGCACTACCCTCTTCATAGTAAGTGTTCAAAATGTACGCCACACTGTGTTGAACAATGTTGTGATAACCTCCTAACATCCATGATTGCACTTCAGCACAGCTGAGAGACCCACAGGTTTCTCTAATTCTTTGTTTCATGTCTTAAGTTGTTGGATGCACCTGGTAGACCATGTCTTTAATTCTTCCCCACGAGAAGGTTTACCCATGACTTAGAATTGCACTATAATATAGTGTTTAGAATTCTGAAAGACAACGAATTTAATTCTTACCACATTCATCTCCATCAGGAACTTGGGGGACATGACTTCCAGACTCGTGTTGATTTCTGCAACTGGTTTCTAAACACAGACCGTGATTTCGAGCTCAGAATTCTGTCTACTGATGAGGCAACTTTCAAAAGTAATGGTCAGGTGAATCTCTACAATGCCCATTAGTGGTTAATCCACACTGGCTACGTGAAGTGGATTACCAGCACGTGTGGAGCCTCAACACATGGTTACAACGTTGTTACGTTCAATGTTAAATTTAAGATACTATACGTAAAACCCAGAATTCTGTGTGCAATATGTTCGTATTGAAGTAAATTCATATAAGCGGTTTACTCTGACACTGTTATATTAAACATGCTTATTGAAAAATATCTAATTTAGCTAATTACATAATATATTATTTTTCCCCTCACGTAATGAATAGGCCTAATGCATTCTAAACTATTGATATTTTTAACATTTTGAAGTATGGAAAACAGGTTTATAAACATTCGATTTTCAGAATCACTGTAATTGCATATCTCACACTTCAAATATTGCACAAGAAAATATCTACTACGGTCCTAAATATTGTACAACACATAATTATATTTGAAAAGAAAACTTTCGATATTAAAAAATTACACTAGTATGCGATGAAATTCCTGCCTCCAAAGTTTTAATGTTTTTAGGGTATTTTTAGCATGCTGAAATCAAATTCAAAGCCAAAAAGTTCCTATTACGTACCATTTTTTTTTTTTTGTTATTTTAATTTTCTTATAATATATTACGACAATTTATAGCGTAATTATTTAAACTGTAATACTTTAACATATGTAGATTTAGTATGTTAGGATATGAAAACCAACTGTATTCAACATATTTTTAAGGTGTTTATATTGAAAACCAAGGACATTGGATGTTTCTTAGCAGATAGGGGGCGCAAGCATATAAGGAAGTTAGGGCGAAATAACGTGCAGCCTTGTCATTATTTTTATTTCTGAAAGACAGAAAATATGTCAGCCACTCCTTGGTGAGAGACTGAACTCAACTTGTCTAGTTTCTCTCACATTTCATTAGTCTGCGTTTCATCTGGAAACGAAACGAAATCAGTTTGAAGCTTTATTGTCGAGTAGAATGTTGAAAGTTTTTAGTTCAATAAGAAAGTATTTACCATGTTGCATCGAGGATGTCTAAATAATCCAGACCACTTTTGTTATATAACTTATGTAGGATATACACATTGCCTAAGCAGAGGTGTAATATTCCAGATTTTGTGAAAAAATCATACCATGCCTATTTTGGAACCAAACTTGGAGACCAAAGTAAAGCATGGGCACCACACAAAGTATGTAGAGTATGCACTGAAGAACTTCGTCATTTGATCAATTGGAGAAGACCGTTGCTATCTTTTGGAGTACCTATGGTTTGGAGAGAGCAGTCGAACCATAGTAATGACTGCTACTTCTGTTCGTGTGATGTGAAGGGGTACGATTCTAAACATAAAAATCAAATCGTGTATTCAGTTGTTCGGTCAGCCATTTTGCCTGTGCCTAATGTACCAATCCCTGTGCGACCAGAAAATCTTAAAAAAAAAACATCATTCTATTGTCACTGACAACGTGAAATAGGTTTTAAATACCTTTTCTCCGAAGATGATAATCTTGTATATTGCAGTAATGTGAAAGAATTTATGCTAAAACTTGGACTTCCATACTATGACCTAAGTGAATGGAGACTGTTCATTAATGTTTCCAAGCGAAGTTTAAAGGATTTCCTCCTTCATAACGGAAACATTTTTGGTTCAGTGCCCGTTGCCTATTCAGTGATCCTCAAAAAATCATACGCAAATTTGCAACTACTGTTATTGCGACTAGACTATAGGAACACAACTGGCAAGTTTGTGATGATTTCAAAGTTCTTACTATGTTGCTGGGTCAACAATCTGGTTTTACCAAATTTCCATACATTCTTTGCCTGTGGGATAGTAGGGCACGAGTTGGTCACTGGACTATGAAAGACTGGCCACCTCGAAAAAATTTGGAAGTCGGTTGTAAGAATGTTGTGCACCAAAGCCTTGTGAGTTCTTCTAAAGTTGTGCTGCCATCTCTCCACATCAAGCTTGGCTTAATGAAACAGCTTGTAAAAGCTTTAAGTAAGGAAGGAGGCTGTTTTAAGTACATATGTGAGAAATTTCCACTACTATCTGAAGTAAATTGAAAGAAGATATATATATATATATATATATATATATATATATATATATATATATATATATATATAATGGTCCTGACATAAGAAAACATGTCTGGTGCAGCATTTAAAAACAGTATGGATGAAAAGGAGAAATCAGCATGGATGTTGTTTTGTGAAGTTTTTTAAATTTCTTGGCAACAAGGATCCTAATTACCGAAACATTGTGCTTGAAGCATACAAGGAATTTGGTTGTAACATGAGTATCAAAATTTTCTGTTTTCGCAGCTTCATTATTTCGCCGAAAATCTAGGATTTTTCAGCTAAGAGTAAGATGAACGATTTCACAAGGATCTGCAGGAGTTCGAAAGAAGGTACCAGGGACGCGGTAGCATCAGTATTCTTGGTGATTATTGTTGGATGTTAAAGCGTGAAATACCTGAAGAGAAACATAAAAGAAAGAGAAACAAGAGGACTTTCTCAACTAAGAAGCAAGTGGTGTAATTTTTTGTGTGATACATTGTGCTAATTTATACATCCAATAGTGAAGTAAACAAGTCAAAACAAAGCAAAAACACTCTAGTGACATATATGAACAACCATACACATAATTTCAGCAAGTTGTGTCTTTTAAATATTGTTTTTGAATTTGAAATAAAAAAGTGAAATGAAACAGTTTGTGATGAAATTCACGTAATTATAAAATACATTTAAAGTGAGTTTGCAAACAAACCTGACGTGATAGAAGCAAACGGATTGAAAATTCGGATTCAGCACATCGAAATTATATAAAATCACATTACTTAGTTTAGGCAACAAACACAAAGTTGAAATTCGCAGTCTAGTGTTATCAATGTTTTACTTCTTGGTTTCACTAGAAAACTGTATGATATTATAATATTGCAATAATGATATACTTTACAAAAAGTAAACTCAATCAACAGTAAAACAAAAAAAAAAAAAAAGCTTTATATATTCAGAAACAGACTGCAGACAATGCTTCTAGTATGTTTACTATGACAAGAGACTAGCAACTAACTTTCGAGCAATTGAACTCCCAGCTGAGCTGTCAATCACCTGGCCACCTGTGAGCTCTTTAGTATAGAGTAGAAAAGTGGAACCACTACTATGGCATATGCCATTTATGGTTTACTTCGACATGCCTGACCTGGGGAACAGACCTTAATTCGTTCAAGGAAGACCATTGTGTTAGCGGCGATGTTGCCAGACTGCTGAAACTTCCAACTTAATTTTCTAATAACTGTGTATTTAATCACAAAACGTAATATAGGTATTCTATTCATTTAAGTGTACCCTATCGACCCTTTCAAGCTGCAGGGTTATTTCACTTCCGTCCTGTGGGTGATTGACGAGTTTCGTACAAAATTTAGGAAAATGATTGCTGACAGGATTTTGTGAAATAAGATTTTATAACATGTGTCTTAATTAAAACCAAACCGTTATAACGTTATAGGCCTAATAATTTTAATGGCGAATATAAATCTTTAATTTTGTGAAATACTCACAATAACACATCATCATTCTGTACATTATGAAAGTGATACACTTCCATTAACTTTCTTATTTCACTAACCTGTGTTTAAAATGTGTTTTCGAAGATGCCTCCCTCAGCTGCAATGCTGTATGAACGGAGCTCGTAGCCTGCCGTAGCTGAAGTCTGTTCTCCCTCATTTGGTGCGCAGCGTTCAATATGCGAATTGGCAATTCTTCCCGTGTTGCAACTATCTCCATATACGTAAGTCCACCATAGGTGTCATCGAGTGACCTGGCTGGTTAGACGTGTTTACCCCGCGTTCAATCCACTAGTCAAGATAACGACGATAAAGGAACTGTTTGAGAGAAATGGGGTGGAGCTCCGTCATGCTGGAAGTATATACGGAGTCATTTATTTAGAGCGGGGAAGAGAGGGGTGGAAGCATGGGGAAAGAATTTGTTCGCCGTCCACAAGGCCGGAGCCTTCAATAACATATGTGACGTTTGGCAAGCACACTGAATACATCTCTCTTCTCCCCTACCCTACAATGACGCGAGGGTTGAAGGGAAGGGATGAATTACGTGTTCCGGCTTGTGACGTCTGCCACAATTGTAGCACAGTTTTGCATCCCTTATTTAGAGATACTGCTTCCAATAATTCAGGTAATTTTCGTTTATGGATCCGCTAATACTTCCGGCCTAGGACGATCATTAATGACAATGGACCAAATAGCTGAACGTCCAGTACACCACACCACATATTCGCATTGAAAGTGAGTTTCAACAGTAGCGTGGGAATTCTGCCGCGACCAGACAGACATGAGAATTGTGTTTTTTGTAGACGCCGTCACGAGTGAAGTGCGCCTCGTTTGTGAACAAGATATTACGAGGCAATTCGGTATTTTGTATTTTCAATTATCCTGTTACAGAATACTAGTCTTGGGGGGGAAAATCACCTGGCCCAAGATGTTGAATCCGTTGCAGGTCCTCTCTCCTCAATGTTGTTCATACTCTGAATTGTGGTGCATTTAATCGTCTTGTTATTCTTCGTGTACTAGATCGTGGACTCCATTCCATCAGCTGGATAATGTTCTGTTCATCAACATCTTGAACTGCGCGCTCGGCCGCTGCGCGAACATCAGGTAGTGATTCCGTGTCTTGCAAAGTGTGAAATACACGCAAGAAGAACTCTTGGAGTCAGAATTCTTCGGGTCGGAAACCTATGCTGGTATTCAACTATTGCTTGTACTGTATTACCATCCGAGAAACCATACACGTAGGGGAGAGTCGGGTAGTATCGGACATCGGGTAATATCGGACAGTGAGTTTCTTTCATCTACCACACGATGATAGTACCTGATTGACATGGTTACGTTTCTGTGATGTCGCATAGAGAAACGTAACCATGTTATTCAGGCACTACCATATGTTGGTAGATGAAAGAAACGCACTGTCCGATATTACCCGATGTCCGATACTACCCGACTCCCCTAAACCGTATCTGCCTATTCTGCAATTGAAAGTCCAAACGACATTTTGAATGCACTGGTAACTGTCAAAGACCGGTGAACAACTGATAACGTATTCAAGTCAAATGAAACTTGAAAGAAGGCGAATGGAATTATGTGTGCTATAAACAACCCTGAAAAGTGTAATGCAGCCCTTACACGGTTAGTAATACTGATGGGTAATAATGACTACGCATTAAAATTTAGCGACTCTATACGATCAGTTATTACTGTCAGTATTAATGCGCTTCTTATTCGGTACAGACGCACAAGTACAGTGGATCCTAATATAAGAAAGATATGATTAGCTATAATATTAGCACTAGCCACGAAACGCAGAGTTAAACGGAAACTCTAAACTTCGTTTCTGAAATCTGTAGAATATAGGAGACGAAACAAGTCCTTTGCGCAAGTGGTGAGTGGAATGACTGCTCTGTGTGAAAGCATTGCTTGAAGGGAGCGAGTCACTCGCAGAGAGGGGTATTCTTATCTGAACTCAACTTCAGTTAAGGTGCCACACTACCTGTCACTTTCTGCCACGCGCATCTTACTTACATCGTAGCGGCCGTGAACCGATGCAGGCCGCAACACACTCACGTACTGATGGGCTCTGCCCATTCGCTTCTCATCGACCACACCAAAATTCGCCGACTTACTCTACAGATTCCAGAAACGGAGTTTAGGATGAAGATTGGCTAAAAAGCGAAAGATGCATAATATAATATAGGTTATTGATGCAATAGATTATAAGAACAATTGAGGCGCTGACATATTGTACATATTGACATAGTTTTTAGAACACCAGAAAGTATATCTTATTACAATATATATGTATATGTTTAGGGAACATCAGAAAAATTATCTGATTACAAAAACAACTATTTTTTGTTGAAAAACCACCAACAAGCATATTTTATCTAACATAACTTTACTGTACTTATATGAAAGTAATTAAAAATCAAAGTAAAATGAGTTTATGAGTTAAACAAAAACAATAATTTATGCCACTTATTTTTCAAGCACAAATTTTCCGATAAAACTTGTGATATTTCTTGTCCAGAAAATCCAGCATGGCTAATAGGTCCTTTTTTTTTTTTTTGGGCTCACTTAAGACCGGCCTCTTTGTAAGTGTTTGTAATAAGTGCATATTTGCGGTGGCCTGGAAAGACTGCCCACGGTTCGTTCTTCTTGAATGACTGCCTTGTCTTATTAATGGGAAGTCGGTTCTTGAAATCCCTACTCAGGAGAGAGTTCTAATTTTGATAGGCACAGTATTAATAAATCTGTAACATTTCTTGGCAAAGTCACAAAACTTATCAGGCATCATCGCGATTACACCTGTATTGGCCTTTACAAGTAGCATTCACAAAGAAAATAACGTACTAAATGTAGTACGTACCTATGTACAAAAACAAAGAATGACCTTGGAATAAATGGAATAGATTTCGGAAGCATTTATAACACTAGTATCACTCCTTCAGACATCAGTAGCAATAAAGCATTCTGTTTACTGTCACATAGTGGGACAGGTCAGACACGTCGGCGAACGGTGACTTACTACGTTCCCTAAGCCTCACCCCGTGGACTTGACAACCTGCCGTCTTGGAAGGAATCGAGTACATCTACTGACCTTCCATTATTTCCACGTCATTGGCACGAGCGCTTACCATTTTTCCCATGACAAAACGAAAAATCTACTTTGTCTGACTTACAACCTTTCTCATGTCAACGCCTCAATTTTCGAATGGGTGACAGTCTACTGTAAGCAAATTACACCCTCTTTCAGTGAGGCAGAATAGAAACATGAGGACCTGTTGATTAGTTGAAGTGCGATGATAGTAACATTTGCGGTATCTTGTAACTGGAAGAGATTTGATGATTTAAATTTTTCTGCTATAATGTCACTATCGTCTATCAGTTCAGCAAAGAACAAAAAGTGCCTTCTTTGAAACGACAAACGACTGGAGAAACGACAAAGGTTAAATAACTGTATTAATAATGCAATCCTTGTTTATTTTATACAAACATAAATGTCATAATCAGGTTCCTTTTCCCGTGGACGGGGAGAAAAGTGTAAGTAGAATGTCGTTTTGAGCAGATGCCTCGGTTTTGAATGATGTGTAGGGTCAAGTTCAGTTTGTCGACTAGGTCCACGGAAAGATTAGGAGTTGAAAATTATGTTGTTGAGAGAAACAGCAAGCAACCTTTGCTTTCTTTAGAAATGAAACGCCCATGATGATAGTTCATATTCATCATCTGTACCAATTCCTTAGCGTGTGACACTATAATCATCTTTAATTCCTTCCGATAATTAGATCGCAAGGTATTTAATTTTTTCATCACACCTTCATGATTTGGATTCGCTCAATTTTCTGAAACATACCCAGCAGTGCCTCAAGTGTTGTATTCCGTTTGTTTTTTTATTCACATATGACGCGTTAGACGAGTACCATAACTCAGGTAACATCTCGTGTAATTCAATAAAATATTGCAATACCTTCAGGTTATCTGGTCGTACTCCATCCTTTGAATACTTCACGTCGGAAGTTGTACAATAGCACACGCGTCATCGTCCATGGCTGCTCCTTAAAATACTGATGGGAAATACAGTGAGGTTAATATTGAGGACGCTCGAGTTTTCGTTCGGCCCGGCTATTGATAGCTAGAGCGACCCAACTAACCTAACTGTATTCTACGGGATTCACCTCACCGGCCCTGTAATGAATGCATCAACAGTTACTCCAAAGTTAATTGAAACATCACCCCTATTCGCCAGCTTCCGAACTGATAACGTCTACAGTACAAGCTTCATAAAAACATTAAAGAATCATTATACCTGTATTAAATTCTGCAGTAGCTGAATGGTCACACCTTAGCCTGTCACCACCTCTTATCAGTTTCACTACATCCCCACTTCCAGCTTCCCCTGTGATGTTCCCCTCCAGCCAGGATCAGTGCCTAGTCCCACACTACTGATAAGAGACTCTACAGGGTCAGTATAACGCCTATATTACCATAGATTTACTAAATAACCGCTAGACCGCTCACTGGCGTTAGTGTTATGCTCCCAAATTGAGCAGCCGACGGGCTGCCATTTGTTTGGTAGAGCTGAAAAGTATGGTTCGTCGGGATTGATCAAAATCCCGATTTTACAGATATTAGCCTAGAGCATATTTAAACAAGTTGGTCTGTATTTCCTATTATCCAATATTTTTATTTATATATTGACTCAAATGGTAACATTGTAAACCTAGAGGTAACCCGCGGATATTTAGTAAGTCTATGAGGTTGCCCAGCTGATTGCCGTAAGGCAACTCTATACGCAAGATGATACTTTCCCTAGTTCTACCGCCTTGTTGATTAATCCGTTTCGGTACCTACTGTAGTCGCTGCTCACGCAGTTAGTAAAACATTGTGTATTTTAGGTGCGCTGAGTGAAAAAATAAAAGAGTTTTGATATATTTTACACTAATAACAGACACATACAATTGGTGCGTTTTATAGTTTAGTGAACTATGTTTAAAAATGGCTTCATCGTCAGATAGTGAAACTGTTGCAGTACCGGTTCCGAAAAAGAAAAGTTGCGAAGTTTATTTAGTAGCGAATGGTTAGAACATATTCGTGGTTAATACAAGAAAAAACGATTATAGTTTTCACTGTACTGTGTGTCCGTATTTTAGTGTTTTTCGCGGAGGCGAATATTACATTAAAAAGCACGCGAGCACTACTTTGCAGAAAACGACCATAAATCTTATGATAAAGTGTTGATAAGTCTAATGTCTCAAGTTAGCTTCTGATATCCCGATTTCCCTCGCAGAAAACCTAGCTACTCTGTTGATAGCAGAAACACGGTATTAAAGCTGTCTCGCGAAGGAAGTATTGTTCCTTTAAACAAAAAATTTAGCTTTCGGATACACAATAAAACATCTATTCAAATAGCGGTTTCGAAATTCCGCGGATTTTCTTCCAAACAAATGGCGGCTTTCCGCCGATTCAATATGAGAACATATTTCTCACTTCTCCGCTATGGCGTAATAGGGGCTCGTATATTACACTATCAAATTTCTGTGTCACAGAATATGATACAATTTTTTAACAAATATCAGATTTTGAGTATATTACACTATGTCAAAACTTTTATCGTATATTTCATCACAGTTTTAATAAATTCACTCCACGACAGTTCAATGCATGTTGCAACTGTAAATGCAGTAATGGTTATTGCATTAATACTAAAGAAGAAATCAAAGAAAAAACGTATTTGGGAGAAAAGATACAAAAGGAATCCATCAAACTCTATTGAGAGAACTTCAGTGTGAAGATGTGAAATCCTATACTATAAGTATTTAAGAATGGATGACGAAACATTTCATGTGACTCATAATGCGATATTTAAAAGTTTTGTGTACCGGTACTTAATGTCCACCATTTTCTTTCTTCTTAATCACAGATTTCATCAAAGGTATGATGATGATGACCATAACTTTTATCATAGAACTATGTCACAGCTATGTATCAAAGATTCTATATTGCACTATAAAAGATTTTATTATGTATATTTATTATCTGACTTCTGTGATGCAGAAATTTGATAGTGTAATATAGGCCCAACTGTCAGTATCCCCATCACTCCGCAATATTGATGCGAAATCTGGATCTTCTTTAGTATTTTCCGTCATTCCAGCCCACACACGATCACACATATGAACCAACTATCCCTTATTATAAAACATCATATAAATTCAGGGATATAGGAGTTATCGGATTAATGATGGGCGCTAGAGGGACCATAACAATTCGTGTCATTCTGTTATAAATTTGGAGTCCCAACAACAATTAAGGAAATTTCTATGATAGCTTTGAAGGGTTCTCTGTAGATTTTACGACGACTCTTGTATTTCAATTCAAATTCAATTTTCTCATTCTATTTTTTTATCTGTATTTTTTATTTTACTGCAAATTTTCATTATGTGAAATATTATCTACTGTAAATTTTAGTTTATTGTAGCCTAAACAAATTTCTTGTAAGACATTTTCAATGTTACTGTTTAACATTCTTTGTCTTTGGCAACCTCACCAAGTTGAGGAAGATTAAATATTATTATTACTGTATTATTATCAATATTTTGTTAATATTGGCAGTATTATTGACCGTAAGTCCGCGATGTCCGAGCACTGTGACGTCATAGCTGAAAACCTGTGCAAGTGAACAGAGAGACATGGGCTTCACAAGTAGATCGCTTAATTAAATAAAAACCGTACATCTCTAACCATTGCGAATAGGACCCAAGTTAATGTAAACTTTTTTCATGCCTATGATCTCCGCAATTACGTCCTGAAGTTTTGTTACGAAACTTGTGAATCACTCTTTATATCACACACACACTTAAACAATATAGTAGTTCATAGGCTAAATGAAGTTTTATTATTGCCTGTTTCTTTCATTCTTTCTTTACTTTTATTCCTTTCCTCCTTCCTTTCTTCATTTCTTTTCTTATATCAATTACTGTTACATGTGAATTTACGAGTCTGTGTGTATGTTGGATGTGTCATCATATATGTGATTGTCGAACCAAGAACAGAGATAAAAATATGTAAAATACATGAAGAATGTGGTTGTATAATATAGACAGGAATGTGATTAATAATATGAGAAATTAAATTATTTCGGAATGCACAAAAGTACGGTGAGAAAGTATGTGTTACCTTGATAATCATTTTTTATTTGTATTGTGTCTTTGACACATTTTAAATTATGTCTCGATTTACAGTTAAAATCTGCACTGATGTTTTTGTTGTAATTTTATTTATATGAACGTCATATACATTTTCTTTTTCAACGTAGAATTTTGAGATTTTGCAGAATGACATGATGAAAGTAAGCTGTTTTTATTATTTCTTTTTTTTTTTAACTTAGTCATGTAAATGAAGATAAGTTCAAACAAATTATTTCTGGTTCGTCATACAATCTGAAAGTTTATGAAATAAGAGATCGTGAAAACATAAACAACATTTTGTAACAAATGGACAGCGAGATCCTTCAATGAAGTAATGTTAGTATAACACCTATTGTAATGTTCGCGGATTCGGTAGGATGACTGTCCAGGCGAAACTAGAAAACACTCATATAAAACAAGACTAGAACATCAAAAGTGTAAAGCACTTCAATTACTATGTAAATATGGAATTTAAAATTTGCGATTTTTATTTTAAAAAAGTTGTGAGTTATTCTACATCTTACCTATATTACTAGTAGGTCTCTTTGGACCAGATTGAATAAATGATGTCACAAATTTTAAATTTTGACTTTGGAGTTCCTTGTTTCATATGCTATAACATATTTTCTTATGCATATTTGGCGTAATTCACATCATGCCAAGCATCAAATTGTTAAATCTTTAGGCTGCAGTCATAAATAAACTTTGTTGTTTCTAAGTGTTACTTGAAACTGTGTTCAAATTTAAATTTTTTCCCTTATCCTACTGCCATGATCATAAGAGTTTTAATATCAGCAATCTTAATTCCAATTTCGAAGACGAAAGTTATTACTAGATCATTGAATTCGTTTTGTGGATATCGGATTCTTAGTTTCAATTTATTCAATTGTAACAGCCTTTATTATCTCTAATGAGTTTAAAAAATAGAAATAAAATTGAAAGTCAAGGTAAAAATAAGTATGGTACTGTTTTCAATTGTTATTTTTATTGACTAGACAATACTTTCCTAAATGTTATACATTTATGTACATAAAGATTGTGACATGTATTTTTATATGAGAAGATTATTATGTTATCACAGTCTAGTAGTATATACAATCACGAAGCTTGAGTTGTTGAGGGTACTAGGAACAATAGACTGTGCCGGTACTATTTCGCATTGTCGTGATGAGGCGATAGTAGCGATCCTAGTGGTTAGCAACTATCTATGGATGCATATTTCCTATGTATTGAGCTTCGTGACTATATACTAGACTGTGATGTTATGTTGATCTGTTACATATCATTCCAAGAGTGGTATTTTTGTTCATATCATAGGAATATGTGTAAATAAAGTGAATGATTTCCAAAATATTCATCCTAAAATATTAAGAATGAGGTGGAACAGATCGATTGTACCATATTTACTTGCATATAAACATTGCTTTTCTATAAAGAAGCCTTTATATTTGATTGCATTTATAATTTTTAAAACTTGAAGGGGTTAATTAGATGTAATTTATATGCGAGTCAATACGGTATTTGTAATTTTTATTATTGTGCATCATTTGTTAATGCTCTCTTTTTCAACTTATTTGGTAGATCTCTTCCTGTTCCCAGGCGTCATACGCCGTACTTTGGCCAGCCAGACTATCGTATTTACGAGCTTAACAAGAGGCTACAACAAAGAACAGAGGTAAGTGGTACAATTTCTACTCTTTTGGTCGTATAAGACCTATACTTATCATGACACAAATCTAGAATAATGTTTACTAAAACATACCAAATAATATCTGCAGTACCTGGGAAAAGTGACATAAGTCAGTTTCCACAAACCTTTTTTGATAATTTATTGACAACTTAGGCCTACACTGGTTTATGTCGATTTGATTTTGTTCTGTATGAATTATTGTAATGGGAGAAATACGTATGTCTCTTTTTTCCAAGCGAGCAGATGTTCCGTAAGTTGTCAATAAATTATCAAAAAAGGTTTGTGGAAACTGACTTATGTCACTTTTCCCAGGCACTGCAGATATAGCATGTGGATATCTCTAATGATAAAAAAAATGTCATAAATATTCTTTCACAGTACAATATAGTCATAAATTGTAGGCTTTACATATAATATAAAATCGTTCAAAACCTTATACAGTAGGTTCCAGCAAACGATCCTGGTATTTGTCGGTCAGCCAGGCAGATCCCCTTACCCCGTTGCCACCACTGCTTGCATTTACGAAGTCACGTGGCGCTGCTGGATTAAATGTTCATACCGTTCTATGTTACATTGTTAACTGTAGTAAGTTTTTAAAATTGGACATCCCTGTTTTATGACTAACCACTAAAGATTCTATTGATTGTTATTCTTACGATTTCATCTCCCCTTATTTATATGGCTGGTGAATCCCCTAATGCTTAGCTCATTTCATCACTCCTGACGTGTTTATGTTATCATTCAAGTATCAGCTTTTTTCTCTACGTGGCAAGAGAGAGAAATCACATCGAGAAAGTTACATGATTGGTGAATCCCCGTCCTTCGAAATAAGCTGTGTTAGCCTGTCCTTGACAGACGGCAGTAAAGGCACGCAGTAAATCAGCTAAAAATAAGTGGAGTTTATTACATTGTATTATGTTTTGCAATGGTTACATATTCAGTATGTGAACATGTACACATTTTGGAAACGTATATACGGAAAAAGAAATCGTTTGGCACAAGGAGAGAGTTTAGACGTAAATTTCCTAAACGCCCAGTTTCTTGTGAAAAAACAATAATACTGTAATTTAGTGAATAGGTTTAGTGAAACAGGTTCTGTGAATGATACCATGTGAATTATGTATGACATAAGATGGGCAACATTTCCAGCAGGAACTGTGTGAAGGGTGAGTACCGTTCAAGCAGAGCGCTCAGGTTCAAGGATGCAAGCAATGGCCAGACCGTTGGCGGGGAGGGGGGTATTCTACCACTACACTGGTCAGTCGACAGAAATACCGGGAATGTTTGCTGGAACTCGTATTTTTCTATAAATGTTCATTGTTCATTTTTATTAATACTGTACTAGCGTTTTATAATGTTGATTACACTTAAAACAGTTTGTGTGATATTTGGTGATCTGTGAGAAATGTCATGAAACTGTTTTCTTGTATGTATTTTGTAAAAAAATATAGAAATGTTTTAGGGAATTTAAAGAAAGGATTAGATATTTTCACTGAGTCAGCTCTGGATTTTTTTATTTTGATAAATATCATTTTGCTTTAATGACTAATTTGAAGGTTGAAATGTGAAAGAATTCGTAATCGTTAACAGTCCGAGTGTATTTTTGAAATGGCCTGTAGCAGATATGGCTATATGTATAGAACACAACAATAAACACAATTCACGTGTATAATAAATTTTAATATGTATTTTTAACATTATTTTACGTGTTTCGTTTAATAAAACTTGTTACTATCTTTATTATCTACTGTATTTAATTGTTGAACTGCTGCTCTTGAAAAATACGAGTATGAGTAATAATCAAATTCCATAGTTGGATTACCAGCCCATTGCACGTCAAGTTAGTCTTCCTGATTTCCTTCCTCTTTAACACCACCTGCTCCTCTCTTGCCATGCTGTAAAATTATAATTGAAGGAGTATCTCATTCAATGTCCCGCGCCGTGGCATCGTGGTCTATGGCATCCGTGGTGCGTTACGGAATGCACACTGATTCGAGTCCTCATAGGGGAAGAAATTTTCTCATGAAATTTCGGCCAGTGTATGAGACCGGTGCCCAGCCAGCATCGTGATGCACTTGGGGAACTACGATAGGTAGAGAAATCCGGTTGCGAAAGCCAGCTATAACGGCTGGGGAGATCATCGTGCTAACCACACGATGCCTCCACTCTGGTTAGATGGTCGTCCACCTCTGTTCCGGCATGTGAATGGAAGGCCAGCAGCCGGCTACTCGGTCTGGGCCCTTCATGGACTGTGGCGCCATGGATTATCTCATTCAATAAATTCAGTAGTTCAATTCTTATATTGGGTTTATGACCAGTCATGTGAAAAATACGGTATTTTCCTAAAATTACATATATTTGTGATGCTTTTAAAAAAAGAAAACAGACATAGTTTTAAAATTTATCAAGTTAATTTAATTACTATCTTTTTAAATATACAATAGAACTCAAATTGGACTGTAACTAAAAAGGAGACGTGTAGGGCCAAATGAATAAAAATGAAATCTTCGTAGTGTAGGCTATGAGGATATAATTGATTGGCGTTTTTATGATTAAATTTAGACCTACTTTCTCATTATTCAGTAATGGAAGACGATCAATTTCCGTTAGTCATATTTTGGAGAGAACACTTAAAGCGATGGGTGTGTCTAAAAGTGGGGTACATAGTTACATGAAGGAAGATGAGTCTGGAGAAAAGCTTAAAAGCCATTCCAAAAAACGCGTTCGTGACTCTCCTGTTATAATATTGGACACATTAGTCGTGCATTATTTCTTTGTTACCGAATGATATTCTCGTTTGCAGTTTATTTTCGTGAACTGTCATAGAGAAATGAAATCTTAAAACCATACACCAAATAGGGATATCACAGTCTACTATATACAGTCACGAAGCTTGAGATGATTTTTTGCAAATCTCGCGATAGTTGCTAGCCGCTTGGAGCGCTGTGAGTACTAGGAACAATAGATTGTGCCACAGCCATCGTGATTTAATACAGGCAGTAACTCGCTTAATCCGATCTCGAAGGGCGGCGTTTCAACCATATAAATTAGTTGGAATGCATAAACAGTAACATATGTTTCTCTAAAATGTAGTGTAATTCCATTAATAAAATTTAAAACAATTATTATGAGACAATTCAGACATAATTCACTTGCGAGTTAAGATGTAATATTATTTGTGCGAGATCGTGCGTATTTGCTTGTTTTCCGCACAGAACCAATACGCGGTAAGTGTGAAATACCACATTCAGTATTCCCAACGTAACACACATAACAATTTCCCTCTTCTTACCGCTTAAGCGCGACATTCATTTTACTGCTTTAGGCTTTTAACATATTATTTTTAGAGGCGTTTAACATAGTAATAATTATAAATTGGAAACTTACCACTGCAATTTCACCTAAATTGCAATGTTAATTATTGTTTTTAAATATTTGCAAAAATTAAGCAAAGGCTGCTACTCCACGAAACTTATTGCATTCCTGATACAAGTAACATTAAGGAAGCCGTGAAAAAAAAAAAAAAACAAGATTCCAGCTGCCGATGTTATTACTGCAATATGTTATATAAATAATATTGTTAAAATATTAAAATGAAAAATAAATCATTACATAACCTTACCGTTTGTTTAAGTTCGCATTTATAGACTGGGGGAAAAAAAGACAGACGTATATCACGGTCTGCTGGAGTATAGTAAACACAGAAAATATTTTATAGCAACAATGTTGAAGAAAGATATTTTGGTTTTCCGAAGTTGCCGTCATTAAACAGAAACCAACATGGAGATTTCATTGCAACTAATTAGAAATTCGTCTTTCAGGTATGTAATAAACGATCTTCGCACAAAATAATGTACGATACACGAGCGGTATGTTTGTTTTCATGTTCTCGGAAATTAAAAAAGCTCAACTACGTTTCGCTTTTTCAATCTTTTCCTCGACCATGAAAACGTCAATATACCGCTCTTGTAACGTATATTACTATTAAGGTGTGAAAATTACGTTGTTCGTATGTGTAATACCTGCCTTTATTTCGATTAAATATTGCGAAATTCTTGTACATTCATTTATACACAATTCAATAATTTTCAATTGCACCGCACGGATATTTAGATATGTTGAAATTATAGGTTATGTTTACTGTACCAGTTGCCCCTTTCTGTTTAAATTTAGTGATCTCCAATGCCTTGCCATTCATATGAAAATTATAGATTATGTTTACTATATTTAACTTATATTCCTAAATTCGCAATCATACATTATAATTAAGCATAATGTCATGTATGATAACCCGGACATTCAATTTGTCTGTATTTTAATACTACAATTGAGCATTGAATTATTGTATTTATCTACTACTTAAGAGACGAAGTAACACAATTGTACGTAGGCCTACACTAATTTCATAGGAGTGGTATGGTAAATGTTGTGTCTAAAATTAAGGAAGGTAGATGTGCTAAATTGAAATCACAATATAAATTCTTTTTTATTAAACCTCAAAATAGCTTCCATTCTAAACTTGAAATGTTGACGCGAACAGATTATGTTAACATATAAATTTCTCTTCACATTTAAATAACACAGTTTTGTAATTATTTCTGCAACATATTATGCAACAAGAAGTAAACGGAACTTATGGACAAATTACACTAAATGAAGCTTGGCAATGATAAGCAATAAGTTATAATATAATATTTCACTGAGCTCCATACACTGAAAAATCCGAACAAACATTACGGCCTGGTCTAGATCGAAAAAGCATTGACTGTGCCGTATTTCGCATTTTTGTGAAAAGCTATGTAAACTGTGAAATGTTCGTTATCGGTTGTAATAACTGTAAATGGGTAAAATACAATAATTTGAATAATAATAATATGGGACAAGGAGACGTTTGTAGTACTGTAAATTGTAAGAAAAATAGGTTAGAGTTATCCTTCCGAAAGATCCAGGAAGGTGAGTTTATAGAATATAATATATATTTTATGAAAATAATATATAAACAGTATGTATTTCATATTTCAATAGTGGAAGGAAGGTGTTAATTTTTTCAAAAGAACACGATATCGAAAGTACAATACATTTTATGGTCTGCTAGGGAAAGAGTCTGTGATGAGGCGATAGTAGCGATCCTGGAGGTGAGCAACTATCTATGGATGCATATTTCAACTGTCTATGTTTGCATATTTAGTAAGTATTAAGCTTCGTGACTGTATATACTAGACTGTGGGGATATCTTATGCGAAGTTTTACCGTTAGGTGCGGCACAATGTGCTTTAGGGCAGGGCCGGCAACGAGTACAGTACGATTATTTAGGCCTGACAGTCGTCAGCAATGTGCGCCTGGGTCAGACGAGTCCATTAAGTTACGCCAAGGTATGTTCAGGTTAGTCTGTCGCCTGCAGTCAGAGCGTTTGGATGTCACGCATGCGGTATAGCGTTGTGTTTCCAATACAGTTAAACTGTACTGCATTGCTTTACCGATCGCTCGCCCTTATCTCTACTCCGGAACTCTCCCCACTACTCCTATTATTTCCCCTCTTTCGCGTCGCTGAGCTGTGAGGACTAAATAATCGGTCTGTACTCCCCGCTTTGGCAATACAGAACTGGAGCGTGCCTGTACTGCAGCGGTGACCAAAACTCGAACGGCGGTGATTACACGCGAGAGAGTGTCTAAGAAGTAAGGAGACGGGGGAGAGGCACATGGCATGAAAACTGCAACCAGTGGTAGTTCGTGCAACAAAATTTGGCATTCAACTTTTTCTAACCATTTGATTGTTGATTATATGAATAAAACAGGCTGTAATTCCACGGATGCTTATTCTTATTCACGGACGACCGTGAAATCGTGATCTTAAAACCTCTCCAACATTAAATATTTATTTAATGTAAATCTGTGCTATCGCAGAAAAATATTGTATGATACACATTCATAAAGTTGTCAAAGAATCTTACGAACTTGTATCATAAATAATTATTATGTAATTTAAAATATTTATATATCTGACTTAAGTAATAATTTACTCCTTAACTTTGGCAATTTTGCACAAATTTCCATAATGTAGCACTTCAGATATTGTATTTATGGCAGTTCAATGGCTAGAGCGCTGGACTCAATTCTGTGGACACGGGTTCATATACTGCACTTTTCTCTTTTTAACATAAATACATTTTCATTATCTGCTGAAATCACAGTTTAATTTACAATTTTATAATATAATTACAGTAACCTGATTAATACATACATACTTACTTACAAAAGGCTTTTAAGGAACCCGAAGGTTCATTGCCGCCCTCACATAAGCCCGCCATCGATCCCTAACACTCTATATGCACTTCTGGATTCGCCCGTACGTGCTACATGCCCTGCCCATCTCAAACGTCTGGATTTAATGTTCCTAATTATGTCAGGTGAAGAATACAATGCGTGAAGTTCTGCGTTGTGTAACTTTCTCCATTCTCCTGTAACTTCATCTTAGCCCCAAATATTTTCCTAAGCACCTTATTCTCAAACACCCTTGATCTCTGTTCCTCTCTCAAAGTAAGAGTCCAAGTTTCACAACCATACAGAACAACCGGTAATATAACTGTTTTATAAATTCTAACTTTCAAATTTTTTGACAGCAGACTAGATGACAAAAGCATCTCAACCGAATAATAACAGGTATTTCCCATATTTATCCTGCGTTTAATTTCCTCCCGAGTGGCATTTAAATTTGTTACTGTTGCTCCAAGATATTTGAATTTTTCCACGTCTTCGAAGGGTAAATTTCCAATTTGTATATTTCCATTTCGTACAATATTCTGGTCACGAGACATAATCATATACTTTGTCTTTTCGGGATTTACTTCCAAACCTATCGCTTTACTTGCTTCAAGTAAAATTTCCGTGTTTTCTCTAATCGTTTGTGAATTTTCTCCTAACATATTCACGTCATCCGCATAGACAAGAAGCTGATGTAACCCGTTCAATTCCAAACCCTCTCTGTTATCCTGAACTTTCCTAATGGCATATTCTAGAGCGAAGTTAAAAAGCAAAGGCGATAATGCATCTCCTTGCTTTAGCCCGCAGTGAATTGGAAAAGCATCAGATACAAACTGGCCTATACGGACTTTGCTGTACGTTTCACTGAGACACATTTTAATTAATCGAACTAGTTTCTTGGGAATACCAAATTCAATAAGAATATCATATAATACTTCTCTCCTAACCGAGTCATATGCTGTTTTGAAATCTATAAATAACTGATGTACTGTATCCTTATACTCCCATTTTTTCTCCAATATCTGTCGAATACAAAAAATCTGATCAATAGTCGATCTATTACACCTAAAACCACACTGATGATCCCCAATAATTTCATCTACGTACGGAGTTAATCTTCTCAAAAAAAATATTGGACAAAATTTTGTACGACGTCAACAAAAGTGATATTCCTCGAAAGTTACCACAGTTAGTCTTGTCCCCCCTTCTTAAAAATAGGTACAATTATGGACTCCTTCCATTGTTCTGGTACAATTTCCTTTTCCCAAATAGCAAGTACAAGTTTATAAATTTCGCTAGATAATGCCCTCTTGTATTAATTCTGCTGGAATTTGATCGATACCTGGAGACTTGTACTTTTTCAGATTTTCTAGCGCAATTTCGACTTCTGAAAATGTGGTTTCGGGTATGAATGGCTCAGCCTAGAATAGACATGAAATTAGAAGATGAAGATGTAGATGTTTGGGTTTGATATGCGATGATGTTACATAAATTTGAACATCTGACTTTCTATTAATCGTTTAATTTCATTCACAGAATACAAATTTTATAGGCTACAATTATAGGTTAAGGTACCTGTGCGAGCAGGACCAATGTCAGCTGTGGCTTATTTCGACTTACTCAGTGCTACAGGAAAGCATTGTTTATAGCTCGACAAACGCATTCTCGCTCTAGTGTGTAACGGAACTAAAGCTTCATATACACAGTTCAATATTCCATGCGTATGCATGCAATCTAGGAAGAATATTGAAAGAATCAAGTTTAAAAGGTACGTTCAATTAAGATGCATGAAGATTTTGTATCTACATGGTGCGCCGTTTTGAACGTCGTCTTCACTGCGTAAATATATTAATTAATATTAAATATCAATTTTGCATGCATTGCTTTAAAGTTGAAAGAAAAGTGAAAGTTTAACCGTGTAGTTGCATCTTAATGTATTCATGATCATCAATTTACGGGAAAACAGTTGGCGACAACGACTAAATAAAAGAACGACCATGCGATAAATTGATAGCGATAAATCTAGCTGCAAAAATTATCGCAAAGTGTGACTGTGATTGGTTGGAATTCAAAATTTCATTACACTTCATTGGTCGAAAATGGAATACAAACGAAATAGTCCCTACAATTTATTTTTCTTTCCGTGACACACTTTGTGTTAAATAATTATCTTTATTTGTCTTAAGATGTGTTTAGATAACTCCCTGAGCAAGAGTTTTTACTCCTTAAGGGAAGAATTAAGATTGTATTTTTGTATATGTTATTTTACTAACAATAAACAACAATGAACGATAAAATGACCGACATGATTGTGATTTACTGCTACTGCTACTGCTGCTGCTACTGCTGCTGCTGCTGTTGCTCGCACCTACGTTGCACCCAACTCCAAAAACATTTGTAACACTCGAACGTCGGTTTAGAGAAACCGGTCGCTTTTCATCAGTGATGAATAATGCCGGTAGACCGCGAAGTCGCAGGACTGCTGCTGCGGACGACAGCATTCTGCGTTCCTTGGAGCGTTCACCTGTTACAAATACACGGCGATTGGCTTCATTACATCACACGTTTCAGACGTCAGTATGGAGGACTGTGCATGAGGCATTACTGCACCCATACCATCTTCAACCTGTTCAAGCATTGAACGTAGAAATCGATTTTGAACATCGTAGGATATTCTGTGAATAATTGCTTCATGAAGATTCAATTGATCATTGTGTCTTAAGCAACATACTTACTGGTAGTGGATGAAGCAAGATTCACTTGAAGTGCATTGTCAATCGCCAACACCGGTAGAACATGTGGCTACTTCAAGATGGAGAGCATCTGTGAATTACCATCTTGCAGTGACACGTAATTTGAATGAACGATATCCAGACAGATCTATTGGACGCAACGGACCTATTTCTTGGCTAGCGCGGTCGCCTAATCTTATTCCCTGCGACTTCGGATTGTGGAGCCACATGAAGGGGCTTATTTATTCTGAACGACACGCCACGAGAGAGCATTTGTTGAATGCAATTGTGGCTGCAGGAAATAAAATTCGGAACATGCCTAATATCCAAAGAGAAAGACATTCATGACGGAGGGCTGAATTTTGTTGTGAATTGAATGGTGCCCATTTCGAGCATCTTCTGTGAACTTAAAATGTAAATAACCACGTCAATAAACAGCACTCTAATATTTTTCTAACAGTTCCAGTGATTATCTCCATTACGAAACGGGCACTGCCATAAGTTTATATGAAAAATATGTTTCATTTTTAGTATAGAATACACAATTACGAATCACCCTGTATAACCAATTAAAAATTATACATAGTGTCCCAAATTTATGTGTACAGATTTTGAAACATTATTTCTCAGCAACGAGATGAGACAGAAATACGATTTTTGTGGGTTTGTATTCCTTAAGCCCGTACATGTTCAAAATGGCCCCCTTCCGCCACATTACACTCCCAACAACGACGTACAACAGAGCAACATACCAACTGGATTGTTACTGATGGAATATCATTACAGGCATGTTCAAACTGAACTCTCACTTCCTCCAGTGTTCGTGGTTTTGTGGCGTTCACTGTCCTTTAGAGCTCCCCATAGGTAGAAGTCTGGAGGGGTTAAATCCGGAGATCGAGGTGTAAACTTCACAGCACTTCCTCTTCGTCCTATCCATCTCTGATTGAGTGTGCGATCGAGAAAATTCTTCACACTGACATGAAAGTGAGTTAGAGCCCCGTCTTGTTGAAAGTAAAACCCATTTTCATTCTCAAAGAGGTCATTAAGACGTAGAACCGTGATTTCCAACATTTGCAGGTACTTCTCACCAGTGACGTTCCTTCGAAGAAGTACGGCCCAATTACTCCTCTGGAAGACAGACCACACCATACTGTTACTCCTGGAAGATTAAAGGCCTTTTCTTGAAAGATGTGTGGGTTTTCGTTAGCCCAGTACACGCAATTGTGCCGATTAATTGTGCCATTAAGTTTAGATGTAGCTTCATCTGACCAAACAATTAAGTCTTCAAAATCTTCCCTTTCATCACACATGTTCAAGAATCACTCACAAAATTCCAGTCGCCAATCTGGGTCGTCCTCATTTAGTGCATGGACAAGTCTCGGAAAGTAAGGCTTCCATTTTTGAGCTCGCAAAATTCGATGAACACTGGATTTGCTGATACCAATCTTACGAGAACATTGCCTCATTAACTTCTTTGGGGATTGTGCAAAAGCCTGCATGATGCATTAACACACTCGTTATCGGTGCAACTTCTCTTTCCTCCGCACCGCCTTTTCAACACATCTTGTACCGTTCCGTTTCGTCGACTTCAAACTTGTCTCGATTCTTGTGATAGTGAACCTTGTTGATGGTTGTGTTCCAAATTCAACCCTCCAACGTCGTTGAACCTCAACAGTATTCTCCACTTTCCAATAACATTTCAGTATCCACTTACGTTCATCGAACGATAATTGCACTGCCACGTTTGTTTATAAACAAATTAACATGTTTCCATGCTTTCCACTGCCTTCTGAATCATAAACCGCAGCAATCATATTTCTATCTCATTTCTTTGTTGTGAAATAGTATTTCAAGGAGTGTATACATCAATTTGGGACATCCTGTATATGCAGAGAGTTAAATCTAAGGAACTGGCACTCCTGTTGTGTGTAGGTACTGCAATCTGACAGTCATTAAACCAATTTAAAAATTATATATACAGAGAGTCAAATGTAAGGGACTGGCATTTCTGCCATATGTAGACATTACAATTTGGCAGACATTATATAATCAATTAAATAAATTATACAGGCTGTCCCCGAAACTTTATCCAATTTTTTCAAGTTATTCTGCAGTATACTTGCTTGTTCACGTGTCATGTCGGGTACATTTTGAAAGGGTTTCAGGCTTGATGAAAGTTGCATTCAGTTAAAAGTTTACTTTCTTTATGTTAACTGCAATATTTTCGTCATTATGTTATGCTGTTAATGGACGCTACAGTTCATGGTCATTGTCTGCTGTTAAACCACAGTAATTAAGAGTGGATCTTACGTTGAATTAAAACTGCTTTAAATATTTCTAATAAGGTACAAAACTATATTTTATTACCTTTATACTGGTTAAACTTTTATTTATTAAATATACGAGTAGATTCTTTTTCTGTTGCTCTTCCGTCTTTCCCTCTTCAATGCAGGTTGGTAAGTACTAGCATAAGGTTCCCATTTAAAAAAAAAAAAAACCTTGACATTTGCAATTTTTTTACTTAAAGATCTGGATCATTTTGCAAAAAGTGCGGGACATATTAAAAATTAAGAAAACCGAAAATAAATCAACACATACTGTACTTCTGATAGAAATCAATTGAGATTTAATTAAAGGAAGACACGAATACAATGTCTCTGACAAAAGTGTGAGTTTGATATCAATTACCGTTCTCGAGTGTCCCAACCAACCTCTTCGCATCCTTATCCTCTGTGTACTAATGGATTTTAAGAATTACGTAAGTCTCTAACCTGACAGCAGTGAGCCAGGAGACATGTCGCGAGTCACTCTCGGTAGCGTAGTTGGTATAGCGCTGGCCTTATGTGCTCGAAGTTGCGGGTTCTATCCCGGCCGAGGTCGATGATAGTTAAGTGTGTTTAAATGCGACAGGCTCATGTCAGTAGATTTACTGGCATGTAAAAGAACTCCTGCAGGACAAAATTCCGGCACACCGGCGACACTGATATAGCATCCGCAGTTGCGAGTGTCGTTAAACAAATTATAATTTAGAAATATGTATTATATGTCTTTCTCGTGTTAAATTCTGTCGTACCTGGTTAACACGAGAAATACATATAATACATATTTCGAAGTGATATAGTGTTAAAAGTTGTGTAATCAAGATGCATAATTTAGAATTTAAACATGTCGCGAAAACAAACCACTATCTTGAAACCGTTGTTGAAACGAGGGTGGATCGGAAAGTAACGCACAATAATTTTTTTCTGCTTTGCTATTTTGGCTGGAATGTTGACATTTCACCGACACATAGTTTGAAGTTTTCACTGCAGACACAATTTGTTTTGCATGTGCAGCCCTAGCGAGAGAAGCGTGCACTACGCAACAAAGATGGCGCTCTGTTACTGTGGTCAAGTTGTGAAGAGCAGCGAAATATTGTACTATTTTTGTGGACCAAAAGACATAACCCGAGTGAATTTCACAGGGACATTGTAACGTATACGGGGGAAGACTGTATGGACAACATCTCCAGGTGGTGCGCATTCTTCACAGAGGGCCGTGAGAACCTTTGTGATTCGCCACGTTCCAGGCGGCCAGTAACAGCTGCAACCCAGCGGAATGTAACAGGCATTGAGGCGGCAATTTTGAACGACTGGCGGATCCAGCTGCAAACCTTATTTCAGCAGTTCAACATTTCATACGGTGCGGTGTTTGATATCGTGCATAACACATTGAAATTTCATAAAGTTAGTGCCCACTGAGTGCCTAAGAACCTGACAGACGACCATAAGGGCCAGCGAATGATGACATGCTTGGACCACTTAAGGCGTTACGCTGCAGAAGGGCGTGACTTTCTGAAAGGAATTGTCACTGGTGATGAATCCTGGGCATACCACTACACGTCCGAAACAAAACAGGGCTCTATGGAGTGGAAACTTGATGCTTCCCCAGCAAAGAAAAAATTTTAAGTGACGCAATCTGCTAACAAAGTGCTTGTGACAGTGTTTTGGGATATACATGATGTTTTGTTGGTGGTCTTTGCTAAACACGAGACCACTCGAATGCTGTAGCCTACATTCAGATGTTGGTAAAATTGCGTCGTGCCCTTCGTGACAAATGCCGTAACATTAATGCTGACGATGCCTAACTTCTTCATGACAATGCTCGCCTCTATGTTGCGGCTTCTGTTCGTGAGAAAATGAACACATTTGGTTGAGAGGTGCTCCAGCCTCCACCATACAGTCCAGACCTTGCACCGTCGAATTTTCATCTGTTTAGTCCCAAAGAGAAATTCCTGGCCGGCCATTGCTTTGCGACTGATGCAGAAGTGCAATCAGCTGTCTGCAGATGGCTATACTCCAACAGAATGGACTTTTATGAACAGGGTATACTGAAACTTGTACCACGATGGGAGAAATGTGTTGAGAAACTTGGTGCCTATATAGAAAAGTAGCTAAAAGATGTGAATTCATTCGTGTATTTTGTATATTTATTTACCTGTTAAACTTTTCTTTTTTAATTATTGTGTGTTACTTGCCGATCCACCCTCGTATTACATTCTTGCAGCAGAGAAGTTCCCTTCACTGGCCAACTATGTGTAAAATAAATGCAATTATCGTTGGAAATACATTATTTCAACAACATAAACAAGAAGATGCACATGGACATGCCCAAGAGACGAAAGCAAATATAAAATAGGAAATATACTGGTAGAGGAAAGATTCCAAAATTGCTTAAAAAATGCGGATATTAACTCAGATCATGCCCCGCTGATAAGCGAAGTAGATATTCGTCTGAAGAAGATAAGAGGAAGACAGGTGACGAAATTAAACATGGCAAAACTGAAGAATGGGGAGGAAAGAAGAAAAAGAAAATTTGAGGCAAATTTTCAAGAGAAAGCCGCTACACTAGAATCCACACCTGAGAATAGTAATGAGCACTGGAGTTATGTAAAAAGTTGTAAATAAACAACAGCAGAAGAGGCAGTAGGATACATAGAAGGTGTGAGAATTAAGAAACCTTGGGTCACAGGGAAAATGTCGGAAAGGAGAAAATGAAAAAACATCAACAAAGAAGAAGGTAGAAGAATCTACAGGAAACTAAACAACGAACTAAAGAGAGAAACTGATAAAGCAAAGGAATACTGGATGAAAGAGAAATGTGAAGAAATAGAGAATCTAGAGAGGAGAGGAAGATATGATTTAATGTACCATGAAGTAAAATGTTTGAAATTCACAAATAAGAACAGGATATCTGTATGGTTGATAGAGGACAATATTGGCAATGAAATAATAGACAAACAAGGAATACCAAACAGATGGAAAAAATATGTAGAAGAGTTATATGAGACAAGGAATCATCCAAATGACTTAGCTACAGAATACGAAGAAGCCATATCAAAAGACGAAAAAGGATTTTCTATTTTAAGCAAAGAAGTTGAACTAGCACTTAAGGAAATGAAGAATGAGAAAGCAACAGGAGTTGATGGAATCCCCATTGAATTAGCGAAATGCTTGGGTGAAGACAAGAAGCAAATTCTGTCATTATGCAACGAAACATATGAAAAAGGCGAATGGCCTGAAGATTTTATGGAGACAGTGTTGCTTCCAATACTGAAGAAAAATAATGCAAAGAAATATAACGATTTCAGGACTGTCAGCCTGGTATCACGCTCGGCGAAGATTGTCTTGTGAATACTGAATCAATGCTTATATTCTAAGATGGAAGAAGAGCAGTTTGGCTTTAGGAAAGAAAAGGTACGAGAGATGCAATTGGACTGCTACGAACAATCAGCGTAAGATACCTAGAGAAGAATAAAGAAGTGTCTATAACATTTGTGGATCTAGAAGAGGCTTTTGACAGAGTGGATTGGAATAAACTGATGGGGATCCTAAAGAAAATAGGTATGGATTGGAAAGAGAGAAGACTGTTGAGTAATCTTGATATGAAACGAATCAGAGTCAGGATAGGAGAAGAAATGTCAGAAGGAAGTGAAATACGGAGAGAAGTACGTCAATGATGCCTTTGATCACCAACCCTGTTCAACATCTACTTCGAGGAATTAGTGAAGAACTGTTTTCAGAACCTGGGAGGAGTGATAATAGGAGGAAGGAGAATAAAGTGCATAACATATGCTGCTGATATGACGTTAGCAGAAGAGGAGATGATTCTAAGGGATATGCTACTAGAGCTAAATGAAGCTGTGAGCAATATGGGATGAAGATAAATGCAAATAAGACGGAAACCATGGTCATAGGAAGAAAAATGAGAAGGTAAACTTGCGAATTCTAAATGAGGCATTAGAGCAAGTGGACAGCTTCAGATACTTGGTGTGAACTATAGGCAGTAACATAAGCTGCTGTTAGGAAGTCAAAAGGAGAATAGCAATGGCCAAAGAACCTTTTAATAGAAAAAGGAGCATCTTCTGCGGACCTCTGGAAAAATAACAAGGAAGAGACTAGTGGAGTGCTTTGTGTGGAGTGTGGGATTGTATGGAGCAGAAACATGAACGTTATGACGAAGTTAAGAGAAGCGAATAGAAGCATTTGAAATGTGGATATAGAGAAGAATGGAATGTGTGAAGTGGACAGACAATAAGAAATGAAGCTGTGTTGGAAAGAATGGGCAATGAAAGAATGATGCTGAAACTGATCAGGAAGAGGAAAAGGCATTGGTTGGGTCATTGGCTGAGAAGAAACTGCCAACTGAAGGATGCACTGGAAGGAATGGTGAACAGGAGTAGAGTTCGAAGCAGAAAAAGATATCAGATGATAGACGACATTAAGGGGTTAGGTACAGCTTAAGACTTCAATAACATCGAGTTCTTTTAATATTTTTTGTTTAATGCACAAATTATTCCAATATATTTTACTGAAAAAAAATGTCAATATCTGGAATAGTTTTTGAGTTATGATTTAAAAGGGAGGATGCTATAACCGCGGTCCCTCCTGACAGTGGATAGCGCCATGCCCACTCTAAAAAATTTTTTATTATTTTCTTTGAAACAATATTTCTCATACCAGCTGATGAGAATGAGTTTGGAGATTAAATGTCTCACACTGTAACCATCTTAATAATGGCTGCTTGTTTGTAAACACATGAACGTGATATTTGTTTTCAAGAAATTACAGCCTACATAAAAAACGTTTAATGCTCTTTCCCCGTAGACTACATTTTCAAAAACCCTTTCCCTGATAACTCAAAAACTATCCAACATTCTGTGATGAAATTTTTTTGTGTGTATTTATGTGTGTTATATCTATTAAATAATGCAGAATCACTGCTCTCTCTTGTATTGATTTTTTGATAAAAAATAAAATCAGTTTTGAAAAATGGTAAAATATCAGTATACATTAAACTGTTCCTTATTTTTAGTGACACTACCCTTAAAAATATTTTAATTTCATTCTGAAAATTAATTATTTCTTTACCATTTACAGTATAAACAGGAAATTTCTTTTTAACTAACTGAATCCATCCATGGACTCGTCATTTGTTTTCTTTTTTCAATGATAGCAAAATGCTGATGACAAGCTAGGAACAAATGTCTCCAAATGGAGAACATTTGTTCCACTTTCTTGAATCCATCTAAAGTACATTGACATGAGTAAATAAATATTGCATCATGATTCTATTATGATTTTGTCTTATACAGTCATCAGAAAACAGAAATAACTCTTCTACATCATTACTAAGATGTTAGGTATGTAAATGTTTAAGCATAAATGAACCTCGTTAACACCTTTCTTGGCCTCAGTCTGTCACCACAAGAACATTATATTTTCTCCAGTCTTCACACTTGTAATAACAAAGTTGTATAATCAAAACATAATTCTTTTGAATTTCTGTATTCTTTACATAGGTCAATGGAACTAACATGAAGTTGGATGCAGTCCGTCTAATCCAATGAATTTAAATAAAAAAAATGACTTGTGGAGTTTTTGAACTTACTGGTTCATGTTGAATCTTTCATACACTACTTTTAACACTTGAATATAAATAATTGATTAAATGGCGATCTTACTCGTGTTAATTATGTAAGCATGTGTGGCTTACAGCTGTTTCGGTGTTACTTGACACCATCCTCAGAGCCTACTAGATCTCAGTGCTATCTCAATTTCGCTGCCTGTTGTGTGGGTGCGTTCATGTGATGAGATGTGTCACACGAACGCACCCACACAACAGGCAGCGAAGTTGAGATAGCACTGAGATCTAGTAGGCTCTGAGGATGGTGTCAAGTAACACCGAAACAGCTGTAAGCCACACATGCTTACATAATTAACACGAGTAAGATCGCCATTTAATCAATTATTTACTGGGTCAATTGAGGTCAAATTGGCTTCCCAGAGTCTTCATGTAACAGTCCTCTCATTCATATTGACTTAGCATCAGGACGGGCATTGTTATGCATAGGAATGAAATTTTTGCCTACGAAGGAAGTGAAGAGGATTACATGGTCTGTTAACACCTGCACTATGTATTTGTGTGTATTCAGATTGCTTCCTTCGATGAAAATAAGCTTTGTCTGGACCTAAAGCTGATACCACTCCATATCATGACACATCCAAGAGCTTCCTCTCAGAGAAGTTGCAATATGAATATTGCTCCCTGCACCTTCTCCATACTTTCTCTTTACCATCAGGTGACTGGAGGCAAATTCGCGACTCATCTCTGGAACAGCTCAACTGACCACTGCTCCATAAACCAATTTCAGTGTTGACGTGTAATTTTGCCCGGTGCGTATATTAATAAATAACTATTTGCATGGTTAACTCTATGGTAAGTAACAATCTGAAAATTTAAAATGAATACAGATATTAAAATTATATGAAATAAAATTGTAACTAAAATGTAATATTGGTCTTATATTTCTTAATTATAAAATTGTAATCATTAAAACAACATAATGAAATCATATGATTCCTCTTGGCCTATTATGAAGTTTAAGAGGAATCATATGATTTCATTATGTTCTTTCAATGATTACAATTTTATAATTAAGAAATATAAGACCAATATTACATTTTAGTTACAATTTTATTACATATAATTTTAATATCTGTATTCATTTTAAATTTTCAGATTGTTACTTACCATAGAGTTAACCATGCAAATAGTTATTTATTAATATACGCAAGATTGGAAACATAAATTACCTGGTACATATTTCACAGCTAATATATAGTAAAAATTGTATAAGATATTGTGAGTCAAATGCCTGATGATGCCCAAGGGCGAAAACGTTTGCATTTCAATGTTATGATATACAATGATCATTTACTTTTGTAAGTGTTATTGATTTTAAACTATGATATGTCATTTAGACTGACCTCTAAATAAAATTAGATTATATTACAAATTACTCGTATTAAATTCGGGGACATCCTGGGTACGAATTTTGTTCAGGGACATAAAGCAAAATTCTGGGACTGCCCCGGGAAATGGGTATGTCCGGTAACCTTACCCTAAGAGGCATCTTAACTTAACACATTCGAAAGAGAAAATTAAGAACAATGTTGACTTGTGAGAAAAAATTTGCCACACATAGATAAAATCAATAGCAGCCATCACACATTTGTAAAACTTAAAATTTTTACTGCTGGTCGTTGAATGCATCTTTCCATAGTCATGAAACTTCCTTAATTTAATAATGCTCTCTCCAAATTGCTAGTTTATTGACGGCAATTCGGTTTTTTCACTTTCTTTGCCTGTCAGTGTATATATATATATATATATATATATATATACACACACACACACATACACAATCCATTTAATATTTCCACAAATATTCTTCCTAGCAAGTCCAAAAGTCCAGTGCAGGTAATGACTCATGCACATAACTACTGACTGAGCATTTTTGTGACTGGATTCCAGTATACAGCTTCTAGTATACTGCGTGATTTAGAAGGTGACTTACTTACTTACAGCTTGTAAGAAACCTGGAGGTTCATTGCTGTCCTCACATAAGCCTGTCATCAGTCCCTATCCTGTGCAAGATTAACCCAGTATCTATCATCATATCCCACTTCCCTCAAATCCATTTTAATATTATCCTCCCATCTACATCTCGGCCTCTGCAAAGATCTTTTTCCCTCCGGCCTCCCAACTAACACACTATATGCATATCTGGATTCGTTATATGTGCTACATGCCCTGCCCATCTCAAACATCTCGATTTAATATTCCTAATTATGTCAGGTGAAGAATACAATGTGTGCAGTCCTGTGTTGTGTAACTTCCTCCATTCTCCTGTAACTTCATTCCTCTTAGCCCCAAATATTTTCCTATGCAACTTATTCTCAAACACCCTTAATCTCTGTTTCTCTCTCAAAGTGAGAGTCCAAGTTTCACAACCATGTTGAACAACCGATAATACAACTGTTTTTTAAATTCCTACTTTCAGATTTCGACTTACAATAATTACTAATTTACAGTACTTTATTGGAGCAGCTGCTCAACTTGTCATCCATTTGCACGCAAACATGCCTGGGTGCGTTTTCTTACTGTGCTGTGCACAAAATCTAACAGGCCATTTCGTAGTCTGATATCTGTTGCAGCTGCATTAATCCACTAGACCAGATCTCTGTCTGTAATCTCCGTAGCATACACCTTTACTTACATAAAACCCCATACAAAGAAGTGCAGAGGTGTTAAGTCAAGAGGATCATGCTGGCAAATCACATTTCATGGTGTGTGCTCCATTGTCATTCCATCAATGGTGGAAATTTTTCTTTGTAAACAAACCTAGATCGAAACAACTGACTGTAAATTAGTACTTATTGTAGTGTCATCAGATGTGAATTAACTGTTTGACCTGTTGTGACTCTGAAACTGTTGCAAATTAATAAGACTGACAAAGAGCTTTCCTGCTCTAAATTTCGCCCAGAATCATCTCCTCACCGGTTGACCTTATCTTTTGAATTACTCTGAATAAAATGGCTTAGTATTGTGATCAACGTGTATCAGTTTACTCTTGGTGTTTAGCAGTTACATTTACGAGGCATGTTCTTAAAGCAAGTTGCGTTTTCAATTATAGCTGTCGCATCGGTGCAATCGTTATTTTGTGCATGCGTGTTTTCTTCTTCAGTCCTCAGGCAAGCTGTGCATGCAGTTTCAGAGCTTCAGTCAGTGTGTGTGGTTAGTTGTGATCAGTTGAATTGTTTAAAGTGATCGAGCACCCCGCCGACTGTGAGATGCGGTCTGTTATCCATTTCTTGAATGCAAGGAACATCAAACCAGCTGACATTCATCATCAACTTTGTGAGGTGTATGGTGATGATGCCATTAGTGATGGAATGGTCAGGAGATGGGTTAGAAAGTTCAACAAGGGCCGTATATCTGTGCATGACGAGCAGCGTACCAGTTGCCATCTTTGATCAATGACGATTTGGTGCATGCTGTCGATGAAAACATTCATGATGACAGGAGGTTCACAATTTCTTCGCTCTCCTTGAATTTTCCACAAATGTCGCAGAGTGTTCTCTACAAAATTGTGACAGATCGATTACGATATCAAAAATTGTGCTCACGATGGGTACCCAAGATGCTCACCGAGGAACACAAAACCAAATGAGCTTCCAGTGCATTGAGCTTTCTCACACATTACAGTGAGCAAGGCGATGAGTTTCTTGACCATATCGTGACAGGTGACGAGACTTGGGTGTCTCACATGACACCTGAATCGAAGCAGCAGTCCATGGAATGGAGGCACACTGCATCGCCAAGGAAAAAGAAATTCAAACAAACCATGTCAACACGCAAGATCATGTGCACTGATTTTTGGGACAGAAAAGGAGTCCTACTCATCGAATTCTTGCCTCGGGGTGAAACCATTAATAGAGAAAATTTTTGTCAGACCTTGAAGAAGCTCCGCCGCACAATTCAGAACAAGAGACGTGGGATGCTGACCGACGGAGTTGTGTTGCTTCATGACAACGCTCGGCCACACACAGCTCGTGACACCCAAAATCTCATCTCGAAATTTGGCTGGGAACAAATTGACCAGCCCCCCTACAGCCCGGATTTGGCTCCGAGTGACTTTCATCTCTTCCTGCACCTCAAGAAGTTCCTCGGTGGTCAACAGTTTGATGGCGATGATGAAGTGAAAACAGCAGTGTGGGAGTGGTTCGCATCACAGGCGGGCGAATTCTACAATGAGGGGATAGAAAGACTTGTGCCATGACTCGATAAATGTCTCAATAATGGTGGAGATTATGTTGAAAAGTAATTGAAGTGTGGGGAATACAATGCAACAAAAATGGTTCGTAAATATCTTCCCGTTTACTTACTACACCCTTTTGGAACTTACTTTAAGAACACGCCCAGGAAGTCTGAAGTGCAAACACGGAGCAACATTTTTTATAAATCCACACAAATATTGGCATTTGCGGATGACATTGTCATTATTGGCAGATCCGTGAAATATGTAAAGCAAGTGTTCCTTTCCTTGGAACAGGCTGGAAAAGAAATAGGCCTCATTATCAACGAGAGGAAAACAAAATATCTGTTGGCAGATAATGGAAAGATAGTTGACAAAATAGACAGCCTGCAGATATCAGATTATAATTTTGAGAAAGTTGACAACTTTACATATTTAGGATCAGTGGTCACTAGCGATAATAACATGTCCAAAGAAATCTCTAATCGATTAATGAAAGCAAACAGAGCATATTTCGGCTTGAAATATCACTTTAGTTCGCATGCTCTATCCAGGAAAGTAAAAGTTATTCTTTACAAAACATTAGTGAGATCAGTTTTGACATATGCGGCAGAAACGTGGTCAATCTCCAAAAATGATGAAAGACTGGAGATTTTCGAAAGAAAGATTCTGCGAAGGATCTATGGCCCAACATTTGAGGAAGGTCTCTGGAGGAGGAGATGCAACTATGAATTATATAGACTTCTAGGAGAGCCAAATATAATCAATACAGTTAAAACTAGCAGATTGAGGTGGGCAGGACATGTAATATGCATGGACCCAAGTGAACCTTGCAAAAAAATTGTAATAACAAATCCGGGAGGTCAGAGAAGACGAGGTCGACCGCACTTGCGATGGATTGATGGAGTGGAAGAGGATGCCAGAAAGTTGGGGTGCAAGAATTGGAAGGCTGCTACACAAGATAGAGACGGATGGCGACAATTACTAAGGGAGGCCCAGGCCCACCAAGGGCTGTAGCGCCAATGATGATGATGATGATAAGAACACGCCTCATAGATGCATGCATTTCAGTTTCATAGTGAACATAAAGTCTTTATGTATGATTCATACATTCGTACCATAATTCTGTATATGAAATGCAGAGACACTTTTGTAATGTTTCCTGGTGTGAAAATTTCAAAATTTGATAGAAAACACAGACTTTAACTAAATAATTGAGACTGACGTTTTAAATTCCAAGAAAAACACGCAGGACGTAATGTTTTGATGGAAGAGACATTTCAGACATGAATTGGAACTCTCTCCCAAAAAATAAACATTCAAATTTTCTCATCAGGTCGGAATTTATAAATTTCTACATTTAGAGCCGCAAAACTCATCAAACCCAATAAAATAACTGTCGTCGATGAAGTGCATCCTGCTGATCCTGTCACAAGACTAAATATTTAACTGATCTTAAGTTAGATTCACGACAGTAAATTCGATCCATCACTTTTTTTTCTGGCAAAGTTTTGTTTTACCTGTATGGAAGAGTAAATTCCAAAATAATAGATACTGGAATTCTGAGAAAAATATTCTCCACAAAATTCCATTTTATAATTCAAATCGGTATCGGGTGTTGAAGTCGAAGTGAAAGAATAGTAAGACCAGTCTTTTATGATAAAATTTAAATGGGCGCAAGTAGATCTGAGATCCTTCAAATAATTTTCGCCAATTTAACTGAGGAAAAATTGTTTTATACATTCTTTCAGCAGGATTCTTCACTGTCATGCAAGCAATAAAGGAACATTCTTGCAGACCGAATAAGTAGCAGAAATTTGTGGCACCTGTTAATGCTCCTATTCATAGCATGCGAATTTTACCTTCAGGGCAACATAAAGGATAAAGTGTACAGAGCAAACCCTCATTCCCTAGATGAACTAAGAGAAAATATTCACAGGGAAATTCGCTCACTTATGCAAATGTGTAAAAGAATAAAATTATATAATTTCTTAAAAGCAAACTACAAAATATTGTAAACCATGCCAAAAATAGAGAAGAACTTGAAGGCATATATGAAGTAACAAATAACTACATGTTTATTTAATTGGAGTATTCAGAATGAAAAAGTGAAAATTGGAGTTGCAGTTTTATACATAAGGATTTGTTCTTCTTCTTTCTTTTATCTGTTAGGTCTAATGACCTGTTAGGATCTCATTCCACCATTTTAGTGGACTACTCATAGTATCTTTTTCCTTATGGATTTTAGTTTAGTATTTGGTAAAGCAGTGGTTCTCAACTTTTTAAAGTCTGGAACTCACCTTGAAAGGTATTAAACTTCATGGGACCCATAAGTTAAATTAGTACACTCTAATGAAAAAGTAAATATGTTATTAAAAAAATTAAATTATTGTAATGATTAAGCTTATGCTGAAATTTTGTTAAAATATTTTGTACCCTCCGAACTAATGTGACAGTTGGGCTGCTATTTCTGCATAAGCTAGTGTATGTTGGGTAATGTGCTGTTATAGGTCTCGCAAGTAGGGATTACCAACGGAAGGAATGTGAATCAAACACTGCAATAAGGAAGAGCGGGCGAGAGGAAAGGTCACGAGATAGCTTGAATGATATTCAAGAGTACAGTCGGAAGAGAAATGACATCGATAGAATCAGTCTTGCGTTGTGATAGTTACATTACGACTTTAGTTTGTTCCATTGCATGTGAATACATGTCTTGTATCGCACGGTATTATTATTTCATTCGTAAATATATGTTGCGTGTTTAATTAGCTTCGAATTTTTCTCTTGCTACGTTCTTTATTTCCACAGTGATGTCCTCATTTGTTCATCTTCTTGGAAGAGACAATAGTTCCATCGGCTCGCACCTCTCCTCCCTCGGCGTGCCTACATACACACGTCAAAACAGACAGCAACGCCACCATTGGTTTTCGGTAATCGTTTCTTGCATGAGCTATAACTTGAGTCATAAATCAGAGTATGCATCAAGTCTATTTCTGTACTTGCTGCTTTTCACTTGAACCAATGAGGAAAATCCCTTTTCACACAGATGAAGTGACGAATAGCATGCGCAAATTTAATGCCCCATCCAGAAGTCCAAGATATTCTCCTCTTAATGATATCCAAGAAGTTGTTACATCTGAGTGTAAAAATTTAGTTTTAATACCAGAATCACAGCTAAATATTACACAACTGTTCTCTTAGTTTTGCTGACAACATGTTTGAACTTCAAAAATACAGTAGAATTTCTCGTATCTGGAAACTACGGGACAAAACCAGTGCCAGATAACCGAATTTTCCAGTTAATTGGAAAATATTTTAATAGATTATTTCAAACATATTAGTACACTCGTAAAGAAGTGCCTCCATCTTGCAAATGCTGTTTACAAACTTACCTATACTTCGTTCCATAAGGTCTGACAGGAGATGTAAACAGGATAATTGCTATTGAACCAATGGCAAAGGTCTCATTCCAGGCTTCTCTTGAAGTTGGATGGGATAGAACGCTTCAAACTGCCCTAGTTCTAGATAAGTGTGGAATGAGATCTCTGCCATTGGTTTAATAGCAATTATACTTCTCTCTCTCTCTGTTTACATCTCCTGTCAGTCATTATGGAACGAAGTATAGATCGCTAACTTTCTATCTCGGGAGTTTCAGGGACTAAGTCGTGAATTAGCTGTTCTGCCATTTGTAAAGCAGCAAAAAAAAAAAAAAAGTATGTTTTCCTCACGTAATGGCTGTTAGTGCACCCAAAAGCAGCATATAACATCGGTATTTTGTAATAACGTCACAATGAGGATGTATATTGCAGATCTATATAATATATAACAGAAATCTCTGAAGCAAACGAAGGTTCTTTTCTGCTTTAAAAATGGTGGCATCTGGCTTCACTTCCGGATGCAATATTAGCGATCTACATTGCTGTTTTTTGTGCACACATTCATAATACTACCATCTAATGGTGATAGCTTCAGGGAGCTTTTTCAAAATAAAATGTGGATTACTACTTCAATTTATAACTTATTTATTGACTCTTCCTCATATTTTAATTTTACTTATTCAAAAGTGCCGTTGTTTTGGAATTGCCAGTGTTATTTGGGTGGTGGATACGAGAAATTCCACTGTATAGGGATGGCTCTCAAATCCAATTGAATTCATTGTAACTTTCTGGAAATTAATTTTCAATCTTATTATTGAGAGCAGAGAGATGAGATATTACGGAATTACAAAAATCAGAATGTAAGGAAAGGTCATTCTGATTTAGAAAAGATTTTGAGGTCTGGAAGGCAGAAAAATTATTATTTCTGACATACTCGGACCACAGATTGATTTTTTTTCTGAAATTCCTTGACTTTGTCATAAGCTTGGAACATAGTGATGGTTGAGCCTTGAAGGGACAAATTGAGTTCAGTGAGTTTTGAAAACTTATCTGCCATATAAGCCAATGTGACCAGCCAATTCTCTTCTGAAAACAAAGTTACATACATACTCATTCTTACAATCATTCAAAAATAGTAAAACTTCTTGCCTAAGCTCGAAAAGTTTTGCAAGGACTTTACTCCTTGAAAGCCAGTGCATTTCTGTGTGAAGCAGAAGGTGATTATGTGCACTGCCATTTTCGTCACAAAGCACAGAAAAAAGTCTCGCATTTAATGGGCGAGCTATTATTAAGTTCATGACTTTAACTGCATGACGAAAACTGTTTTCATATCACTTAGCATGGTCTTAGCAACCAATGCTTCCCTGTGAATAAAGCAGTGTATCCAAATCACATCTAGTGAAACTTTATGAACATGCGCAAAGACACCACTGTGCTGTCCGCACATCACTTGATGGCCATTGGAAGTTAGTCCACATTTTTCTAATCAGTTTTCATTGACAGTATCATGATATCCGTATTCATACCTAATTAAACAAATGAGATGAGATGAATTAATGATGTCCGTTGATTTCTCAATTTTGTAATGCAAAAAATCGATTGTCTTTTATTCTCATTATCGATTGATCTTCTGTTGTCACTAGCTATTTCATTGATACAGCGTTGCTCTGTATCATTAGTAGACATGGAAATGAAATCTAACTGCTTTCATTCTTTTAACTTTAACTATATCTTTTAAGTCACAGGAAGGATCAGTTCTCCATCTCTAGAATGGTATTTTCCTGCATTAGTAATATGCAAACTAGCCAAATATATTGATTTCAAAGCCTTTAAATTCAGTGACCCTTCTTTAGACAACATATTTTCTCCATTTATATCTCATTAATAAGCGAGTGGAAAGTTCTTCTCTTTTATTTTTAACATCTGAATGTGTTTATTTCTAAGTGCTGTTGTAATTTATTTGGTTTTATGAAGCATTAATGTGCAAGCGAAAAATTCTTCTTCTGTTTTCAACATCTGAATGCTTTTGTTTCTAAATGCCACACTGTGTTTTGAGTTCATCATTATCACCACACCACGTAAATCCCAACCCCAAATAGTTCGTATCCTATTTACACTGATATTACTTCTTTCCTTTCGCGTATCACTGAACTAGTCATATTGCGCGGATACTCGTGTAAAGGGGGTTAAGTCAAATTGTAAGGTATGTAAATTTCTCTCCTTTGGTACTGAACAAAACTCCTTTGCCACAAAATACAGAGTACTGTAACTGCATCATGGATGGAAGAATGATTTAACCCCTTTAACACAAGAAAAAAGTAATTGTGGAGAGTTGAAATCTGTCCTTATCCCAGTTTAGCGAAATCATACTTAACCCCCTTTACACGAGCACCCACGATTTATGTCAGAGCTCAAACATGAAGCAGGGACACTTGATTCACTCCTGGGATTGTTAGTTTCACTTGCGTTTACAGAATTCATTCATTCATTCATAGTGTTCTGCCCAAGGGCAGGTCTTTCACTGCAAACCCAGCATCCTCCAGTTTTCCTATTTTCTGCCTTTCTTTTTGCTCTTCATATGATCCATATGTCTTAATGTCTATCATCTGATATCTTCTTCTGCCCCGAACTCTTCTCCCGTTCACCATTCCTTCCAATGCATCCTTCAGAGGGCAGTTTCTTCTCAACTAGTGACCCAGCCAATTCCTTTTCCTCTTCCTGATCAGTTTCAGCATTATTCTTTCTTCATCCACTCCATACAAACAGCTACATTTCTTATTCTGTCTATCCACTTCACACACTCCATCTTTCTCCATAACCACATTTCAAATACTTCTAGTCGCTTCTCTTCACTTCGTCATAATGTCCATGTTTTTGCCCCATATAGTGCTACACTCCACACAAAGCTCTTCACTGGTCTCTTCCTTAGTTCTTTCTCCAGAGGTCCGCAGAAGATGCTCCTTTTTCTATTAAAAGCTTCCTTTGCCATTGCTATTCTCCTTTTGACTTCTTGGCAGCAGCTCATGTTATTGCTTATAGTACACCCCAAGTATTTGAAGCTGTCCACTTGCTCTACTGTCTCATTTAGAATTAGCAAGTTTACTTTCTTTACTTTTCTTCCTATGGCCACGGTCTTCGTCCTGTTGGCAGTTATCTTCATTCCATATTGCTCAGAGCTGTCATTTAGCTCCAGTAGCATATTCCTTAGTATCATCTCCTCTTCTGCAAACAACGCCATATCGTCAGCAAATTTTATATACTTTATTCTTCTTCCTCCTATTATCACTCCTCCTATGTTTGAAAACAGTTCTTCACTAATTCCTCCAAGTAGATGTTGATCAGGGTAGGTGATAAAGGGCATCCTTGTCATACTCCTTTTCCTATTGCACTTTCTTCTGACTATTCTTCTCCTATCCTGACTTCGACTCATTGTTTCATATAAAAGTACGTTTCTTTTTTATATCCCTGATTTAAACCACTCATCCATCATTAAGTATTACGACTGAAATTCACTCAATCTTGAACGAAAGCTGACTGAAGACTGAGTGTCAGTAATGGCAAAATGTGTATCAGTGTATGTTTGTTATCTGGCCAGTATTATTGACAGTCAGAGACAAAAAAAGACTGGTCTGAAAAAATTATTTTGACATCTGTTCTGGTGACAATCACAGTTCTTCACAAATCAGATTGTCAGAACTTACGACCCCATCACCTCGTCTCAACTTCTTTGCTGTAGCTTCAAGAGCTGTTGCATGTCAACCATCATAGTGGCCCCATAATAATTTTGTTTTGTTTTGTTGCTTAAACCATAAATAATTTTATATCCTATCCTTAACAAAACTATTTCTCAATTGAAGCATTAATTTTGAATTTTAATTAAGTTATTCTCTGTTGTAAATTCAGTAAGAAATAATTAGAATTGTTATTATCGTTGTTTAAATTTCCATTCTAGACAGCATTATTTCATTGCTACCAGATAAGGATAAAGTAATTGAGTGTGCATCATGAGGTTCACATGGCATGAGAGGAAGAAGCAACAATCTGTGCTGAACCCATTATTGAATCAAAGCAATTATTAAACATTATAATAGAAGTGTAAGGAAATAAAATTGAAAAGAAAGTACCAAAACAGAAATATATTTATAAGGCATTTGTATTGCAACTCTACCTTGCAGACCTTGCAGTATAAAATGTTCTGTTGACCCTTTACCCCATCTGGGGACTTCGTGACCCACCGAATGCTCCCTCAGGACTAACCAGTGCATTGGCATCCATAGGTTGAGAAACATTACGGTAAAGTATTCTTTCAGAAGTTGGTCTAAGACAGAGATTTCTAAACTGGGTGTTGCAACACCTTGGGGTGTCGCCTGAAGGTTTATAGGGTGTCACAAACTGTTTGGTATATTTTATTATTTTTATATTTCATTATTTTGAACTATTAACTCATGATAACTGAAATGAAGTAAGAAAATCGCTGGTCACCTCTTGCTTACCTAGCTGCCTTGCAGATATGTGTCCTTGGCAGACGCATAGATGTGCGTATAGTTGTAGTATACAATTATAATTCTAGTCTACAAGGTAAGGATGAGAATATCTTAACTGCAACAGACAAAATATCAGCCTTACGAGACAATTTAGCAATTTGGTCTCAGAAAGTGAAAGAGAGCAGCTATGAAATGTTCCCAAATACATCTCACTGTGATTAGAAGAACGAAACAAAAGATTCAATTTACAACTATCTAATATTACTCACAGATAAACTCGAAAATTACTTCCCAAATCTGAACACAAAAGTATATGACTGGATAAGAAATCTATTTTTGTCATCTGAAGTTAGTGGACTTTCCTTAGCAGAAGAAGAAGAAGAAGAAGAAGAAGAAGAAGAAGAAGAAGAAGAAGAAGAAGAAGAAGAAGAAGAATTGGCAGAGATTAAAAAGATAGGAATTTGAAGTTAAAACCAATGAGATGATTTGAACAGATTCAGGATTTCACTTGAAGATTTTTCGCATCTTGCTAAATGGGCTCTTGTGGTTTTGTTGTGGTTTTCAACCACATATTATTGTGAAGCAGAATTTTCTGTGAAGACCAATATCAAAACAGTGAAACGTGGCAGTTTAAAAATGCTGGATGAAGAAATGCCAGTGAATTTATCCCACATTCGTCCAAACATAAAATACATTTGTAAGATTCGCCAAGCACATGTGAGCCACTGAAAAACTAAAACCAAGGGTGAAAATAAGTGTGATTTTTTTTTTTCTCATCTTAGAAGTCTAGGTAAATTTTTCTTTCGCCTCATATAATATGTTAACAATACTGGAAATATGTGTTTATTTTATTCATTTTATGAAGGATGTACAAGTACTCTATTAATGTGTGGAATACTTTCATTTGAGGGATAAGGTGACGCACTAAAATTCTAGAGTTGGCTAGAGTGTCACCATATAAAAAAGTTTGGAAAGCACTGCTCGAAGGACATGAGTACTTAAAGAAAGCAAATAAATTTTTAATATTGACCTCCTTCATTATCTCGTAGTCAGAGCTTCTGGCTCCCAGGTGCGAATTCCGATTAGAGAACAGGAATTAATTGTTGTGGTGTTCGTTCATGGACTGGAATTTAGGCTAAATTCAGATTTAAGATTCCTCTTGGCATCATACATGAACATCCTTCATATCATCGGGATAATGTAACTCCACTTTGGAGGTGTCTCACCTCAAAAGTGGCTTACATACAGCTTACTTGTACATAAGCCACTATCAAGAGAGATGACCAGAAATGTCGAAAGACAATCTGGTAGCAGTGGGGGAAAAATATATTTAATATTGTCGAATAATAATAATAATAGTAAGTTACTGTTTTGTTGTCTAAACCAGGGGTCAGCATCTTTTCATACCCACTGGCCACATAGTCAAAGCTTCATGGAACACATAGATCTCCGACTTAATATTTTAAAGTTGTTAAATAAAAGTTAAATTAAAATTCAATAATTTTAATACTATGTTAATAATACTGTTAAAAATTAGCTTCAAATGTCCAGATACAGTAATTCACTATTTTAGTAAAAAAAACCTGTTGAGTGCTTTTACAACACAAGTTTATTTAAGAAGAAAAAAAAAAAACACAACATACATAGACTTTTATAGCTATGTCAGCTATTCAAATGAGATCATTTACATTTACAGTTTTGTATTATTCGTATGAAAATTCGAACACATACATAGAAACATAGGCTTTTACAGCTATTGTTGGTTAACAAAAGACATCAATTATATTTACAAATTGCAGTTACAGTTAAAAAGAACAGTTCAAATTTGATAGTGCAGTCAGTGCAATGCTTGGAATGACTGCCAGCTTAACATTATCAATGTTGATGTTAGTTACACATGTTCTTAAAAGTTGATGTAAATGCTAGTCTGTAAGTCTTGATCACATCGCAGACTTAATCCTATTCATGTGAGAAAATGTTTTCTCGCCGAAGACAGTCAACATAGCAGCCACAAACTTTTTTAGTTTGGGAAAGGACTCTGGAAGACTGGTGTAAAATGCAATAATACCGTTATTCTTAAATAAGTCTTTCAGTGCATCTTTTGCTTGTAGCTCAATTACTTCCATTTGTAAATTTTCTGGAACTGTCAGGACATTCACTTGGAAAGGATTTTGGAGCAATTGGATGTCATATTCACAATCATGAAGTTCGACAAATCGCCTTTTGAAACTCGCTTGAACATATTTGTCAACAGGAAAATCATGGCCTTTATCTTTAAGTTCGATAGACATACTCTTACAAGACAAGAAACAAGTAAAGTTTTTATTCTTGACTTGGTCTTTAAACATTTTCAATTTGTTTTCAAATGCTTTAACATCTGAGTACACATCACTTATAAATTTGCCATCTCTCTGTAGTTTTAAATTGAAGCCATGTCTACTAAAAATGCCAAGTTATATATCCACCCTAAATCTGAAAGTTCTTTCAAAGGCCTATCTTTTTTTTCCGAATACAAGTTAAAAAAATTTTTCAAGGACCTTTCTGCGGCTAAGCTGGTATATTTGGGAATGATAAATTACATCTCCATATTCACCATCAAGCTCTGTTAAAAACTCTTGAAATTGTCAATGAAAAAGTCCATGACTTCTTATAAAGTTCACAGATTTCACAAACAAATGCTTCACATGATTCCACTTTAAAATTACTGCAAAGCGATTGTTGGTGGATAATACAATGAATGGACAGTAGAAAATCAGAATGACACTTCAAAACTTCTTGTTTCATTTTTAGCGACGAGTCCATCTGTGCTTCCTTTTCGAGCTCCATTAGAGGTCACACTTCTTAATTTGGCCCAGTCCAGTTTCATTTTTGACACTGTCACACACTTTTTGAAACAAATCTTCTGACTTAGTTGTACCTTTCAAACTATGAACAGCTGCCAACTCTTCAGTTATTACAAAGTTGTGATCAATATCTCTTATAAAGATGAGAAACTGTGCAATATCACAAACATCATTACTCTCATCCATAGCTAGAGAAGAAGGTAACCTTTTTAGCACTTTCCATTAGATGAGGAATTGAAATCTATGTTATGTCTTCTATTCATCACATCACTGTTCTGGTAGACAAACTAACAGTTTTTATTGTTGCTAACTTTTCTGGACACATTTCTTCAACAACAGCCTTTACACATGTTTCCACAAACTCCTCATCAGTGTATGATCTACAACCTTTAGCTGTTATTTCAGCAACATGGTAATTGGCTCACACAGTAGCAACATTTTCATTTCCTTTCTTTTTAAAATATTATGTTGTGACATCAGATTCGTTTTTAATGATAACATTTTGGTCTGACGAGCTTCGCCTATAAGAGACTAATACTTTTTCATATGCAGACTTTCGTAATATCTCCTCAAATTGTATTCTTTAACAACAGACACACTTTCTCCACAAATTAAACACATCAGCTTGTCTCTATTTTGTATAAAAAAGTATTTTGATGTCCATTGTTCATTAAAGGTGCTACACTCATCTTCTATTTTTCTCTTCTTAGAAGGCTTTGGTAGAGACATTGTTATTAAATAAACCGAAAAGCCCAGTTGAAACCAGCGTGAAAAAAGCGCCAACTTTTCACAATCTGAAACGAATAATTAACTTTCAGATGCAACAATCTGTACTATATAGTCATTGCGCATTGCAACGTTTCTAATAATAATTTTAAAAATAATTAAAACTCGCCTAATGTTTGCGATAACCACAGAGCATCTTATCAAAAGACACAGCAATGGTATAAGCCACTCAAAGAACAACAGATGTTGCTGCACGTTTAATCCTGTCCAAGGTTACGAAATGCGAAAGACAATGCCACTCAGTGACATAGGGAATGAAGCAGCAGAGGGGGCTGGAGGCTACTGGCACAGCAGCACAGGCCGTTGCATGCATACAGTCAACATTGATACATGTTAACAGTGTTAGAATTACTGGTTCGGGTATCTGACTGTTTTTAAATGTGTTTTGTTGTATGTAAAACACTTAAAAATCCATGCTAGTTTTATTCAATATATCATGATCAAAAAAGTTTAGGCTCTGAGATGGCTTTGTGGGCCGCGGATTGCCGATTCCTGGTCTAAACAATAACAACATCGAATTAAGGTATACATCGACTCTAGAAATGTCAGATTTCTTCAAAATTTTGGTAAATAATGCTTTTGCATCATTTGGAAACTCATTTGTTCTAGTTTTCAGAAATGCATAACTTGTACTCATTATCTTAATGATGTCATAATTATTTGGCCATTTATAATATAAACACATTATACTTTCTATACCTTATGCCATCTTCAGTGTCTTTTCTCGTATTTCGCATTTTCCAACATTTATTATCCTTCTGATGGACAAGATGTAGATTTCAAATTGGGCAAAAGACTTCATTGAGGTACCAAATTAAAGCTTAAACATGTGACTATGTTGTAAACTAAAATTATTATTTTCAATCGATTGTAATTATTTAATCCCAAAAAATATACAAATACATAAGTTATATATATATATATATATATATATATATATATATATATATATATATATATGTATTTCTAAAGTGCTTAAATAATTTGGCATATGTTTTTAATGGTTCAAGATAAGTAAATAATTTTAGTTTGTAATATTCTCCATATGTAGGGGATCATTTCTAGGTCAATTTCTAAATTGAGTTAGGTCGGCCCCCCCAAAATTCGTTCTTCAAGTTTTAATTATATAAATTACTTAGTTTACTCCCAAGAATCATGTCACCGAAGTTTGAAAGACAATAAGGAAAAAACAAATCTATGTTATCACATATTTTATCCTAAGAGTTGATGTATATCTTAAGAAAACTGAGGCAGTAGAGATGAAATTTTTCATAATTTGTCATAATAAACTTCCTTCTCAACAATAGAGAAGGACAAAGACTTCCAAGAGATAAGGTTCATACAAAAGACTTAAGTCTACACTAACATAATGTTCTAACAGAGAGGTCCATATACCAAGTACATTTGAAGGCCTACTTAAAATTGATGGACAGTAGAACATACAATAAAGTCCAACAAGCAATGTGGCCGAGATCTAAAATCTGCAAGAAGACCAGGGCCCATCTTAAAATCTTTCTCTTACGCACAGTACCTTCAATAGTGACAGATGAGGATATTGAAAATGGAAGTGAAGAGAGCACAGACAATGAAGGTAGTGAGGATTTCTAATCAGCTTCTGAAAAGAATGATCTTTTATATTGGGCCACAAATCACTCAACTCTACAATTTCCTAACCAAGAAGATCAGAAACAATTTAGTCCATGAACTAGGTCTCAGAACAAAATGGAAAACTATTAGGTCAAACAATCAGTTTTGAATAATGATAGTTTATCATTGGTATTACATTGAAATGCCAAAATTATTAGAGATATCAATGCAGTGTCTTAATCTATACTAAAAGACAAACCTATGTTATCACATTTTTATAATGATTATCATTCTGACAGCCAAAGAGGTGATAGAAAATATTGGAGATGTTTTGGTTGCAAGACATGTAAAGGTGCGTACACATTTAGCGAACGAACAACGAACGAATGATAAAGCAAAACTTCCTTGTTCATTTGCTGTTTGGAGCAACGTACAAATCATCAGCAAATAGTCAGAAAACATTCACGTTCGCTGATTATCCGCAGTAATGGCAGACGAAAATATAATTATAGCAAGTGGAGCCATTGTTGTTATAATAAAAAGAAAGTTAAAAAAGCAAAAGGCAATGGTGGCAGACGCCACTCCACGAAAGTTGCAATCAATATAGAGGCACTCACTTGCTTCATGATTTACGTCGAATTGAATCAGGACAGTTTCACAACTTCTTTCGCATTTCAGAAACAGACTTCGAAATATCATTGTGCAAAATAGGGCCAAAAATTTCTAAGAAAGACACAGGCTGGCGAGAATCAATACCTATTCAGGAAAGGCTAGCATTAACACTTCGATATCTCGCTACAAGAGATTCGTATACAAGTTTAATGCATTTATTCAAAGTGTCGAAACAGCTGATTACCAGGATTGTTCCAGAAGTATGTACAGCTATAATTGAAGAAATGGAAGATTTTATTAAGGTACGACTGCAAGAAGGGGAAAGTCTAAATATACTGATACCTCACTGACAATAATTATCTTAAAATACTAAAAAGAAAGATTTGTCTGTGTTTGTCGAATGCGCATCATCATGCTTATGAAAAGGCACTTTTCAGTGCCAATAATTATTTTGTGTGCACAAGGTTTGAAACTTAGATTTTTCTGGGCGTGAATTTGTCCAAAAGGAACGACATATGTTTATACGCGAACCAAGTTGACTCATACACTTCATCACTCCCCATTCCAGATCTTTTTATGGACTTCTGTCTTTCCCTCCAGAATGATGTCAGTAGGGACTCAATTCTGTTTTTGACTTCTGGTCCCTACAATAAACAACGAATATGTATCCACTGAAAATAAATAAACAAAAGTAATTTTAAAATTTTGCACGTGTACGACTCACCTACCTTGCAGCTGAACATCTTTCCAATAGCTTCCCAAACATAATGTCTTTTTACTTTATTGTGGTAAATAGGATGTCTGGGATTCCATGAGGTTTCCTGCTCTTTATATGCATTAATAAGATTTATAACAGCGTCTTCCATCCACTCCAGTTTCGACACCCTATTGGTGAAATTGAACTAAGCGCTGCGTTCTGCAACGAACTACAAACTAGTGGCAAATCCCATCCACAACGAATACAAACTTCCTTTGATGTACCGACAGGCGACGGATCACTTCCGAAGGCAAACCAAATGATCAGTTTGCCTTCGCTGCGACGTACACACATTCCAATTTCAATCAGCAAATGTATTCGTTTGTCGTTTGTTCGTTGTTCGTTCGCTAAGTGTGTATGGACCTTAACACAAGATGTACAACAAATGTCGACTTCGAAAATTGTAAGATTTATAACTGGAACCCGGATTTTATGTAATTGAATATTATAATCCTATATAAGTAGCTAAGATGAAAACAAAAATTTTAGCGAATGACACTAGAAAGGTTCTTATTTTAAAGTTTTGAGTTACATATTTTTACATATTTTGGTATATATTAAACAATAATACAATTCTGTAGTACATACATACATACATACATACATACATACATACATACATACATACACATATATATTCGACAAATTTGTATGAATGTGATTGTTACAAATGTAACATTGAAAAATTTATTTACAAAACGAAAAATTGCATTTGCTCGGTTAAAATTTCTGCACATTTAAAGGACGAAACTAAAATTCTTTCAATAATTTATGATTATAATACACTGTCCTCTTAAATTGACTGAGCATATTGGGAATTTAATCCATGGCTTTCTCAAAACATGCTATAAAATGTTTCATATAAAACAATTTTTGTCTCGAAAAGGAAGTAAAAACGAGCAAAATTGTATTAAACTTTTTTGTTTGAAATATCTCAAAGAATAACTCTATGAAATTAATGACATTAGTTACGGTTCACCCTGTATATAAAATGTTTCATATAAAACAATTTTTGTCTCGAAAAGGAAGTAAAAACGAGCAAAATTGTATTAAACTTTTTTGTTTGAAATATCTCAAAGAATAACTCCATGAAATTAATGACATTAGTTACGGTTCACCCTGTATACATGCCTATGTGTATGTGTGCGTGAAAATGCAGAGGTGCCCAAAATATGTACACACACTTTAAGGTACAAAATATCTGAGTAAAAACTTCATTACTAAATTGGTACACACATCAAGGGATGCTGTGAGACATGTTTAACAGCTACTACCACAACAAGTACTCGAAGTGGTCCCCATTAGCATCCAGACACTTCTGGGTTCGATGAACTTTTCCATTTCTATGTACAGCATTAATCAATGTGTCCATTGTGATGATTGCACACACCACTTCAATTTCCTCATTTAGCTTCATTAATATAGCTGGTTTTTTTGTGATACACACATCCTTCACTGTCCCTCATAGCCTATGTGAAGTTAAATGGAGTTAAATCGGAGCATGGAAGGTACAGCACCTCTTCGTCCTATCCATTGAGCTGATATAGTCTTCGTCTTAGTGTAATGGTGTGCCATTTTGTTGAAAATACGGTAAAACTGCCCATTCCCATAGAATGCAGGAGTGGCAGATAAAATGGATGTACAAAGCTTGTCGAGGTACACAAGGTCAGTAATCGGTACCTTGAATGATCCAAGTACGTCCCTGGATGACAGTCCACACCAGACATTGAGTCCCGGTAAATTGATCCTTGTCTACATGAATGTGTGGATTTTCTGCAGCTCAGTACATAATAATAGTGATTCACTTTGCCATTCAGCTTAAATTGTGCTTTGTTAGACACTGTCATTTTGCTCGTGAATTCCTCCTCCTCATGCACCTTTTCCTTGATTGACAAACATGCAGCTGTATATTTTTACTGTCCTGCCAGTTGCATTGTTGGCTCTGGCATTTTTGCAACTAGCATTATCTTTGAATAGACTATTACACTATACATTCCCGCAGTAACTTAATTCAGTTAAACTTTGAGAGTCCATAGAATATAACCTCTGTGAAAGTGTGTATACATATTTTTGGACCCGTGTGTGTGTGTGTGTGTGTGTGTGTGTGTGTGTGTGCGCGTGCGTGCGTGCGTGCGTGCGTGCGTGCGTGCGTGCGTGCGCGCCTCATATATAATTCCTTCTGACCTTCTTAGTACGACCCTGGGATTCACTCACCCATGAATACAAGTGTATTTTCTTGGGAGTAGCAGCAGTGGACATACAGATCTGACATCCCTACTGCCATCAATGCCGATTGTACAGGTGGGAGCCTTACCTCCCACTACCCTGTGGGCCTCTATGGCCTGTAATGGGGATGACTTTACTTTCACTTTACTTTACATTTAAGACCTCTAGCTGCTGAAGTATTCTAAGTAATTAGTAGGAAGAAAAATAATTAAGTAGGAGAAATAAGAAAAAAACTCAATCACTATAATGAACAGTCATGGGATTTGTATTGCAGTAGGGGAGAGTATAATGCATGCTCGTCCAGACCATTATAACATAATCTAAGTAATATAAACAAGTGTTAGAAAAGTTTTAATTAGGGATGATGAAATAAACAGGAAAACTTATAATTAAGGATGATGAAAAAAAATAAACATGAATAATTTTAAAAGAAACAATTATTGAATGTACAATTTTCAAATTTGAATGTTTTAATGGTGTTGCCCACTACGAACCCACTGTATTTATAAGACAAATATGTGAAATAATAATAAAAATTATGGTTTATTTAACAATGGTCGCAACTGTAGAGATTATATCACATCGCCAGTGTGCCAGAATTTTGTCCCACAGGAGTTTTTTTTACATGCCAGTAAATCTACTGACATGAGCCTGTCGCATTTAAACACACTTAAATGCCATCGACCTCGGCCGAGATCGAACTCGCAACCTCGAGCATAGAAGCCCAGTGCTATACCAAGTACAGTACTGAGGCTGACTCAAATATGTGAATATTATTTAAAAAATACAGAAGATGAATACATGGTTTAATAACAATCAACAGAAAATGCATTTAGAGGCATATAATGTGTAAAAGAACACATAATTGGGAAAATACATGAAAATGAAATAGTAGGCTGTAATGATGAATAAGCTATAAAGACAAAAGAATTGAATTTTTTTTTCGTTGTTGGTAACTCTATAGCATCTATTAGTCCTTTATGGTTGTGGTGACAGATGGAGTTACTTGTCAACAATGTGATGCTGAAACATGTATTCAGCGAGTCCTGATATATTGTATTTTTTCATATTTTTTTTTATGATTGGCTAATTAATATTAACTCTGCACAATCACACTCACATTCATACAAATTTCCAGACTCTAGACACCCAGGTAATTTTTCTTCTTCAAGAAAAATTCACCCAGAGCCGAGCCTGGGAATCGAACCCGGAACCTCTAGACCTGGAAGCCAGCATGCTGATCAACAGACCATGGAGGCAGTCAAAATTGAAAATGAAAAACAAAAATTTCATAATATGAGACTATCGTTATTATTTTAATGATGTTTAATTAACATTAAAAAAATATATATAATTATGTGCAAATCTGAAAGACAAATGAAGTGATATCTTTGTTCAGTAGACGAAATTATAATGATAATGAGAATTACGATAAATCAGTTAACGTAATATTACATACTGTACTCTTGAAAGTGAAGCACAGCTTCAGGAAATAAAACAATGAAGTGACAGCATTCTCATTATTAATTTAAAAATAACGACAGTAATTTGAAGACATACAGTTTTGCAGACCATGACAAGTTTTTCATAGTGGGAACAAAAGAAAACCAATAGTCTCTAGTAGAAAGAAAAGTAAATGAAATGTAATATAAATCAGTTATACCGTACTCACAATATGGACTGACCACATAACATCAGTAACAAAATGTAAATCGTAGTTCTTACTGTTCTACGTTGTTATTAGAACAGTCTATAGGAGGAAGTGAAATACGTGGTCCCTAGTTAACAAGATTATCGTTTTGCAAAAATGCCCTGGATCATTGAAGGTCAATGGACAATAGGTACTCTGAGTGATGTTGCTGTCTGGATGTGAAATATTTTCACCACCTCTTTTCATATTATGATGTAAGAATTTCTATATTGTACTGTACAATATGTTACAGTACCATGTACTTTACACGTTGTTAAATATAACTTCTTTCATATAAAAAAATTAGCACATGAATTAGTTGTTTAGAAGTACCAATATCTTTTAACATTGAAGTTCGTACACATAAATAATGTGTGCTGACTGTTTTTCCCAGCAAGTGTAAAGTGTAGACTCAGCTAATGAAATGTCTGTCTGTAGTAGAGATAAATTATGAAATAGAATTAATTCAAATAATGTGGAAGGTTTCAGTGGTGACCTGAGAGCTGATTTGTAATGTTTAGGAGATAATCTACACATGTACTGACGAAGTCATATCAGTGCACATGATCTACAATTGTTTTTAGAATGAACTGGGCTTCATTTATTTGTTTGTAAAGTTTTGTATGATTATCTCATTTTATCATATCAGTTTCACAACGCTCTTCGATATCTTTTTTGATTATTTAAAGTTATTAAATGTAACATGGTTATGATTAGATCTACCTCTGAATTAGTGCATGTATTTCGGTCATTTAGAGTTAATGTATTTAAGTTTCATGGATGTAAATGTACTAATATGTTATTCAAATTATAATCTCTGACAGTGTTTTCAAGAGTTGTTAGTGTATGTTCAGGAGTGAAGATATTCTGTCATTGTCACGTCATGTAGTGTGTTCGTACTTAGTTTATGGTTGTAAAAAAAGAGAGAAAGAGAGTGAGATTTTTTTTTGCCACAAACCCATAGATATAAATATATAGGGTTTTAGATCAGAGGAACCCATATCTGCAGTATTAAATTGCTTTTTATTACTTTCTAGTGTTTAAAAAGTACAGAATACAGTTTATTTTAAACATTCATTATACCGTATTAAAAGTATTTTCATGAATGTGATCTGTCAATAGCCATATATTAAAATACAAAGGAGTTGGTGTTTATGTTTCTAAATGTCATAAGTCGCATGATTTACAGTTGAGAGTGAGGCACTTAAATTACAACTTGGAATATCTCCTAAACGAGTCCTGCTAATTATGAGCTGTTTCCATGAAATGGAAGTCCACACCTGTGGAGTAACGGTCAGCGAGCCTGGCCACAAAACCAGGTGGCCTGGGTTCGAATCCCGGTCGGAGCAAGTTACCTGGTAGAGGTTTTTTTCCGGGGTTTTCCCTCAACCCAATACGAGCAAATGCTGGGTAACTTTCGGTGCTGGACCCCGGACTCATTTCACTGGCATTATCACCTTTATTTCATTCAGATGCGAAATAACCTAGATGTTCATACAGTGTCGTAAAATAATCCAATAAAATAAAATAAATCCATGAAATGAAAGGGTATACAGGGGCTCATAAACTTAGCAAACCCTGTACAAGATTTGTGTGAATTTTAAGGAAGTGTATTTTTATCACGAGCATTTTTTTTAATGGGACATTGTTTATATTTCTAAAGTCCATGAGGTTTATGTTACCAAACCTATCTGTGCTGCTGTTGTAGGTTATATAGGGTGGGTTTCTAATCCACTAAAGACCCTTTTATATCTGGTTGCTTCCTTCTGTTAACTGTCAATCACTTCACTTTCACTCACAAGGTTGTCAGAGGTGGACAGTTCAACATTATTCTCAGTGGTGGACGCTTATATTTTGATTGATAAGTTAAAATATACACTGTATTATGTAAGTGCAACAGTCGATGGATACTGTGATCATAATTTCAGTTATGCTAAGTTTTGTTCTGGTATCCATTATTGTTCAAGGTGGTGTTGGGGGGGAAAGGGGAAAGCATTTCAATCCGATGGAAGGGAAATTGTATACGAGTATATAGTTCACAGTCTTTTAGAGAGAAACTTGAGGATTTGGAGAATGGACGGCCAATGATATCAGTTATGGACATCATGGCACGAACTGTGGCTGCTCCCAACGCTCTATTTATAGGATAATAAATGAGAAGAAAAGTGAGTGAATCCTGTTTATAGGATAATAAATGAGAAGAAAAAAGCAAGTGAATCAGGAGGGAAACTGTGAACCCCAGGAAAGAAACAGCCCAGTCAAACTCCGAAAAAAACTAATATTGATAATTTTGCATGTGCTGCCATTAGGAGACATTTATTCTCTATACACGACCACTTTCATACCGAGTTTGAAAGGTATGAATAAAGTTTTTGTTGACGCAAAATTATTTCTAGGCAGTATATGAATCCTGTGTGAAATACTGAAAGAAGTGAAATTTCAGTATGTCAGTAATAACCAAGGACGCAAATTTCTAAATTTATAATGGTCAATAGCCAAAAAATTGTCCTTACACTAAAGCTAAAACCTCGTTCAGATGACAATTTTTTTTAGTTTACCAAAACTTTGTTCTTGCGACATATGCCCTTTTTAAAACTACTCATTCAATTATAAATGTATTATTATTATTATTATTATTATTATTATTATTATTATTATTATTATTATTATTATTCTTTTACTTCATGGAATTTGGTGGCATACCTGTTTCTGCAAGAGATAAAATATTTCCATCTTGTTAATATATATTCATATATATAAATATATATGCCATCATATATTCATTTATTTTCTTACATCTTCATTATACTTCCTGTCTAACAAAGTGTAATCTGCTACTCAATGTAGAATCTTCATCTCAGCAGTTTCAAATTTTCTTCCATCTGATCTAATTTGTTGTCCAGTTTTCACTTCCATAGGTTAACATAGATACTGCCATTATTTTGTAAAATTTTAGCTCTGTGCTTTTTAAAGTTTTATTTTTTAGCATTTTCCTTATTGTTCCACACATTCTATACCTACTTACTTACGGCTTTCAAGGAACCTGGAGGTTCATTGCTGCCCTCACACAATCCCGCCATTGGTTTGTATCCTGAGCAGGATTAATCCAGTCTCTACAATCATATGTCACTGCCCTCATATTATCTTTCCATCTATGTCTCGACTTCCCCAAAGGTCTTTTTCCCTCTGGCCTTCCAACTAACACTCTATATGCATTTCTGGATTCGCCCATACATGCTACATGCCCTGCCCATCTCAAACGTCTGGATTTAATGTTCCTAATTATATCAGGTGAAGAATACAATATGTGCAGTTCTGCCTTGTGTAACTTTCTCTATTCTCCTGTAACTTCATCCCTCTTAGCCCGAAATATATATAAATTCTAGGTTTTTCTCCCTCACACATTCTGTAATACCTATTAATTGCCCTATTTATACCATCCTCTTGCCAGTAAGATACATTAAACCCAAGATAAGTAGTTAAAATAGTTTTTTGACCATTATTTTACATCTGATAGTAGTGTCCTGCAATGTTCGAACATGAAAGAGGCAACCAAGATATTACAAACTTTGTTTCATATAAAAAACTAATTGCAAGATCAGTGCTAAAATCCTTAAGCAGTTAAAACGTGAAGATGTGAGAATATAGGACAGAGAATATTATTGTAACAAGGTGGAACAAACACGACATGCCTCCTTCTGCAGAGTGAACAATGGCGAATATCGAACTTCGCCATACTCGACAAACTTGAACCGAACATAGCACCTGTAATGCACGACACTATCTCATATGATTTGTCCCTGTAAAAGTCTTTACTTCGTTTTTGGAATTAAATCATTCTTCCTATAAATCCATCTTCTTGGCATAATTCATTTTTATTGTATGTTTTTGCAAATGTATGGGATGAAATAATAAATTACGTGATTGTATTTAAGATATACAATCGTGCAAAAATCGCTAGAGCTGATTTGGAATAAATTCCCTCTGCTTTTTATTGTGTGCGTGTGCATGCGTGCCTGTTTTTCCTCTCAAATAAAAATATCAGGTGCATAATAAATCAACAAAATCCGTTCCTTAGTTCAGAATCAGTCTCTCTACACAAAAAGTATGCTAAAAACCACATTCTCGGTATCAGAGATGCTACAAGGCATTCAATCTCGAGTGTTTCCACTCGTCTGGAAACTCAGTATGAAGAAGCCCATTTCTGATTTTTAGTATTCTGGTGATTGAATGCATATATGTATATAGCTTCTACCACACAATACCTGGTCCAATGTATTTAAGGTCGAGTAGACTTTAAATCTGAGTGTAGGTTTACATTTGTAAGAAAATTTCCTGATGGAAATGTCCCAGGCTAGTCGATGATAAAGAGACTTCATAAGAAGTTTTGAATCAATCAACAAGAGACAAGTGATGAGTAAATGAAAACAAATAAGGATCTAAATGCTATTTTCAAACTTCCTAAAATGAGGCATGATATACGTTGAAGCTCAGATCATTATTTGCTTCATTGGATTTTATATACAGAGATCAAACAGTGTAGCTTTTGACTCCTACACTGAATTTTCTTTGATGTTGTTACTTTATATTCATTTTGGTTATGTAATGTTTAATGTATATTATTGGTTCGGTGTTAGACAAGAAAGCAAATAGGAGGAGAGCTGTTTTAGTAGGAATTGGACGAAATTGAATCATCAGCAGAATGAAATCCAAAGAAATTTCTCAATCATCTAGGAGCACAGTGTGCAGTTTTACTTGGATTCACACAGCAAGAAAATGACTGAAATTGCAACCCTACAAGATTTTAGTGGTTCAGAGACTAATTAATTCCGATCATAATGCTAGAATTCAGTTTTTTAATTGGTTCTTGGAATCTGTACATGACAGGAATGTGAATTCAGAACATATATTTTTTAATGATGAAGCGTGGCTAGGAATAATTTCAAGAGAAAAATTGTTGGTGGGCTGGATATCGGGACCTTTGGCTAAATGCACCAAGGCTCTACCAACTGAACTACCCAGGAACTCTATCAGACTCCGACTCAATTTCCCCCTTTATATCCACATACCTCAAAGTGGGCTGACAACTGTCAAGCAACCAACATTACACGTCACTATTCATTAACAAAAAACCACAATAGGGATATCTCATGTGAAGTTTTATCATTGGATGGCAGGGGCATTCCATGCGGCACAACATGTTGTAGAGCTATATTATGTCATTTGCTACAGTTCATTACGTTCTTCCGTTTGTTGGTTTTCTCTGCATGTCAAAATTATATTTATATTATTTTGTATAATCTAGTATAATTTAATTTCATTCAATATTTTATTACCTCATAATTTAATTTAATTTACAATAAATAATAGCGTAAGTTTGTCTTAATACTGAGCGATTTCCCTTAACAGATGGATGAGGAAATCTGCAGTGTGCAGAATATACTGTAGATAAGAGTAAATTGAATGTTTATGAGTCTAAACGAGAACTTTGAGAACGAGGTGCCAGAATAAAAAAAAAATAGTAACTTTGTCGAAGATGAATATTGCCTCTTTAATCATTAGTATTGTAAATACTGTAGGCGAAAAATAGGATATGCAGCCACCAACATGTTTATATAATATATGGAAGAGACTATCGAGCTTGAATTCCTCGTATTTTTTCTCTAGTTCCAGAAAGATCAAATGTAATTTTTAATAGGATGATAAAATATGATCAAAGTAGTATCACGATTATTTGTGGGTTTTGTAGGTTAAGGACATTCAGTTTGAATATGTAGGATAATTTTGAAAATTTGAAATTAAAACATGATTTTTAATTTTTAGTCTACATTAAAGGCATTATTCACGAACTGGATTTTTGGAGTCAAGGTTCCTTTACTTTCTTATTTTATACATATATACGGTATTATTTATAGGCCCATATATTTTTTTCACTACAGATCATCCTGGATAATAATCATCCCAGTTAATCGAGAGTTTACTGTAGACCTAGTATCATCTCATTGTAAAATGCAGGTGTAAATTTCAGAGACTTCTACAAGTACTGAATACAGTAAAACCCCGATAAGATGCTGTTCAAGGGACCGGGTGTAAACTTCGTATTAACTGGGACCGTGTATTAGGCGGGTATACTAATTTTGACTTATATACAGTATCTATTAGCATTTTTCATTATTGAAATACATGATTCATGAAAGGTAATACAGTATTATTTCATTATGCAATTATTGTACTGTACGTCAAAGACATTTACAATATACACTATATTTAATTCTTTCGAAAAAAAATAAAAAGTCATTTATAGTTGTTTGCCGTGTGCGTGTACTCCAAGTCCTCAAGTTTACTACACTTCAGTTTCCTGCGATTACATCCTCCCGACGTCGTAGCTGTAGTGATTGAGTCGCGATTTTTTATTATCGTTCTTAATGTCGAAGATGGGATTCCTAATTAATCAGAGAGTTGTTTCTGATGAAGAGTACTGTTACCATCGTACTTTCGTAAGATTTCCAATTTTTTCGACACAGAAAGTGCTTTTTGTTTAACATTCATTGTAATCACATTCACAGACACTTCAATACACTAAAGGACAACAAACTGGCCAGCAAAAATTTCCAGAATTTTATTACGGCTGAGTGAGGAATGCTGTTTGAGAGAGAATGGTTAGCAAGAGGGTGAGGTATTGTAACTGTATGTAGGCTTTAACCATGCAAGTAAGGAGTCGAATAAGAGAGCGTAACAAGAGAGTGGGGTATACTAAGGTATGAAGTATGAAGGTTTAAATACGCAGGTAAAGGGTCGAATACCAATACTTCTCAGGTTAATGGCACCAGTGAGTTCAATGACCAGGAAGTTTCATTGCTGTTACAGTACATTGCTGAAAATTACATCGAAAATATTCTACAAAACAGCGTATTATGCGGGACTTGAGCACAACAAACGGGGTATTTTATAAAGGCATTATATATGAAATGTGCAGGGACCGGACAAAAAAGGCGTATTACATGGGATAGCATAATAAGTGGGCACGAATTATCGAGGTTTTACTGTATAATCTGAGCTAACATAGCTCGCTGTCGAGGTTCCATATGTTTTTATTACAATTTTTCTTTGTCCTCTTCCAAAATTAAACTGTAGCCAGCAATTCCTTACTTGAAGTAGTTCTATTTGTTAAATAGCTAGCACTTTTAAGGCACAATTTAATTAGCTATATTTTTTAAGGTTGAAAGCATATATTCAGAATCTTTTGGGACCTGATTGAAGGCAAAAAGCTTTCCCTGGTTTTTACATAGAGGAACAAAACAACAATTTTTCATTTTTAGTTGTTTTTAAGAGTATTTAATATACTAATACACTACGCAAATTCTCAATGTTTATGTACTGGAAAACAAATGCACACGCAAAGCGCATCCCTCAAAGTACACGTGCGCTATCTGTTGATGCTAGTTCAGGATATCCCTATTCAAGTCACACAGAGTTTGTGTGCACTCACTGTTGGTTCCTTGACGGTAGTTTAACCATTAAATTGAAGAATAGTCTATGTTTATGTATTTCACGGTGAAAGCATGCCCTGTTATTAGTGGGCAGAGGGACAGGACAGGACAGGACAGGAAAAATGGCCGATACATGTAGGTGGTGCTCCAGTTTGAAAACACTCTAGAAACGCGTAGTTCCATGAAGATTTCGTAATCTCTTTACTCGATATAATAACACACTATGTTTATACTTAATAAAATGAGAAAACGAAAACCATTTTCTTACACCACATGAAATTGTTGTGTTTGTGCTTTTGGTTTTCAGAACAAAATATTGATCAGCCAGTTAAGACTACAATGAGGTATGATAGTAATTAGAGAAATGCAATGGAACATGATGGTCACGATGACATCTGTGATCACAATATTCTATTAGCCCATGTGTGATGCTTTTGAAGAGAATTTGCTTGAAAAAGATTTAATCAGAAACCTGTGTTGTGAAAGAATAATGCTTAAGCAGAACATGTTACATGCATTGACGATATACAGTATAAATTATGTATAACAAAATCCTTTCATCTAAACATTATTCTCATCTTCTTCTGATCCACACTGATATTACCATTGAGGCCCTGACAGCCATGTCACAGCAATGGTACAACTTTTTCATCAGTGCACAGAGAATACTACTGTACCTTACAGGATGTCTGGAGCAGTGTTGTACTTCTAAACAAAAAAAAAAGTGCCCTAACTCTGGGATTTCGGTAGTACCGGCAGCAGTTGTTTTCGTCGTCGTCGTCGTCGTCATTATCATCATCATCATCATCATCATCCTCATCATCACCATTTTTCTGCAAGAATACATATGAATACGAAAATACTTGGGTTCGAATCTAGATAAGAGGAGATTAGATCTGCACAGTAGACCTCATTATAAAATTGTTTAAATACGAATAATTTATAAATGCAAAATTGGACGAATAATATGAAAATCATAAAAGTGCTCTGGTGCGTCAATGCCCACCAGGCCTGGTCTGGAGGCTAGTAAGGAGACAGTCCCACCACTGGACTCTCCTTCTTTTGGCTAGCAATAATTTGGAGGGACATAGGTATTTTCTTTCCATGTAATGTATAAACAAAATGGAAGAATTTGTACAGTACCAAACTACTTGTAAAATATGTGTGTAAGTGATGATGTTAAACTGAAAACCAGTGATCGAATACTGAAATTATTTAGGTTTTGATATAATACCGGTATTACTTATACCATTACATTTGTATAATTGGTATTATTGAAACATTTATTTTTACTGGTAAGATACACAGAAAACTGGCATTTTTATACCGGTATTTATAGGTTATGAACAGAAGCCATTTACAACAACGCACAATATAAATAGGAACTCAACAATAATGGTATACCCACAGATCCTAAACACGCAATATGACAACATATGTTAAAGGGTAAACTTCAAAAAAGAAAAGACAACAAAACACCGAGTGAAGTAGTATCAGCGCAGTAAAAGTTCCTAAATTAAATTCAAATATTCATGCTACAGTACATTAAGATTTTTATAGCAGTACTTAATTCATGTAGGCTATTGTGCCTATATTAGTAGATAGTTCTGTTGTGTCATATTGGTATTAAGGATACATTCAATTTACTATAAAGGAATTGTTAAGTACTAAGCAAATAGGCCTCCTATTTTTGTCGGTATTTTCAGTTTCGATTTGGACTATGGTTATTTCAATCATTTGTGTTTTATCTACTTTATAGTATTCTACCAGTATTATACCAGTATTTTATTAATGCACGTCAATACTGGTAAAAACGTCCTAAACTGATGTCATACTGGTATTAAGGATTTGCAGTATTCTTCTTCAGTATTGAAGAATATCGAAAAAAAATACCGGTATTTACCGCTATATTCAATAGCAGTATGGTCTCTGTTGAAAACTGGAAGCAGAAGCAAGAGAATAATAAGAAAAATGCTTATTCAATTGAAGAAAAATACATCTCAAGATAACAAAGTTCTGCCTACAAAATACATGTAATAATCCTGTAAATGCAAGAAAAAAGTCCAGTGTTAATGTTACATAAATCTTGATTGTTGATTAATTAATTAATATCTGGTGTACGACAAGTGTGCTTGTTTGCATGTGTCTTTGCCTGATGATGGATGAGAGTGTTTATTCCTTAATTAGAGTTCAAATACTGGTAACTCAAGTGGAATTTGTAGTTGACAAAGACAGTATAGGGGCAGGCTTTCTTTTGAGATTGCCGTTCTCCCTGCCAACAGTTTACCATTTCTTAATTCACTATCATTTATGCAATAAAATAAATGAGCAATGTTGTACTGTCACTATGTGTGTGCATGGACTAGATGGTAGCAGACACAACTTTGAGAAATGTATCCACCATTTCGTATTCTTTTAACGACTTTAAGAACCACAAAACTTGATTAGACACTTTTGTGCTGATTGACACTTAAGCCATGGTTTAAGATGAACTTTTACAATGAATAACTTTTAATGCCTTCTGATCTTTGATACATAGTTTAAGTTCAAATCTTAGCAGAATTATTATATAAATTGCTCTTGTCATCCGCCTACCTTGATGCATTGCATCAGGAGGATGGATTTTCAGTTTCATCTCGTCCAGAATATTTCAGGATTGACTACAGTCTGTTATGGGTATTCGTTTGTGCAGTTTCTTTTGAATAAACTCCAACATTTTCTTTGTTTCATATTCACTGAAAATTCTCTCTTTGAAATGTTGATCACTCTGAAAATTAATATGTTTAAAAGTACACCTTGGTGAAAATGGTCATTTTTGGTCAAAAATCACATTTTTTAGTGTTTAGCATTAAAAAATAGGCTCTGGGCAGTTTTCATGCACTTATGCCCTTCCAATTGCTACTACTTTGAAAAAGGCATATGCATGTGTTTATATTAATTTAAAATTTCATACTCATTGTTTTTGTCCACCTTTATTTTTTGCAAATTTTGGATTGCTAAAAATAATGCTATTTTTCCTACAAAAATCTGTACTAGCACTTGAATGATTATTTTTTGTGAAACTTATTTAATAAATATAACAAAATTTACTATGGAGATTTTCTTTAAGTCTCTTTTTTTCTTCAGGAGTTGCTAATTGTTTGGCTGTTTTAGACTTGACAATATAAAAATATATTTTTCTTTTTTGGGGGGGAAGGGGGAAGTAAAATATTTGATAGCACTGGATAGTAAGCTTTGTTTTGGGGAGTCATGAAATTTGGAATACACACTATAAAGAGTACAGCTCATGCATTTTGTCAAGACACTCGCGATGCACAGTAGGGGAACAACGTTTCTGTGTAGGGGGTAGGAGTAGAAGGGAAGGTCGGGCGTGTGTCTACAGAGTTCCAGGCAAAGGTTAACCCATTCCCCTATAATTCGTAAGTAGACTCAGCTCTGTAGGAAGAGTGGGGGAGTGTCTGGATGTAATGCATGAACTGTATAATAACTACAAAATTTCAGACTTCTACCTTTATTAGTTTAAATAATTGGCATTTCACTGCGGTGTACTCTTCCAGGAAGTACCATACTCAACATGATCTGCTGCTGTGAATACTAAAAGGAGGCTAGTAATATATATATATATATATATATATATATATATATATATATATTCAGAATAACGATTTTGGATTTTACACAGTCCAGCCACATGGTGTAAAACTCAAAACATTTATTTCTATACACAATCATAATATTAAAGCCTAATGTCTCGTGATCACAGTTCAGTGACATAACTTCGCTGTTCTCTTAAGTTGTGCATAAATAAATGTGGGGCAGTCAAATGAAAATGGGTCAGATGTCAAAAAGTATAATAGAATATTTATTACCTCAAAAGTAATATCCAAAACTGTTTATACATTTATCTCACTGTGAGGCAGAACAATCAATCCCATTCTTTAAAATCTTGTGGCCTGTCTGCCGATCCAGTTCTTTACCCAGTCACACACGTCTTCGTCCGATGCAAAACGAAGTCCACAAATGTCTTTCTTCAACTCTCCAAAAATGTAAATTGCATGGGGAGATCTGGGCTGTAGGGGGGAGGGGTGTTGAAGTGTTTCCCAACCAAATCTCTGAATCGTATTCCTCATGGAGTTGGCAGTATGGGGCAGGCATTATCATGAAAAAGGATAACACCATTCAATAGCATTCCAGGATGTTTTGACTTAATGGCACATCTCAGTTTCTGTAAAGTTTCTTTATAATGCTGTGCATTGATTGTGGCCCCATGCTCGAGAAATTCAACAAGCAGAGAACCCCTAAAATCGAAGAAGAATGTCAACTTGACTTTACCGGAACTTGTGTGTATTGCTTTGGACTTTCTCGGTGGAGGAGAATCTATGTGTTTCCATTGTTGGCTCTGCTGTTTGCTCTCCAGTTCAAAATGGTGACACCACGATTCGTTCCCAGTGACAATACGGGACAGAAATGCATACTCTTCCTCGTGGTATTGTTGCAAGTGACCCAGTGAAGCAGCCATTCTGTTTGCTTTTTGTTCCTCCGTCAACTGATGCGGAACCCATTGCACATAGATTTTTTGGTAATGCACATACTTCGTCGCAATGACGTGTATGGATGGAACTGTGACTTATTCCCACCAAACGATGAAGTTCTTCCACACTGATCCATCGATTTCCCTGTACTGTATAAGACTATGAACCTCAGCAATAACAGCAGGAGTGATGGTGCGATGAGCCCGTCCTGAGCGAGCATTGTCTTGCAGTGACACGTGTCCCTCTCAGAATCTCTTGTGCCATTCTAGTACACGTGAACATGACATACTGTCTTTACCGTAAACAGCAAACATGCTACAATGAATTTCTCGTCCTCCTACTCTTCAGTAGTCAAAAATCGCATTACACCTCACTGTTCTTCTTTACCTACCTCCATTAGTGATGTTGGACGAACACACGTATCTCTAACCTCTCTTTCAGCACAATAAATGGATGACTAATGTGTAAGCAAAGGTTGTAACTGTGCTTTCGTGAGTCGCCACTAGATGTCAGTTCAGCAATTAAATTCCAGTGATACCAACTTACCCACCGTGTGGTATGTGCATGGTGACCCATTTTCATTTGACTACCCCTGATATAATGAAAGAATATGAGCCATTTCCATGCAATACAACTACTTCCAAATAAAATAAATTCCTTACAATTGATATGTTGCAGGAGAGTGACAATCTTTGGTGGGATGCCTTTGCAACAGAGTTCTTTGAAGATGATGCAACGCTTACTCTTACATTCTGCTTAGAAGATGGGCCCAAAAGATATAGTAAGTACAACTATACCAGACCCAACTTGTACTAGAACATATATCGTCCTGTCCACACCTGTGAAGTAACGGCTAACGCGTCTGTCCGCAAAACCAGGTGGCTCAGGTTTGATTCTCAGGTGGGGCAAGTTACTTGGTTGAGGTTTTTTCCGGGGTTTTTCCTCAACCCAATATGAGAAAAAATGCTGGGTAACTATTGGTGCCAGACCCCGGACTCATTTCACCGGAATTATCACTTTCATGTCATTCAGACGCTAAATAACCTAAGATGTTGATAAAGCGTCGTAAAATAATCTACTAAAATAAAATATATGTATCGTCCTTATTTAAACTATGCTTTTGGATATATTGTAACTGTTTCACGAGAAATGAATATCATGATAGAGGGAACTTCTGTTGTAATAGTAATAGCAAAATAGTTATATTCTGTGCACCATGCCTATAAAGAGGGCTGTACAGTGTTAAGGTGTAATGCTGCAAGCTGGGAGGTTATGGTTTCAATTCCCGATGGAGTCATGGATTTTCTCCATTGATGTAATCCTCCTGGCTGCACAGTGGCCGTGGGGTTTACTCAGCCTCTAACAGGAATGAGTATAAGAGTTTCCCTTGTGGGTAAAGGTAGGATTGATATCCCTACTGCCACTAATTGTCTGTACAAATGGGAGGCTTAACCTCCCTCTACCCTGTGGGCCTTTATGGGAATGACAAAAAATGTCTATAAGGAAAGTCCCACTTTCTGTAACTTATAGCACATTGCCTGGTAGATACACCAGGATGCATGAGGTGTCAAATGTAAGAACAGACCAACCAGTTTTGTTTCAACTAGTTACACTGTTGACTGCAAACAGCACTGTACACAACAATGGACTTTTTTTGGTGCTGAAAAAAATTTTTGCGTACAACTCTCTTGCGGACTGATGGAAAGGAGTTACTCATCATTAAGGTGATTAAGAAATAACGTAACAAATTTGTCACATCTGGTCATTTGTGCCTCTAAAAGAAAACTATGTCCAGGAGTTTCTGATGAATGTGTTGAGCATGTACAGTAGATGTTTCAATGCAGCCCTCAAAAATCCTTGTGGAAAACTTACTGTGAGTTAAAAATGTCACACCAGACAGTGGTGAAAGTGCTACGAAAACAGTTTTATGTAAATCTATACAAATTGCAACTGCATGAGAAACTCACAGACCACGACAAAGACACTTGCTTCTGCTTTGTCTTTATTTGCAAGAGTATGGGGAGGTGGACAGGTTTAAGGAGTGTTTCACATTCAGTGATGAGACATTATTCCACATTAGTGGAAAGGTGAATTGTCACAATTGCCAAATTTGGGGGACTGAAAAAATTCACACACCATGATTGAACAGCAGTATGAGTCACTGAAGTTGAATGTTTTATGTGCTTGTCACATTGCAAGTTACACAACCTGTTTCTTCCTGTTTCTTTTTCTCAGGAAGGCTACAGTCTCTGGCATATCCTATGTCAACACACTCTAGTATTGATTGATGTCATAATTGAATAAGGTTTCTGATGATCACCTATACCAGCACTACCACCATCAAGTTTGTGCCTATCTCAGTCACGCACTTCCACAGTGTTGGAGAGGACGAATGGAAAATTGAGGCATTGACTTCATGACATGGTCCTGCAAGCTCCTAATTTATCTCTAGCGATTTTTTCTTATGGAAATAATAAAGGACAATGTCTTTGTGTCACCTCTTCCACATGACCTCCGCAAACCTTTTGCTTCAAATGAGTCATAAAACATGGTATCATGGTATTCAAACAATAAATATCTGAAAGTGGAACCTTCTTTATAGACACCCAATGTACTTAAATGGAGGAGTGGGTACATTTGTTCTGAAATCGATTTTTGTTAGTTTACAAAAAAAGTTTTAAGATCTTAAATTAATATTAAATATGAACTATATATTTTTAATGTTAATTTATTATGATTTTATATGACTATTGTCATTACATTTGTTGCAGCAATAGGCAGGACGCTCATCCCACGCTACTTTCGAAGTATTTTTGAAGGTGGTGTAACAGAACTCTACTACAACCTGAAACATCCCAAGGAATCCTTCCACAACACGAGTATTACTCTGGACTGTGATCAGTGTACAATGGTGACGCATCATGGCAAACCAATGTTCACTAAGGTATTTCCTATACAGTGTTGTCACACTGGATGAGTTGTCTTCGTTGTTGTAAATTTTTACATGTACATAATTATATGAATATTGACTGAAGTTCTATTTCTGCCAGCCTACAAACACAATTTACTAGTTAGCTTGCTGCCTTGTCTTCACTGACCTAATATTTGCAGTTAATGAGGATATTAATGAATGCTTACATATAACATTTCCTTTTATAGATAACGGTTAGTTCCTTCCCCCTCCAATGGCACGCACTTTCATCATTGATCTTTACCTTTAGGGACATTGCAGCAGAATTGGAAATCACTTTCTTGTTTTTGGTGTTGCCTATGATGCACCATAGAAGATGAATCTTCATTACACCACGATTTGTATTTGAAGAAGACGTGCTGGCATGCCAACAGAAAGAATAGGAGTAACCTGCAAAAACTTGTCTAAAACATTTTCTTTGTCCATCACAAATTTCACATGACTGCCAGAATTTGAGTCCATGTCTTTAGTGAGCAAATGGTGATGCAGTCAGAATTGGTTGTTAAAATTTCAATTTCTTGTGACCATTAAGAATGTTTATATACATACATACATACATACATACATACATACATACATACATACATACATACATACATACACACCATACATACATACATACATACACACCATACATACACACACACACACACACACACACACACACTTCTCATGCTGGAGTTATGTCTCTTGAACCCATCCACATTCATGCTTCTTGTCGTTGTAACACACAGTCATGTGAAGACCATTTACACTACATTGTACAAAGGAAACTTAAAAACAGGCCCCCTACTCGCATGAACATTGTCTCTGATATTACATCTTAGGCTTTACCTCCTGGTTATGTCTACAGTCAAAGACTTCCTCTCAGATTTCACAGTTGTTAAAAAGTGTAATGAACCCTGGAGTATTCAAAATGCTTTCAATACCCTTCTGAGCCTCAAAATAAATCATAAAGTTTCTGAAGATAGTTGGTTTCTGATGCCAGTCACTTAAAAAACAAAGTCATTGAGTCAAAGGTATTATAAGAACAAGGAACAAAACCTCCTGTCTCCTGTAAATGAAGACATCTTGGCCTGAGAAAGGCAATTAAAATAGGCGTTTTCTCCAGAAGTTGACTCATAATCATTATTGGTGAGGAACATTGTAATAATCACAGTGAAGCCAATGGTGACAGCATTTGAAATAGTTTACAGTGATAGCATTTTACTGTATGTGCATATTTTTATTTGTAAGAGAACAAGTGTAAATATGAGGGCACTTAGCACTAGATGCTCTAAGAGACTGAAGACAACAGCACTAAAACCATTCTAACCATTTATCATGCTTCGTCTTTATAAACAACCTGTATTATACTCCACCTCTAAAATCATTATCAAATTACAAAACCATGTGCTCTTCATCACACAACAGTGTCACCAACTATTGGCATGTCTTGTGCACTGAACATATATGTGACACCTCTTTCCTCTTTGTTCCTAGTGAATCAAAGAAATCGATCATTACAGAATAATGCATTTCCAGTTATCTCCCAACGTTCTTATGGGTTGGTTTGGTTTGGATTATGTGGCATGTTTGATTAGTATGATATGTCCAGTATTGGCAGGAAAGTCATTGGCTCTTTTCAATTGATCTGTGTTTGATTGATATCTGTTTTAAATTTTTTAACCTTGTCCAAGTACAGTGGTGTGCATCTTTACACATAGAGGAGTAGAAATCAGTAAGATTTTGAATCGATATGTTTCCACTCTTTTTCTGTTCGAAGTTTCCACAGTAATAATTAGTATTATGTTGTCATCTACCGGAATTTAAAATGCTGGTAGCCTGGACATGAAATTTTGCCTTTATTCATCAAGAAAGGGATCTTGTACATTAGGATGGAGTGAATCTATACATGAAATTGTGTTTTGTGTGTTTTCTAAATGTAATAGTTCCAAAAATCTGTATTGTCACTTAACTTAGGAATGTGAAAAATATGCAGTTTCTATATTTAATTTTTGAGGTTTCTTAAAATTATATTTTTACCGCTTTGTTTATTTGTTCTATTATTTTATTTTTCATTACATAGCTAATGAATTGCTGTAAAATTACATTTTTAAACTTTATTTGGAAGACTCTAAATTGGGGTTGCAGTATACAGTATTTTTGAGGAAATCCAAAGGGACAAAATATATTATAGTACCGGTATTTTACAGAAAATATGACAAAAATTCCATTTCAGCCCATTTATTTTTTTTTTAATTAGAATTTATTCTTGTTTTCTTTTTCATTTCTTTCTGAGTGGTAACTAAATCAACAGGTCCAATTATTATCCTTCTTTCTGTTTTTTGCTCTAGTAAAACATTCTTTCTTGTTTTGGAACATGGCGGTCTTTATCACAATTAGGCCTACAGCATTAAATTTTTTTGCATTTGCAACTGCATATATCAAATATTTTGTGTGTTTCTTCTTTAAATTTTGCAATGTTGTCATTTTAGTTGTCACTATGTCGTTTCTTACAAGGCTTCATTAAGTTTGTGTATTGATCATGGTAAGCACGAATCAGTTGTAATATTATTCTTGTATGATTGACATTCGAAATTTATGCCTTCACCTGGATTTCTTTAGTTTTCATACTTACTTACTTACTGGCTTTTAAGGAACCCGGAGGTTCATTGCCGTCCTCACATAAGCCCGCCATTGGTCCCTATCCTAAGCAAGATTAATCCAGCCTCTACCATCATATCCCACCTCCCTCAAATCCATTTTAATATTATCTTCCCATCTACGTCTCAGTCTCCCCAAAGGTCTTTTTCCCTCCGGCCTCCCAACTAACACTATATGCATTTCTGGATTCGCCCATACGTGCTACATGTCCTGCCCATCTCAAACGTCTGGATTTTATGTTCCTAATTATGTCAGGTGAAGAATACAATGCGTGCAGCTCTGCGTTGTGTAACTTTCTCCATTCTCCTATAACTTCAACCCTCTTAGCCCCAAATATTTTCCTAAGAACCTTATTCTCAAACACCCTTAATCTCTGTTCCTCTCTCAAAGTGAGAGTCCAAGTTTCACAACCATACAGAACAACCGGTAATCCTGAATGATACTTTTCATTGTTCATGGCTTTGTCCATAAGTTTTTCACATGCTTTCACTGCTGTTCTACACTGTTAACATAATATCTATCTCATTTCGGTCCCAAGTAAAATTTTGATATATTTTAATTGAAACCCAAAGAGCCACATAGGTTGTCCCTGTCTCTGATCGTATTGGACAGAAATCCTCTACCACAATTCGGAGTTTCCCCAGTCTGTAACTTCCTCAATGTCTTTAAAGATGACTATGGGATAATTATTCCCTGGACAACAAAACTGTGAGATGAGTATAGCATATCCATTCCCTGAACAATGTAAGTGTACAAGTACACATTTTACCAAATTACATAATGTAGTGTAAATTACTTATTACTGTGCTCTCTACTTGGTTTTTAGAAACCTCAGTTGTACTTTATTTTTGATTACATATAAAAGCAAATAAATATGGTTTCTGTGCTTATGTTGCCTCATTTCCCTACTCCTGGTTCTTCACACACATTAAACTATTAATATGCAATATTGGTCAGTAGTCTAATATTGTAATGTGCTTTCAATACTTTATTACTGTATGACAACTCTTCAAGGAACGACCACTCGTATAAATTGAGGGAAAGAAGACAGAGGACGGACACTGGAAAGTTTTCTTTTCTCAATCATACTATCAGGGACTGGAATGCTTTACCTGCAGACTTACTAAAGGCTTTACCAACAACCAAAAACGTATTTAAAAATAGGCTTAAGGACTTACTAATAGACGATAATTATACACAGTATGTAAACGATGTAAATGATATTTTGTTATTGAAGTGTTGTATCAGTGAAGAATTATGTTGTGTCAGTGAAACGTGTTCCTGTCAGGGAAGCTTTATAGTTTATAGTGGCAGTGCAAAGTATTTGAACAGTGAAATGTTTTTGAAGTGTTAGTGAAATCAGGATAGAATCAATGAAATGTGTCGTAGTTCCAGTGCAGTGAGTGAGTTGACAGCGAAATGAGTGTAATGTGGAAAGGTACTTGTGCAGATATGAACATATCATACTCGTGGGTTTTAGTTCGAACTTAGATTTAAGATACAAATTAGATTTATTTTAAATGTTATTTTATGCTTCATTTAATTTAGGATATTCCCTATTATTATTATTATTATTATTATTATTATTATTATTATTGTTGTTGTTGTTAGTATTAATTATTGGTATTATTATTAAGTGTATTTTTAATTAACAAGTTTATTATTGTCATTATTGAGTGTAATTAGTTACCACTGCCACCGGGTATATACCCATTGCAGTGTGAATAAATACATACATGTACTGGTAGTTCTTGCTTTAGTCATCACAGCATAAAAAATGAAATGCTATCTTTGCAATAATTGCAGTACCTGCCTCATTTCCAAAAGGTGCTGAATAAAAAGAAATGGAAAGGACATTTTAATACTGTTTGTTCTTTTTAATTACAATTGTGATACACACTTTTTTTTATACAAGAGTTGTTTACTCTGCATAGAGTACATGTAGAAGTGCGGGTATTTTAGACTAAGCTCTAAAGAATTTATGTATTAGCTCTTAAATCACATTTTTACTGCAGAAATTTTCTTCTAATTTCACATTTTTAACTTTTCTGTAGGAAGTAGCTACTGTAACCTGTCATTGAAAAGTGACAGTTCAGCTGTACAGACCCAGAAACAAAATTTGGGTTATAACTGAAACTTGGAAAATTCAGGTGGCCCAAATTTTGTTTCTGGGTCTGTACAAGCTGACTTGAGGTTAATTGCTCATTTAATTCATCAGATATAATGACACCTGCTCACATTTAGTTATATCCCAGCAGTGAGAACAAATTCTTCAGTCATATATACTTTATAATAAATAAGTTATATTCTATATTTTCTTTCTTCTGATTTGTATCTATGTAAAGTATTAAATTACTTGCATAATGTTACAGGTGTGTACAGAAGGTCGATTAATCCTTGAGTTCACATTTGATGATCTGATGCGGATAAAGTCATGGCACTTTGCTGTACGAACACATAGGGAATTGGTTCCTCGTTCTGTTGTTGGTATGCATTCACAACAAGATCCTGGTATGCTGGACCAACTGTCTAAGAATATCACCAGGCAAGGAATTACAAACTCCACCCTTAACTACCTCAGGGTAAGTGTTATATAGTGTTTAATATATATCTATGTGGTACTGAAATTGCAGACATTTTCTCTTTCTCTGTGGTTTAGTAACATAGCTGAAGTTACTTAACCCTTGTCATGCTTTTCTGCAAGTGAGCTAATGCCAATAAGTTTCTGTGCAGTGACAACCAATTCACGTTATAGTATGAGTTACGAACTCACTTTTGGATATATGTGGAAATTGTACTAGAGCTTTTTAATCTTCTATTTGCACATTGTTATAAATTTGAAACTTTCATGTTAAGATTGTTCTCAAAATACAAAATTCTTCTTCAGTTTGAGAAGTTTGTTTTCTGCACTTTCAGAATTACAGTGAACAGTTGCTTATGCATATAACATGTAACACTGCATAACAAATTTTAACTTTTTTTTTTTTTGGGCTGAATATGTGATACCCGGCCCCGGAACAATTTTCCCTCGAAATTATTCAAATTAACTTTACAGGGAGTTATTCCTGAAAGCTTAATTTGCATAATACACGTCACTGTACGTAACAGAAAACCACAATTTAAAGTCACACAGAGTTAGTGTGCACTCAAATGTTGGTTGCTTGACTGTTGTCAGCCCACTTTGAGGTCTGTGGATATAGAGGGAAAAATTGGATCGGTGTCGGGTAGAGTTCCCAGGTAGCTCAGTGGGAGAGCGTTGGTACGTTTAACCAAAGGTCCCGGGTTCGATACCCGGCCCCGGAACAATTTTTCCTCGAAATTATTCATGTGATACATGTTTTCTGTATAATTTGAACCTCCTGAATACGAATATGACAATATAAAACAGTTGTTGGTTATGGTTTTTGAGTAATTTTCGAATTTATATCTATTCAAAATACTGCTTTATACAGGGTGTTTCCGGGCTAGTGTTACAAACTTTCAGGGATGATAGGGAAGGGCACATGTATCAATTTGACATAAGGAACCCTGGTCCGCAAATGACTGAGTCGAAAGTTATAAGCAAAAATAATTCTGTGGAAATGGAATTGTAATTTCGCATCATGTGCTGTCCTTCCCTTAACCTTTGGAACAGTCGTGGAAAGATGGTATGAGTCGGATGTCTCCTACTTGGGTACTTGGCCGGATACAATCTGTGAGCCTGTCTACTGCTACCATTGGATCATCCGTATTCGAAAATCATGCCTGCATATTCTGCTCTTGTGTACTCCTCCATTTCACTAGGACTGATCGACTGGACACTGCAACTTGTACACATACACTGCTGTCTACAGACGTGCATATCAGGACTGACCATGTCCATTACACATTACGCCATCTGCATTGCTTTAGTGTAGTTTCCTGTCCCCACACCTCAGACAGCGCACTGAATGGAATACTGTAAGTAGACAATGTAAACAACGTCAGATGAATACAGTATGTGTAAGATGTACAGATAAATACACATAAATAAGGTGTACAGAGGAATAAAATTATTTCATTTCCGCTTGTAACTTTCGACTCAGTCATTTCTGGACCAGAGTTTCTTATCTCAAATTGATACATGTGCCCTCCCCCATCATCCCTGAAAGTTTGTAACACCAGCCCAGAAACACCCTGTATAATGATAATAAGGTTAAATACTCAATGTTCAGAAGATGACAGGTTTCCTTTTCTGCATTTTCTACTGAGCAACAGATACATCACGAGCTAAAGTCCAACAATAGTCTGCTAGCATACTAGTACTCCACTGACCGTGGTATCTTTCTTCCATAGTTGAAATTTCTTGATGAAAACGCTCACCATGCTTATTACTGAAATCGCCACAATTCTCGGGGAAATGGTCAAGGTGGGAGTGAAGGAAGTGAATTTTCAGGGACATGTTACATAGTTTCATACGCCAACAGTAAATTTTGTATTAGTTCTTCATAGTTCTTACTTCTAAGTTTACCCAGAAAATGTAATACATCCTCCTTGAATGCAATCCAGGCGACTCTCTTCCTTCCAACAAAGATTCGAAGTGATTGTCCTTCATTATTTCTCTAATTTTTGTTTCATTGAAAACTCCCTCTTTTATTTTGAGTCACTAATAGCAGGAAGTTTTTGCTGGATAGCCTATGTTTAAATGCTTCAGTTTCATGATTCATCCCTTTAACAAAATTCATTAACCCTAACTTAATGTGTAAAGGGGGTAAAATTACTTTGCTTTGAGGTACAAGGGGTTAACGTACAATATTTTTCTTCCCCAGCTCTAGTGATTGTCGTGTTGGCCATATTTTTATTTTATAATGCTTATATAATAACCGATGGCGAGCTTATATGAGGGCGGCAGTGAACCTGCAGGTTCCTTAAAAGCATTTGTAAGTAAGCAATGCTTATCTCGAGCACGACTGTCCCATTTGCACAGAAAGCAACAAAATTTTGTGTAGTAGTCTAATTGCATTCCAAGAAGCAATGCTATAACCTTTAAATCAGCATATATAAACCATTCGTACTTTGAATATTATCATTAAACCACACATTAAAAAAATACTTGTCTTACACAGAATACTAACACCACGGAAATCTCCTGGTAAACTGAAGCATTTTCGTACAGCAAACCTGTTTCTCCCCTTCAAAATGGAACCGAAAAGTGCAATAAAACAATTTCCGCTTGTAGAAGTGCTTCTAACATGGTGGCATACTTATACCATAACGAATAGAAAGAAGAAGTGTGCGCACTCCTATCTGTTCAGCATTGTCGACGGTGACCAAGAGAATTAGTGGCGCTGTGATCGGTATTGCTCAGTTGGAAGCGAATATCCATAAAAGAAGCAGTAGAGTGTTCGTTCATTTCATTTGCTTTTTTACTGTAATTAAGTGCGTTGAATACTTTAAGTGCCAATAAATTAATCTGCAATTATTCGTACACGAATGGCCAGTGAGTAGCTCTCACGATTTATTTATTAAAGGACGAGATTATTATGTTTTTGTCGTGTTATATTTGAAGCAATGCCTTCGTGTTTTGTTCCGGATTGTAGGGCGGGATATGGCGGAAAGGCAGCCAATAAACACTTTTTCACCCCTCCCAAGGACAAGGACGAATTTTATAAATGGGCAAGGGCGATCCCAAGAAAAGACAGGCCATTGTCGCGAACAAGTTCTATTTGTGACTCTCATTTCTCAGACGATTTTATTGTTAAAGTAGACGCGTTCGTTGTGAATAACGAAAAAGTTGGATTGCCAAGACTGAAGTGGAAATTAAAACCAGGTGCAGTTCCTCATATTTTTCCGAATCTGCCCAAGTACCTCTCAGCGCCTATCAAATCCCGAAAACGACCAATACGGAAAATTGAAGAATCCACAACTCCTCATAAAAGAAAGAGAAAGGATGAAAATTATCTTCCTGAGAGAAGCATGACAGATATTCCGGAAACAAGAGGTAAACCAAATTATGTTGATATTCAATCTTCTTCTTCTTCTTCTTCTTCTTCTTCTTCTTCTTCTTCTTCTTCTTCTTTTCGACTAATAAAGAACTAACTGTAGCTTCTGATCCTCAGAAAACAATAACATATCTGAAAAGCCAACTGATATATGTAAATCGGAAATTAACGCTCGCTAAGGTCTGTCTGTCACAGTGGCGTGCATTCTGGGTAGGCTAGGTCTGCTGCGCCTACCCAGACAGATAGGAAGAAATTTATTAAATTTGTATTTAAAAGTTATACTGTTAATTTAAGAAAGTCTGCAGAGTCCTTAACTAATTTCAGCAAACTTTGGCTTGGCATCCTATTTTCATTTCCTTTTGGCTGGTACTGTATGTCGCATTTGAATTATTGTCCGCTGTGTGCGCGCCCTCACGTCATCTTTCGTCACTGGAGAGTTGGGCTCCCGGGCCACAGCCTACCCGGCCCTGCAGTGAGTGTAGTGTTTCCCTTCATAGTCAGTACATTAGAACAGCTGGCGCATGCGCCCTGATTTACGTGTCTTGTCCATTGCCGTAATACGCTAGGCTGGTAGGCGCTATTGAAAGCGCTTTTGATGATGAAATTATTGTATTATAGTGTTTATTTGAACTTCTGGAGGTAAAATGAGTGTGTTATAGAGTTTATTTGAACAAAGTGAGGTATAACTAGTGCGATATTGTTGTAATATGGCAAAAGATCACTGTATAATTGAACAGATTTTTAAAAAGCCTTTTGGTTGTAGATCATTTAGCGAAAAAGTTGAAACTATAACTGTGGGGGGAAGACCAGTGCCAGCGCTTCCGAACTTAAAGTTTTTACATAAAGAAAAGAGTAGATAATATTTACGTTATTTCAGTGTGAACCAATATGTGAAAACTAATTGGCTAACTGGATGCTGTCATCTTAATAAATTATTTTGTTGGCCATGCTTTTTATTTTGTAACGAACAAAGTGTGTGGAACAAAGAGGGTTATAATAATTTAAATAATCTCAGCAATGCCATTGTCAAACACGAACGATCGCAGTGTCATTTGCGTTTGGTTGTTCAGCTTTCTTGTTTTGGAAGTGTTCGTATTGACACCCAACTTGATCAACAATTGAAATCGGATGTGGCGCGTCACAATGAAATGGTGAAGAAGAACAGAGAAATATTGAAACGCCTAATCGACGCAATGTGCTTCTTAGCCATGCAAGAACTGCCGTTCAGAGGGCATGACGAAAGTGAAGATTCACTTAACAAAGGCAACTATATAGAACTTTTACATTTGTTGAGCAACTACGACACTACTCTTCGAGAACATCTAGAGTCGTCTACAACATTTAAGGGCACATCGAACAGAATTCAAAATGACCTGATAACTGCTATCAGTGGCATGTTGATGGAATCTATTAAGAATGACATTTCCATGGCCCAGCATGTTGCAATTATTTTAGATGAAACATCCGATGTAAGTAACAAATCACAACTATCCACCACTCTGAGGTATGTCCATGACCAGACAGCACAGGTTCATGAAACGTTTATTTCCTTTGTTGATGTGAGTGCAGATAGATCCGCTAATGGCTTATTTAATCATGTAATGGACATAGTGGCATCTTATGATATCAGAGACAAATTAGTTAGTCAAACATATGACGGTGCGGCAGTGATGGCTGGAGAAATAAATGGACTTAAAACCAAAGTTCAAGACATTTATCCTAGAGCTCTATTTGTTCATTGTTTCAGTCATGTCCTAAATCTAGTCTTATCTCAGTCAGCTATGAGTATTAAGGAGTGCCGGATCTTTTTTCAAACATTGAATGGACTAAGTAGCTTCTTCTCCAAGTCTACAAAACGCGCGCATGCTCTTACTGAATATTCCAACAGAATAATTCCAAGAAATGCACCCACAAGATGGAATTTCTCTTCCAGAATAGTCAATGTTGTAAAGGAGAACCGTGAATTGCTGGTGGACTTTTTTAAAAATATACTCAGCAACTCATCAGACTGGGAAAGTGAAACTGTTGCTCTTGTGCGTGGATATTTGTCTTTCCTTTCAGAGTTTGAGACCAAATTTCTTCTAAATGTGTTATCAAAGATCTTTGCATACACTGACATTCTGTACAACATTCTTCAAACGAAGCATTTGGATATTCTGTATTGTGTAGAAAAGGTTAATGAAACAAAACGTATTGTTCTACATGAGAGAGACAGATTTGATGCATTATGGAGTGATGTTTGTAATGAAGTCGAATGTGAAGAAGTGCAGCGAAAAAGAAAATGCCTGGAAAATGATGTCATAAAATACAGGAGAATATTTTTTTAAATAATAGACAATGTGACAAACCATATTACAGATAGGTTTGGAAATCTCCCTCAGTTGGAATTTATTTCATTGCTTGATCCAACGAAATTTCAGTCTTATAAATTAAATTTTCCTACTTCCGCCCTGGATGCGCTGAACGTAAAGTACAGTACAATGTTTGACATAGTCCGTCTAAAAAATGAATTGACAGTCCTATATTCAATGGAGGAGTTTCGTGGAAAATACCCTCATGAACTGGTAACACATTTAAAATCAAAACAACTCCACACAGCATTTGTCGAATTGTACAAATTGACCCTACTGGTTTTGACCATACCAAGCACATCTGCATCTGCTGAGAGGTCATTTTCTGCCCTTAAGCGGATTAAATCATTTCAAAGATCAACTCAAGGGCAAGAAAGATTGAGCAGTCTAGTCTTGATGTCCATTGAGAAGAAAAAGCTGAAAGAAATCCGAAAATCCCCTACATTCCACAGCGATGTCATTGAGGAGATTTCTAAAAAGGAACGCAGAATGGAGTTCACCTTCAAGTAAATAAGGTATGATTTATTTAATTACTAATTTATTTTATCATTAGTTTCCGAAGGTTTCTGTTTTCTTACCCTCCTTCTGGCTGCTGCTCTGGTTTGATGTCAGAACTCACTAAAATTATATCAAATATCAAATTATCAATATGTTCGAGATATTGTAAGTTGTATACCTATGTAGCATGCAAACATGAAGAGCCTACCCTAATGCAATAGGATCCGCACGCCACTGGTCTGTCATCAGCCAAAGCTAGAATCAGCGCTTTAGAAAGCGAAGTTTAAAGTACAGAATTGCATTATAAGGACACTGCAGGTCTCAGTAAAAAGCAGAAAATAGTAGTAGATACTATGTTAAAAAAAATGTAATATTAAGAATCCTAATGGAATGAGGTACAGTAGTGAAGTCATTCTAGAAAGTTTATTGCTTAAAATAAAATCACCTAAAGGATACAGACATTGTTTACAACATGAATTGCTACCACTCCCTTCTGAAAAACACGTAAGGAAATTATGTAAGGGACTTAAATGTCCCTATGGAGTAAATCCACACGTCATTAATGCTATTGCACAATGCTACAAAGATGAAGACGAAAATAATAAATACAGTGTATTAATATTCGATGAAGTGAAACTTAGGGAAGAAATTCAGTTTAATAATACGTCACTTAAAGTAGATGGCTTCGTTGATTTCGGGGATCTAACACCAGACACTCCTAAACATCAATTGGCAAACCACGGTTTGGTGTTCATGTTTATTCCCTTCTTCCAAAGTTGGGTGCAACCCATCGCAATTTATGCCAGTAGGAATGCTGCACCTGGGGATATTCTTGCAAAAATATTCATCCAAGTAATTCTGCAACTGGAGGAAGCAGGAGCAAGAGTTGTAGGCTTTACATGTGATGGAAGCCAAACAAATAAAGCTTGGAAATTGTTAGGCATAAGTGGAAAGAAGGGTCAGTCTAAGTGTTTTATTTTCAATCCTGCAGATAATGAAAGGAAATTGTGGGCATTTTCTGACTTCGTTCATATCTTAAAATGTATACGAAACACTTTTAATTGTAAAAACGTCGTTTATTATAAGAACGAATTAATATACTTCAGCTTTTATAAATTGCTGTATAATGAAGATTCTTCAGCATTTAAAGGGCTTAAAATGTGTCGTAAACTGTCTTCAGCACATATAGAACCCTCTTACTTTCAAAAAATGAGTGCAAGACTAGCCTTTCAGATCTTCAGCAACAGTGTAGCCAACAGCTTGAAATTTTATCGACATCTTTCGTGAACCAAATGCGTTTACTAGCCCGAAATGTAGAACAGCGTAATAAAGAAATAAAAACATCAACGGAAAAAATCTTAAAGAAAAAATTGTCCTTCAACATGATTCCGAATTTCAAGATTGGGAAAGTGCTATTCCAGAATTAGAAAATTCATCTACTCTCGCAGAGAAATGCTTGGTATATCACCTGGCTGGGTACGTGGTGAAAAATAGTTCTAAATTTATTCAATGTAACCAATGTGCCCGCTCCCTCCGTCATCATGGACACAAATCACCGTATTCCGCACTTACAGAAATAAAGGATTACGGATCTGATCGTAACATCTCCTTCCTGTCTCATCCTTCGACGAGCGTGTTTCATATGCTTATGCAAACAGAAAAGACAATAAAAGAAAAATTGAGCGATGGAATGTGGGGAGACATATTTTATGAGTGCATAGACAGTATTACCTCAATTGTAATTCAGCCACCGGGAACAGGATGCTGCTTGGATCATACCATGGATATCATACCGAAACTAATTTTTCACTATATGAAATGTCGGTTCTTCTTCCGGACGAAACAAATCCGACGAGAACTTCAAGCTCCAAGGGCCGCCAAATCATCTCATAAGTTAAGTTTTACATAGGCTATTAAAAATTTTATTTGTTTTACAGTGTGATGTGTATGAATGTGTTTTTCTTTCAAATAGTCTTTAATGTTATAAGTACAATGCCAGTAACGTACGTATATGGAGCGAATGGTAAACAGTGCAACTTATGTTAAATGTATTTACGTACTTACACATGGAACAGACTGAGCGAACTCTGCACTAGCGCCACGTGGTATCGGCCGTTTGAATTAACAGAGTGCGAACACTATTTCTTTCTATTCGTCATGCTTATACTAATATTGTTTTCACATAATGAGTCATCACATTAATTGTAAAACAAACCAGTTACACACGAAATACGGTAATTTTTTTTTAAATAAAATTCATAGAAAATTAATTGTATTGTGAATCTCGAAAACCCGAACTGATGAGAAATTTTGCTTTTTATTTTTGAATTCAGGAGGTCGAAATTAGTAAGAATTTGTTAGTTTTATGTCTGGCGCAAAATGACTGTTGACCAGTGTAATATGAAAGATAATTTCAATTTAAAATGAATAGTACAGTGTAATTACCAATAATTGATATCACAGATCATTCTACTTTTGATTATTCTTAGTTCGTGAAACAAAATTGGCCATTCATTTCTTAGTATAGCATAGTCTAAGAAATACTTTATGTGCTACATTATAAACTCAACTACTAAGAGATAGGTAATTGATAGTTGTTAATTGATATCTTTGTTTTTAACAAGTCTTTCTGTACCTTGGAAAACTAAAAATCTGTCTTTTTTGTAAATATTGTCCGGGTATATCTTGATGCTGTCATTTGCCATTTATGTAGCAATTTTTGGAGACTATCTTCCGATCCAGTCATAACAATTTGATAATCAGTGAATAAGACTGTTGTAAAATTCATATTATAAAATCTGCTAAAATATTCCAGCCATCCATTTATGAACTGGCCTTCTTCTTCTTCTTCTTCTTCTTCTTCTTCTTCTTCTTCTTCTTCTTCTTCTTCGACAGTCCTCTTCTATCTACGGTGCAGAGCAGTGTTTTTCAACCTTTTTTCAACATGCACACTAAAGGTGTAATTTAAAATCCTGCGACACCCTCATTTCATCTAAACCAGTGGTTCCCAAACAATTCCTTCTACAAAAATAATAGTATGTATAATATTCATTTATACAAAAAGAAAGGAGTTAAACTTATCTGTAATAACTATAGAGGAATTGCAATGCTTTCGGTAGCGTACAAAATACTGTCAATAGAGATTATATATAACAGATTAATTAAATGGGCTGAAAAAAACTATTGGAGAATACCGAAGTGGATTTAGACCAGGGAGATCCACAATTGATCATATCTTTAACCTTCAAATAGTTCTAGAGAAATGTTAAGAAAATGAGATATAGACCTACATCATATATATATATATATATATATAGATTTTAGACAAGCATATGACACCATTATAAGAGAAGAGGCCCTGGAAGCAATGAACTGGCCGGAAATACCTAAAAAGTTAATAAGATTAATAAAAATGACATGGAAGGATACTATATATCAAGTGAAAAATGGGAAAGGAACTATTGGAAGAGTTTGTGATACATAATGGAGTATGTCAAGGAGATCCACTCTCCCCAGTTGTATTCAATTTAGTCCTTGGAAAAGCAATTAGAGCCATCAAAACAAATCCTGGAGGCACGATTTATAACATTTAACCAAGCACCTAGCATATGCAGGTGATGTCGCCTTAATTGCAAGAACAAAGGCAGCATTAGCAGGAGCTTTACAAGAATTTGAAGAAGCAAGAAAGTTAGGTTTGGAAATAAACGAAAGTAAAACTAAATATATGAAAACTTCTAGAAGATTGGTAGAGACGCAAGATAACGTTATATTTTATCAACATGAAATTGAAAACTGTACAAGTTTCAAATATTTAGGCATAATGATAACAAATAATAATGACATAACATCAGAAATAAAGATAAGATAATAATGGAAGGTAATAGGTGTCTATTTGGGTCGGAAAAGTATTGAAATTTAGCTCACTATCTATATCTGCGAAAAAAATCATTTACCAAACCATTATAAGGCCGGTAGTAATGTATGCCAGTGAAGCTTGGGTTTTAACAACAAATAATGAAAATATTTTAGCTGTTTGGGAAAGGAAAGTTCTCAGAAAGATATATGGACCTCATTTCGAAAACGGTCAATTCAGAAATAGAACCAATAAAGAATTAATGGAAATGTATGGAGAGCCGAGCATAGTTTCCTTTATTAAAATAGGTAGACTCAGATGGTGGGACATCTTGAGCGTACGCCAGAAAACAGATTACCCAAACGAGCACTATACGGACACCCAGGAGGAGCAAGGAGAAGAGGACGACCAAGGTTGAGATGGTTTCAGGACGTGGAGGATGATCTGCGGAGAGTTGGATGTAGGAGATGGAGACAACAGGCGCAAGATAGATACGAATGGTTTCAATTGATTGAGGAAGCCCAGGCCCTTTATGGGCTGTAGTGCTACATATGAATGAATGAATAATATAATATGGAATATGGGTTAAATTAAACATGTTTATAAGAACACTTTATTGTGATTTAAACAATATGTTTGTATTATTAGTCCTATATATTGCATGATAAATTATTGTAACATGCATTATAGCACTGGACATGTGTTGTAAACGTAGAACTCTCAAGGTCACGTGACCTCTTCACACAACATAGCTGATGGGCAATAACACAGTACAAAAGGATGAAGCTGACCAGCCCTCTTTATCTCGTGTTTTTAAGAAGGAAACCTCTAAAACAGTGAAGAAAATAGGGTGATCTTAAACGTTTTCAATTCTTCTTCTTCTTCTTCAGTCCCTTCTGCTGCTAAGATCGGGTTCGCTTCGCTCCATCCATTTCATCCATTTTTCCCAGTCCCTACACATTCTCTTTATCTCTACCATTGTTTTTCCTTTCTGTTGACCTGTTCTTTCTATTGTATCATCCCATTTAATCCGTTGTCTTCCTCTTCTCTTTCTTCCTTCCTTCCACTCTCATTTCCATCACCTGTTTAACCTTCCTTTCCTCTCCCTACGATATACATGCCCAAACCATTCAACTGCCTTTCATTAATCACCTCTGTTAATGCTTTTCTCATTTTAGCTTCGTCTCTTATCCTGTCTCATCTGGTCTTCTCTAGTTTTCAAGTCTTTCTGCAGCAAATATTAACCCTATGTGAACATATTACAGGTGTTTTTTTTTATTTTAGTGAATGTATTTCCGTCTCATGTTGGAATGTTGTCTGCAATATATCAGTGGGTGGCACATGTGAACGCGGAGTAATTCATTTCTATTTTGTTTATGTCTGTTTCAATCTCTAACTGGAAAGAGAATAGTGTGCCTTGGCACATAGATTGAAAATGGCTGTTGTAGAAGTTTGATGACCACTTGCCATGACTTCCCATCCTGTGCTTTGGTCTTCACTCAATTCCAGTCTATTCCTCTCTCACGTAAAGCAACCTTAAGTCTTGGTCGTCCTCTCTGTTATGATCTGATCGAGATATAAATAAAATAAAATAGGTGATAATGAACACCCTTGTCGCACACCTAAATTTGTTAAAATACCTTTTTTATTAGCATTACTTATAATATTCCAACCTGTCTTTGGACAGTTTAGTAAATAACTTTTCTTTTTGCAACGTTCCATTATTATCTTTGTTTCTGTGTAAAAACTTTGGACAGCTCTAATTATATCTTGTGAAAAACCTTTCTCTTTTATTATTTTACATAAAATATTTCTTTTTACCTGATGAAAAGCCTTTATGTCAAATATAAAGGCAATGTAAGTAGAAAGATTGAATTCTCGTCTTTTTTCAATCAACTGACTAACAGTAAACATACAATCCATGCAAGAATTTCCATTTGTCTGAATCCATGTTGCTGTTACAGTAACATATTTTCGGATATTTTATTTATTATAGTAATTAAAATCTTTGTATAAATTATGTAGGAAAAATTCAGGAGACTTATTCCTCTGTAATTTGTACAATTTCTTCTATTTTTTTTTTAATATCAGAATTATTATACTTTTTTTCCATTTATCTGGGATTATTCTCTCTCTCCAAAACATACTGAATAACTTTGAAAACTTTAATAGAAATATGTCTGGCATGTATTTAAGTAAGTCAGTATTCACATTGTCTGTACCTGGTGATATATTTATTTTTGGACGTATGTACTTAGTACCTCAGTTCGTCTAAAATTTATTGTTTATTATTATTGAGATGGTGGTGGCAGCAGCAGTAAGGATGGTGGTAATGGTAGAGTAATTTTATTGTAATTAATGTGTATACCTTCTCATTAATACGCCTTTCCTCATTTGATTTTAGAAATATATTGTGTGTTGCAAATCACATGTGGTTTACACAATTGACTACAGTAAAATGTGCTATATATGAGACAGTCTTCAAATTCATGTGTTATGTTTCTATATAGTTCATTTCAGAAGATACATTAAGGGGGGAGACGAGTGAAATTTTGGTAATTTTCAGTCAAAAAACTCATTTTCGTTTTCTTGTGAAAAATGAATCTGCAATCTCTTATTTATATGTTGACCAAGTTTCAATGCTTTGCAGTGCTCGAAAGCATAAAAATTACGCAATATATAAATGGCTGCACCCTTGAATTTTAATTCCATGCAAATTTTACACTTTTTTCCAGCACATTTCGTCAGGTTCGAAGTATAAAATATTTTTGTAAATAACTCGTAAACTAATTGACTCACAGAAATGCAACTTCACCACATCATTATCTATCACACCGTGATTATGTGTACAAAAAATAAGGGTCGTAGCTTGAAGAATGTAGAAAATATAAATTTCACCCATCATCCCCCTTAATTAAAAGATTAACTACATTATATACTTATAGTAATTTACAATTTTAATTAATCGTAAGAAAACATAAGGTTTGCAGATATAGTATCATTGCAAACCAATCAATTCATATTGCATATAATTATTTGTCGAAGTTTAATTATTATTTTACTTCCATTTACGTAAGATTACAGTGCCACCATTTCCAAATTATTTTGGGAGAGGGGGACAAGATTGACATAAACTTCATACTTCAATATAATGGCGGTGTAATCATGGATAAAATAAATATAAAGTAATGAAAAAGAAAATCTGTTGCATTTTACTTATATTAGCTGTTCACCACAGAAAGTGGTAAGAAAGTGGTGGAGTGGATAACAAAACAAAAAATACTTAAAGATAGTATTACTGTACATTAAAAAATATTCTCATATTAACAGAACAATAAAACTTGCTTCACATATAATTTCTTTGCCATCTTCTCCAGATATAGTATTCTATCTGCATTCATATGAAAATGTAGAAGGATCACAGAATTTAATATTCTCTGTAATACGTATTCAGTCTTCAAGACCTGAGAAAACCTCTCTGTTGTTGATGTTATATGGGAGTTGGCTTTGCCGTTGTCGAAATCTTGAAGAGTTCTAAGAATATATCCTTAAAATGAATTTCTTGCTTAAAGTGATTCATAATGTCTTCTATATTCTCAGTAAGCTTTCCTTCAATATGTAGGATTAGGTTATGAATTTCAGTGTGAAATAGGAGACGGCCAAAGCCTGTATCACTTTCAAAGAATTGTAAAATTTTTTTATTTGTTTGCATTACTTCCAAGCAGAAACTGCTCAATTTTCAACAAGGATTTGAAAAATTTTGTTTAAAATTAGGAAATCAAACAATTGACAATCCTATCTAAAATTTCAAAGAACAAACTCCTGTATCTCTGCATTTGATTTATTTTCATTTTATTTTATTTATTGTGTTCCATAGTTCCAGCATCAGCGTAGTAGCTTTGAGATATGAAACAAGTAAAAAATTATACAAATAAATGTATTAACAGATTAAATCTGCTCCAAACTTATTCTCTTGGGCCTTCAAAACTTAGATAAGGAGGCAGTGCATTGAAGATTTACATGAATAGTGAACTTACTTACTTTTACTTTTATAGGTGTTTCCACTTCCAGTGGTTGCCTTTTATTCCCCTTTTCCATTGTTGTCGGACTTCCCAAGATCCATTTTCCAATGCTCTAGCTTCCATGGTCTCAGCAACCCCTCCTCTCCATATAAGTCGAGGTCGTCCTTTTCTTTTCCTCCCTGGAGGTGACCAATTCAAAAGTTTTTTAGGCCATCACTCCTCAGCCATCCTCTGAACATGTCCAAACCATTGAAGCTTTCGACATTCCAAACGGTCGATCACATCTTCTTGTATGTTCCACTTTTCCAAAATCATGTCATTTCTGACGGGATATGCATAGACTCCTTCTTAGTCCATCCATTTCCACAGACCTAACACGATCTTTTTATCTTTCTGTCAGAATCCAGCTCTCCCCCCCATAAGTCAAGATATTCTCTACAATTACATCAAGTATCATTTTCTTTGTCTCCATTCTAACATCTCTATTCCAAAGTACACCATTAAGTTGTTGTATAGCATTTCTTGCTTGTATGACACGATTTTCCACATCTTTAAAGCATGTACCAGATTGGTGGAGAACTGATTGGAAATATTTAAATTGATCCCCTGACTTCAGTAAGCCATTAGAGAATTTCAAATTCCTGCCATCCCACCATTTACTAGATATTCTGTCTTTGTAAAATTTACCACAAGGCCTGCTGCGTTATAACAATCAATTAGTTTTCTCATCATAAATTTAATATCATCTCGATCTTGTGCAATGATTGCCTGATCATCGGCAAAGAGTAATGAATGAATAAATCGATCTTCCACTCTAATTCCTGTATTTCGACAAGAATCATTCCAATGTGCTGAAACTGTGTCAAAATAGATTTTTTTTTTTTTTTTTTTTTACCTTGGGGAATTTTTAATGGCAGGCAGAGTAACTATCTCATGCCCCCATGTTTTAGATTGCTACCAGTGCACTTCATTAGAACCAGGTACCCAGCTTCGAAGCCGTTAGCCCTATGAACTTACAATATATTTATGTTCCCCTATTATCATAATACAGGGTTGTTATCTAAGAAATTAGCAAGTTCTTTGTGATAGTAGAAGAGAAAGAGTGGGGGAAGGGAAGTGGTCCGTGGCCCATTTCTTTTAGGGCTCATCCCGACATTTGTCTTATTGCTCAAGGGAAACCACGGAAAAACCTAGAGTAGGATGAGATGTCGTGCTGACGACAAGCCAATTGGCTATAGTGGGGTCGGAATATGTTCAGGTGGGAGGTTTTGGTTTAATCAATATTCAAAGTACAAATACATTAAAGGTACATAAAAAAGTGTTTACAATAAGAACAGTGCGTCTATGCTGCCAATAACGTGATGACCCTGAAACAGAGAAATAACATTATTAGTGCATTAATAGACTTGTCTGTGTGTAGAGTCAAGTGGTTATTTAGTGTTCAAGTTGGTATTCGTCTTGTACTTTGTCGTTCCAAGCTAGAGGGTGGAGTACGCTCTTAGGTCTTTTATGTTTGTCTAATGCAGGGTTGTAATTTCCTAGTGAAGAAATTAGTGGATTTGTGCTGCTGTACGACTTGGTGTACGTGCAGAAGGCTTGATTTGAAATATATTCTTGAATTGTCGAAATTTCTAGTTCTTCATGAATCAATCTAACAGGAGTTACTCTAGGAAGTCCTGTGATGAATCTTAAAATTTTGTTTTGGAAAACTTGTAATTTTTTACGAACTGTAATAGGTGCATGTCCCTAAGCAGGACAAGCATATAGTATTACTGACCTAATTAATGTTTTATACAAAGTTAGAGCTGTGTGTATGTTTAGATGTCTGCTTTTATTTAATATTGGATAAAGCTCCACCATTCTAGAATTGGAAAGTCTGAGTTTTTGTAGTACATGTTCGGAGAAAGTGAGCCGTCTGTCTAGTGTTACTCCGAGATATTTTACTGAAGTTTTCCACTCGATTTGTGATCCATTTATGGCTAATTTTGTGTGATTTATGCCCAGTCTATTGAATTTATTTCTCCTGCTAAATAATATGGCTTGTGTTTTTGATATATTTAATTCAATTCTCCATCTGAGGAGCCATGGTTCAATGTCACGTAGGTGACCTTATAGCCTATTAATGGCAACAGTTGGCTTCCACGATGCCGTGAGAAATGCCGAATCGTCCGCGTATAGCACTAGAATGCTATTGTTGAAATTTTGATGAAAAGGTAGGTCATTAATATAAATTTGGAAAAGTATCGGTGCCAGAATGCTGCCCTGAGGCACTCCAGCGTTAATACCTCGCTACGTGGAGTGCACGTCTTTCAGTTTAACCTGGAACGTTCTGCCCCGAATATAATTGTCCAACAGCTTCACTAGGTGCCAATTTAAATTATTGTTAATTAATTTATGTATCAAGCCCGCATGCCATACTCTGTCAAAGGCTTGTGTGTAATCTAGGAATATAGCCGCTACTGTTCGATTTAAATTAAATGCAGTGGTAATGAATTCCGTTGTGCGCAGCAATTGCTGTGTGCATGAATGACCTGAACAGAATCCAAACTGTTCGTTTCGGATTAGATCATTGTTTCCGATTTCGGATTTCAATCTTTTTTGTATGATCTTTTCCGCAACTTTACCTAGAACATTTAGTAGACTAATGGGTCGATAATTACGTGGATCAGATTTATTCTTTCCTGGCTTAGGAATTTGAATAATATGCGAGTGTTTCCAAATGTTAGGAAAATAGCCTATCTGAAAGATAGCGTTTATGATACTTGTAAGCAGTTTAAACGATTTTTGTGATAATTGTTTCAATGCTTCAGCATGTATGCCATCAGGGCCAGGGGCTTTTTTATTTGGCAAGTGTCTAACTTGCCATTTTATCTCGTAAACACTAGCAGGACGGATCAGTGGTGCGTCGTTATTGTTGAGGTCCATGTTTTGTACGTACATAGTTGTGTCTTGTGTTATTCTATCATGTATTTGTCTGTCATATAAGTCACCGTGTGGATGGAAGGAGTTTTCGAGGACTTCCGCGAAAATAGTTGCTTTCTCCTCTGGACTATTGTATGTTGTCCCATTGTGCTGGATGGGAGGGATGTCACTATATGGCTTAGTGAAAAACTTTGTAATTTTCCACACTTCGCTCATATTGTCGGTATCTAATTTACTAACTTTTTGAGTCCAGGCTTGGATGATCTGATCGTTTATTTTCTGAGAAATTTCCCTTTTTAAATGATTTATCCTTGGTCTTAGGCGAGGGTCCCACGTTCTTTGCCAGGCACGTCGACAGTCATTTCTTTCCCTTATTAATTTTAAAGTATCATGTGGAAGTTCTAATTTCCCCGGAGTAATAGTTTTCGTTGGAATTACCGACATAGATTCCTGTATAGCATTCGTTAGCATTTTAGCAGCTTCTTCGATCTCAGCAGATGATGTAGGAACCAAGTCATCTGTGAGAGCGTCCAACTTATCTCGAAAGAGTTCCCAGTCGGCTGCTTTGTAGAGTAGCACAGTTTTTTGAGGGGATAATTGTAGTTGCGCTCGAAACATAATGATAACAGGTTTATGATCTGAATTTGCTAACGAGTCATGTACCGAAAGTTTGGTATGAAAATTAATATTTTTGAGTAATGCAATATCTAAAATGTCTGGTTGATGGTTAGCATTGTCTGGGATGTGTGTGTGTGTACTCGGGGCAGAAACAACATAGTCACTCCTAAGGGAGTGGCGATAAAGCTTATTGCCGTCCGAGTTGCCCACACGACAGCCCCAGACAGTGTGTTTTGAGTTTAGGTCTCCGCTGACTACCATCTTTCGTCCAGTATCCATGAGGATGTCTAAGTCCCTAACCTTAAGTGATTGGGATGGACAATATACAGCTATAAACGTTACAGGTTTATTTAAGATCTGTAAAGTTATAGCGGTGGCTTCCAATTTTTCTAGTTGAGGGAGCAGTTGCTCATAGTGAGGAACTCCTCTTTGAATTAGTATGGCAGTGCCCCCTCCCCTGACTGCGGCGTCCTGTCCCAGATCGATTGAACGATCCGTACGGTACACTTTGTAATTTGTAATTCTAAACTTATCGGGAGGGCGGAGATGGGTTTCCGATATGAGCGCAATTTTTATATCTTTTGCTTCTAAATAATGCCTAAGCTCGTTTTTATTAGTGCGTAGTCCTCGAGCGTTCCATATTAGGACGCGAAAATCACCATGGCGATTTCCTCGCGTTCCTTCTTCCACCGGCAGGTCTACGTGGTCTCGTCGGTGTGGCTATAGCCCTACTGATCGTCTGGGCTGCTTGGAATAGATAAGGATTTTCCCCCAGATACGCACTCATTTGTTTCAATATCTGGAACATGAGAGACAGCATAAACTGAGGGTCCCAAGTGGCTGCCTGCTGTTTGAAAGCATTCGCCCACTCTCGGTTTGTTTGAGGGAGGTTTGGGCGAGGTGCTGGCGGGGCGGTCGCAACCTGGCTAAAAGTCCGCCTGCTCTCATTCGGTCGCCTATAGTCAGTAGACGTACCCGGTTGAGAGGTGAGTATGAACACCTCTTTATCAGCAGATTTCTCTTTGGCTGCTGGTTCTGTGGCAGTAAGGGGAACTTTGCTAGTAGCAACATGTGCTACAGCGCGTTTCCCCTTCTTACCTTTGTTCCCGGCAACCTGCCATTCGCCTTCTGAGGGTGCTGCAGGAACTTGCCGGGAGGGAGCAGGTTCTGGTTCTGCGACCTGTGAGGGAAGCAGTATTGGAAAATTATCCAGGTTGTTAACCAGAGCAGGAGGGGGAGGGGGAAGTCGAGCAGTACCGGCAGTCTGACTCGTTATGCCAAGCCTTCTCTGGTGCAGATTCTTAAAGGCTATATATTCCCTGCAACCTCTATATGTTGCAGGGTGTTCGCCCTGACAGTTTACACACAAACGTGTGTAGTGCGCCGGCATCATGCACGCAGATGTTACGTGCTGTCCGGCGCATTTCCTGCACCGAGCAGGTGCTTTACACTGTCTAGCAGTGTGTCCGAAACTCCAGTAGTGAGTACACTGTGGAGGAGTGGGCCTCTGAAAATACTTTTCAACCCTTATAGTTGTAAACAGTAGGTTAGTTAGGTCGAGAATCGATCTCGCCTTCCCATTATCAGTGAGATGTATCTGAAACATCCCGTTTGGGGCCTTACGGTAGTTGTCATACATGACAACTGTGTTCTGCACAGGAAAACCTAGCCGAGTCAGTTCTTGTGTTATGGTGTTGGGGTTCGTCCTAGGATGAAGCCCCTTCACCACGGCCTTAATGACCTTATCGTTTCTGGCTTCCACCAGATGAAAAGGAACATTGTTCTGCCCTAGGAATTTGATCAGTGAGCCATAGTCACGTTGCGTGAAAGTCTTCACTCCGAATCCTGACATTAACCGCTTACAGCTAATGTCGATCGGATGATGCTCGTCCCGGTACGCCATGAGCATAGTGACCGAGTCACCATTGTAATCATTTGCGATGATTACAGGAGGAATATCATCCCTCCTAGCGGTCATGAAGTCATTTGCAGCGACTTGGGGATTAACCGTCCTTGGCTGAGTGGGTGAGCGGGTTGCAGCTGCGCCCGTCTCGTTTATTAGTGGTGTAGATGGAGGCCGTATTTCAGGTCTCCTATCATTTACAGAAAGCTCTCCAGTACTGGAGGCTGTAGAGATGGAGGACACACTAGTCCTCCTTGCTCTCGGGGTCTCACTGCCCACTGAGGGCGAGGGTGGAGCCCCTATTGACGATTCGGAAGCTGCCAGTGAGGGCAGACTTTCCGAAGAGTCGGCAGTACTTGATGCCAGAGATGATTCTGGCGAATCAAGCTTCTGCCTCTGCTTCACCTTGACAGGAAGCTTTGTCTTTGTCTCTACTACAGCTCTGGACGATTTCGCCCTAGTCGCTGCGGGTGATATCTTGAGTCCAACGCGGCTCTCCATAACAGATTTCACCTTACGTGTGGTTCTCATTATGCTTTATGTGATGCACAGGCTTACCTCCTGGCAAAGCACATGTTTCCGTTATAGGAATCTACCCGCCCTGAAAAGGGCGGACTACAGTAGCACTGCAATTGCAACTGGCCCTCAGAAGGGCCAGCCGTGGAGGATGCTCTTTTAGAAGTTGAGAGAGTGTTAGTCCCACACGTAGGTGAAGTATAAAATTAGAAATCTATAGGGCGCACGCCCTGGTGCAGCTCAGCTGCTACCACTCAATCGACCCAGCCGGGCAGTGAGTGGCAGCTGCTATCCTAACAAGTCCCCCAGTTAACACCGCTAGGTGGCCGGACTTGTTAGAACACCGGTGGGTAGGCACACCGTATAATTCCCCTCTTCACGCTGAGCCACCTGACCCAGCTGGATTCCCACAACTGCAAGGCCTCCTCTTCGTTGTCGCCGTGGTCCGCACCCAATAAGCAGCACAGCACCACAAGCAGCGCCAAACCGAAGACCGGGCGAAGGCGGTAGAAGGTGCAAAGACACGGAAAGCTGTGGATTAGTGGCTCTGCTCTCTCTGAAGTCCAAATAGCAAGTGTCGTCCGTTCATCAAAATAGATCTTAAATAAAGATGGGGACATCCCACGTCCCTGTCTCAGTCCTTTGAATGTATTAAACTCAGAAGATACATATTCTCCACACTTAATAGATGCCCTACAATTATAATACATCCTTTTAATAAGATGTATTATCAGTTTTGGTACATTCGTTCTCTCCATTGATTCCCAAAGTCTACTGATAGGAACTGAATCATATGCTTTCTCTAGACCCACAAATACAATAGGGGTTTCTTGAGATTTGGCAGTCCTTTTCTCCTTAATATGTCTCAATACTTCTTTTTTATATACAGAGCAGTCTATGATATTCTGCATGGCACTGAGAAGGCAAAAGGAAGTAAGCACCAAGCAAAACACATGAAATATTATTAGATGTACCGAAATATATATGATATTTCCGTGCAGGAATTCTGCATTACCATGATATATGATATGATATGCATAAGTAATCACTTAGTGATTCAAGATGGATCCCGGCCACTTAGTCACTCGTAATGAGTGTACCTGTATATAGTGTGTTGGACATTGTGCCACTATCACATATTTTGTGGCACAGTACATGAGGGTAGGCCACCAAATGGAAAACTGAGGGCATCGGAACTGGAATCCAGTGTGGCTTAGTGGATAAAGCGTCAGGACATAGAGCTAAAAAACCGGGTACGAGTCCTGGTGCCAGAGAGAATTTTTCTCTGTTCTATCTATTCTTCATCAAAACACATTAAGTAAAAAATATTACTTCTGAGAAAAAGATATATATAATGTACATCATGTATGTCTATAAACTTAGAATTGCAAAATGAAATACACATAAAGAGGAACAACTTATTGAAAATAATAATATTTTGAGAATTCAATTTTGTTAGAATAAAAGCATTTTTTCTCAGAAGTAATATTTTTGACTTAATGTGTTTTGCTTGTAAACCGACAATATATAGTATTGTTAGTACTCCCAAATCGTGGGTATTGATAGTTGCGTATATATTTCGACATTCAAAGTTAGTTGTACATGTTTCAATGAATTTTTCCTTCATATTTCTTGGAATTTCAGCCAGTTTGGACGTAGCAGATTCAATATCCATTTGTTACTGTCGCAATTGTTTTGAGTTTCTTCTGGAAAATACTCAAAAAGCTGTTGTCTGAAATCATACTTCAGGTGGTATCCACTAATTTTTGGTAAAATAGGTGTGGAATATTCACCTCACCATATCTCAAAATGGAGATTTCAGACTTACTTTCTTCTGGCTCCTGAAGTAAGGGATGGTAGAGCCAGGATAGTGGATATAGTAATAGTGAGCTTTAAATGACAGGGAAGCCGAAGTATTCAGAGGTACAATTGTTTATCAGCAATTTTTGTTCAATATTTAGTGAACAGAATCTGCTGGAAATAGATCTCTTTTCTCTCTGATAAGAAGTAATCTACAGCTAGATTTTCTTGTGTTACACATTTTGTGGTACCAAGCTTGGCTTAATATGTTATATAGTAAAACTTATGCCCATGTTGAAAATGCTAAGGTTATTAAATTTCTATGTTCAGCTGTGTGTGATTCTGGAGCCAATGCAAGAGCTGATGTCCCGTCATAAAGCATATGCACTGAGCCCGCGTGACTGCCTCAAAACAACACTGTTCCAGAAGTGGCAGAGGATGGTTGCCCCGCCGGGTAAGAGAGGTAGATCCGTCTTGGCTGGTTCTTCTTGGGATGCATGGGGATTGCATGATGGCAGGAGGAGCACCACACACTCTCCTCATAGATTACTATGTTCATATTTTCATTGCTCCATGTTTGAGACAGGCATTTCTAAAGAAATGATAGTGTTATGTTTATAAGGTCATCCGGACTAGTGTGTCCGTAATTACATTTTCCCCTCAGCACTATTAAAAATGTGAAACATCTTTTTACTCTACATTAGTACAAGTTCACCACTTGTCCTTAATGAAGTCATTTCAGTTGTAATGTTTGATTAGGAATCATATAGTGGGTATATTATCTTGTTAATGATATGTATGGGATGGACTTTCTGAATGCAGGATGCAAAACTGATAATTTGACAGTATCACTCACTGTGCATTGAATAATCTACAGAAGGCTTCCAATTAGCTTGTGATATTTCAGTTGTTGCTTTCTAGTATTAAGCTTTTCGGAATAACATAGGCTGTGTATTGTAATTAATTGTAATAACAGATGGATAGTTAATCTTTCTAAACACAGCACTGGCAGTAACGTTTTTGATGAATGAGATATTTTGGAGTTAATTAACAGATACTACGATAAATTATTTAATTACAAACATTATTAATGGGACACAATTTAAATGTTATTGACTAGCGTTGACAATTTTTCATGATATTATTAAATTAATATATGTATCTTGCTAATACTGATGTGTTAAAAGGAAGCAATTGAAGCAATTAGTATTATAGGTTTCCTTTCTGATTTAGCAGGACTGTTCATTATATAAAAAGAATGGAGTATGCTTACAGTTTCACTATGGACTACTAATATCTTTCAACATATAAGCAATTTTTAAATACTGATTTCTCTAAATAGTAAAATAATGTTAGAAATTATTAATAAATCGCAATAGGTATTTAATGTAAATTTGTGCAAAATTTCTTATAAAATACCGTACATTTATAAATTAAGTCAGATATCACACTTTTTGGAATGCCTTCCTGTGTTCAAACTAGGAAACTAAAGTTTATCTTCTTATTTGGGTGCATGATAAATGTTATCATCTGTGGATGTCTTTTGAATAATGATTCAAGAATATAAACTATGAACGGAAATACCATTCACAACATGATAAAAGAACTGGATTGTTGTGAAATGCGTAAAAATGTACCTATAAGGAAGGACCTATGTATCACCTCCATGACACAAATTTTCTCTTTTTATCACCAATCTGATTTATCATATAACTGCTTCCAGTTATCTTTAAATCTATTATTTGCAGTAGTGTGTATTTGTCCATGCTCACTGTAATCTTTATGGTGTAGTATTCAGAAAGGCGAAAGAAAACAGAAAAAATATATCACATAAGAAAATGTAACTAACAGAAATAAAAGACGAAATTTATGTGAAGTATGAAAATTAATATTATGATTGCAGGGAAAGAAGCAACCTTTGACAGCTCCGTAATATATACTTTTGAACTCTCGTCTGCTCCCTGAATTCCTCAGCCAATGGTACTGGATACACTACTTGCCTTTCGGGTGCCATACCCGAAATGGACACGACATTGTCACATACATTTTCTAATGTTTCTTCCGTGCTTACCTGCCTGCCCGTTCTCCAGCTGACTTTCTGCCACCGGAGAGAGGAAAGGGGGAATGTAGTTTGTTGTAATGTCGTGCTTTGGTTCTGTGCATTAGGGTGGATTGAAAAATTTTTTTTTTTCGAATATTTATTTTGGATAAGAATAAAAAGATGCAAAATGTCATGTAGAATAAATTTTCACCAGAACACAATTGATTTAAAGTTTAAATAATTATTTAAGTAAAAATGACTAAACATTAGGTTTTATTCTGCTTAATTTTGAATCAATATTTATTGTTGACTCTATCAGCTAATACCTTGCAAGTGTTTGGGAAGTGGTACTGTTACTTCAATTGTAAGAGTTGTGGGGTTGGGGGCTGTTTTGAGAGAGTGACTCAGTAATGAAATTCACCTGGTCAGCAGTACAGTGTTGAGAGTGCCTCGTAGTGTAGCAGTTTGTTTTACTCTACTGCCGTTGTGTCTTTGCATTATAAAATAGAAGAAAAAGTGGCTAAATCGACTAGGAATAAATATATTATTAGAGCAGAGGAGATTTGATGAACTCCGGAAGATCTCAGCAGCTGAAGGGGCGCAGAAACAAAGAACCGGCTGAGAATGTGATTTCAAGTAAGATAGAAAAAAAAAAATTGGGAAAGTGCTTCAATTCCCGTGGTTTCTCTCTGTTGAATATCTATGTTGATCAGCAGTTACTACAGAAAAGTAAAAAATGTTTTAAAATTTGGCAATAACAGGGGAAGTGAAAGGGTAAGTATGATTCTAGAATTTAAAGTGAATGACGGGAAATTGATATTTTTGCTTGTAAGTGTCCAGATTTCACTTTTTGCCATTGTGACAACAACAACAACAACAACGAAGTTCCCCCAATGGAAAAAAAATTGCAACCCTGAGAAGAGCAAAAAAGCAAGAAGCGATCTTCGGCTGAAGCTTTCGACAAACACTCCACCAGTGCCAACACCATATCTACTGACTTGTTAGGCTCTTCAGAGGAAAAAAAGATCCCGATTTTCATTGGAAGTATCCTTTAGATCAGGCCTGCACAAACAGTGCTCAACGAGCGCACACACTCCTTCGGAGCGGGAGAGCGGTGTTTACTGCTCGCCGAAACGGAGAGGAAGATACGTCAGAATGACATAGACTTGCTCTAGGTAGAGGAGGGGGAAACGACCACTCAGTTATCTAGAGGAATGCAGTGTGTAGGTCTATTCTCAGTAACTGTTTCACGTTGCTTACCTGCTGCTACAGTACAGTATGGAGGAATCTAAAAGACGGAACATAACATTTAACATTTAACGATTTACAGCTGGAACTTATTGATCTTCAATGTGACCTAAGAGCTAAAGATCGTTTGAATAATACTACTAGTCTGGTTGAGTTTTACAAGACTAAACATTAGCAATAATATCCATGACCACACAGGCTGGCTGTGAAAATGATTGCTATGTTTGGCTCAACATTTAGATTTGTGAGCAACTGTTTTCTATAATCAACTTTAATAAAGGCAGACATCGAACATCTGTAACTGATGTTTCATTATGATCATTAGGTTACTGTTCCTTTCAGCTGCCAACAGCATAAAACCCCGTTTTGATGTACTGATAAATAAATATATAACAAAATGATATTGTACATTTAAGTAGCTATAGAATTTCTATTACTTCTTTAAAATAAATATTTCTTTATTAATTTATAATAGTCCAAGATAGTTTTGCAAATACTGAACGGGAATTCATTTCATAAAAACTCGTAATAGTACTTCCTTTTGTGTATATTTTGTACGAGATCACCCCTTCTTCCAGTCCACCCTTATACAAAGCACAGCTAATATCTGCATTCCGCTCATGAGCTGTGAGCCGGCTCGGAGAGCGCAAACCTTGTGCAGGCCTGCTTTAGATCCATCAAGAAGACAACTGAAGAGAAGATGTGCCTCACAAATGCGAAAATCCCTCCCAGCATTAACAAAAGTGAAGGATAGAGCTGGCGTCACATCAAGAAAAGTTGCAGCCATTGCTACTAGAGATCTAGAGGACTTTAATATAGTGAGCAAAATAAAACGTTTAACATAATAATTGACAGGTCTAAGCAAAATACAAAGAGAGGTGCTAAAAATCGAAAGTTTTTTAAGAAATAAAGAAATGGCAAATATAGTGAAGCCTCATTCCATATACATTATCTCGATAGGAAAAAAGACCTAATGCTTATGTTGTCTGAAAGTCACAGAGATATGAAAATGGAAAAGTATTATTCTACAATTGAATCGGTCGGAGCTAAAAGGAATTAAGTCACTTTTGACAACCTTTCAGGAGAAGCAAAAAATATTCCTCTAATAACACAAATATTATATTTTTATATTATAGAAGACGAAAGAATATTTAAAAGTCTTAGTTCCTTCTTCCACCGTTCAATGCGCATGACATCAGTTGTTCAAATTGTTGCATAACCTAAAACTTCATATTTTGACTTAATTCCTTTTAGCTCTGACCGATTCAATTGAAGAACCAAACAAGGAATATCTTTGTCATGCATCTTTAATCGGATCAGCAACAGCCAACAATATTGCAAAGTAAAAGAAAACAATATAGGCATTTCAGATTTGGTAGCTATAGGCTGCGATGACACTAATGCGAATGTGGGATCCAAAGGAGGAATGATTCAAGAACTTGAAATCCTCTTAGGGTGGCCTTTGCAATGGTCCATATGCCTATTGCATTTCTGCCTAATTAAAGATTTTATTTGTTGGTGAGTGAGTAGGTGGGTGGGTGGGTGGATGGATGGATGGATGGATGGATGGATGGATCTCATTAATAGCCACCTCCTCTATAGTGATTTGTGAGTTGGTGTGCTTGTAACACAGAATCCATACCTTCATTTTTAACCATTTCATACTAGAATTATTTTTCAAAATTTTCGTAATTTTCTCACCTCCCTCTACCCCTCCCCCCCCCCCATATCAAAATTTTGATTGGAAAGATTAAAAAAACCAAGCCAAAGAAGAAAATTCGTAGCTTAATGAAGAAAAGGATATTTAACAACTAATTTTTATTTATAATATAAAAATATTGACATTAATTTCACACTGCTTAAATGCAACACAAGGTACTAAAGGATAATAATAATGACCAGCATTTATTCTTTAGGGTCCCATACACTCAAATACTTAACCTGGAGGTAAGTCTGTGCAAACCTAAATGCACAGGCAAGTCTCCTCATGTATGGACGAAAAGTATCAAGGCCTTTGACCTTTAGACAAGCCTCCAAACTTCTGTGACTGCTTGAAATTTTCCGACTGTTGCACTCTATAAATTAAGTATCAGGAAAAGTAAACATCGAAACAAGCATCTGGTCGAGATTTCATTGTTTTGTTTTGCATGTCCCTGTAGTGAAATGGCGACAAACTATAAAAGTTCAAATTTAAGGAACTATTCTCATGCATTTCTGTTAGAATTTATAGAAATGTATAAACAAAACTTTTCTGTCTCATAGAAAATCAAAAGTAAAGAATATTCCTGTAAAACGCTGTTTGTGTGTGATCTGTGTTCGATTACTAGTTTAACACTAGTGTAAGTTATAACTAGAGAGCGGAATTCTAGGCCCTGAAAAGTGGCATTTTAGGCGCCTAAAGTAGGCTCTTAAACTCCTTTATTTAGGCTCTATCAATAGGCTTTTTTTGTTAAAGAATGTCACTAATATAAGATTCAACATTTATTTAATGCAAAATTCTAGGATTAAAATAAACTTCCACACATTTCACATTTTACAAACATACACATGCATACACAAAATGAAGACATTCTGTCTTTAAGTTAGTGTTTTTCATTCACCAATCACATTTCCATAGTTTGCTTCACAGTAGATGTACGAGGCCTGTCTAAAAAGTATCCGACCTTAAATTTTCCCGCGCAAAGTAGTGATTCTAAGGCAGCGCCACTGTGCACGGTGGAAGGAGGAACCGTAATGCGCATGCTTGAATTTTTTCACCGCATTCGCTTGTGCCAGTCAATGGCTGGTGGTCGCCAAGTAAGGTGCTGTTCTAAGTGTTTGTCGGATTTAGTTTTCTCGCAAGATGACTGAACGAATTGAGCAAAGATACTGCATCAAATTTTGTCAAAAGCTTGGTGATTCTCAAAGTCAAACAATTCGTAAGATTCAGCAGGCGTTTGGGGAAGATGCGATGGTGTAACACAAATTAAGGAGTGGTTCAACCGATTCAAAGATGGCCGCACATCAGCGGAGAGTGAGCAGCGTTGTGGCAGGCCCCAAACTGCTCGGAGTGCAGCTGTTGTTGAGAGGGTGCAAAATTTGGTGATGGCAGATCGTCGTTTGACCGTGCGGGAGATTGCCGAAGAGGTTGGAGTGAGTAAAGATTCTGCACATGCAATTTTGCGTGATGATTTGAACATGAACTGAGTGGCTGCGAAATTCGTGCCCAAGTTGTTGTCCCCGGAACAAAAAGACCTCTTTCGTGAAAACTGGAGATGAGTCATGGGTGTATGGGTACGACCCAGAAACAAAAAGACAGTCGTCGCAATGGAAGCATCCCGAGTCTCCAAGGCCGAAGAAAGCGCGGCAGGTGCGAAGCAAAATCAAGGTGATGCTGACTGTTTTCTTTGATGTCCGTGGAATTGTGCATCACGAATACGCACCGGAAGGACAAACGGTGACAAAGGAGTACTATCACGATGTTCTCCGGCGACTCCGTGATGCAGTTCGGCGCAAAAGACCAGACATGTGGACGGCGAACAACTGGCACTTGCATCACGACAACGCCCCCGCACATTCATCCCAATTGATCCACACTTTCTTGGCCAAACATGGAATTACAACCGTTCGCCAACCTCCCTACTCTCCAGACCTGGCTAATTGCGACTTCTGGTTGTTTCCAAAATTGAAAACACCACTGAAAGGATCCCGTTTTGAGAGTAGAGAAGAGATAATGCGGAACGCGATGACGGAGCTGAACACCATTCCAAAAGAAGACTTCCAGAGGTGTTTCTGGCAATGGAAGGATCGGTGGGCTAAGTGTGTGCAAGCACAAGGGGCCTACTTTGAAGGGGATTAGGGTCCCAACCCCGTCAGGTATTTGAAATATTTTTTCTGGCTAAAGGTCGGATACTTTTTAGACAGGCCTCGTATTGTGGCTATTGTGTCGTTCACTGCTGTACTTAAAAATGGTGAAAAAAAAGGAAGGGGGGGTTATTTATCTTGGAATGTAAGAGAATGCTTATTCGGATACAACCCAGCAAGTTTATGTTAAATTGCTGACAGACAGAGGAATGATAATGATAATAATAACAATAATAATAATAATAATAATAATAATAATTTGTCATGCAGGAGTTCTTTTACATGCCATTAAATCTACTGACATGAGCCTGTCGCATTTAAGCACCCTTAAATGCCATTGACCAAGGCCAGGATCGAACCCGCAACCTCGAGCACAGAAGGCCAGCGCTATACCGACTGTGCTACCCAGGCTGACTGAAAGTTGGAATTTTAGGATTGAAAGATTGTAAGAATGAGAAGGGGTGGCCCGGAGGTACTTCCCTATTGTGTTGTTCACTGCTAGGAAGAAGTTGTTATCCGTCTTGGAATGTAAACAGTAAACAGTATAGGATGTTAAGGAAAGCAGTAAACAGTTACGAAGAAGATGTGGGGTGGGGGGAACTTAAAAATAGGCACTAACTTCGAAATAGGCATTTTTAGGCACTATAAAGCCCCTTTATTTATACCTATATTTCCATGAAAAATGTAACTATTAAATCTCAAGCCTGTATGTATCAAGGAAAAAAATAGGTTTTTGCCTAAATTTCGCTCTCTTAGTTATAACATTATTTCAGAATTGTGCCAAGGAATCGCAAACAAATGAATGCAGAACCATGGAGGAATAGCATTTCTCCATGGAAAATAATTGACTTCAATGACCTCTTGCAATTTCTAGGATTAAGTCTGAGCGTGTATGGGCAATCATCCAATTCAGATGTACCTCTCAGAGAGTCTGTACAGACTTACCTCCAGGTAAGTATTTGCGTGCATGGGGCCCTTACAGTATTAAATGAGTCATAACAACTTAAGGTTACAGTCTATGTCAAGTGAAGGGCTATCAAATAATTATTTAGTAAATGGGAGTAATTTTACATAAATTCTAAAAATTCGAGACCATTGCATTTCGGCTAAAAATGTTTTCAAAACATTGAAATTTTTTGTGCTTAAGTACTGGGACATAATAAAACTTCTTTCGCTATCCAACTTTGAATTTCCCTCCTCCCCAAAAAAAAACATTTTCGATCCATCCTACTGTGCATTCCATGTGTTTTACAGAGGTTGCAACTTTCTCTGCGACCACAATAGAATAAAACATAGAGAGTGAATAGACATAAGGAACACTCAGTGACAGTGCTGCCATTTGGTGACTTGAGAATTAAACAGAAGATGGGAGTTATTCAACTCTTTAGGCTTTTTTGAAGGTCATATTGAGGTTTGATTTCAGATAAGTTGGAATTTATATTAAAATTGTGTTATGTAATTTCAGTCTATACAACTTATCAAACTTTATACAAATACAGAATTAATTTTCTGTCATATCACATTACAATATTATTACCACAAATATTTTCGACTTATAAAAAGTCATCTTCAGGTGGAAAACATATTAATACTGTATATAACAAATTGAACACAGGTGACATACAACAAAAAGAGAAAAGAACACTTCTACATATTGTGAAGTTAAAACATGTGTAAAAGCATTGTAGAGTTATGTGAACTAGTGTGGTTCTGAGCCATTTTTAACATGCAATAAAATGACACTTAATAAACTTATATGTTAAAATAATCCTGTAATATAATAACCACACGATAGTTGTGTCTTTGGATGTTATATGACCAGTTTTAGTCAAATTGTATGCATATTTTGAAGTAAAAATTATGTGTTTAAAAGTTTAAAAAATTATTGTAGTACTTAAAATATAACTGTAATTGCCCACTAGTAATACTGTGTTCAATTATAAGTGTCTTTGGACGAGTACAGGCATTGACATTCTATGTATATTTGATTTTCAATCACTTGTAGTGATGAGATATGTTGGACATCTGAACATTAACGAAAAGATGTTTTTTATAAACATTAATTTGAAAGAAAGCACGGATAATGATTTCTATTGATATTTACAGTATTTAAGATGGTGAATATGGAACCAGATGTCGAAGCCATCTCATCGTTGTGTTACATTAATGTGACTGATCGTGTATACCATGTGAGTTGTGGATAGGGAAGGGAGGGAGAAGTTTCCAGTGGGTAACCAGGCGACACTACTCGATGAGTGATTATTTAGTGATGCAGTATAGACGGTTTTGAAAATTCGGGACCTGTTCATTTAATAGTTGAGTGTTATGATTGTAATTTCTCGCAATAAAATATTCTTCTGCTGTGTTAATTAATTGTGGGTTGTTCACTATTTTTAAGATTTGTAATGTATTAGGGATACTATTGAGTTCATGGCCTATGTTGATCAAGTTTGTAGCAAATTTTGGTTTATTTCTGTTGTTAATAAAGTCGGATTTATGCTCTTTAAACCTGGTTTGAAAATTCCTTTTGGTTTGACCTATGTATTTCATGTTGCAGTTTGTACAGTTGAATTTATAAATGCCACTATGTAAAGTTTATTACTGTTTCTAATTATGTTGGGAATTATGCTGTTTTGTTTATTGTTGATTTTATACGTGATATTCATATTTTCTCTTTTGAAATAAGCAGATAAATAATTGATTATTGATTTTTCCTATGTATGTCATGGAATTCCAAACTTTAGCTATTTTTTTAGATTTTATAGGTTGTAGTCCACACTTGTGGAGTAACGGTCAGCGCGTCTGGCCATGCAACCAGGTGGCCCAGGTTCGAATCCCGGTCGGGGCAAGTTACCTGGTTGAGGTTTTTTCCGGGGTTTTCCCTCAACCCAATACGAGCAAATGCTGGGTAACTTTCGGTGCTGGACCCCGGACTCATTTCACTGGCATTATCACCTTCATTTCATTCAGATGCTAAATAACCTAGATGTTGATACAGCGTCATAAAATAACCCAATAAAATATAGGTTGTAAAGTGGTGGATGTCTCGTTTTTTAATTTTCTAATTCTATTGCGAATAAAATTCTGAAGCATTTTCTTATTGAAACCATTTTCTGTAGCTAATTGTATTGTGTATTTATATTCTATTGAATAATCTTGTTTATTTAAAGGTGTATTTATTAAACGACCGATCAAATACCTGAATTTACTAATTTTGTGAGAATATGGATGATTGTTGTATGGTGTAATTAATTGACATGGGTTTCCGGAAAATATTATAGAGAAATTTAGATTGTTTTATTTTAATAGTTACATCGAGAAAATTGATACTTCTGTTGTGTTCTTCTTCGTTTATTTTGGTATGCAAACTATTGAAGGTATTGACATTATGTTCTGGTTGTGCAGTACCATTGTGTATTATTAAGGTATCATCAACATATCGGAAGAATGCTTTAATATTATGCTGTACAAAGAAGAACACAATAGAAGTATCAATTTCCTCGATTTAAGCCATTTTCACTCCACCGACAGATCCTTGATCTCCAAGGAACAAGGTGCAGTGCAGGTGTTACGTGCTGTCTCTTCTCACTTTATAGATCTCTTGGATATGGAACAAAAAGTTTTGATGGAGAAATCGTTTCAATAAGTGAAAGTCTCAGGAATCTTCTTTGCCACATCAATAAATTTAAGAATGCAGTTATATTGTCAGACTCCAAAGCAGCTATTCCATCAATAGTCTCTAAACTCACACCTTCATCTCATACAACAGAAATAACTAAAATGCTCTCTCAATTAACACTCAATAAAAGAATTGTATTCCAATGGATACCATCCCATTGTGGAATCCTGGGAAATGAGAATGCGGATGCTTTAGCAAATAAGGGCAGCACTGCTACTTACAGACCTGTTACTAAATCTATGTATTACTCTGTGAAAAGATTTATTAAATCTACATACTTAGACTTCAACTAACAAAATTTGATAACACAATGTCAAGGGAAAAAAATGGAACTCTCTGCATCATAATCCACAGTTAATTCCCGATTTACCAACGAAAATCGTCTGTAGCTGCATTTAGATTGGCAACAGGCCATGAGTGTTTGGCCAAACACCTGCATAGAATTGGAATATATCAGTCCCCTAACTGCCCATTGTGCAACTCATACCAAGAAATTGTTTCGGAATACCTCAAAATCTGTGTGTCAGTGGCTGACCATGATAATATCTTTGAAAAATATTGGAGTGCAAGAGGTCAAATGACTTTATTGTCACACGCCTGGCATTAGAAAACAACAACAACAAACAACAACTACTATTAAAATAAAACAATATAAATTTCTCTATAATATTTTCTGGAAAACCATGTCAATTAATTACACTATATATCAAACATCCAATCATCCATATTCTCACAAAATTAGTAAATTCAGGTATTTGGTCGATCATGTAATAAATACACCTTTAAATAAACAAGCCTATTCAATAGAATATAAATACACAATAGAATTAGCTACAGAAAATGGTTTCAATAAGAAAATGATGGAGAACTTTATTCGCAATAGAATTAGAAAATTAAAAAACAAGACATCCACCACTTTACAACCTATAGAATCTAAAAAGGCTAAAGTTTGGAACTTCATGACTTACATAGGAAAAACCAATAATCAATTATCTGCTTATTTCAAAAGAGAAAATATGAATATCACGCATAAAACCAACAATAAACTAAACCGTATAATTCCCAACAGAATTAGAAACAGTAATAAACTTTACATAGTGGCATTTATAAATTCAACTGTACAAACTGCAACATGAAATACATAGGTCAAACCAAAAGGATTTTCAAACCAGGTTTAAAGAGCATAAATTCGACTTTATTAACAACAGAAACAAATCAAAATTTGCTACACACCTGATCAACACAGGTCATGAACTCAATAGTATCCCTAATACATTACAAATCTTAAAAATAGTGAACAACCCACAATTAATTAACACAGCAGAAGAATATTTTATTGCGAGAAATTACAATCATAACACTCAACTATTAAATGAACAGGTCCCGAATTTTCAAAACCCCCTATATTGCATCACTAAATAATCACTCATTGAGTAGTGTCGTCTGGTTACCCACTGGAAGCTCCTCCCTCTCTTCCTTATCCACAACTCACATGGTATTATATGATCATTCACTTTGATGTAACACAACGATCAGATGGCTTCGACAACTGGTTCCATATTCACCATCTCAAATACTGTAAGTAATCAATAGAAAGCATTATTCATGCTTCCTTTCAAATGAATGTTTATAAAAAACATCTTCTCGTTCATTTTCAGATGTCCAACATAACTCATCGCTACGAGTGATTGAAAATCAAATATACACAGAATGTCAATGCTTGTACTCCTCCAAAGACACTTATAATTGAGGACGGTATTAGTAGTGGGCAATTACAGCCATATTTTAAATATTACAATAATTTTTTTAACTTTTAAACACATAATTTTTAAACTTCAAAATATGCATACTGGTCATAGACACAAGTATTGTGTGGTTATTGTATTACAGGATTATTTTAACATATTACAAATTTATTAAATGTTATTTTATTGCATGTTAAAAATGGCTCACAACCACACTAGTTCACATAACTCTACAATGGTTTTACACATGTTTTAACTTCACAAGTTTTGATGGAGAAATCGTTTCAATAAGTGAAAGTCTCAGGAATCTTCTTTGCCACATCAATAAATTTAAGAATGCAGTTATATTGTCAGACTCCAAAGCAGCTATTCCATCAATAGTCTCTAAACACACACCTTCATCTCATACAACAGAAATAACTAAAATGCTCTCTCAGTTAACACTCAATAAAAGAATTGTATTCCAATGGATACCATCCCATTGTGGAATCCTGGGAAATGAGAATGCGGATGCTTTAGCAAAGAAGGGCAGCACTGCTACTTACAGACCTGTTACTAAATCTATGTATTACTCTGTGAAAAGATTTATTAAATCTACATACTTAGACTTCAACAAACAAAATTTGATAACACAATGTCAAAGGAAAAAATGGAACTCTCTGCATCATAATCCACAGTTAATTGCTGATTTACCACGCAAATCGTCTGTAGCTGCATTTAGATTGGCAACAGGCCATGACTGTTTGGCCAAGCACCTGCATAGAATTGGAATATATCAATCCCCTAACTGCCCATTGTGCAATTCCAATCAAGAAATGGATTCGGAACATCTCAAAATCTGTGCTTCAGTGGCTGACCATGACAATATCTTTGAAAAATATTGGAGTGCATGAGGTCAAATGACTTTATTGTCAAATGCCTGGCATTAGAAAACAACAACAACTTCACAATATGTACAAGTGTTCTTTTCTCTTCCCAATTTAAGTCATCTGTGTTCAATTTGTTATTTATTAATGTGTTTTCTACCTGAAGATGACTTTTTGTAAGTCGAAAATATTTATGGTAATAATATTGTTATGTGATATGATAGAAAATTAATTCTGTATTTGTATAAAGTTTGATAGGTTGTAGACTGAAATTATATAACCCAATTTTAATATAAATTTATGGAGTGAAATCTCTTTCCTTCATGTAGAACAATTAAACAGTCCATAAGACCATTTAAAATTTTCCATTTCTGTCAAATTAGTTTGCTTTAGATTTAAGTATGACATTTTAGGACTCTATTGGGAAGCAAAAGAAAAAATGACACAACCTAATTAAGTCTTATCAGTTCATTACCATTAGTAAAAACAACAATTTTAAACATTGGGATGCTTATTGCAATATCCAATTCCCTCTGTTGACAGAACCGTTTGAAAAGTATTTCCTCCAAATATTCATGATTTGTTTTTAACCTTTTTACTGTTTACTGAAGCATTTCTTAAAATGGCATCTCGAATTTTTTCTTTATTTTTTTGGGTTAGTGAACAGAATTGATGAAATCAAACCATAGTTCCTTCCAATTTCACTTTTACTAAGTTGACTATTTTAACACTCATTTATGATTTCGAATTTTGTCTTTAAGCCCAAAATGTTTCTTTTCTATCCATACATCTGTATCTCTTGATGAAGTCACAAACACCAGTGTACTGTATTTTGAGTAAATAACTGGAATATCAACTACTATTAGGAAACACAAAGGACTAATTGAAAGAAGGAAATACTATTACCAAGACAGTTACTGTAATCTCAAATAACCCAATTTAATTTTGTCTTCTACTGGGTGGTCGAGACGAAACGCCACTGCTCAACCAATGTTCTAGAGGCCTTCGCATGCCATAGGGATAACCTGTCTTCCATCAAACTGTATGTAATTTGCAGCAAAGTGAACTCAAATGAAAAAAAAAAACTTACCTTTTCTTTTAAATGCTGGAAATGGTGACTTTCTGCATTCAAATATGCTTCACATCTCTTCAGCACATTCCAGGCACATTCTTATGTAGTTCATTTTAATTTATATTTCGTATTTATTCACAGATATTTTCCTTTATTCTAGCCTCATCGTCTGGGAAGAAAAGCTGATGCACTACATGGGTTTTATATGATTTTAACGTTAATAATGTAATGGTGTGTTGAACTAAGATATTAGACATCTCTGCTTGCTGAACTAATGGGCACAAAGATTTTCGAAGACTTTGTTCTTATCGGAAACCTATTTTGTCTATTTTACCTCTGTTAATTCACCTGTTTATTCACCTGAGGCTTCTTATTTTGAACAGAGTCTGTTTCGTTAAATTTTTACGAGTCTGTGTATTGTTGATGCATAGGTGGTAAATTACTTGAATAGGTATACAACTTTATTAATCAAAGATTATATTGGACAATATATGGAGAAGCTATATTTAAATTTCGCCATAATCAACAACACAAACTAACAGAACATATGAATGATGTTCTGAAATTTTTATTTAGTTGGTGCGAAATTAATAAAAATGACTACTAATATCAATAAAACCCTTTATCAATCTTTCTCCTTATGTCATAAATTGTCCAATTTTCAATTACTAATAGATGAACATAAAATCTCTCAACAGCAAAATCCAAAATACTTAGGAGTACACTTTGATCAAAAACTTAATTGGGAAAAATATGTTAAAAATACAGTAGATAAAGCCAACTCAAGATGCAATGTATTGAAAAGACAACAAAGTGGGGGTGTTGAATACAACCTTTAAAACATATATAAACCACAAATGCTTTGTAGAACTTACTTACAGCATTAACAAAAACCATTGACAAATTAGAAGTGGCACAAAATAATGCTATGAGATTAATCACTGGTGCAGTTAAATCTACCCCATAAAAGAGGAGATACATGAAAGATCACTGTTGTAATATGAACGAGTGATAAGGTTACCACATAACACATACTGGTCAAGCTACCAATTCAGATGCAGAAAATTGAAAACACAAAATGGGTTTCTATGGACAATCCAGAAACTAAGACATATATTTAATTTTAATTTAAAATCAGAAAAGTTCCTATTACCTAAATCACCATTACAATATGACAATATAAATTATAATACAAATTTAATTAGGGATTTGAAGAGAGAAGAATCATCTATACTTGAATCAAAACAGGTTGCCCTTGAAACTATAAATACATTCTACCCCGACACATATTGGTTACACATTTATACAGATGACTCCAAATATCAAAATGATGAACCAGCAAAGGCTGAAATATATTCCAAATTATTGAGTTTTTATTTTTCTGCGGGAAGTTCTACTCACTTTGATGGAGAAATTGCAGCAATCAACAGGGCATTAACACAACTTATTTATCAAACTAATATGTTCGAAAACGCTGTTATATTTAGTGACTCAATTTCTGCAATCCAAGGCATAGCTTCAGTCAATATTCCTACAAATTCCAGAATCGCAGAAATTCAATCATCCATACAGGAAATTGTCCAGATAAGTTAGCCATAGAGGACAAAGCAACCATATCAGAAGATGAAAAAGGATTTTCTATTTTAAGAGAAGAAGTTAAACTAGCACTTAAGGAAATGAAAAATGAGAAAGCAACAGGAGTTGATGGAATCCCATTGAGTTATCAGGTTTCAACTTATGCACTAATTGCAGTTTGTAGGGGTGAAATCGCAGACAAGAACATAGGACCTTGGAAATTGTGGATTTAGAAATGTTTAACTGCAGGCTAGCTCTAAGCACAGATGGAAATGGCGTTTTTTTTTTCTTTCTGTGCTGTCATCTGTTGTTTCGGTCAACAATTATCAATTACGCATTTCCTGAAATTCTTTGAGCCGTTCCTTCTAATGACACCGGTATGAATTTCGTAAAACACATAGTGACAGAGTTATAGCAGTTTATAACCCCGTAATGTTTCTGCAGACACACTGTATTATATCTCCTCATGTCATAATGGAGGAAGAAATTTTCTTATGAAAAATCAGTCAGTGATTGAGACCCATCAAGTATTATAATTAATTTGGGGAGTTACAGTAGGTAGCGAAATCTGGTTTCATAACAGCTGGAGAAATCATTGTGCTAACCACACATTGCCCCCATATTGGTTGGATGACAAGTTATAATAACAAATTGCTGAGCTTGGGATGTAATGAACTGTTCTTCACAGCTGTGTGCACAGACCAATCGTTGATGATTTATGAAAATTGTAAGTTGGCGCTATTTTCATGTACAGTACATCCTAGAATCAATGCAAAACAATGTCATATGACTACCAATTCACGAAAAGTATTAACTTTATTACATATAGTTATGAACCTTTTAAAGCAGTGTGTACTCGTTTTAATTGAAGTAGCCCTATGTGTTTTCTAATTTAAAAAGTCAATTTCTACTATATTGGATAAAGGATATATAAAACATCTAAAGAAATATAGCTTATTCCAAAACTGAAATTTATACATGGATCATTATTCAGACTAGACATATGAGTCACTTTTATATTTGTTGTGACTGTTCATCCTTCTTTTAAGTTCTGTTTTACTTTTGTTTAGTTACTAGGCCATCAGCATGTGTTTCTGAGTGTAAACTCTACGATTGTCGCCTATTTGTCTGTGCCTTCAGAATCACAGCGACCTGCCAACAAGAGACGAAAACGGAAAGGCTCTCAATCAGGTGGAGCAGCGAACAATGCCCCTCCTGCACCCAATAAGAAAAGATCTCCTGGACCCAATTTCTCCTTGGCGTCACAAGTAAGTACCGAAGCCAGTATATTACTGTTTACACATAAAGTAATGTTCTTGGTATGTTTTTTTGTAGAATAACTTATCATAGATAATAAGGTAATATTTCTGTATAAAAAGCACTACCTGATGTAAATTTACAAAGCTGATTCAGCAGCTGAGCAATAAACATGTTCAGTAGAAGATTGAATTCAATTCAATTCAAATTCAGTAGAGGATACTAAATTAATCTGAGATTGGTAAATGGCATTGATTATTGAATTATGACATGATAGATCTCCAGAAAAATAAGTTTTTGAGAAAACTATTTATATTTTTTAAGTACATACTAACTTAAAACACATGTGCGTTTTTCTATGATGAATATAAGACGAGGTTTCTTTAAAAATGTACCTATATTTCTATTACTGTAATTTTATAGGTTAGGCCTGCTTGGGCCAGCACAGTAGACTTAGGGTGCTATTCATAGACATTTCGCAGCACGCGCTACGAGCGTACTAAGCTAGCTCCGGCTATCCACTGGTTACTAGTACAGAATTCAAATCATATCCTATCGCTAACACTGGTTTATGAATACGGCCCATAAGGTCTACTGAGTATTAATACTTTTTGGGCTGCCTGCTGGGATATCGATTGTCTGAAATTTCAAAGTTTATAATGTAAACCATTATGCAAATTAGTTAGATATCATTCTGTTAACTTTAGCTACACCTACATTCCAATCTTCTCTAATATAGGCGTACTTACACACAATGATGTCCAGCCGCAACATAATTTAAAAGTTTATGATGTTCATTACATAGACTGGTATTAAATCCATTCTGTTACTAAGCTAGGTTAAGTTATAATCTAATCAAGGCTATGCCTACTTACCCACAATGTTGTCCTGTTGTTACAGCAGGTACTACTCTATTCTTGTAATCAACATACTCGTTTGCTTTAACTCTTCCTTTTTAATGATATTTCTCTTCCACTCTGACTCTTTTTTCACATTAATTCTCCTTCTACTTTCTTCATCCATTTTCAATCTCTTACTAACCCTGAAATCTTACAAAACAAACTCAACTGTCACCATTTCAGTTTACTGGGAAAACAATCTAGCCAATACAAACGAAAAGGTTCTGAGTCAGTCTGAACAATGGAAACAGAATGGTTCTGCGTCATTGACTCAGAACGTTTTTGTTTTCACTGTGCAATACAGAACTCTTATATCACCATACAAAGAGACTTGACTTAGAATGTCTTGCATACATAGTTGTATTTACCTTCAAAGGATGACTTCCCGCCATTAAATCAATTTTGTAAAAATAGTGACTTAGAATGTTTTAGTATTCCTCGATTCATTTGCAGTATATAAACAAATTTTAATTATTGTTAGAGGTTACTGAGTTCTAATGTTATATAGTAGGATTTAAGACATGAGTTTAGAGAAAATACAAGCTTGTGTGCAAAAAATCATATAAATATAGCCTCAAAAAATATTTTTTATTAGTTAAAAACAAAATTGTAAGTTCGGAATCGTGATCTTTATTTAATAATAATAATAATAATAATAATAATAATAATAATAATAATAATAAAGAAAAGAAGTAAAGTATAGCATATACAGTATAGTTTGAGCCATGTTTGAATAGCCTTCGCCTATAATCAGCAACTCTAGATATTAATAACAAAAGCACTTGAGATAACGAAACTATCAGTATCCTCAAATTTCATCTTCAAGGAGTACAAGTAAGGCATATAATTGACTGTGGGGTGTACAATGTCTTTTAAGTGAATCGAGTTGCTACATGAATGATTGTCATGTCAGTACTGTGTGCACTTTGCAAAGTATAAGACAGAAAGAAATGGCAAACTCTGTTAGAGCAAAATTGCTGCACATTTCTATCCTCTTTCCGGTGTGAAACAAATATTGATGGTGTTATAATAGAGTTATTTATTGTAAGCATGTCACATACTATAACGTTGAATGGAAATTACTATAGATTATCCAAAGTAAGAACCACTCTTGATCTAAACACTGACCCAAGTACTCAGGGCAGAAGGGAAGAAAGAGTTCTTTACTTCTCATTTTGTCTTGGATTTACGAATTATATAACAATGTATAGCAGAGACGTAGTTATCCTTATTCTTTCGTAAAATACAGTAGTACACAATAATGCCTCATACAATGTGAAATTATCCTTAAAAATCATCTATATTATTGATAAAGAAAAATTTATTATGGCAACTCATATCAAATATTGTGTTTGTTGAATAAGTAGGCAATTGTAGAAATGTACAGATAGCTGAAATATTTTGTTTAATATGTATTGTCAGTATTGGATGTAGTACTCCACATCACGAACAGAGGTGTATAGATGCGAAACATACATTTGAAATCAATAAGCTGAAACATAACAACAGGTTGGGGTAGGGCTAGTCAAACATGTACGCAGAGTAATATGTCAAGAGCAGATCTTATATTAGATGGACTTAGAGCCCTTGCTTTTATGTGACGAATTTCATAGTGACTACTATTCCAAATGTTTGCACATAGAAAGCATGTTATAAATTAATAGCAATTTACTTTCTAAAGCTCTTGATTACTGAAAATTGTTTAAGTACGAAACACTCTGACACTACAGAACACTAAACAAATATCTGCTGTACGAATACGACAAAAGACTTTACATGCACAAGTTGTGGTTCTATTAAGGACAAAATAAGCCAGCAGATATAGGAAAATTGAATTTGAAACAAATACAGTTTCAATATATTGCCAAGCCTCACATACAAGTGTGTTAATATATTGTGACTTTTAATTCAACACAACAGCACAATGACTTTCTATAACTGAATTTAAAACACTCCCGTCAACAATGGGTATTTCACTCCACACAGCAACACAGTATTCATTATTGCACTCCACAGACAATGACAATTCACTTGGATTATTGACAATAACAATGTACTCCTAATCTCAACTAATGTTCACAAAGCATTATTTACAAAACAAAACTGTCAGTTCTCAGTTCACAGTTCGTTTGCCTTGGCTAGTTCTTCTAGCTCATTCACTCAAGTTCACAGTATATCGAACCCAAGACTTCCAGAGAGTCCACTGAACTCAAGACTTTCAGATAAAGTTCACTGCACACTGAACCAAAAATTTCCGGCTGCGTTGCTTCCGCCTGGACGCTCACTGCTGCTTCATAACTCACTGGCTTGCTGTCCAAACTAAACTGGCTTGGGTCTTCTTCGCGTCTTCTATTTATTGTGAAATCACACTTTCTCGTTCCTTCGACGCTCGAAATTTCTGCAGATGCTGAGAGGATGGCGCTTCTCGAGACTTCTCCGGATTTCTCCCCTCAGTTGCAGTTGCTTTTCTTCCTACTCTCTGCCGTGGCCCAGTGTGTCCTCGCCTCGTCTCTCGCGCCTCCTGCGCGCCCTCCCTTCTGCCAGACGCGTGCTCGAATTCCGAGGCAACGAGAAGTTTCTAGCAGGGTTGCCACAATAAATATATATAGTTATTATTATTATTATTATTATTATTATTATTATTATTATAACATCAAATTCTGCGTCAAACTTGAAAACTCTGGAATAGAGACCTTCCAAATGCTTCAGCAGGCTTATGACAGTGAGAATTATTGTAATGGAAATAACAATTTTTAACATGGTTGGTATTTATTGACGAAAATATTGTATGGCATTTTATCACATCAACCACTGCTGTACTCCAACCACGAGAAAGTCTCCAGAGAATGAAACGAAGCAGGCTGATGCTGTGAATGAAGGTCACACACGTGGCTACTCGTATCTCTATTGGCTACCTCTCAAGCACAAACCATAACACTGATATACACATTTTTATACTACCCTAGTTACAAAATTAGATCACTGTTAATCTCCTGGTCTTCTAATCCCTCCATACAGGAAATAACATATGCAGGAGAGTGCATGATTTTTAAACTGATGTTATAACTCTAATATTATCTATCTACTTCGCTCCAGTAGATGATGCAATAGTAAGCACATTCCTTTCACGGTTTATCTCCTGGTTGGAGAACAGTAGTTGTCATTTATTCTCCTCGTATTTGATCATTCTTCTACAGGTTTGTCAGAACTCCATATTTATGAGATAACTTGTAAGATAATTTGAATATTAAAATTGACGCATTCATTGTTGGTCATATTCATTGCCTTACACGAAACCCTTAAGATGGAAAGTAGCAAATTTCCATATTGGCCCAAATGTAGTACGACCTTGAATATAATACAACCCCAAGTTTTCAGATGTTCTTTTTAGGAAAATAAAAATATTATGCTATATACAATTATTATACATTAAAAATGTTATAGAACGAAAGAAAACTAATAAATTGTACCTTTATCACCAAGTTCTAGGTTTTTAGCACCACACACTTCTGTTTCACTCCCATTCTTCCTCTTCTTCTCCAACAGCCTCATCTTCTGAACTGGAACTTTCTGCGGATTGACCATACTCCCACAAAATGTCATCCTCACTGCCATCCATGTTATTGGAAACAACACTTGAAACCATTCACAATAGATTCACTGCTAATGCTGTTCCATGCTGCAATTATCCACTGGGCTAGCAATTGCACACTTGGTTTTTTAGTTTCCCTGCTGAGGTGAGAGCATTGTCCCCATTAAGCAATCAGTCATTGTACTGTTTACGCAGATGATCCTTAAAGGGTTTATTAACTACAACTTCCAGCACATGAAGTTGAAATGTCATTCTCCCAGGGATAATAACTAAATCCGTGTTCATTTCTGAAATCGGTTTCTTTATTTTTTCAGTAGTGTGGCCACGAAAAGGATCTAGAATTAAGGTATATGTACACCCACAAAAAATGATGAAAAATTAGAATTTTCAAAATATAACTATTTTATTAGAGAATTTTCTCCCCTTTAATTTGATATAAGAATTTTCGATTTATGCCTTATGGTTTTTCAGATAAGTCCCATTTTCCAAAATTCTGCGTCATCAGCCATGGTCACTTCTATGAAGATCACTCCTAAAGTAATGCACAACAATTTTTTTAATTTATTTTTTATTCTAAACCTTTGCAATTTATGGAGGTCATAGTTACATCCTTCCCCCTTGTATTCAAACTTAATTTAAGTTGTTCCCGTGAGTAGCGCCAGAGAGTAGCTCAGATGTGTTAGTTCAGACTTTTATTGTGCAGATATACAGGCCCTCATTCCAAGGTGGCGTAAGGCAGTTGAAAGGTGCGGGGATTATGTGGAAAAGTGACATATTGTTCCTGAAGGATGTATCTACATTCTATGAAAATAGCAAAGCTGTAGGCTAAAAATGTAATTTTTAAATAAATATTGTAGATTACTTTTGGAGTGATCCTCGTAGCAGTCAATCCCCTCGTCCAGCATTGCTTGTAAAATAAACTTCTTTCTAGTCCCAAAATAGATGCATAGATATCAAGGCATGATTATTAGATTGGAAACACGTTTTTACATAATGAAGTAATTTATAATCTTTTACTGTTAGTCATAAAACTGTAAATTTGTGTGTCAGTGATGTTGTACGTCATTTTAATAAGAGTCCAAAAGGAGAAATTAAAATTCTGAGGAGGATGAGCATAAACGCTGGGACAAGCACCATCACAGAATTTGTTGCATCAATGGAAAATAAGAACAAAAATGCCAAAAAACATTCAACACCTGAAGTTAAAACAAGGAGGAGGTATTTGAGAGGCAGAAAGAAGCTGAAACAGGACCGACATGAAGCTGCTTAAGGGGTGACATATGATGATGCAGTCTTCTAGGCTCTGAACGTTTGTGGTTCATTTAGAATATTTAATTCTTTTAAACATGATATCTCAGTCAAATATGGTGATACCAAGATGATATTGGTGTCATTTTGAAGCTTAAAATGTCCCCTAGTGCCTGACAATGAGTAAAATAACATTAATGTAGTTAATAATTATCTATAGATTTTTTACATGATATATGCAACATAAAATATTAGTATAAGTTACATATATGGTAATATTTAATTAATGTAAATGAAAATAAAAAAATAGCTCTATGTCAGGCACTAAAGAATAGTTTTAGCTATAAAACAGTGAAAAAAATGTGGCTCTATCTTAAAAACTGCATGAGCTATCATGTTTCAAGTTGTATGTCAAAATTACAAACAAAATAATTTTTATAAACAATTTAGACATAATTTCAAGGGATTTGTTCATTTCATTCTCTCTCTGGTACCATTCTCAATTGTATAAAAATTTTACAGAGCAAAATTATGCAAAACAAATTTTTTTTTGTATGTAAAGGTGTACATATACCGTAACATTCCCCCTCTTCCTTAACAAAGCACTTTGTCGTCGTCCCCACACAACCTTAAACCAGTCAGCCATCAACTCCTCAGTCATCCAGCCCTTCTCCTGTGCTCGCAAGATTACACCAGGGGGTGATGGCTCTTCAGGAAGGGTTTTACTCTTCAAAATGGCATATGGTGATAGTTTCCGATCATCTGCAGTTACAATGTAATGCATGCTTTTTCATTGCCTGTTGTTCTCACTAAAACTGATTTTGACCCTTTTTTGTCCACTATTATGTTAGTTGCCATATCAGAGAAAACCAGAGTTCGGTTTGCATTGCCCATCTGACGAAGAAGACAGTTGTGTTCTTCTCAAAGTTTTATTATGTGTCTCTGATATGACACTAACTTCTCCATATAATCTGAAGACAAGCGCTGCACCACTGTAGTTCGACATTGTAAAGTTTTACCCTGAGCGCCTCATTGTGTGTCTACACCACCCTATACTCTCCTTAAATTGGCTTCTGCTGATATTTAACTCGCAAGCGATTTCCTGTGCCTTCATAATAATTACTTCACAACTTATGGAGAAACCTTCATTTCACTTTTCCACAACATACTGTAACACATGTTTGTTGATTTGTTCAAATCTCCCAGCCTTCAGCCCTCTGAATGATTTTCTGGTAGAGCACGAATTTCTAACCTTTCTTCATTTTTATATCAAAGACATACTATATTTGCTTCTGAAACGCCAAACATTTTAGCTGCTTGGACATTACTTTTTTTTTTATACCCCACTGGAATAAGGGTATATGGTGCATGGTTTCCCTTTGTACTTATACCCTTATTTCGGGGGGGGGGGGATATTCATTTGTAGCTTGAAGTTTAAAATTGAAATCGTAATTTCTTCTCACTCCTTTATTTACTTTCGACACAGAAGAATCTCTTCATTCTGTGCTACCTGTTCTACTTGATTGGGGTTCTGGTTCTGCCTCTGCCATTTTCAAGTTTAATAAGAACAATACTGTAATTAGCAAGCTTCAAACTCATGAACTGTACTGTCACTGAAATACCATTAAATAATAGGATCTGCAACCAGAAGTTAAGTTTTTAAAACAAATTTTTAAAATTGAATTGACTGTGGAAGAAAGTGCTGCTAACAAAGTAAGAATATTTTTATTAAAGTGGAAGTTAAGTTTAGGCCTAGAAATAACAAAAATAATTTGAGGGAGAAAGGAACAACATTAAAAAGTAGTACCGGTAGTATTGTAATTTCTTTCAAATCCTTCACTACTACCCAATGCAGTATCTCATTGGTGGTTAGACTACAATTGTTGACTAAATATGTAAATAACGCCGCACTGCACCTTTGTAGAGTCATCTATAATTATTTATAGACTTTTGTTTTCGTATTTTATATGAATTTACTAAACCTCCAAACAAACTCAAACACATTAGAATAAATTCAATGCATGAGAGAGAGTATGGTAATATTACAGTACCAGTACAGTAACAAAAATCGGGAATAGGGTAGATCAGATTGAACACGTGACCTTGACAGAGCGGCAGGTCCAATCCTATATACGTAACATACAAGTGAGACGTCTTTCACACTTTAAATGGCTTAAGTCTCGATTATAATAAGAGTCCAGTTTTCGCAGCACTGTTTTTATGTGGGGAAAAAAAAAAAAAAAAAAAAAAAAAAAAAAAAAAAAAAAAAAAAAAAAAAAACATCGTATTAGATTCGGGCCAATAGACACAGAATAGGACTTTTCATGAAAACATATTTCATTGTCATTTAAAAATCAAGTTGTGTATGTATCCAATGCCTACCCACTTCACTTACGTGATTTGGGTTCAACATATTGCAGATAGACTGTGACTCAACACTTCAATCTGCACACACTTCAGCGAGCCACTTTTGCATGATGTGTATCTATGGAGAGTTATGACGAAAAATTAAATTGCTTTAAGTAAGAAACAAAATGAAATATTAATGTGAAATGCTTAGACTTACTTTACAAAACGTGCATTTTATGAGCTACATTGCGAGAAAAGTTACAAATAAGTTGAGTTTTACATGTTTTGCGAAACTTTCTTTCCATAATTACTGTCTTTATTGATTACTTCATTGATATCTTGTCATAACTGCTAGTAGAAGAACCATTTCACAGATGAAGCCTTCTAAGTAATTAAAATAGCCATTATTATTATTATTATTATTATTATTATTATTATTATTATTATTATTATTGTTGTGTGTATTATACAAATTACAAACTTGGCATCCAATAAGAAAATTATGTGCAAAGAGCACAAAAATTAAGGAACGATGACCAAAAATAAAACTATTATAGTTATAATTAAGTTGTTGATAACACTAGTTAAAAAATCATAAAATAACTTGATTTCTTGGGTATTATCACGGAATTGTTGCTTTGTTTTGAAAATCACATAAGAACTTCATTTCTTGGGTGGTATCATGGAATTGTTGCTTTGTTTTATTTACTATAAGCCTACATGTACTGCATAAGATTACATTATTTTAATGCAAAGGTATGGAATTAAAACCTCGTCTTATATTCGAAGAAATATTGTATTTTATTATAATTTCTTCTGCTCATAGTTGATTATAACTCAACACATAAAAGAAATTTCACACAGTATGAATGTATTACTGTCATAATATTGCTATCATAACTAATCTCAGAAATCTAAAATGACCTATATGTGATGAGTTATAGCTCTTATGTCACATGTTTTACATTAAGTTGAAATAAATATAGTATTGCGTTAATATCACCAAATTCAAATTTCATCCAAGTTTGCTACAATATATTCTTAAATTATGATATAATCGAGAGTCAGGACTCAGGAGTGTATTGTAAAAAATAAGTGATGTTACCTATGTTATGCTGCTTTTAAAATGTGTGTGAGAAATTGTTACATTTTCTTGCATACTGATCACAGTAGTTTGAAAGAGTTTAATTAAAAAATAGAGAATATACAATGAGTGTTGTGATAATGTTAAGAGTGTTATGTTTAATTATCTAAAATTGAGAAAAGTAACTCAATCTGCACAGTTGAGCATATAGAAATAGAATATTTAATACTTTTGTATTATGTAAATATGTTTCATGTTCCTGTGTACACATCCTTTTAAATGATGTAAGATAGTATGCTTTAAACACCATGCAAGTACAGTTAACAAGATTGGATCAGGGAAACCTTTGAGATGTGCTCTGTGTCCTCCTGGCAGGATGTGATGGTGGTAGGTGAACCATCGCTAATGGGAGGCGAGTTTGGAGATGAGGATGAACGTCTTATCACCAGGCTGGAGAACACCCAGTATGATGCTGCCAATTCTTTAGATCACGACAACCACGGCTTCTCAGACTCACCTATGACGGGTGGTCCCAATTCTTGGGGGGGTGGAGGACCTGTGGGGGGACCCAGTGTGGGTGGGCCGGTTGGAGATCGGGGTCCTGGAGGGGTAGGGGGACCTCCTCAAGGCAACACACCCTCCAGCCAGGACTCGGACAAGAAGTCCCCAGCAGTGAGCCAGTGATTGATACAGTACACTGTATCTTCAAACTTCGTAATAATAGGTCACATCAGTATTTGGTGCCAGTGAGTGAGCAAATGAGTAAATATGTCTGTGTGTGGGTGGTATGGGTGTGGGTGCGTGTTAGTGTGTGTGGTATGTGTGTGTGTGTACACTTGTGGTTTCGTGAGTACACCATGGTGACTCAACATCACCAGTTTTTACTCTACTAAAACACTGTACAAAGTGCAAATGAAAGTTCGAAGGGATAAACTTCTTTCTCTCTGCTTGATACTTAGTGTGGTAGGGTGGCCTACACATACATCTCTCCAACTTTGAAGTTGTATTGAGTACAAGTTACTCCTCCTCACGGTCACGGAGATCGTGTGGAGGAAAGCCAGCACAATATGGTTTGTGCCATATTCATTATCAACCAGTGATTAATGTCTGGTGGCCAAAGCGACAATGGTGTATATTATTTTCAAGATAAAGTTGACAAACACTGCCAGATTTTATCGTAAACAAATAAGGTATTAACGTGACAGTTGAACTCATTGACATTATAATTTTCTCAGAAACAAAAAAAAAAAAAAAAAAAAAAAAGGATTCCATAAATTGCAGTGCAAATATTCTCATAACTGAATATATATGGCAATACTGATGTCCTTTAATTGTTACAGAATATTTTATAGTTTCAAACGTAGGTACTTGTGAGTGATTTTAAATGATATCTCAGAACAGTAGTTATTTTGGAATGACAGTTCTTTATTTAAAAAAAAAAACGTTTAAATTACGACTAATCGAAGTCAGTAAGTCGATAATATGACGATATTAAAGCAATGGTTGAATTAATATGGTAAAGGAAACTGAAGTACTCGAAAGAAAACATTTCCCACAGTCACTTTGTCCACCACAAATATCACAGGAGGCACTGGGATCATACTCAGTTCCTATTGGTGTAAAACCTTTAGCTGACCGAACTATAGTTGTGTTGGTTATTTTGAAACAATATAGGGATAATGAAATTAATTTTTTATTTGAATTTTTTTATTTTATTTTGGGTGTCACAAATTCTGTTTGACGAAAGTCTGTATTCTAACAGAATTTGGATTCAATTTTGTTATAAATCTTCATGAAATTGAATTCGTAAGAATTAATATTATCTTTCAGACAGACAGACAAGCATAAATTAATAAACTCCCTAAAATGGTTCCTTCTCTTATATATACTTTCGTCACTGTCTGATCTGGCAGTCGAACAAATTAATCAGATCACTTATTGTGGCAGAGTAGTATAATGATAAATCCATGACATGTTTCTGTAGAGAAGTTTCTTCTTTTACATATTTTAACATCAAAAAATTTCCTTTCGAGTTATAAAAGTTTAAAATACTATTCCTTATTGAATTTTTAAATTTATTATTTTCTTCCATGCAATCACACTGCTGAAATACTTTTAATTCTGAAATTAATATATTTTTTCATACTGTATAATGTATAAGGCTTGTTCTTATCTGACCACATTTTAATATATAATATACACACACAAACTGTACAAAGTTCAGTGCAGCTGTAAAATTTTGTGTTGTGACAGAACTAATTAGTTCATTGTTTCTCTCATGCCCAATCTTGCCATTATATAATTGAAAGACAGTGGATGCTTACATTTTGCAGTACTGACAAAATGTCTTAATGTTAACAAACATTCCTGACTTATGAATTAGAAGTCTGCATGAATGGAATCAGATTTATTATACATAAAATTGAGTGTATTCCGAGTATATATTTGATATAAATATGATCTGTGCTTAGAAAGAAACTTTTAATTTAATTTTCCTTTTACTACACACAATGAAGTCATTTTTTAAGAATTGTTACAACAATGGTACGAAAGAATGTTTTGACCTCTAGAATGAGATTTCTTGTATGAAAGAAAGTGTTGTTGGAGGTTTTTTAAATAAGAGAATAAGGATGGGACCATAATAACAAAATTGCTGAGCGTTGCCATTCTTAATGATACATTCATTGAAAAGGGACTTGGATTCATTATATCTTTACATTTTCAAGAATTTACTGGTTTATAGATAATTAATTTTATTAGGTTTGGCTTCACTTCAATGCTTAATTCGAAAGCTTTAAATGCACTTATATAACAGTATTAATAATTACTTAGTTCTGACAAATTGTTCTCACATAAAAATGTTGGGTATAGAAATTGCTTCCCTTTCATCTACTATTTTCTTTGTTGTTACGTGACATTGTTGTAAAAGAAAAAACACTTAATCAACGATAGAAATGTCATTCCCTTTAAGAGTATTCTCATATGATAACCTCATTACTTGAGAATATATGTCTACAGCATCACAAGAAGAAAAGCAAGAAAAAAGTGCAATATAAGTTCTTACGTGAATGTCAGGAAATTGAGAGATGAATGTTATGTAGACAGTATAATGATATTTGCCTAGTTTCACGATTAAATATATATGTTACATATATTCCTCAATTTACTTAGTTAATTACTTTTTTTAAATCTATTCCTAAGGTGAAACTTCGTAAATGAGATATGAACATTTTATTATTACTCGTGCAAATATTGATAACTTGTCCATGAGAACGAGAAATATACCCCTTCAGTTTATTTTTGCATTGTTTGTTTCAGTCATTTAGCCTTATCTGAAAAATCACCTTTTAAGTTATCTTTGGGTGTGATTATAGTGTGATAAGTCTGTTTGTCTCTCTCTCTCTTCTGTTAATGAGAATTGATCGGTAGCATGATGCAGTGCAAACAAAAGTTTTCCGAGGATAGTTGCTTCAAACAGCATCTGATCTATCAATTCTACATTGGAGTTGCCAGGAGCTTTGTCCAGATCCATTGGCACCGCGTTAGCTATATATATTTTGGGGGGGGGGGGGGAAGGGCACTAAAAACTTTATAGAAAGTTCAAAGTGTTATTTATTTATATCTGTATTCCTGATTGAACAATAAACATATGTTATTAAACATGTCAAAATATTAATAACAATTATGCCAAATATTGAGGGGGACATGTGCCTCTCGTTCTGTCCTCCCTACCCCCCCCCCCACTAATGGTGCCCCTGACCAGATCTTTTCATGTACTGGCCATTTGATTAACAGTTCCTTTAATGTTTAGATATAATTTTTTTTTATTTATGAACGCATTTTATGCACATGAACAAAGAGGAAAGCACATTAAATCTAAATGATTTATGTCTATATTCCTATGTCTTCCTAGTACATCATTAATTTTTGTACTTTTGCCTGTTTAGGAAATGAAAGGACTAGGAATATGAAAGATTCATATGGGAGACTAATTTTCTTACTCTTCTGTAATACACTTGTTATCATATCTGTCTTCGGAGAGATGCACAACCAAAGTATGTCACATCTTCTGCATTTTCTATGGCAAAACTAGACTTAACAACTATGTCTAGTTCCATAAGATATCTGATTTTTATAGTTGATATGACTAACTCACCTTATTGTTTACTGATATCTCTTGTTATAAAACAATACGAATAGCGAAATAATTAGCTCAGATATTAGAGAAATAGTTATCAGACCAGGAGGGCATAGGTTCAAAGTTCAGATAACAAGAGATTTTCTCATTAATGCTGCAGCTTATTTTCTGTCACCAAGTTTGCAAAGCACAGACACTTGTGTTAGTTTAATGCTTGTGCAGAAAGTATCTTTATCTTAGCAATTTTCACTGAGCCATGTTAATATTATCATGAAATATAACATGGTAGTAAAATTCAATGCATGGAGATATCTGCATTTTCAACATGACTCCCTTACTGATTGTCAGCTTTGAGCTTCTGCATTAGATTCGTAAAATAGAAACTGGCTTATAGTACAGTGCGGTATTGATTGTATAGTGCTCTCTGTGATAAGATACTGTGAGTTGTGAATTTTTTTATCTTTGTCTGACTATTTTTAAGCCCCCTCCATGGCGTTTTTTTATATCAAATAACAAAATCAGCCATGTATGGTTCTAGACAAACAATAACACACAGGTGTGGATGAAAGCCTTTCATGAATAATATTTGATCCTTCTATGCAGTAAGTTGGAAGGAAAATGATTGTGCAAGTGACATTGAGTGACTAGGTATTGTGTTGCTAAAGCTGGCTGTTACGGAATAATTCTGTTTTTTGTTTATATTGATAATAATTTGCAATAATAGGCGAAGTAAACATACACACTATGGCCTTTAATTACATTAAATTGTCGGAAACATAGTTCTTACCAAGTGTTTGTAAACAAGAAAGCTCGCATTCCCATACTTGTAATAGTCACTATCTTAGTGCTGTGGATTTTAAGGTCGTCAGCATTACAGTTGAATACTTCTGTAAAGGAAAGCAAAGTATGATTGTGCTAGTTTTTTTTTTTAGTATTTGCACCATATTAAAGATGTAGAATTGACATCCAGTGTTCCAGACATAAATATTGACTGCACTTTCAGGAAAGGTATGGAAAGGGGAATGGAGAATAGCTCTTGGTAACAGATCCAAAAGATACGTTTCCCCGTTTTCCTTTCCATATCTTTTCCGATAGTGAAGCCAATGTGTAACTCCAAAATTTTTTAATTTATCTACATCTTTGACACAGTGCAAGTACCCAAAAACCTCGCATCACGTTGATCATAGGAAAAATCTCAAATCATACTTAGGAAAGTAAAGTAAGATACTCGACTATTAAAATACAAATTGTAAAGATCACGAATTAAGGGTGAATTGTCGATCCCTTTATCCAATATTTTAGCAACAAAATGTAAATATTTAACAAACTGAAAGTTCCTGATACATATAGTAACTTATAAACACATTATATACACCTTTGAATATAATTGAATTATCACTTTTATAATAAATTTTAACAGTAATGAATAACTGAAACAAATAATCTTTCACTTCAACAAGTCTGTGCTGAATAACAGTTCACTTATTTTTGTTTTGCTAGATACACAGTCACCCCAGATGCAAGAGTAACATCGCACTGTAATGATGGAAACAAGCAGAACATTCAGAAAAAAGTTTTTCCAAGTAGTTTCACACCCTCTTCCTTGCTGAATCTTCACTGAGCTGCCAAGTTCATTCTTTTCCCACGCAAAGATTAATAATAATTAGTTGACAACATAATACATTTGAAGCAAATAAGATATGCCTGGGTTGAGTATAAAATGAAACATGTGTTGTATAATAATAATAATAATAATAATAATAATAATAATAATAATAATAATAATAATAAATAAATAACAATAATACTAATAATTATTATGAAAATATGCAATTGTGAGTGATTCACATTCAAATTGTTGTGTAAGATCTGTGCAGACAAAGGGAGAAATTTCACACCAATAACAGGTGCACCGTTAGCCAAACAGCTGAAGCATGGCTTTCCATGCTGGTAACCCGGGTTTGAATCCTGGCGGGTCCAACTGGAATTTATGGTGGACAAGATGGTGTTTGGTGGTAGGTTTTTGCTGGGTATTCCCGTTTCCCCTACTGGCATTCCACCATTGCTCCATTAATTATAATCATCATACAGTTTTACATAGTTTGCCTCCTATGTTGCACCAAGGGCAACCAATGCCTTCGTGATGGCTGAAAAAACTACAAGCATTGTTGTGTCACCCAGTAGATAGGGATGTTTGGATGAATGACAAAAGTCGAGTGCCCGCCATTAATTAAAAAAAATATACACTGCTACATTTCAGTGTTTCTGAGAGAAACCAAAATTGATGTAAGAAGTGTCTGTGATATGTTGTTTGTGTGTAAAAATTAAAACTGAGAATAGATGCAGCAATATCTGCTATGACCATTCTTTATCATAATTACATAAATGATCTTTTTTTTTCTACACAACAAAATGTATATGTATTTACAAGGCTTCAAACCTGATAAAGTTGCTAGTTTTTCTTTCCCAACATATTAAATTACCTATATCCGTCATTTAATGTATCTTTTTTAATATTGTAAATAATTGAAATTTACAAAGGTAGTTTAACTCATATTACCAAGTAAAGTGCAAAAACGTAAAAATCACTTCGAAGTTTATACATTAGGTGTATTAATGGTGATGTAGTCTTTCATCTATAAAGATCATTTACTACAGTAGAACTTGGTTATAACAACATCCAAGGGACCTTAACAATTATGTTGTTATAAACGAGTATCATGGTAATCAAGATTCCTATTATCAATCTAGTGAGGTGGAAAATGAAAAATAAACTTAATTAGGCTTATTTTAGATTTATGTATTCACTTTTAAGCCTGCCATGAACGTAATAAAATACATGTACAAATATAAATACAGTATTTTGTATTAAAACAGTTCGTCCAGAACTCACTAAACTTCTTTAGTCTACTTTGGAGTGAAGTAATCAATCATTTTAGTCTGTTGTCTCATACTTGCCCATTACACACTTTCTAAATTACGTTCTATGTTCATTATTTCAGTTGCAATTTCATTACTCCCTCCCCTAGACTGATCTATTTTGTTCAAATGCAACAACAATTTTATCCTTACTCTTCCAAATTGTTTGGACTGTGGAATTAACTAGCCAAACTCACGACACATGTCAGCTTTTTTAATTTCATTCTCAATTTAATGAATCACTTTAACTTTTTCTTCCAACGTTAAAACTTTTCTTTTAGTGGCCATACTGCGTTAAAATGCTTGTGCTTACTGAAAACTTCTTGTCAAAACTGACCACATGCAGGTATCATTAATACCGCATGAATTCGGGCAGGTTACAATGGGGTGCGGAATCTGCCTGCATTCCAGAGGTCTATGACAGAAGACAGTAAAGAATTTGCCAGATTGCCTGATTTTAACAAAATATTTCTTAAAATACTTTGGTTCTTAGAAAATCTTCCTGAAAACTGAGATTGAAAATGACGTTACATGTGAGGTAGACTCATATATGTTTATCGTATTAAGCAAGGTAGAAAAGCGTATGTTTTTTTATGGGGAATTAGTTGGGACCACAGAATATTTGACGTTATAGGCAAGGTGTCGCACAAAAAAAGCTCGCTATAACCAAGTTCTACTGTATAGGATACATTTTTATTTAAATATCAGTACTAAAAATAATTATTTTATCTCATTAACATATTAACATAAATTTCACCCAATTACAAGTTGAGTTATAATAACTTGCACTATATCACATCTGCAATAAATCAACATTCAGCTGTCAGTGGCTTAAATGACCATTCTTTAGTGACTATAATAGTGATGCACCTGAGTGTGGCATCTGTAAAAATTCCAAGATATGTATATTGTAAGAAGTTGCATCTGTAACAAGTGACAGATACTTAAAAGCTCTGCACACTCCCTTGATCGTAAGATATAACAATTTACTGCAAAATATATGTTATTATATATGTCAGTTCTTTACAGATTAAAGGTACACATTAGATATGATGTTTTAAATTTACTTGTGAAAACTAAAGGCAACCCCATCTATTTGCTTCTTTTCTTTGGTTTGATGTCAGTCAGTTCCATGTTGAAGGTAACTATATTAAATAACAAACTTTTTATTGGTATATTTGCAGGTAATAAGATTTTCCTTTCTCCTCATATTGCCACTTTCTTCCCTTCAGATACAAGACTACTGTGAGTGCACAGCAGTAAGATGGTTGTTATTTGTAAGTTTTTCCCTTGGTGTTGTTTCCAGTGTCCATTATGTCATGTTTTCGATTGAAACAACTGTCATAACGAGGTAATTTTAATAGTAGAACTGAAAATAAATTTTGTTACTGTGTATCTCAGACTTTCTAGTTGATGATACTATTGCCTGCTGCTCACGACAAGGTCTCTCAAGGGAATTTAGCTTGAAGCACATGTGGGAGATTTCACTGTGTGTGGTGAGTCTTCCCACTGTATGCTCTAAAAATACATGTTTCATACAGATTCGTAATATTTACTCGTATATTAATTATTATTCTATAAATTAACGTTTAACTGGATCAGAAAGAGAATAAATATTACGAAAATACAGTGGACGGCATATTCAACTAATATTCATTATTTCATGTAACATAATATCTATTATCATTGTCACCCTGATGTCCTTATTGGAGATTCTGACCCAGTTTGATATCTTATTTTTGTTTCTTCTACATTTAATTTTTATTGCAGTAGATGACACATCCCTACAATATTTTGCTGATTGCACCACAGGAAATGTCAAGTAAAATGAACTTCGTTTTATTTTGCACATTTTGATAATGTTGGTTTGAATGTATTATCTTTTATTACAAATAATTTTTATACATTTAATATTTCCCCAGGCATTTTCTGTGATTTGATCCCATATATATCTTGTCTTCCAACAGAAGGCAGTGTCATCCCTATAGTGCGCCACTTCTGGGAGAGATGACTAGCTGATTGTGGTAGATGACAGGTGATATTTCGAAGCATGGTGATTCAAGATTAGAGAAAGGAACAGGATGTGATCGTGACCCTTTTGTAATTGATACTATTCCAGCATTTGCCTAGAGACTTAAGAAACCACGAAAAACCCAAGTCAGGATATCCATCTGTTGGGATCGAAATTCTGACCTCTCAAGTAGAAGATAGGTACCTATACAAATCATGATATCACCATGATCGGTTTTTCTCATTTCATGTACCGTAAATTTTGAAATCATTCTTCAGATTTATTATGTTTGCTATGTACACAATTCTATTTTATAACAGCACCACCCTCCTGAGACAGCTAATAGCAATCACATTCCTGCACCATCGACCTTGTCTGTTGAAAACTTCTTCCCACATTCCACCAAAGACTCTAACCCCCTGTACGAACTTTCTCATGAGCTACAGTCAGTACAGGCTAATATTAGAACTGTACATACGAGTATAAAAGCACTTTATTATGGATTTCATAATTTGGCAACTGATACAATGTACAATGCAGCTTAGCATTTTTTTTAATTGGTTGAAATGTCTCTTTTCTGTTTAAATTTCTTTTTGAACTGTTGACTCAAGACTCATGAACTCCACACTACTAATTATCTTTCAGGAATTTGTTCTTTCATTGTTTCTTGAGATGAGCCCTGCTTTGTTTGCCAGTAGATATGCGCAGCGACCTGTTGTGGTGTGTTCTTTCCTGCCTCCCCCCCCCCCTCCTGACGAATCAAGTGATTTAACAATGTGGGATGAATTATGTCATGTAATCTACTTAAGGGCGGTGTGTCCTATGCGTTCAGTGGTTCAGAGAACCCCCAGGAAAAACAGTTTAATTGTTTAAGTAAATTTATTTATAATTTACACTATCATTCTTTGTTTCTTGCTGATCTTTAATAAGTTCACTTGCGGCTCTGATGTATTTTTGTCGTATGAAAACCTCTGAATCACAGAGATCGAATATATGCTTACGAGGTTCAATTTCTTCTCCGAACCCTATCGAGCCAGCTTCTGGATTTGTGTGCCGGGTGAAAGGTAAGGGGGGAATGCTGCAGGGGAAACATATGCATGTGCTGGTAAATAGATCCGCACATTGCACTAAGCGCAGCTGTCCAGTGATGTAATAGAGAGACATGCTATGATGGAAGCATAAGAATGGTCGTTCTCGATGTTTTAGTCTTAATATATTCATCTGTGAGTGTGACCAGCATTCGTTTCCAAAGGAAATGAATAGTGTTCAATATCTTTTACAAACAAATTTTTCAGTTTTAATCTTGGAAGATAAATGTAAAGCAAGCACAAACAAGCCGAGGTAAGACATTTTGCTGGGCTTTTAATGTAAAAATATATGGGGAGGGGGGGGGAAGCTGGATTTGCGGTTGTGAATCTACAAATAAATTATTTTGTTTCCCGTGCCTGCTATTTGCTAAGGATAAAGATACAACTGGACATGCACTGGTGTGTCAGATTTAAGCCATTTGACACAGAAAATTAAGAAGCCTGAGAAATCTATTGCTCATAAGAATGCTTGCCTAGATTTATCAGCCCTTGGAAGAACAGAAATTAGGCAACAGCTTAGCTCAGCTTTCAGGCAGAATATTGAAAGACAGAATGATAATGTAAAAAAAATCGCTGTGTTCTATGAAAGATAATTCATCAGCATCAGGCTCATTTTAAAGTACTTATCTACTTTAAAGAACTGTAGTATTTTTTTTATTTTTCAGAAATGAAATATTTTTTAAATTGTTGGAAAACTATGTAATATCATAAAAGTCATTTTAGGCACGAACCGCCACTGAATCTACTTCAACAACTTACACAGTAAATAACCTAAATTTCATAAAAAAATTAAGCAGTTTTAAAATCGTACAAATCTGTAGTACGGTAGTTCCACTGCTGTTACATGGTTCAGAAATGTGGGCATTCACTAACCAACAAATAAAATGTACTGAACTGTTAGAAATGAAACTGCATAGACTTCATCATAAATTTAATAAATAGTTAGAGAAATGATTAAAAGTGAATAATGTTGTAAACAAATAAGAATGATTCACAAAACAACTTAATAACAATATACAGTAACGAAATTCCTATGAGAAGATTCATAGGTTGGCCACTGAAAAGTTGGAGGGACAACATAAAATAATATTGAAAACGAAATAGGCCTACAAGCAAAAACCGTACTAATATTGATAATGAAATTCAAAACTTTCCTTATTTTATCATTTGATGATTTAATCTTGTGAAAATTAATTAAATCATTTTAACATTATGAAACTTAATTTGGAGGATAATTCTGAATTACTCGTAACCTTTCCAATCATGTGATTCCCAACAAATATAGTGGTATATTATGTACTTAAATTACGAAATAATAATAATAATAATAATAATAATAATAATAATAATTATTATTATTATTATTATTATTATTATTATTATTACTATTATTATTATTATTATTATTATTATATTAAAATCATAAAATATTGAAATGGAGTCATCAATATATTGATATTATGTTTATAAGTAGGAAATTACTTACGTGATTCATAATTATGTACATGAGAACTATGGAGAAATAAGTCATTAAGGTGTTAGTTCATAAATTGTAAGAAATATTTGCTTTCCCAGTATATAATCTAGAGAAGAAAATATATCATATTGTAAAATAAAAATTATTATCTTGTCACAGAAATAAGTTTCTTTGGCTTTTCTAATAGTAGATACATGAAGGTTTGCTTTACCTTCATCTTCAGATCAAGTAGGAGGGATGGATTTAGTTATTTCTAAGACCCCAATGAGTATAATATTATTTTCGTCTCCAATTCCTCAACTGTCCTTGGACAGTTTCCGTCCTCCCTTCTCCCCCCCCCCCTCCCGAACTATTAGATGGGTTTTTTTACAAAATGGCGATTTTCTGGAAATGTTTTCAAATGATTCTCATCATGATACTCTTTCTTTAAAAAACAAAATACCGAACAGAAGAGTGTAAGATGTCTTTAAAAATGTTTAGTACAAAGAAAGAGTTTGTTAACATTTCAGAAGTACTGCACAGATAGTGAAAATAGTACATTGTGACTAACTCAAAGACAGAGAAATACAGTCCAGTTTGTTACAGACTTGCAGAAGTGCCCCTTATCTCATACAATGTTGCAAGAGGATTATGCAGGCAGAGAATAGACAGGTATTAAAAACTACAAGATTACTGTTTAATTATTGAGAAAAAATTATTCTACACAAACGAATCTGTAATAAAATAATTTGCATATAATTAACTTGACACACTCTATATAAAAGAGCAGTTTCATTTTCTGTTACAAAAATGTTATACCGGTAATGCATTATATGCCATCTACGTGACATTAGTACCAGTATAATTATTTTTAAAGAAAAAGAAACAAGACTTTCAACATATTTTACACTATCCTTTGTGATCCGATAATGTATTTAGCATATTTCTACAAGTGTCTTAATATAAAATTCTTTACTTGGAAAATTTTTAAAGCTGCACAAGTAGTAGCAGCAATAGCAGCAGCAATATTGTGTTAGTAGTACATGTAGTTATAGTTGTTTTATGGATATTTCGTTTTGTTCATTGCAGATGAATAAAAGTTTTGTTGTCCCAGAATAGAGATGGTACTTGTTGAAAGCAAAACGGAATAGATTTGTACTTTCTAAATAAGATGAATGTGGGTTTTCTTTAAATTTGCTGACCTTAATTATGTATGTTCCTTATAAAAATATGAAATATAATTGTTATCTGTCTTTCGAATCTTGATGAAAGAATCCCTCAACTTCTGAAAAAGTGTGGAGAAATTTATATATGAAATTAGCAGGAAATTTTTGGTAAATATTTAGTAAATACTTTTTACGCAAAATTCGTAAGTTCAATATTTTTATATGTGAATACTATGCTAAAACTGATATCTTAGAAATGTTTATTGTTTACTAAACTCAAAACATATAGGTGAAATTAGAGCATTGTCTTTATTTATTTTAATATTACAATTTTACTGCAAATTTGATTGTAAGACCCCATTGAAACGAAGGATCATTTTCACTTTATAGGTAGGCCTACTGTACTGCTTCACTTATACATGATTTCAGACTAACAATTTACGATTATGCGACAATTTGTCCCAGGGAATTCGTGCCATGTACTTCATACCAAGCACAATTTGTACTGTAACAAATTCGGTACAGACTGTTCATCCCAGACAATTTGTACCGTGAAAACATTTGTCCCAAGCAATAAGTACCAAGGAAGGTAAAGCGTAATAAATATTTATTTGAAAACAATTGATGTTATTAAAATAAATTGCCAATTGTATTGTGAGCAATAGCTCACAAATAACCAAGTATGTCTTCATTATCTTTATATTCATCATATCTTTCAAGAATTCTGGATATCCTTTTGTATGCTTCAACATAGTTTGCTCTCCTCTTTCTGGGGGAACCACCTTAGATCGAATCAGATGCACTTAGATCGCAATCAGTGGAAATAAATGAGGGTGATAACTGCTCTCCAAAACGAGTATCCACTTTATCTATTAACACACTAAACAGCTCACAATATAATGCTTTGGCTATGTTTTGGAGCAAGGCCATGACTACAGCAAACAGCTGGCCCCTGATATTAGCATGGATCGTGTATAGTTGACACATAATTTTAGGAGCAGATGCAAAAGTTCCATCACAAATACAATATTCAGAATAACAAGTTTTTGCGGATGATCTTGTGTGGCAAAGATTGTTAATTTACTGTCAAGATTGAAATATAGCAACCATTCATGACCATCTTTGTCAACTTTAAATCGGTCAGGTATATCCATGAGACCTGCTTTTGTTTTAGGATTTGGAGGCAGTAGTTTAAGCCTTTGTATAGTATGTCGTAATGAATCAGTTTTCTGGTAAGTTTTGCAGTCTGTTTCTCTTACTTGTAGATTCTCCTAGTAGATTCATTGGATGATACTGCAGTTTCTTTAATATGTGACATCACTTCCAAAGCCTTGCATCTGCCCCAGTAATGTCCATGGGAGTTGTCACTCTCTTTAAGGACTTCATGAGTTCCACTTGTTATATGTATTCTTGATACGCATTCTCCTTCTTTCTCACATCTCCATTCAATTTTTCTTCCACTTTCCCTGTGCTTCGTGCAAAGGTACCCTTTACATTTCAATTTTGGTTTTCCTTTCTCTGATAACATTAACTTAGACGATCCATAATTTATACACTTTACAATGTAGAATGTATTTATATACTTTTCAATTTAGAATGTTTTATTCAGTTTAAAGTCTTATCGTTTTCATAGAAACTTAGCATTCTTTGATGCACTGTTGTGGTACATACTGTCCAGTATGAATTAAAATGGAACAGATTGACTGGGACAAATTTGTAAAATGTATCAACCGTTGCAAGTACAAATTGTTTTCTGGGATGAACTGCTGTAGTGACAAATTAATCGGGATGAACTGTCGCAACACCACAGTTTACTACTTAACTGCAAAAGTAATATTCTTCAATGCAGGGATTGTGTATATTCAATATAATTGGAGAAAGGGGACAGAATTCTAATCTATTTATTTGTCTATGTGTCTCTCTTTGTACCTTTCTATCTTTCCATATAGACACAAACATTGCCACTACTAACACCATTACAGAACAAGGTTTAGTTACATGCATAAAGTACATTAATTTTGCAGAAATGTTTTGTACTTTTTTATTTTCTTATTCGTGTCCATAGCCCCCAGATATGTTGATTAAGACATTCCTGAACTCAGGTATTCTGACACTCTTGAATTTCATTTGTGAGGTGAAGGTACTAGAAAAAGATTTTTTTTTTTCAAACTTATTTTCTCAGAGTTGATACTAATCAAGTTGTAATTCAATGTACTTAATTCTGTGTACCAGTAAATATAATTCTCAAACTTATGTACAGTAATCTCCCTGTATCCATATTTTGAAATCTACTGTGGATAATATGTGAAATCGCAGAAATTGCCAACTCTTAAGTCGTGTAATTAAATTGTTTTTCGATAACATACATACCTTGTATAGTTTAATTGACATATTACAAACAAAAAAGGCATTAGGAGAAGCAAATAATAACTGTACTATAATAATAGTAATAATAATAATACATTCTTTATTATTACACTTACGAACACATGCATTCACCACTCACTGTCTACTTTTCCTATTAAACTTTTCAGATTAAAATGCTGCTGAAGTTAACTGTGGATACAGATTCCGCAGATAAAAGAGGGGATTACTGTGTAGAAAGTAGTCGATCTCAAGAATAGGGCAGTAATACGTATTAAGTTATGACAATCCATTCACCATGCAATTATTTTATTAACATTTTTTTTTATAGTAGTTTCATATACAATTTAAAATTGTACAGTATAGCGAAATTGAATATTGAGGACTCGTAATTTATGTTGTAAAATTGAAGTAGGGCTGTAGGAAATGTACTTTATATACCTAGTCTCTTGCCTCAAATACTGAACACATTTATTTCACATATGTACAGAAATAACATATTGCAGTCACAATATTGTGCAAACTTTTTAAACCTGTATAATGTTTATGTATTAAATAGCAGTAATTGCAGTAACATAATATGTCTTCACAATATTAGGTATTAATACTGTAAGGGAACTTGGCCATTTTTTCCTGCCAGATGGATATGTACATGGATATAGCTAGCAATCCAAGCAGCAGATAAATAACACTACTGGTAAAATCAGGTGTTTATAATTATGTTATGGTGATGATATAGAAGCGAAAGATTTATTAAAAGAATGGGGGTTTCGAAAGGACTTTATTGTTCAAAGGACGAAACCCAGAATTACATTTTTTCACTTTTACTAAAGATCCAAAAAAAAAATTCCTACTTATTTTAGTATAGGCCTAATGGCTTATGTTTAGAATGTGTTCTTAATATGACAAAGTTTCAGGTTTTTGTCTTTATACTTCGTTTAATTTTTATGTTAAATTCTGTTGTAATGATTTCAGATGTAAAAAATTGGTTTTAAAAGCACTTTGAGAACAACCAGTTTATTAATTTAAACTGCTATAACTGAGCAGGGTGACTCAGTAACATTTGAGACTCACATTCAGAAGGTCCTGGGTTCAAACTCTGTTACCGGCCAACCTGACTGGAGTTTTTATGGTTTGCCTCAGTCACAAAGACAAATTTCGGATTGGAAATTTACATACCATGATTCATCCCTTAATCACCAATATAATAAACATTAAAACAAACTGTAAATCAGTTACATGAACACAAGCTATGAAAACAATCACAACAATATTTAATGACATACTGATATACCCAAAGGTCCTACAAATGCGATATGATAGGTCCAATGCATGTATAAATCATTGCTTATAAAAAAAAAACTGCTGTACCGACAGAACTCTTGGATGTCTGCATTTTCTAAATATTTCTGCTTGACATTGGAAACAAGGTTTTTTGTATCACCGCACTATGTACTGTCTTTATATTTCCCAATTAGAGAGTTGAATAAGAGGCTTTTAAGAGTTATTAAAATTCATAAACTTCTATTTGTCTTTAAAATTCCAAAGCTCTCAGGTGTTGTAATATCACAGTATAAGTATTTACCTATTTTGTGTTGATAATCTTTGAATTGAATTTGTTGTAATAATGATATTTCTATTCTATTGATGTATCTTTTTTTTTTTCTTTTTAAATAAAAAAAACAGTCATATTAACCTTCCAAAGAATCATTTTGAAATTAATAAACTTGTATTAATAAAGCCTGCAGTACATATAATTACAGGTTAAGTGGCATTTGAAGTTAATACCAGTATAATTCTGTGCTTTCGAAATTGTTTCTTTATTTAAATTTTACATGTCAGATATGCAGTAATGTGTATCTTCTTTTTATTTAATATTAAACTACATATTTTGTGTTGTGTTTATTTCTAAAATTATAATTATAATTAGGAACATTAAATCTAGACGTTTGAGTTGGGTGAAACCTGAAATGTATAGAGGGCGTTAGTTGGGAGACCAGAAGGAAAAAGACCTTTGGGGAGGCGGAGACGTAGCTGGAAGGATAATATTAAAATGGATTTGAGGGAGTTGGAATATGATGATAGAGACTGGATTATTCTTGCTCAGGATAGGGACTGATGTGGGCTTATGTGAGAATGGCAATAAACCTTCGGGTTCCTTAAAAGCCATAAGTAAGTAAGTTTATTTATTTTCCAAGTTAATAGGTATGGCGAGCATGTAGTTATAGTTATTCGCCACTTGAGGTGTTAGTGATGCTCAGCTAACAGGGTGTCATAGCACTATTAACACGCAGTTTCCTTACACTATTAATACTTACACTGAGATGACATCCTGAAATTTGTACTTCTTGTTGCAAAATCTGATGATCTCAGTTGAAGCTAAAATAGTTCCTCAGTCTTTCATAAGAAGTTTTATTGTATTTAATTACTGGTCCATCTATTGTGAACCCCTTTACTGTACTTTGAGTAAGCAATGTATGTTAAGACATATAATATGTGCTGCAAAAATGTTCCACTACAGTAAATCTTCTTGAACAGATATGGATGTGAAAAGTAATTCCTGAAAAATGAACATTGCCATTGCATTAGTTGTTCCTTGGTATTATGTTTTGCAACATTGAATAAATACCATCAGTGGTCGAATTGGAAAGAAATTACTGCCAGTATACATAGACTTGTCTTGTGATACTATTTTGGGGATTTCTTAAATAGGACATTGCTCCCATGTGCAAACTAAATAATGTACAATATAAGACATCACACACTACTGCAAGAATGTATAAGAAAAGGTACAGAGTATGACGACACCATGGTTAGTGTAATTGATTGTGTGATCAGCTTCACTAAATAACAGTCACTTTCAAATTTTGACTGCCAATCTGCTTTTTGGCATCTTATTTTACTTCCGATCATGCCATACTGGCCCAATTCAACCACTGAATATCGTACATGTCATGTTCTTATGAACTTTTGATTTAGTAACTTACATGAATATATTATAATATGTATTTATCTCACACAACTCTGACTAATTATCATTAAGCTGTAGTTAAGTGCTGTAGTTGGACAATTTTTTTTACTGGAACTCGCCTATTTCAGAAGCCCACATATAGCTGCGTAAGTCGTTTCCTTTACCAGCTCTCGCTTCCTGCATGCAGTTTCATGTTGTCTGCGTTCCTGTTTGCAATCATGACTGCACATGTGGAGGTGCATTGAAGTCTTGAAGAGGGGGACCAACAGAACTGATGAAAATTAAGCTGCTTGCTCTTGAAATCAGAAGACAATTCCTCTTTTTAGTCACTTCACTCGTGGCACTAAACAAGGTTTCACATTCTGATATACAGTAGATATCAGAAGTGTTTAACTGCTTTCATTGAAGTTTTTAGTTGCTCTGTTTGATTTTTACTTCCGACAAATTCCCTGAAAGCGTGGCTCAACTTTCACTTTTGTGGTAAATGAAAAAGGCCACACTATCTGCTGACACTTCTGTCACTATAATGACATCCAGATGAGCGTGAGGAAGCCAAGTTTTGGTAAGAATAAAACTTAGGTTCCTCATTGATTCCATCCCCGATTTGCTTTGTTTTGTTCATTATCCACATTAGGGAACATTGGATGTCTTTGCTTCAGATTTTCTGCTGAACTCCTAAAAACTGGCCACAGTCGATTGAAACTACTCTATGGTTTGCACATAACTCTAATACATCGTTTTATACTTTAATCTGCATTTTGAAGAGTCATATCTCTTTTCTACAAGCTTGAAGACAAATCTGAAAACTCGATAAGAGTCCTAAATTTTGGATGAATTCACAAGATGTCAGTATTTTTGTAAAGGCCTAAAAATTTTGACCTTTACTTTCCCATCCTGTCTTGCATCTGTTGAATTGAATTGAATTTAATTTAATGGAGGGGGCACTATGGCCCAGCACTGCAATCTTGTTCAGATCTATTGTGCTAGCCCTCTGGTGACACATTCCCAAATCCACACCGGCAGACCATACTAAGGTTCTTTGGCCCATGTTTCGAGCAGGTAACCCCACTCGTCCCTAGGTCAATCCACTCCATCGTCGCCGACTGGCATTCGGGGAACGCTACGGAATGATGATGAAATGGAGAAATGGTGACAGAATGATGTAAATACCTAATTTGGGGGAAAATGGGAGAACCCTGGGAAAAACCTCAGCTGCGACCTTGTCCACCACAAGTGTCACTATGGATTTTTTCAATGAAAAAATCCCAGACCTGACCGGAATTGAACCCATGGCACCTGCGTGACAGTCTGAAGGTCTAACCATTCAGCCACTGCAGAGGTATGCGTCTGTTGAAGCTTGAGAGAAATGTTGTGCTAGGACTCTGTAGCTTTCCCCACACTGCTGATACTGTTTTCAAACTTGAGGAAACGTACCTAATTATAAAAAATGTACATATTTTGCTTAGCTGTTGTTTGAATAATGCTGCACATTCATTTAGTTCATTTTGGTTCTTTGTGGATGTACTGTGCACTGAAAAATGTTTATCAAAGTACTAGTGAAAGGGAACTATACCCGAGATTTCCTCTATCGTGTCATGAACTGCCAACTCAAGCTTGTAATTAGCACAGTGCCAAATTATCTTGTCAGGAAATATTTCTTGTAATTAAATTATTTTTGCTGGAACTGTGGAACCCTAATATTATTTATACTGGAACTGCGTTCCTGCCCAACTACAGCACAGAGCTTATTCCTTAGTTGCCATTTTATTTCGTTTTAAATGCAATATAGATGCGAAGTATTAATAGCAAAGGATGATAGTCTTCTGCATTTACAATATGTTTTAAAGAGACCAGATGCTAACTATAATTGAAGGTTCAGAACCATAGTGGGCCAAGTGCCATTTACTAAAACCGTAGAAAACAAAGGTTAAAATGAAGTTATTACCATAATTCAATGGAAACATATAGCAAGTAATATAAAGTATACACATTCAAACTAATGATATGTCAATCTTCATTAAACTATGGTATTCACTTAACTTTAACTGTTGCTTTCTCTGTTTTTAATAAATGGAGCTTGGCCCACTGTGGCTCTGAACCCTTTAATTGTATGAGGACGTACTTAATTTAACTTAAAAATGTTCATGACTACTTTAGTTGTAGTGTTTACTTGTTATCCTTCTCTTTACGAAATAATTTTGAATATCTGGACAGGAAAAAAAATTGGATGGCAGGATTTCGTATAACAAATTAGCAGTTTTATTTAGTTACTGCATATAATTTATAATGAGAAAGCACGTGCAATTTCCCATTACTTTGTTTATCACAGTAAAATTGAGTTTTCGAGATCATGAGTAATATCAGCATGTCAAAGAAATTAAGATATAATGCTAGAACAGTATTGTCAATATAGTTTGCAAGTCTGATGTAATTCTGATATAAAATACAACTGTGTCATAAACCTAGTGATTAAGATGTAGTCCTATTACTTTTCACATGAGAAGCATTGATTCAAAATGTATTTTCTCCACCCTCAGAGAAATTTCTGTTTTAAGAGTATTTTTCTACTTTATAATGCATGATATGGAATACATAAACAGGATATTTTCAAATCGTAATTTTTCCCAGTGTAATATAATGTGGAAAACAGCAGCTGGTTCAGAAAGAGCTTTCTCTGCCAATGTGTTCAGATCAAAGCATAAATTTTTTATTACAAGTAGCACACAGAGTTTATTTTCTGCTTGTGCATGTGTGATGGAAGTCTGCCATTGCATATTACTACTGGCAATGAGTTGTTTACCTTGCACGTGTTAAATATTTAGTATGCTACATACAATGCAAAATAAATACATTTAATGGACGTAGCACATACCTGTTTGAGCAAGCTCGTGTTCAGGGGCATTTGCATTAAATGGAACACAACAAAAGTTGAATAAAATTACAAAATCAATACAGTTATTACAAAGCAGGGGTAATTAGGAAGATAAAAGTAGAGAATCAAGTCAAGAACAACATAAGTTGAAATGAATAAATAGTATATTGAAATTAAGAAAAAAAAAAAAAGGAACATTAATACTGAATAAGCTTACTAAATAATTTGCTTTATTTTTATTAATATCAAAATAATCTAGATCAGGATTTATTACCAAAATAGAGTTGTATAATACTGGCCATGATTTATTTCATTGGTTGTGTAACATTTTTTAAGTTCAGCTAAAGGACATATCTAATTTCTTCTGTTAGAATAAATTTGTTGTTCTTCTATATTTCTGACGATTTTTATGAATATCAAGTGTTTGAGCAAGTTCTTAAAAAAATGCAAGTGATCAGTGACATGAAGAGTGTTTTTGACAAAATTTCGGCGTGTATTGTGCATATTGGTTTAAAAATGGAACCAGCATTCCATTGTGATGACCCAACAAAAAACTTATTCAACAATCTTGAATAGAGATGTGAGAATTGAGACTATCCCTACTGTAGTGCCAAACATCCCATTGCATAGTAAAGTTTCAGATCATATATATATATCATCATCATCATCATTATCATCATCCTTCACGAATTAGGCCTCTCTAGACCCATTTCGGCCCCATCTAGCAGTCTTCTTAAAGGTCTTATATCTGAGCTCTACTGAAAAAACGACTTGGTGATAATTGGATGGATCGAGAAGTGTTAACTATTTGCTGACATTCTGCTTCAAGGAAACGAAAATGATGAATCCTTAATTCCAGATACTGTGAATGATTCTCTTTAGTGTGACTGTCTCTTTAAAGAAGATCTTCATCAAATTTTAGAAGTGTAATGCTCATTGCTTATTTTTTTTTATTTTAAGACCTTTGAAAAGTTTTGATATGGAGTCCAAAAACGCTTTTTCAGTTCAGCCTATATAAAATAAAACTTCATTTCACTTGAACTACCGGTAGTGTTGTGTTAATTGTTCATTTGGAACAAAATGAAAATTATGCAATAGATTTTGTTTCAGAAAGCAATTTCTCCATCTAGTTGAATAGAGCTATAATTTCTGCAATATATTTTTCAAATTTCTACCGAAACTGGTAAACTTTTAATGTCACTAATTTGCTACATAAGTTACAGATTAGTTACTTTCCATGGTCCATAAGTTATTATTTTTATTTTTTCTGTTGCAGCTTCAAGTTATTTAAAAAAAACGTTTCCTGAAAAAAAAAAAAGTGCTTCAGTGGTGAAAATGCGTTTTGAATCATTGCTCCTCACATGAAGATAACACTAATCTACATATTAATTTTTTTTTCTGCTGACTTGGATGTTTTAGCTGATTTTATATAATTTGAGTTAGCTGATTTCAGAAATTGCCTATCACATCATAATTTTTCACAAAATGCAATTACGATATTGCTTGCTTTTCATGAGTTTCAACCGCATGCTAATGTATACTATGTTTTCTTCAGGTAAAAACGTTAATAGTGATGGTGTAAATTAATTTGCACAATACACAAAAGTGTACCTCAATTACTAAAAAACTGTAGCTTCTTTGATTATCTACAGTGGTTGGAATCAGGAATTCTACTCTGCAAACACCTGCAATAGTCAGCTATCATATTTTATATCCTACCTGCCTTGATATCTTCTTTCCATAGTCTTTATATCTTAGAAATGCATCTTGACACTCATGTTTGTTTCTAATTTCTGATATGCTGTCAACAAAGTTTCTTACATCAGAAAAAGCAAAAATCATCCCTCTCCAAAGTGTTCATTGTTTTCAAGAATTCTTTATCTTTCATTAGAAGCCATATTTGAGGTCCGTCAAAAATGCCAACTTTCAACTTCTCATGTGTAAATACAGGAAATTTAGAGCACATATAGTTGAAATAAGCACTGTCTTTATCCAGAGCCTTCACATACTGCTTCATAAGACCTAACTTTATATGAAATGGGAGCTATTCTAAATATCATGAAATATACTCCAACTTCCTATGCACAAATTACAATTTCTATACAAAAAATATTAAATAAACTAAATCTTCAAAAAGAAATAGTATTCCAATTGTATCTTCCTTTTATATTGCTTGTATTATTTTATTTGTATTTCTCTTTGTTTGTTTTGTAATTATATTTCTTTATTCTGTATATTTGAATTTAAATAAATAAAATGAAATAAATAAAAAAATGGATACCTAGTCATTGCGGCATTACTGGAAATGAGATTGTTGATAATATTGTCAAACAGGCAACATCTTTGGGGCCCAAACCTATGCAAACAACTTCTTTAACCTACGTATATTCTGCAGTTAATTCTCATTTAACAAATTTATGAGTCGAATTATGGCTTTCTTCTGATAAAGGCCAAGTACTTAAAACATTCTAAAGAAACCTAATGATTTACAAATGTTCCGCAACATTCCCAGACACATACAAACTTTCTTAGCAAGAGCCAGGACAGGCCATATTATCACTCAGAAGTATCTTCACCGTTTTAATCTTGTTGACTCTAGTAGTTGTTGCTGGTGCAACAATAACGAAGAAGTTTTGGAACATATCCTCTTAAACTGCCCTGTTACAAACATCCATAGAGCTAATTTAAAATCTGCAATACCCGTAATCTTGGACAGTTCTCTGCAATACATATTGAATACACCTCATCTTTGGAATGTGACTGCTGAAATATACAACAAGCATCGTGTTTTTTACCCATCATTTGTAAGAAAAGGAAATTCATAGTGAAACATAGTCGAACACATGTTGTCAGCAAATTCACTACGAAGATAGATAGAACTTTATATGAAGTCGAGATAATAATACTTTCTTGGGATCAAGAAGAGGCTCATGCTGGATATTCTCGTCACCAACTGAAACTCAACTCTGGTAGACCCCTCTTTCCTTCCCCAGTGTTCTTTCTTCTTCTTCTTCTTCTTCTTCTTCTTCTTCTTCTTCTTCATCATCATATCATCATCATCATCATCACTGTCTAGTTTTGCTGGTACACTAGAGTCATCATCATTAGAACTGTAACTTTCAAATGTGGTGAACATTGGAATAGGAATGTCATTGCTATGTAGATGGATCTTATAGCTGACTGTATGTTTGGATATTGAATGGAGTGTTTTCCCTTTTCCTTAAAGCCTGATAAATAAACCATACAAAAGTAGCAGCCTTCCATGTGTTCCCACCACACCATTGGAACTTCAAAAGTAAGGCTTTTTCTCTTTCCCATAGACCACTGTCTGAGGTTTTCAACACGTCCTACACACTTTGTATGGTCGTCTAGTTTAACCCCGAAATATGTATGATAACCTTTGGATACAAAGTCTGATATGTTTATCCTTTGATTCTGTATTGTAAAACAGCCACAAATGTAGCAGGATATGTTTGAGTCGTTTTTACATTTTCGATGAATGGCAGCCATTCTCACAGAAATCCGCAACAGGGAAAATACATAAAGTTGACATTGAGAAAAAAACCTGACATGATGGTGAAAAATGGGTATGTTTTATGAATTCAGCACCCTCAAATTAATAAAGATCAGCT